>NW_028274808.1:132673694-133320285 GCF_037043125.1 Eumetopias jubatus
CCATCCATTCTTTCCCCTCATTTTGTATATATACATACTTTTGAATTTTTTAAAAAACAGTGATTATTCTGTAAATATGCTTCTGTGACTTGTTTTCTTCACTCCAAAATATTTTGTGAGAGTCATCCATGTTCATTTGTGTTGCTTATTCACTTTCACTACTGATTAGGATTCCATTGTTGGAATTTGGATTGTTTCTAGCTTTTTGCTAACAAAAATAATGTTGCGATGAACATTTTGTATGCATGATAATTGAGTAGAGCATATCTTTGACACTTAGATAAAGCCAAGTTTCTTTTTTTTTTTTAAGATTTTATTTATTTATTTGTCAGAGAGAGAGAGCACAAGCAGGGGGAGTGGCAGGCAGAGGGAGAAGCAGGCTCCTCGCTGAGCAGGGAGCCCAATGCAAGACTCCTGGGATCATGACCCAAGCCAAAGGCAGACGCTCTGAGCTACCCAGATGTCCCTGATTATACTTTTAAAGTCTAATTTTTTTCACTCATCTAGACTCCCATCATTAGAAACAGATGAATTACATTCACAACAAATAGGTAAGGTTTTTTTAGCCTTCATTTGTTTACTTTAAAAAGGACTTTATGTATTTATTTAGTTAATACCCAAGACTCCATAAGCCTGCATTGTATGATTCTCTCTCAAAACTGCAGTCTGTTTTTGAAGTTACTCTTATTAACATTAGCCCAAAAATATATAAGGTAAAATAAATGATAAAAAATAATACTTATAATTTATGTTCAGACTATAGGTCTATAGGTGTGGAATAGGGCAACTGCCCTAGTTTGCATACTGTACCAGTTTAAAGATCAATTCAACAGAAATGTACTCCATTGTGTGGTAATTACCCAATGCATAATTCAGGAGAAAATAAAATGACCGAATGACAGGCTTGCAGTATTAACTCAAATGACCTTTTGGAGACAAAGCAAAAATTTTAGGAAGGAATAGTGTTTCTCTAAGGTTCTGTCTGTTATGAATTCCATTGTAAATGATGAACTACAGAATGTATTAAGGTCAATTAAAATATATTAAGGGGGGGCGCCTGGCTGACTAGTCTATAAAACATGAGACTCTTGATCTCTGGCTTAAGTGTGAGCCCCATGTTGGGTGTAGATTACTTAAAAAAAAATCTGGAAAAAAAAATGTATTAAGGACAGAACTCCTGGGGCACAGGGGTGGTTCAGTTGGTTAAGTATCTGCCTTCAGCTCAGGTCATGATCCTAGAGTCCTGGGATCAAGCCCCGATTAGGCTCCCTGCTCAGCGGGAAGCCTGCTTCTCCCTCTCCCTCTTGCCTGCTTCTCCTCCTGTTTCTGCTCTCTGTCTCTCTCTGTGAAATAAATAAATAAAATCTTAAAAAAAAAAACAAAACAGAACTCCTACCACATCTAATATCGCTAGTTGGATTATAACCACTGACTTTTATTAGAAAAAGGAGGAAGGAAAGAAGCAGGAGAGGGATGGGGAGAAAGGAGAAGATTAGTGACAAAGGAACAACATCAAAAGAATGAGAAAGAAAAAGAAAAAAAATCTAGCTTCACTTTAACTCATGTCTATTTAAGTATAGGTTCCCAACCATTTATGAGAAACTCTGGACCAGCTGTGTTTTCATAATGAGAGTTTCTCAGATTTTAGAAAACTAATGCTGTGCTTCTACTGTATATTATGAAACGTTTCCAGCAAAGGTCTGGATTAGCATCCAGTAGCCCAATACATAAACATTTCTGTGGCAAACTTACTAATAGTCACACTAAGCTAGATAAATAAAAACTATAAATAGTCTCAAGTCAAGTCAGGTTTTGTCACCAAAAAAGCTCAGGTTACTTTTGCCTTCAAATAAGTTACAAAAATGTTTTCACTTTTTCTGAAATTGCAGATAAGGGACTGCAAACATAAATTTCGTTAAAGAGGCTCACTAGCTTTATAAGAAATTCTATCTTAGGGAGCACTTTGGCATAATCCTAGGGACTTGAGAGTGGAATTGAACCCAATTACAATTTATATGGTAAAGTCAAGTTTATATTTAAGGACTATTTTTTTGAAAGTGGAGATTAAAATTTTTAAAAAATTAAATATTCCCTTGCCTATGGTGAATGTAAGAGTTTTCGGTCCACTAATTGTTAAAGTGATCACACCCCTAACAAAGGACTTTCTGCTTACATTCATGGCTTGCAGTGTGAACCCCATATGTGTACCCCAGGCCAAGCTTTGTTTGCCTTCTGAGTATAAGGCATTCAATAAGCCAGTGAGAGAGTGGAAGTACAAGATCCAGTCAGAGGTAGTGGGTAGTCTACTGGACAGAAGGTTACATTGTAAATCTGTGTTTTAGGGATAAATAGGAGAGGCTTCCTGAGACAATAAATATATAAAGAGGGAAATCTTCAACAGTAATCAATTAGTTGTAAACACTCAGGTAATTAGAGGGAAGCAGAGCTGGGGCTACAAAGTAGTAACAGTTTTTGACATTTATTTATTTTTTTAAAGATTTTATTTGTTTGATAGAGAGACACAGCGAGAGAGGGAACACAAGCAGGGGGAGAGGGAGATGCAGAAGCAGGCTTTCTGTGGAGCAGGGAGCCCAATGCGGGGCTCGATCCCAGGACCCTGGGATCATAACCTGAGCCAAAGGCAGACGCTTAACCGACTGAGCCACCCAGGCACCCCCTTGACATTTATTTCTAAACTTACTTCCAAAATAGTGACTTTATCTGTTTGAGAAGATCTAAGGGTATCTGCAGACGGCTAGGTCTCCAGTAATCTGGGTTGTTGAAATAAGACTTAAACAATGGCATCTGATTAATGAGCACAGTGTTAAGTTAATTATGTTCTGTGTTTATTACTTAAGGAGAATGTGACTCAATATATATGATTCAATATATTTTCTGGGGTTTGTTATTTATATTATATCATGTGTAATATTCATGACATCCTAGCCTAAATGGATGGAAACTCTCAAAATCACCTCTGTTGTACTATGTAAATAAAATATTTCATGTATCTAAATGGATGAAATATCTGGGCATGTTCTCAACTTTTAGTCCCTCCTGCAACAGTCCCACTTTCATTTTTAGAGGTATTAGGGCACTACACAAATACTGCAAAAGATCATTTCAACACAGGGCTCAAGAGGTACAGTTTTCTATCTTTTTTAAAGTTCTTCATTTCCAAAGACCTCATTGGAAACTGGGCTTTGGTTAGAGACTTAATTTTGAAAATGTTTTATCTAAGAACACACACTAAATTATTGACACTGTTCTAAAATGAAGTATGTTTATTCCCTTTAGTCTTGTAAGAACCTCACAAGTTACAGAATATACTTTTCTCCTTGAGGCAAACTGCAAACAAACAAACAAAACCAAAACAAACAAAATGAGAAAGGTTTCACTTTTGAAATGAGCTAATTGGCAGACTGAGTATATTACCAGGAGATTTACCTCTGTAACAGTTCTGTTCAGTAACACAGGAAAGTATTATATTACCTCAACAATTCCATGAGGTAGGTACTATGATTATTTCATGTTACAAGTGAGGAGTTGAGGCACAGAGATTAAATAATTGGCCCAGGATTATGCAGCTAGTACATTGTGGAGCTAGGATGTGAACTTAAGCACTATAAGTATCTTCACCTGAAAATGGGGATTGCTGAGTTAGTACATGCAATAGTCTTTGAAAATGTGCCTGGCACATAATAATTGCTTAATAAGTATTAGCTATTATTTTTAAAAATTAGATTACTGAGATCCCAATGAAGAAATTTAAAAAGAAACTGGATTTTTCAATCTTTCTGGCAACTCAGATGGAATTTTGATAAAGAAAAGGGGAATGTAGGCTGCATTTTTATAAGGAAACAAGCCTGAAATGGGCTTAACTACAGATAAGAAAGAAAATTCATGCTCTTTGATCTTTTAAATATTTAATACAGGGGAAATTTTAAAGAAGAAAAAGGCATTGCTGGCTGTTTTAGTAAGCAAACATGCTTAAACTCCATATAGAGATAGAGAAGAGAGACAATTCTGGAAGCCTTCCATATCCTAAGGCCTTTCACTTCTTAGGAGGCGTGGAAAGAGGGCAGTGGAGAAGAGACCCAAATACAACTCTTACCACCATATTACATTTCCATATTTCTAAATGTCTTTTCTACATCTCTTGATTATTACATTTGGCGTACAGTGGGGATTTTCTTTTTTAAGATTTTATTTATTTACTTGAAAGAGAGTGAGAGAGAGCACGAGTGGGGGAGGGGCAGAGGGAGAGGAACAAGCAGACTCCCCACTGAGCAGGGAGCCCACTGCTTGATCCCCAGGGTGGCTGGATCCTAGGACCCTAGATCCTAGGACCCGGATCATGACCTGAGCTGAAGGCAGATGCTTAGCCAACTGAGCCACCCAGGCATCCCTATGGTGGGGCTTTTCTAAGAGTAATACTTATAAATAAGGAGAGAATTTTTGTAGCTAAATTTTAGAAAACTGAATTCCACAATAAGCAAGTTACTGTTTTTAATTCTGCTTCAATACTTCTGATTACGTCATGGAAAAAGTCCCAGTTTAATGCTAGTTTGTTTTACTTGTTAATCTCCCTTTTAACAAACAGAGACATGTCTTGAGCTTGAAACCTTGCTGCACAGACAGGCCACCCTATCATAGCTGACATTTCATAACATGATGTTTTCATGTATCAAAATGGTATTGACTTTTCCACTTACCTTCCACTAAAGGGATATTTTAGGGTGCCTGGGTGGCTCAGATGGTTAAGCGTCTGCCTTCGGCTCAGGTCATGATCCCAGGGTCCTGGGATCCAGTCCCGCATCGGGCTCCCTGCTCCTTGGGAGCCTGCTTCTCCCTCTGCTTCTCTCTCTCTCTCTCGCTCTGTCTCTCATGAATAAATAAATAAAATCTTTAAAAAAATAAAATAAAAAAATAAAGGGATATTTTACTGGTTTTTCCATGTAAGGAAATCTAAGATTTCCTTTTAAAACAAATTCAAGCATGAAAATGAGATATTTTTAAAATACTAAGTAAATGGCATTAGGATATAGCAAAGACTGTATTATAATGGTAGTACTCAAAGTATGAGAAATACAAGCTAATTCTACTCTTAAGGGAAAATGGGTGAAGATGACAGGCATGTCATTTCTAAAATTCAAAACTGAATTCGTGATTTCAACTACTAAACCTCTCCTCCAGTGTTCCCCATTTTGAAATGGAACTGAACCATTTATTCAGGCCACAAACTTTAGAATCACCTGATCTCTAGCTCTCATATCCCATATTCAGTCTGTTAGAAAATACTACTAGCTTGGGGTGCCTGGGTGGCTCAGCCATTAAGCGTCTGCCTTCGGCTCAGGTCATGATCCCAGGGTCCTGGGATTGAGCCCGGCATCAGGCTCCCCGCTCAGCGGGAAGCCTGCTTCTCCCTCTCCCACTCCCCCTGCTTGTGTTCCCTCTCTTGCTATCCCTCGCTGTCAAAAAATAAGATCTTTAAAAAAAAAAATAACTACTAGCTCTTATTTCAAAATATGTCTTGAATCTCTCTGACAAGTCTCATGACCTCTATTGCTACCCTCCAATCTTAACTACTATATATTTTCTAGAAGAGTGCTGTCCAATCAAACTTTCTGTGATGATGGATATGTCCTATATTTGTGCTGTCTAGTATGATGAAGTTACTAGCCACATGTGGCTATTGAGCCCTTGAAATAGAGCAAGTGCAAGAGAGGAATTGAATTTTAAAATTTTACTTAATTTTAAGGGTAGCTGGGTGGCTCAGTTGGTTAAGCACCCAACTCTTGATTTCAGCTCAGGTCTTGATTTCAGGATCATGAGTTCAAACCCCACATTTCTTAAGTAAAACAAAACAAAAAACATTTACTTAATTTTAATTAATTTAAATGGTCACATATACCTTGTGGCAACTGTACTGGACACTGAAAGTCTAGAAGATTGTAACAGTGGGGTTATAATGAGTCTCTTTGCTTCCTCCCTTACCCCCTCGTAGTTTATTCCCAATATAGTAGCTATAGTGATCCTGTTTAAACGTAGATCTCATCATGTCATTCTTCTGCTTCGTGGTTTCTCACCTCACTTAGAATGAAATCTCAGATCTCTACTTAGTTTTACAGCTCCCTGCATAATTTTTCTCCAGGCTACCTCTCCACCTCAACTACTCTCTCACTTTCAGTCCTGACATATTCAATTCTAGTCACAGTGACCCAAGCCCTTGAATTTGCCTGTAATACTCCTGTCTCAAACAAGGATGAGCCTCCTCACTTTATTCAGTCCTTGATCATTTACCTCACAGAAAGGTGTTCCTTGAGCACCCAATCTAAAATAGGAGCATCACCTCCTCCCTAACTCTCTCTCATATCTTTATCCAATTATATAATACTTCACAGCATTTACAATACCTGACCTATATATTATAGATTTAATCTTTATTGAATGTCTCTCACAGCCAAATGTAAAACTCACGAGGACGGAGATTTTGTTTCTGTTGTTAAATGGTGTATCCCCCAAATGTCCAGGACAGTGTCTGACACACAGATTCTCAATAAATATTTATGGAATGACTGAATAAACTTAAATCTCATTTACCCTCTCTTAGTCTCACATTTATATAACAAATGTTTGTTCAGTGCTCATTATTTATAAGGCACTGCACTAGACAATGTGGGGAATTTAAATTCCCCCACAGCAGCCGAGACCTTGTAAAATTGGATCACCACTGCAAAAATCTTCAAGTTCCTTAAATCCTAAAATACTGATTCTATGACTTCAGTTGGAATTAGTTGGGACTGTTTCTCCTAAGGATCAGAGTAGGAATATAGAGCATGTCTATCCTCTAATATTAAAACATCTGCCATCTGGCAGGATGCCTGGGTGGCTCAGTCAGTTAAACGTCCGCCTTGAGCTCAGGTCACAATCTCAGGATCCTGGGATCGATCCCCACATCAGGCTCCTTGCTAAGTGGGGAACCTGGTGCTCCCTCTGCTTCTCCCTCTTTGACAAATAAATAAATAAAATCTTTAAAACATTTGCCATCTGGAAGTAGTTTTTTTTTTACAGTATTCCTAACAGAATGCAGAAATGTGACTAATGAGTTAAAATTAGGTGGTTTTCAGTTCAATACATAGACTTTCCAGCAATACTGAAAAACTTTTGAAGTAATATCCTGAAATGGTCAAGCAGAGAGAAATAACTATATGTAGGGGATGACATATTTTCCTTTATTAGGTGAGTGGGATGGCCTTCAGTGACCTCTAACATATTTTCCAAGTCTAACATTATATTGACTGTAAAATGCTATAATGAATGCCAAGTTAACACATCAGTCATTTTCTGTCAAGTTGCTTCCTGCTTGTTACAAGTAATAAGTCCCAAGGTTGACAGATAGCAAGGAATGAAAATGAGAGTCAAAACAGAGTTAACACACAAATATTCCACTGAATAATTAAGAATACTTTGTACCTGTATTATAGAAATATACCCAACTAACAGGTTGAATCATATGAAATTGATCATATTTAACCATTTTCAGGTTCAACTTAAAAACTACTTGCTAGATTTTATTACCACAGTCACAGTGTTATTTCTGCATCAGTGCTATTACAGAGTCAGTCATAATTTTAAAATATTTAGTTAAAATGGGGCGCCTGGGTGACTCCATTGTTTAGTAAGTGTCTGCATTCTGCTCAGGTCATGAACCCAGTCCCAGGATCGAGCCCTGCATCGGGCTCCCCCCTCAGTGAGAAGGTCTGCTTCTTCCTCTGCTCCTCACCTGCTCGAGCTCTCTCCCACTCTGTCTCAAACAGATACATAAAATATTTTAAAAAATAAATAAGGGATGCCTGGGTGGCTCAGTCGGTTAAGCATCTGCATTGGGCTCAGGTCATGATCGCAGTGTCCTGAGATCAAGTCCCACATCGGTCTCCTTGCTCCATAGGGAGCCTGCTTCTCCCTCTGCCTGCTTGCTCTTTCGCTCTCTCTGGCAAATGAATTAATAAAATCTTTAAATAAATAAACAAATAAATAAAATATTTGGTTAAGAAAAACAAAATCAATTTAATAGCAAATGCCTTTTTCTAAAATTTCACTTACACCAACAAAATAGAGGTCCTTAGTTCCTGTCAGTAGACCATAGGAGAGCTGGTCTTAATAAAATCTACAACTAAGGGTGCCTGGGTGGCTCAGTTGGTTGAGCGACTGCCTTCAGCTCAGGTCATGATCCCGGAGTCCCAAATCGGGCTCCCTGCTCATCGGGAGTCTGCTTCTCCCTCGGACCCTCCCCCTTCTTGTGCTCTCTCTCTCACTCACTCTCTCTCAAATAAATAAATTGAAAAAACATCTACAACTAATAGGTCAATTAATTCTTAAGATCTTAAACAGCTAAAATAAATTGTGTACTAAAATATATGTTAGTACTAAACATGTAGTTCAGTAGCAGATTGAAACTTGTTAGTGAATAATCAGAACCTGGATGACAATCTCTTACTTCCATTAGTAATTACATCTTAGGTAATCAGGGCAATTATATTCATACCAGGTTTTTCCTTCATTCAAAAACCAAGCATAATTTTTAAGCCTGCTCTTTTATGAAGGGCATTTCAGCGTTCTTAAATCTACATCTTAGTATAATGCTAGAGGTATTTCCAAAATCAGCAATACTGTAATTGGCACCATTAATTTAATACTGAGATTTTTGGATAAGCAAGTTTTACATTCTCCATTACAGAACTATTCTGCTTAAATCCATGGCCAAAAAAGAGCAACTTTCATATCAGGAAATGAATTCTGATGGCTTTTGATTGTAAAAACCCAAAATGATTAAATTTACCTGATAATTCCAACTGATTTTTGACTGGAATTGACTATTTAATTGACCATGAAAAAACTACTCTGGCAAAGGCAAAGGAAATACTTAAATGTCAAACTAAAGATAATGACTTCACTGAGAACTGATGAAAATTCTTATGATAAATAAGGTGATTCTTCTTGAAGAATATCATCTCATCATTTTGGAAAATTAATCACAATAGTGTAGACAAAAACTCTTTTTTTAAAAGATTTTATTTATTTATTTGAGAGAGAGAGAGAGAAAAACAGCATGAGAGTCAAGAGGGTCAGAGGGAGAAGCAAGCCCCCCGCTGAGCCGGGAGCCGGATGTGGGACTCGATCCCGGGACTCGGGATCATGACCTGAGCTGAAGGCAGTCGCTTAACCAACTGAGCCACCCAGGTGCCCGACAAAAACTCTTCTATGAAAATAAAATTGCATTATAATACAGAAAATTTCCTTTAAACTAATGAGTCGACCTAAAGAGCAATTTAGAGTGGGGTTACTTTGTTTTGTTTATAAATGGAGTAATCAAGAATTTTGTTTTCCTGTTCAGCTTAATGATAAAGGTTTCATCTTAAACAATGTCTACAAATCTGTCTTATATATCAGAGTACAACAAAAACTACTTTGAACAGCTGACAATTTGCTATCATCTTTCATACTAAAAGTAAATGCTCTTAGTACTTACTTTTCCTAGCCATGTATCTTTGTACCTTACCCTTAAAAATACTAGAACTGACAATTATGAATTGAAAAAAATATTCAGTTCCTAACAGACATTCCCCCTAACCACTCTTTTTTCTTGTTGGCAGAATCTGTCTTCCACTACAGGGGCTGGAAATACTAGATACTTCCCAGCCTCCTGCAGTTAGGATATAGACAGCAACCCAATCTAGTTAAAGGTACTGAAACACAATCTAGTGAGAGGGAAACCAGGAAAGACTTTCATCCCTAATAAAAAGATACATGAGGGAAAATGTCTTTATTCTTTGTCTAGCTATGCAGAAAGAGTTCACATAGCAGGCCTACTGACGAAGTTGGCCTTTGGCTGGGGTCTGGGAACTTAGATTGTGAGAAGGTTCCCACCATTCCCACAACTTGGAAGAGTGCCTCAATGTGTCTAAACGGTTTGTGCAAACAATGTGGTTTATGCTAAATACGTGCTTTCCTTCTGGGAGTCTGGAATTTTGTACATGCTAGGCAGAGGGTATCCACCTGACTAGCCCCCAATAAAAATTTGAGCACTGTCTAATGAGTTTCCGGGCAGACAATATTTAACATGTTTTGTAACAACTTGTTGCTGAGGGAATTAAACATATCCTGTGTGACTCCACTGGGAGATGACTCTTCCAAGTATGCTCCTGGTTTCCGCTGGCCTTCACCCCATTGCCTTTATCCCTTTGTTGATTTTGTTTAATATCCTTTTGTTGTGACAAATCTTTTGTGCCGAGTCCTGTGAGTTCTCCTAGGAAATCATGGAACCTGGCTTGGTCTGGGGGACCCCCAAAACACTAGCCAGATGGGGTGTCTAAAGGCAATATTTGGAACTGTAGCAGCCTTATTTATGGCAGCTACTGGAGGATAAGCCTTAAGAATTCAAGAGAATATTCAGAAAGAGTAGGGGAGAAAAGGCAAGCAGGAGCAAGCTACAAACCTTCTGAAATGCGTGACTGAGCTGCTGAATAAACTTCCTACCTCCAGACATTTATGTTTAACATTTCAAAAATAAGACATTTTAGCATTTGCATTGGAAATAATCCTTATAACTTTTCCAAGCTTTCTTAAAAAAGTGATCATATAAAAGTAGAATAGGATTATTTAAAGACATACTTTTTGGATGATCTAAATTTTAGATTTTCTCCAGAAAAGCAATAAAAGAAACATAGTTGGAAAACTTTTCACTTCATGGTATCTCTTTAAATAGTAATATCTAAAGTTGGAGAGTGCCTATATTTCAGTAGATTATTCAAAGCACTGTCCATTTCATCTAAGTTACTGAATTTACTGGCATAAAATCACTGATAATATTCCTTTAGGATTCTTTTAATAAACGCAGAAGCTGTCATGATATGCCACCTCTCTCATTTTTGACACTGGTAATTAGTCTTCTCTTTTTTCTAATCAGTCTGGCTAGAAGTTTATACATGTGATAGCTCTTCTCAAACAAGCAATTTCAGGTTTCATTAATTTTTTTTGTTTGTTTGATTTCTCCTCTGATCTTTAGTCTTTCTTCTACTTACTACTTTGTTCCGTTTTCTAGGTGAAGGCTGGCTTTAGACTTTTCCTACTACTGGTGTTTAGTGCTATAAAATTTCCCCTAAGTCTTGCTTTCAGAAGCTTACACCCCACACATTTTGACATATTATGTTGTCATTTGTATCCAGAACAATATACTTTCTCATTTCCTCTTTGAGCCATGGGTTCTTTAGAAGTGTTTAGTTTTCAAATACTTGAGGATTTTCCAGAGATGCTTTGTACAACTTGAATACATTTAAATGCATTAAAACTTCTTTTATGGGGGCGCTCAGTCAGTTAAGCATCTGCCTACAACTCAGGTCATGATCCCAGGGTACTGGGATCAAGCCCTGCATCAGGCTCCCTGCTCATAAGGGAGTCTGCTTCTTCCTCTCTCTCTGCCACTCCCCCCACTTCTGCTCGCTCTCTCTCAAATAAATAAATAAAACCTTAAAACAACAAGAACAAAAAACTTCTTTTATGGTCAAGGATATGAACTAACTTGGTGAGTATACTGTGTGCATTGTAAGAAAATGTGTATTCTGCCATTGTTGGGTGAAGTGTTTTATAAATGTTATTTAGGTCATGTTAGTTGATTCCGATGTTAAAGTATTATACCTTATTGATTTTCTACGTATTCTGTCAGCTATTGAGAGAAACATATTGAAATCTCCAACTATAATTGTGGACTTCTCATTTTCTCCTCAGAGTTCTGTTTTTGCTTTGTGTATTCTGAAGTTCTGCTATTAGGTGCATAAGTGTTTAGACCTGTTATATCTTCCTGATATATTGAACTCACTGTCATTATAAAACAGTATTTTTTTTACTCTGTTAAAACTCTTTGTCCTCGGGCGCCTGGGTGGCTCAGTTGGTTAAGCGACTGCCTTCGGCTCAGGTCATGATCCCGGAGTCCCGGGATCAAGTCCCGCATTGGGCTCCCTGCTCGGCGAGGAGCCTGCTTCTCCCTCTGACCCTCCCCCCCCAATCATGTGCTCTCTCTCTCTCATTCTCTCTCAAATAAATAAATACATCTTAAAAAAAAAAAAAAACTCTTTGTCCTCGCATCAACTTTGTCCAATATATCCAGTTTTCTTTTAATTAGTTAACATGCTACATCTTTTCTTGCATATAGGTGGGTCTTGATTTTTTAATCCAATCTGACAAGCTCTGCTATTTAATTGGGTGTTTTAAATAATTTACATTAAATATGATTATTGAGATAGATGGGTTTATCATTTTGTTATTTTTTTTTATTTGCCTCATCTGCCCCCCCTTTTCTCAAACCTTTGGATTAGTAGTATCTTTTATGATACCATTTTATCTCCTTTGTTGGCTTTTAGCTGTAACACTTTTTGTTGTTGTTATTTTAGTCACTGCTACAGGGTTTATAGAGTACATCTTTAACTTATCCACAGTCTACTTCAAGTAACATTACATCAAACTTATATAAGAATCCACATTTGTGGATTTCCATTACTCGCCTCCCAACCTGTGTTATTGCCATGCATTTCATTTTTACATGTTATAACCCCCACACTACATTGTTATTTTTGTTTAAAGTCAATTATCTTTTTTAAAAGAAGTTCATTATACATAAGAAAATATAACCACATAAAAATACCAATCTTTACCCATAGGTATTTTTAAAGCCATTCCCATGTGACTTCAACATTGTTATTATTAGTAAAAGTCAGATTACCCAAATTTAAACTTTTTCATCCATTTATCTGATCGTTAGTAAAGTCATAAATGTTAGAACTATTTTTAAAAATGAAAAAGAATGGGCGCCTGGGTGGCTCAGTCGTTAAGCGTCTGACTTCGGCTCAGGTCATGATCCCAGGATCCTGGGATCGAGTCCCATGTTGGGCTCCCTGCTCGGCGGGAAGGTCCCATGTTGGGCTCCCTGCTCGGCGGGAAGCCTGCTTCTCCCCCTCCCACTCCTCCGTTTGTGTTCCTGCTCTCGCTATCTCTCTGTCAAATAAATAAATAAAATCTTAAAAAAAAAGAAAAAGAACGATTATTAAATTACTTAGGTCTGCAGTCCAAGTATTTAGTGAGACCTGGTTGAGAGAATTCAAGGGTTAGTTCCCTTAAGGTGGAGGTTCATCACTTCCCTGGGACAGATGAAAATGTTATTTCCTCCTTCCATAACTCCAGAGGGCATAGTCTGAACTACCTAAAGCTAGAAATAGAGACTTGGACTCATTGGCTCCCACATCTGTATGAATCTTTTATCTAAAAAATATTAAGAGTTAAAAGTGCCAACTTGGATGGCCTTGACCAGCTAGAAATAATCCGATACATGTGAGGAATTAATGACATCTGCCAAACCGTCTGCTAACTCCTCTTTATTTCTACCTCCTTAACTCTTTACTTCGTCTCTTTGTCCTATAATCACCTGTCCTGTACTATTTCCTCCTTCCCTGGAAAGGCACTGTAGAAAAATGGCAAAGTACCTAAGCTTTAGTTAGAGTTGGACAGAGTTTAAGTCCCAGCTCTGTAATCTTGGAAAGTTATTTCACCTTCCTACAACTTACTTTCTTCATTTGTAATAGGAAAACAATAATGGTACTTGATTATAGGGTTGCTAGATTAAATCAATCAATACAGGTAAAACTCCTTGCCCATAGTAAGTGGTCAAAATGTCATCCATTATTATTTCATTACGGCATTTCGGGATTTTTTTAAAGTGGGCTGATCCATCTACTTGTCTCAGACTTTCATCAGTTACCTTTTAAAGACATTTAAATAATAAGAAAAAAATAGGGCATATATTACCAAGGTAGTTTGCATTTCCAGTGTTCTTCATTTCACTAGGTAGATCCATTTGGTATCATTTACCTTCTGCCTAAAGGACTTCATTTCATGTAGAGCAGGTCTATTGGTAATGAATTCTTTCAGCTATTATATCTCTAAAAAAGCCTTTATTTCACCTCATTTTTGAAAGATTTTCATTAGACAGAGATCTAGGTTGACAGTTTCTTTCAGAAGAGATGTTGCTGTACCATAGTCTTGTTTGTATAATTTCTGACAAGAAATATACTGTCATCCTTATTTTTGTTCTTCCTGTGGAATGTCTTCCCCCCCCCCCCCTTTGGCCACCTTTCAGATTTTCTCTTTATCACAGATTTTGAATAGTTTGAATATGATGTGCCTTGGTGTAATCCTCATGCTGGGGTTCATTGAGATTCTGAATGTTTACAGCTTTCATCATATTTGGAAAAGTTTCAGCCATTATTTATTAGATTATTTTTTTCCATCAGGACTTCTTTCTCTTCTCCTTTAGGGACTCCAATTTCATGTATATTAGGTCAACTGAAGTTACCCCCCAACTCAAAGATGTTCTGTTCATTTTTAAATTATTTTCCTTTCTTTGTGTGTTTCATTTTGAATCATTTATACTTGTATGTCTTAGAGTTCACTAATGTTTCCTTCTGCAAAGTTTAATCTGACATTAATCCCATCCCATCTATTTTTCATCTCAGTCATTACAGTCTTCATCTTTAGAAGTTCAGTGTGTTCGTACTTAACTTTTGTACATATGGAATACAGTTACAACTATTATTTAGAAAACTATTTTAATGCACTTATCTGCTGATTCTAACCTCTGCATCAGTCTGGAGTTAGTTTAAATGATTTATCTTCTCATTATGGGTCTTATTTTCCTGCTTCTTTGCATGCCTGGAAATTTTTCATTGGATGCTGAATATGTTTACAAATATTCTTGAGTTTGCTCAGGAATGAAGTTACATTACTTGAAAACTTGGAAGTTTGATCCTTTTGGGTCTAGCTTTTAAGATTTGTTAGGCGGGCCAGAGCAACACTCAGTCTAGGTCTAATTATTCCTCGCTCCTGGAACAAGATTATTGGTGTACTCTACCTACTGTCCCGGGAATCTTGAGGATTTCCAGTCTGGTTTGTGGGAACAGGGAGTATTCCTGGCCCTGTGGAATACACAAGTACTGTTTCCTCTAATTCTTTTGTGTGGTTCTTCACTCAGGAACTGTCCTCACATACCTGTAACTCAGCTTAATACTTGAAGGGGGCCCTCTGTAGGTTTTGGGGTCTCTGTGTTGTTTTCCCTCTCCATTACTCTGTTCTGTTAACTCCAGCTGCCTCAGTCCGCCTCAACTTTTCAGCAACGTCTCCTGAATCCAGGGAGTCTACCATTCTCTACCTGGCTTCCCATATCTTGCACCACAGCCCAGAAACTCTCTCAAGGTAGTAAGCTGAGCAATCACAAGGCTCACCTTGTTTCCATCTCTCAGGGATATCACTATTTGATATCCAGTGTCTTAAAAATTGTTGTTTCACAAATTTTGTCCATTTTTTAGTTGTCAGGGGCCGGACGGTAAATCCCATCCCTGTATCCCTGTTATTCCTTCTTGGCCAGAAGTCTAAGGTTCACTGGCTTATTATGTTTATTTCTCTGTACTGACCCATTATAAATGGCCTCTCAGTTCAATCATCCCTGATGGATTGGGGTAAAATCTTACACGGTTATGAGGCTGACTCTTTAAATTGTTTCTGTGTGGGTCTTTTCACTAACTGCCTTAAAGGCAGTCATTCTTCGGTTTAAAAAGCACATGTCAAAGAAACAGTACTAAGCCTAAGGAATTTTAATGCTATGGGGAAGAATGTCTAGAAGTTTGTGCAGCTAAGTCAGTCACAAAGTGATTTTCATTCTACAGAGTTTCTATAAGAAGGATTTTTCTTCTTTTATACCTTTTGCAAATGAAAAGAACATTCATGGAAGGAGCAAGGAGATACTGAATGTGGAGGCAGGAAAAAGGAAGAATAGCAGACCTGAGAAGGGATTGAAAATAAAACTTTTCTAAGAAAAAAAATCACAGAGGCCAAAAATCTGATAACATTTGCACATCACTTTGTCTTCTATTTATTTTAAAAAATAGTCTTTCTTCCTACGCAAAAATCCAATGTTTACTTAACTAATATGCTAAGGTGAAATATTAATCAAAGCAGATAGCTGGAAGCATTATGATTATCCCTTAATAAATGTCAAAACAAAATATGGCAAGTTCTTGCAAGTGTAAGGTAGTCAAGATAATTCCTATAGCAAAGGTTTTTATACCTGTGGCCCACAGGCTTTATTTGGCCTGCAGACATGTTATATACGGCCTATAGAATAATGGCCACACCACGTTTCACAAAAGTGTTATTTGGAGGCCAATATTTATAAACTGGAAGATTTCATGAATCAAAGAGATATAAAAATCTTGGGGAAAAGAGAGGTGGTAGCACTCATGGTGGGTAGCAGATGTCCCCTTTAGTTAGAATCTGAGCCCTTTAGTTGACTACAGTCCATCATTCACTACTCTTTCCCCCCCCTCACTCAACTACCCCTGGCCTTTTTTGCTTTTTTAGGTATTTAGGCTAGTGACACCTGATTGAGGGTATGTATAATAATATCCCAACAAATTAACCCATTTTTTTTAACTTAGAAAACATATAAAAGCATCACTATAATCTCTCTCTCTCTTTTTTTAAGGGGAGATGGGATTTTTAGAAAGATACATTGAAAAGAGTACTTATTTTCTACTAATTGTAGGAAGGCTGCAGCTGCACCTGGGGCACATTTTTAAACTATAGATTCCTGGTGATCTAGGAGGTATCCCAAAATATTTATTTTTAACAAATTCACAGGTAATTCAGATACAGCTCACATTTGGAAGCCACAATCTACCCTGCCTTCTGGCTATATTTCAGAAGGTACACAAAAAAGGAAGCATAATTACAGAAAGTTAAAACAATGTTATTAGGAAATTATACTCTGGCACACTTTTTCTCACAATACACTCTACTTAAACAGGAAAAAAATGTAAACTTTAGGTAGATAATAAAAGTAACTCTGTATTTAGTTTTCAGTATTCATGCTTCAACAAAGAAAACTGTTTTCCAGTTTCCAAGCATGTTTTTAAAAAAGGTGCTATACAGCAAATTTCTGTACACCAAAAATTTCTATATATTGGGGTTTCTTTGCACCTTAGTGCTTTATAAGAGAACTGCAATAGGGGTCTAAGTACCCCTTCCAACTGTAAAATGATCCAACTTCAGCTGTACCCATTATTTGTCAACGTCAGTTAAAAGAAAATTTTCAACTTAAACAAAATCGTATTATTAGTGATAAGACATTCAAGTTTGCTTTTACTATAACAGATTTTTAACTACTAATAAAGGAATGGGGATTAACAGGTCAAAAGTGTGAGAAATGTTTGACTAAATGGAAAAAAAGAAAAGCAGTGTGAGAAATGTTTGACTAAATGGAAAAAAAGAAAAGCAGTAAAATGAAGCATACTATTATATAAAAGAGGAAAACTTTGTAAAAATTCTTTTCAAAAGCAAAGAAATTTTTAGCATATTACATTGGTACATGTTTCACATTAAGAAGGACTAAAACATCAGTTTGGCACATCATTCGTTAATGTTTCCTCCTGGCTTTGGAGACATTACTGAAAATGAAGGCTACAGAAGAGCACTCCAGGGAAGACCTGGAGATAGGAACAGAAAGATGACTTACTTTTCAATCTTTGTACCTTTCAATCTTGTACAATTTATATGTTTTACCTATTCTTAAAAATAAAAAAGCAATCTTTATCTGCTATAATTAAACTGAAGTCTACACAGCTCATCTCCTTCATAGGGCAATAAAACTGTTTACTTAACAAGAGAACTACATGCTCACTGAAACTATTTGCACGAGAACAGTACACAACTCTTAAGTTAAAAAAAAAAAGTAAAAAGAAAAAATATGCGACGACAGTTAAAGGAGAGGATTAATAAGTGACTTTATGTCTCAAAAAACTTTAGGATGCAAATTCCACTTCTCTAAATAAGCGTAAGTGCCAACCAATTATATTTTGAATGAATTTTAAAACCACACAATAAACTAAATCTTAGAAACTTTTGGTGTTCTCCTATCAGATACTTTTTACATCACCACATACAAAGCATGCAGGCCTACTGAAAGAGCTGATTCAAAGGAGAAGAAACGAAACTTTGTTAGCAGTCACCAACAGTTTGGGGGCTCTGTAAATAACAGCTGTCAACCAAACCAAAGGACAATTTTTAAGTGCATTAAGAATGGAAGGGAGAGCTGGTGCAAAGTATTCTTCATGACCATACCTCAGTAAGATCATTACTTCTAACCCTGAACTAAAAGTTATAAATGAGTCTCACTATTAAAATGTAAACAGGCTTAAGGGACCAGACTGACTAGATTCATAAGGCTGGCTCTCCCATTTAACTGTCTTATTACTTTGGGCAAATCTACCTCAGTTTCCTTACCTGTAAAAACGAAGGTAACAGTAGTAGCCATCTTAAGGCTACTTTGAGGAATTAAAACTTTTTACTACACTAAGCAGGACACTTTATAAATGTGTGTATTACATTATCTAAACATCCTTGTAAAACAATAACCCTGCCTCAAAGTACATCTTCTAGTTGTCTAAAGCACTAAGAGAATTCAATGTATTATAATAAATAAGCCTCTCTGTATTTAAAAAAAAAAAACTTCATGTAAAATATAATGTTTCTCAACAGAAAAATTCTGTATGTCATGAGCTCTTCAAAATCTAAACTTTCAACTCCTAAAACAGGTTGGTTTTCCCTTACATATCACCATTTAGAACATTTTTGTTTCTTTCTGGTCTTTTCTAAAATTAAAGTTTTCATATTTGTATTCTTTTTGTATTTACCCAAAGAATACAAAAATATTAATTCAAAGGGATACATGCACTCTGATGTTTATTAGCAGCATTATCTACAATAGCCAAATTATGGAAGGAGCCCGTGTCCATCAACTGATCAATGAATAAAGAAGATGTGGGACTCTCTCTCTCTCTCTCTCTCTCTCTCTCTCTCTCTCTCACACACACACACACACACACACACACACACACACACACACACACACACACACAGCAGAATATTATTCAGCCATAAAAAAAAGAATAAACTCTGGCCATTTGCAACAACATGGATGGAGCTTGAGTATAATGCTAAGCGAAGTAAGTCAGAGAAAGACAACATATGATTTCACTCATATGTGGAATTTAAGTAACAAAAAAATGAGTGAAGGGGGAAAAAAAGAGAGAGGCAAACCAAGAAACAGACTCTTAATTATAGAGAACAAACGCATGCTTACCAGAGTGGAGGTGGGTGGGGGATGGGCTGGATGGGTGACTGGGATTAAGGAGTGTACTTGGGACAAGCACCGGGGGTGTTGTATGAAGTGCTGAATCACTGTATTGTACCTCTGAAACTAATACAACACTATATGTTAACTACCTGGAATCTAAATAAAAACCTTAAAAAACACGAAAATAAATAAAACTATCTATATCTCAAAAAAGATATTTTAGATCAGTCTATTATTAAAGATTTATTATGTTAAATATGTTTTAGGACAATTTTTAATAATTTTATTTTTATTTATTTTTAAAAATTTTATTTATTTGTTTGACAGAGAGAGAGAGAGAGAGAGAGAGCGAGCAGGAACACAAGCAGGGGGAGTGGGAGAGGGAGAAGCAGGCTTCCCGTCGAGCAGGGAGCCTGATGTGGGGCTCGATCCCAGGACCCTGGGATCATGACCTGAGCCGAAGGCAGATGCCCAATGACTGAGCCACCCAGGCGCCCCTAATAATTTTAAATATATAAGACTAACTTCTGTTTTCATTTAATAAGCAATGCATATTCTCTAATTATGTAAGAAAAAAATTAACATTTTCACAAAAAATAAAGCAAAATAAAAACTATGGTTACAGTAATGCTTTACTAAGTTTTACCTTTTCTCTATTTAACATATTTCCATGTTATAAACAACCTCTTTTTAACCTAATTTTTGAGGATCACAAAATTCCATTGTAAGGCTTTAGAATAATTCATCCTTCCTCTGTCGGTTACTTATATTGTTTCCAATTTTCTACCATTACAAATAATGCTGTGATGAGCATTTAAACATTTTTAAACAATTTTCAAAAATGACACTTTATTACCTTTACTTTACTCAACAGTTTACAGGTACATGATTGCTATGAAGACCACAGGTTAGAAGAAGACCTTGAGGGGAAAAAACAACTGAAAGGAAAATATACTACCATTCCAAGAAAGACTGTTGAAAAGCTCATGAACAATTTCATAAATTTAGATTCCAACATAGACTATGGAGTTCTCTTATACATTTTCTATGCAAAGTGAGGTAATTTCTTGCCTCTCCTTGATACTGTTCATTTTAAAACATACTACTCACATGAGAAGCTATGGTTAAGATCATTAACTCTGGAGTCAAACAGACTCCAAACCCCTGTTCCACTACCGACTAGCCCCCTGTTCACCTACGACCACTCATTAAGTCTCTCTAAGCCTTAGTTTTCTCATCTGTAACTGAAAAAGAATAATAGCATCCACCTTACAGGACTATTGTAAAAATAAATAATATCCTATGTGTATTCTTAAAATAGTGTCTAGCACATAGTAAATACACAAACAGCATCGTATCATTTAACTGTTTCCAGTGTTCAATGTTTTCGTGGCCTCAAAGACATCATAAATATATGTTGGTCTGTATATAAATTACTGGCTTAATCTACAGATTATGATGGCACAGATGCATATTTACAAACTGCTACATTACATAATTTTTAAAATACTGTTCAGTCTAAAATGGTAATTGTCAAAATAAAGGTTGAATAATAGTTTTAATGGAATCATAAGAAATGAATTTCACTGTTTATACCATACACCACTGAAATGATTTCTCTTCTTGGGGCGCCTGGGTGGCTCAATCAGTTAAGCCTCTGCCTTGGGCTCAGGTCATGAACTCAAGGTCCTGGGATCAAGCCCCGTGTCGGGCTCCTGGCTCAGCTGGGAGTCTGCTTCTTCCTCTCCCCACTGCTTGTGCTCTCTCACATAAATAAATAAAATCTTTAAAAGAAAAGAGAAACTATTTTTCTTCAGACAAAAAATTCTTAAGTCTTTTCACATGATTAAAGGTCAAATATATTTAAAAGGATGCTAAGTGAACTAGGAGTAATTTATAAGCTAGAGTAACATTAACTCTCCTAGTTTTTATTTTCCTTATAGCTATTTGGTAATACAAAAAGCAGTAGAAAAGGAAAGTGCACCATTATGTACACCTTATTATTTTTTTAAGATTTATTTGGGATGTCTGGGTGGCTCAGTCGGTTAAGAATCTGCCTTCAGCTCAGGTCATGATCCTGGGATCGAGTCCGCATCGCGCTCCTTGCTTGGCAGAGCGCCTGCTTCTCCCTCTACCTGCTCTGCCTGCCGTTCCCCCTGCTTGTGCTCTCTCTCTCTGACAAAAATAATAAAATCTTTAAAAAAAAAAAAAAGATTTTATTTATTTATTTGACAGAGAGATAGAGCCAGAGAGCACAAGCCGGGGGGGGGGGGGCGGTGAGGGGGGTGGTGGCCAAGGGAAAAGGAGAAGCAGGCTCCAGGCTGAGCGGGGCGCCTGATGCAGGGCTTGATCCCAGGACCCCAAGATCATGACCTGAACCAAAGGCAGCCATCTAACCGACTGAGCCACACAGATGCCCCTTATGTACACTTTATTAATCAAGATGATGACAATTAATCGTAAAGGATTAATTTGGCCGTCTAAGACATTATTTTTAGAGGCCTACACGGAATTTTCTTATTACTTAACAATCAACTAGATGACTTTAGGCAATCAATCAACTATGTGTAAATAGCCAAGAGGTTTAGTATTATATTGTTTCAGAAATTAAAGAATAAAGCAAGTCCTGAGTTGGTAAAATACTGAATATATTTTTAAATTATACTTCCTACATCACACTTGATATAGCAGATAAAACATTTATCTGAATTAAAAATGGAAAGAAGGGTTTATTTCAAAACATTTTAGAGTTGCTATCTTTCAAGTATAATGCTAACTTCTAAGAAGAGGATTGAAAAAAATCTTGTAGCAAAAGCAATTTGCAGACAACATTTCCAATTAATTTTAAATTTTGAATCCTACAGATAACTATAATCATAATAATTAAGTATAAAAGCTGACAGGAAAGTCACACTAGTGGCAAATAAACAACCCTACTATAGCAGAACATTAAACAACAGGATGAGATTTTTATTTTAAACACCTTTTCCAAATTTATAGCTTAGATGGCTCATTTTAAATATAATTCCCAATCTCAGATTAAGTGAACCATGCAGTAACTAATTTACAAAGCATTTTCAAGTGAACATCAAACATTGTCAAGATCCTTTGTCAGCTTGTCTTGTTAAAGTGGCAGATAGCAACAAATGATAAATATCTTTCAATCAATAGCTGACGTATGGAGCGCCTGGGTGGCTCAGTCGTTCAGCGTCTGCCTTCGGCTCAGGTCATGATCCCAGGGTCCTGGGATAGAGCCCTGCATCGGGCTCCCTGCTGGGCGGGAAGCCCGCTTCTCCCTCTTCCACTCCCCCTGCTTGTGTTCCCTCTCTCGCTGGGTCTCTATCAAATAAATAAATAAAATCTCAAAAAAAAAAAAAATAGCTGACGTAGCTCAGTAAGAACTGAGAAAAATTACTTCTCATTTGACCCAATCCTCCCAGTCGCAGTGATGTTTCCTTGTTATTCTAGACTTCATATTCTATTTGACCATCACAGACTGCAATTATCCTTAAACTTACTTTCCATTTTCTGCAGAAATGGATTTAGGCCATCACTGTTCAAATTATTCAACTTTAAACTGATAAGGCCTATAAATCCTTCATCAATCTCCCATTACTTTCCCAGTGATGACGATCTCTATCTAACCTCTACTTCTCTCCTCAAACTTCCAATTCTTCACCACTACACAAATCATACTTAAAAGCAGGTAATCTTGCCCCTTATGACAGCACTTTCTGAAGATAAGAGCATTAAGTGTGGATTCTCCTACACAACCTTGTTTTCATTTCTATGCATCAATAGGCCCACATCTATTTTCATAGCCTTCCCTTCAACCTTACAGAAAAGTTGCTTTCCTTATGACTAATGCTGACAATTCTACCAGGGGCTCTTTCCTCCCCATCCAGAGCCTCACAAAAGGAATTTTAAATCATTTCTTACAGAATTTGTCCTTTCACCATCTTCAGTCTTAAAAATAAATTTTTTTCTGACCTATGAAATCTCCTAGATCATCCAAATCTCATCTGTTTTGGAACATGCAGGTGGCTCAGTCGGTTAAGCAGCTGCCTTCGGCTCAGGTCATGATCCCAGGGTCCTTGCTCAGCAGGGAGCCTGCTTCTCCCTCTCCCTCTGCCTGCCACTCCCCCCACTTGTGCCCCCTCTCTCTCCCCCTCTCCGACAAATAAATAAATCTTAAAAAAAAAAAAACCTCATCTGTTTTGCCACAAAATGCTATCCTCCATTTCGATTTTCTTCCTATTCCCCTCTTTATCAGTATAGTAAAATGCTTCTTATGAAGGTAATAATATCCAACTGATCATACCATTCTTTTTCTTCTACTTTTCTTCAGTCATCCTTCTTTGGTTCCCTGTGACATCTGGCACCATTGGTCATGTACTCCCTGACAGACCCTCCTAACGCACTTTCTTTAACATTAGACTTTCCTAGTTCTTTTACTCTTTAGACATTTCCTTCCCAGTCCCAATACTTTTCTCACTCTCACATGACACCTTCAGCACCTTTTATTTTTATCTATTTATTTATTTATTTTTAAAGATTTTATTTATTTGACAGAGAGAGAGCACAAGCAGGCGGAGCGGCAGGCAGAGGGAGAAGCAGGCTCCCCGCTGAGCAGGGAGCCCAATGTGGGGCTCGATCCCAGGACCCTGGGATCATGACCTGAGCCGAAGGCAGACACCCAACCGTCACTTCAGCACGTTTTAAACACCTCCTCTCTCCTAAATTCACTCACTAAAATCTTTTATTCTGTTGATACACCATGCTCATTCTTTAATAATGTCTTCAAAACAGTGTCTCGCTCTAGCCCCCAAGTGAATCCTGATTGAATCAAGGCACACCTTCTTCTTTCAAGTGTTATTGTACTTATTCATTGTTTTCTAATATCTAATGGTTTCCTGTCTGCATTTTATTTTAACCTAGATTTTAAGTTTTTTTTGGTAGGAACTATTTTCCTTTTATTTTTCAGTATTTCTCAAAATACAGAAAAAAATTCTCAACAGAGTCGTCAAATACTTTACAGCTATATAATTTGTTTAGACAAAAACCAAGACATTCAAGACAAAAATAAATTTATATTACTTATAAAACATTTCTAATTGTTGCTATTTTAACTGTAGTCAAACAATCCTGTGGGTATTTTTTTCTACCAATTTCCGTATTTTTCACATATCCAAAGGGATATGACAGATTTGCTCACTTTATTTCCTTTAAAATGTCAACCATTTTAGTCTTAACATGACCTATATGTAGCTACCATATCTAAAATATCTTATATAGGGGCACCTGGGTGGGGCAATCAGTTAGGCACCCAACTCTTGGGTTTGGCTCAGATAGTGATCTCGGGTTGTGAGATCAAGCCCCGCCCAGGCTCCACGCTTAGTGCAGCATCTGCTTGAGATTCTAATCTCCCTCTTCCGCTCTCTCTCTAAAATAAGTAAATAAATCTTTAAAAATCAATAGCAATAATAAATAAAAACATCTTACATAAAAAACAAACTGATAACCAAGGCACAGTTAATGACCTAATCAAGACAATGTATACCAGAGAGGCTAAAATTTGTGTGATAAAGAGATAAACCACACTTTTGTCTTATGATTATTAATCATATTTCTGGCTGCTATTTCCCCCAATATACACAAAGCTGAAGAGGGAAGTGAAAGGTAAAGAATACTTGTAAACTGAATCAATGGACCCAATCATTTTGTATGTGTAATAACTCAAATAAAATTCAGAAAACCTTATGAGGTAGGTATTACTATTTCCATTTTACAGATCAGACCCAAGATTAAATTTCTTATCCAATGACTCTAATTACGGAAAGAGCTAAATGCAAACCAAAGACTATCTAAATTTAAACTCTGTGTTCTTGGGGCGCCTGGGTGGCTCAGTCGTTAGGCATCTGCCTTCAGCTCAGGTCGTGATCCCAGAGTCCTGGGATCGAGCCACACATAGGGCTCTCTGCTTGGCAGGAAGCCTGCTTCTCCCTCTCCCACTCCCCCCTGCTGTGTTCCCTCTCCCTCTCTCTGTCAAAATAAATAAATAAAATCTTAAAAAAAACCCAAAAAACTCTGTGTTCTTTCTACTACACTCTACTTCCTAATTTATGTCTGAATATGAATAAATAAATCATAACACCACCTAGCTATAGTTTTCACAAAAGCTAAACACTTAAAAATGAATATAAATACATTAACTTTGTTTTGCTAAAGATCAACAATAACTCAATTTAAAATGTCAAGGGTAGGTCAAATACTAAAAATTGTGTGAAGACATATTATTACAAGGAATTAAATATCAAACAATACAAAGTATAAAAGTACCAAATAATCTTAATGGCCATGATCCAGCCTGAAGAGAGTAAATCCAGTTTCTCAAATATCCTCTAGGTTAAGGCACTTTAATTAGCATTATTTATATGTTAAATATCAAGTGGCAAGTCAATAAAACCAAGCTCCCTTCCATCCCCAAAACCCAGCATATGGTCTATAATTTATGCATACTACAACAAAAATCCACTAAACTGGAAACAAATGGAAATCAGATGTTAGGAACTCTGCCAAAAACAATAACTGAACCCCCAATATCTGTTCTTCTTAATTAGTTTTGGAATAGCCAAGTATCCAGAAAAAACTAGAATTCCCAGCTTCCATTGCAAGTAGGGGTGGCCAGTATAAACAGAAGTCACTAGGTAAGCCTTTCAAGAAAACTTTTTGAAAGGATCTGACTCATTCGGAAGGCACACCTTTTTCTGCCATTTTCTCCATTTCTTCTATATTCTGCCTGCCTAGAAAGACAACACATTTTGAACAGAATGCTGGCAGTCATTTTTTGACCACAGGCCATTCTGAGGATGAAAGCCATCCATCAAGGAGATAGAAAAGAAAAAAGATGTCTGAGTTCACTACCATGTCTTGAAACTGCCATACTTGATCTGGAGTATTATGCTTGGATTTTGTGATATGTTAGAGAAAAATAAATCCCTACCTTCTTTAGGCCATTGTACCTTGTACACTATTTAGGTCTCTTGTACTAGCAATCCTATGCAATTTCTACTGGAAAAAGCAAAATAATTCATTGCATTAGTCTTGGATAGGGCAAGCACAAAGAATATTGCATGTAGCATTTCTCAAATCAGTGCTCCTATTATGAGATGCTAAGAGATGTACTATGAATTCTATAATTATTGACAAATAAATGAAAAATTATATATATATGTCATCTGGGAGATTAATAAGATTATTAGCATATTAAAGATTCTAAACGTGTTCACAGTATTAGTTAGGGAAGAGTGCCCAAAAATATATTCTAAACAATTTTAGTTTATGCTATACAACACTCCCAGGAGCACAGCAACATAAAATTTACAAATATTAGGTATTAGCTGTGTTTGTGAGTTTGTGAACATGTACATTTAAATACACTAGGATTTATATATCCGAGAGTGTTATCTTTCAAAATAGATACTTTAGAAGGATACATAACCTTGTCTTCAAACATAATATCAGGAACATTTCTGGGACTCTCTTTTTTAATTACATTTAGAGCCACATTTTAAAAATCACTCCTTTTACTTTATAAGCATTTTTCATTTTAATTCAAATTATACTCCTTAAACACTCACCTTTCTAAAACAGTAACAAATCTATTATTTAATTGAATCAAACCTACTCTCAAATAGGTCTGGCACCAAAAAGGAGATTCAAAAAAACATGCTATATGTTCTAAAAGTAACTCCAAACAGGACTTGTAATGTTCTAAAAATGAAGAGTTTGAAGAGAATGACATTTATTTTTACAAGTTCCATTAAGTGTATAAAAATCAGGCACACATCATATAAGTTCAGGTAATAAGTGGAAGAAACATGTAACCCAAGGAACAAAGTAGTGCCATAAACTGAAACAAAAAAGCACATTTAAGTTCATGTACTACCTTTACCCAGTGTTAAAACAAACAAAATAAACCTCTTATAAATCAGAGTATACCAAAAATAATAATAGCTAGTATTTATTAAATACTTAGTTTGCATTAGGCACTGCTCTAAGTGCTTATATGTATTAACAACTCATTTGGTTCTTAAAAAATCCCATAAGAGGCCTGATCATTATCTTCATTTTGCAGATAAGGAAATTAAAGTACAGTGAGGTTAAGAAACTTACACAAACTAAATCATATTCAGAAATCAAAACTCAGGGGTGCCTTGGTGGCTCAGATGGTTAAGCGTCTGCCTTCGGCTCAGGTCATGATCCCAGGGTTCTGGGATCAAGATCTACCCCCCACCCCCAGCATCAGGCTCCCTGCCTGCTCCTCCCTCTCCTTTTACTGCCTCCCCTGCTGTGCTCTCTCCCTCTCTCTGTCACATAAATAAATAAAATCTTAAAAAAAAAGAAAGAAATCAAAACCCAGACTAGCTCCAGAGTCTATGCTCTAAATACCAAGCTATTCTGTCTCTCTAAATCAAGCAGGAGTGGTCAGTACCATGCACAGCTGCCATCTAAAAACAATTCATATACACTCAGATAGATACACGTGTTTGCAAAGTTTTACAAGGCAATTTTACATGCTGTTTAATTTTATCTTCACAGCTGTTCTATGTCAATATATCCTGTCAATAGATGAACTTAGTTGGCATGAATTCAAGTAATTAAAGTTATGTGGCCATAGATTATTCCACTTATCTGCTGTCTTAGAAATGTGTCCCTTCTGTGCCTCGCAGAGGTTCTGGCAGATAAGAGGAATTCAATGTAAGAACAATTAGAAAGGGAGCTGTGCATCAGAATGTGGTTAGATTGGTCCTGATTCATCAATACAGCTACTAGAGAAACACTCAGCTAGCTTGGCTCACCAACAGTGATTCTTTAGTATCCATTTAGGTGGAAGAATAGTATCACTCATTTTTCAATTAAATCTTAGTATCTCAATACAATCTTAAAATTCCTTTGAAGTTAGAAGTCTTGATGTACTAACAAACACTGAGAAAGATTCAGATGCAATCTTACTTAAAAACATAACTCGTCAAAGTATGGTCTTCAGTTACACAATGAGTATGATATATTACGTGGCCACATTAAAATATTTTATTTTATTTAAAGATTAAGGAAATTCCTATTAAATTTTAATAATGGAGAATACAGTCTAGATTTTTCATTGTTAAGTGTAAGAATTGTATCATATGAGTGTTGCAGGGTATGCTGACTTGGATTATAACTGAAGTTACCAGTATTGCTGGGTACTATGTAATAACACATTTCCTTTTTGCTATTCATTTATATAAACCTCAAAACAGTGCCAGAATTTCGAAGTTCTGATTGAGCTCAACTGAATGATACATATCTACAATAGTTTTATCTCTCTTAGTTTCACAATTGATCATTCCTGAACTAAGTTTTCTATTATATTATATCTTTAACTATCAGGGTTTTGTTTTGTTTTTTGTTTTAACAAAACATCTATTCTAGCTTTCATGAAGTACAGCTATTTTAGCTTTGGTAGATTTTCACATAATACTTAGAAAATCGAGCTATGTTATATTTGAAATACTGCCTGACACTTATACCTTAAGTATAGATACTAGCATCAGAATAAAATTAAAGCAGATTGTGTGAAGGATGAATTATACTATGTTCAAATAATTCCATAAAATTACATCTCAGCACAAGTCAAGAATATGAAAGACACTGAGGAGGGAATAAATCAAAACCTTACAATGAGGGAAATTCCTGTACCAAAATACTGATTTTTTTTACTTCAAAACTGAATTACATAATGTTCTCTAGAAGAGATATCTGACTACACTAACACCTAAAATAATCATCTCTTAATAATTTAAATGTTTATTTTAAAAATTACAGAAAAAGTACATTAAGTAATACTTAGCAGTGCTGAGAGAAACTAAGTTTCTTAAAAGCGTTCCCTAATTTTAAAAAATTCCCAGGCTCTTTCTTCCAAAAAACCCCAAAAAGAAACAAACAAAAAACACCAACTTTGAATATTTCTACCACATTCTCAAATTACATAATCATTCTAAGCTTAAGTCATTCAACAAGAAAGTTTCATTTTTCTTCCACAGACTACGTTAGAGCTAAGTGGAAAAGCTTCAAAACATGAAAACAATATTGTATACAAAACATTCCATCAGGCATCCTTTCAACAAAATAATTCTCATTATCCTGGATGCAACTTGTCTGATCCGAGTAGGTAAACAAAGCATGTGTTTATATAAAAAGAAATGTACCATCTACCAATAGAAAAAAAAATACTTTTAATTGAAAATGATTTGTTTCCATGTCTACTCAGAACACACTAAACCAATAAAGAAAACTGATTATTTTAGGTGTTTGGGGGGGGTGGCATAAAAATGAGATGGACTACACACATCATAGTTTCTTCTAAGCTATGCATCAGTAGTTAACAAGTGGTAAACACCAATAAAATTCATGACATAGTGTTAGCTTCCAACCACCTCAAATTGTTTAGGAACCTCATTCTTTGTTGAAGGGGATGCTTTCCCTTGTGGGAAAGAATAAAGTCTCTCATGTATCTGTATGTTCATGTTAAAACTAATATGATGGTTTTCTGTTGGGAAATTTAATCATATCATATGACAACTAAGAGTTTCTATAACTAAAAGAAAAACAAACAAAAAACAAAAACACCTTCACCAGATAGAAAAACCTTGAATCAAATTCCAACACTTGAATTGAAATGATGACTTTCTCTATTTCCCAACTTGAAACTGTTGGAGTACACAAGGGCAATTAAGCCATTGGTTAGATTCAGGGCATACTGATACAAATAAAGCACACTGAAGTTCCACCTCTCAGTTAACTTTGTCTCAGTTAACTTTGAAAAGAAAAACCTTACAACTAGGTATAGCAGATTGAGGAAAGATGTAATATAAGCATCAAATATGTGGTATTTCTCCACATTAGAAAAAAAAACTATAGGGGCACCTGGGTGGCTCAGTCGTTGGGCATCTGCCTTCTGCTCAGGTCGTGATCCCAGGGTCCTGGGATGGAGCCCCACATTGGGCTCCCTGCTCTGCAGGAAGCCTGCTTCTCCCTCTCCCACTCCCCCTGCTTGTGTTCCTGCTCTCGCTATCTCTCTCTGTCGAAAATTAAATAAAATCTTTTAAAAAAACTATAAGAAATATATTTTAAATTATAAGTCTAAGGGAAATGAATATACACCCACTTCAGATGAGAAAATGGAATATAAATTTCAAAACCTCTAGGTAGTATATCAACTATACTACAGTAAAAAATTAAAAGTTTTTAAAAATCCTTCAGTTAATACAGAATTTTATGATTTATAGAAATGTTCTATATCTGAGCTGTCCGATACAGCAGCTACTAGCCACAAGTAGCTACTGAGCACTTCAAATACGGTTAGTGGGAATAAGAAATTGAATCTTAAATTTCACTTAATTAAATTAATGTAAACTTAGCCACATGTATCTGGACTACAACAATGGACAGTGCAGCACTAAAAGAAGTAGAGGGAAATAGTCGTACCTTAAATTCTGATTCAAATAGTAAAAGTCTTGTAAATGGGCATATACATAGATACTTCTGAAAAAAAAATTTTTTTTAATTATGACTTAATGAAGACGAAAGGACCATGACACAATATAAAAATGTTGCTGCATTTGTGGGGACAAATTTTCTATATTCATTTTCTAGAGAGGACTAGAATATTGGTTCACAAGTTGGCTCCAAGTTGTAATTGTCTTAGGGAGCTTCCAAAAATATGGATGCCTGGGTCTCATCCCCCCAAGCTTTTGGTTTAATTGGTTTGGGTTGAGTCCTGGGCATAAAAGCTTTTTAAAGCTACCCTGGAGATTCTAACATAGAGCCAGAGTTGAGTATTACTAAACTAGAAAGAAAATGAGAAACTGTTTCTTAAGCATAGATGCAGTATGCAACTAAAGACATTCCTTTGCTGGAAGGCAAAGAGGGCCTTTGACAACCCAAATTCAAGTCAAAACACCTGAGGGCTAAATATTAGCTACACATTCTAAACATTCAGAAGTGATATGGGTTATACAATCATATATTTAAAAAAAGATTTTATTTATTTATTTGACAGAGAGATAGAGAGCACAGATAGTCAGAATGGCAGGGAGAGTGAGAAGCAGGCTCTCCGCTGAGCAGGGAGCCCGATGCGGGGCTCGATCCCAGGGCCCTGGGATCATGACCCGAGCCGAAGGCAGATGATCAATCGACTGAGCCACTCAGGCGCCCCCAATCATAAATTTTTATTATCACTGAATGTTATTCAATTATGTAAAAGAGATTAGAAAGGAAGGACAAACTAAATATTGAGTGTCAACTTGCCTTTGCCAATTTCATGTATATTATTTAATTTCATCCTCAACATATCTTGGGAGGTATATATTATTATTTACAGATGTGGAAAGTAGATTTAAAGATATTCCCTAGGATTGGACACATGTTTGTCAAACAGTAAAGTCCACACTCTACAGCAGAAGGATTCTCTCTGGGGAAGTTTGTTTCAGTAAATTTTCACACTGGAATCAAACAAAAAAAAGAAAGAAAAAGCAGGATTCAGTGGTGGAGCACAGGATAAGGCAAACATACTAAAACAGGTGCTTAACCAGTCCCTGTTCGGCATTATCCAGGTATCTGATAGCAAACCCTGGGAAAAAACAGGTTTGTCTGTGGTTCAAATCTACACCAGCCGCTACACTAGACCATTTAGGAGTAGCTGCCTTTTATCCTAAGAACTTAAACAATTGGTCTCCTACTGCCTCATAAGCTATTAGGTATAGTCACACATTCTTCGGACAGGATAGAACAAGATGCTTACTCACAGCTGCCTGACACTAAACAGGAAGATAGGGGTTTTAAAGACTTTTTCATTTTACCCCCTCCACTTAAAGGATTGTTGGAACTCCTCACAGAGCACTTTGCAGACCGTAGTTTTGATATATTTACACTGAGTGCAGAACTTTAACTTACTCATTAAAAGAAATCTTTAAAAATTTCAGTTCCTTAGTTGTTCAACCCATCTTAATTTTCAAATTAGGGGAGAAAGGTTCTCAGAAAAAAAAAAAAGGTAAATCCAGAGCAACAGACCCCCACTCCCCTACCTATCAGCACTAATCCTTCTATCCTGAGACTCAGTATCTTTTCTTTTTCAGGCCTCTACCCTGTAAAGTGACATTAACACAAATGAGTCACATTTAGTTACATCAGAGGCACTAAAGAATACCTTCAGCTCACTGTTCTAATTAATGGCACAGACTTCTCCCAAAGCATATTCCAAAATAAGAATACATTGACAGGATTAACTCATAAATGCACTGGCTTAGTGTATTGTAGTGTTTCTTTTCAATTTCAAATGGTATTAATTACTATTTAATTATACTACAAAAAATGTTTCATAATTTATTTAAAAATTACAAACTCTTGTCAAAAAAAAGGGAAGCAGCAGCGGTAGCTCATCCCCAGTAGTCCTACCCTTCCCCCGTATGTTTGAGGCTGGGCAATTTGATGAGCTGGAAAAAAATATACTCAACTGACAAGAGAAGCTACAATGCTCCCCCATCCAATCCTTAGCCTATTAAAAGTGGAACAAAGCAAGGATTAGACCTGTTTTTTCTTAATAATAAAGAAGACATAAACTCCATTTTTTTAAAATGATACCTATTATCTGCACAGAAACAAATGATTAGCCAATTCTCACACTCACTTCCTGCATTGGAGGCAGGCCTCCAGGAAAAGATAATGTAAGTTCTACAACTTTTAATCCGTATTACAGCGCCAAAATTCATCCTTTAAACTGACATTGGTTTTAACAGTTTGTGTATTTGTGTGACATGAAAAATTATTTATAAATATTTTTGGATGCTAGTAATCACCCTCCAAAAACTAAGGAGCTTTACATGAAGTAAACATTTTGGTGGCACAAATGTAAATTCAAAAGACAGACCTAAATAATGGTAAAAGTCATAATTCTCTAATTGTAAAATGAAAGTCACTACAAATTAATCTTTTCTTAATAACTACCCATAGATATTTTTCTAACCTTAATTCCAGCTTCCATCCTACCTTCTCCCCCACACATACTCCCACAAAGCCTCTAGAACATCAAAGTTAGAACACAATGTTATTATGGAAAAGTATAATAAATTTAGGATTGGTTAAAAAAGCAGCTAGTTCGCCTCTGTATGAATTTACTGAATCAATAAAAGCATAGACGTAATAAAAAATACTGATGATATTAAAAGGAGAAATAATGTTTATCAAAGCACCACCAAAAGCAACCAGTGAGCATGATGGAAGTTTTCACTGTGATCCTGCTAACCCAGTCATCACGAATTTGGGAAAATACCAACACTTGTTTCATAATACAGCGACTTTTATTTATTTTCCCATCCTTCAGTAAAACTCTACAGATGTGAACTTTTAAGTCTTGCTAATTAGTTACCAGTGCCCTTCATTCCGCAGATCAGGTGTCCTACATTTTGTTTAGGTCCCCGCCTTGAAAACAAACCCGATTGCCCCATTTTCTGAGAGGTAAACTCAGCTCCAGGCAGCTCCCTATGAAGTCACCGCGTTTGTTGTTTCAAAGATGCAATTAAACGAACATAACACAAGGCTGTCGAAGAGATTAGTTGGAAGTGTGTGGAGGTGTCAATCATGTATGTATAAGGCCAATGAAAACTGTATTGCTACAAATCTATTTTAGTCGTAGTATTTCTCCCCATCCCACCCTTCTCCAATATATTCACAACATAGGGCAATTAAACTTTGTAAGAACTTACTCGACTTTAGCAAACTTTAGCTTTCCAACTTTCTGTACTCAGAATCCAGCAGTGAGCAAAGGCGGGGTGGGGGTGGGGGATTTAACTGAGGCAGGGATAAGAAAAGCAATAAAAGAGCTTGCATCAGGCAGTGTCTCTCCCTCTGCCCCTCTTCCTTCCCACCCCCTCTTCCCTGAGCCCTTACATATACACATTCTTCTGGGCGGCCTCTAACCACACCATGTCCACAGTCATTTACAGAAATTAGAAACAGACTCCGGGATCCCTTCCCACAATACGCACAGCGCAGAGCTGTACTAGCAGGATGGGGCGATGTCACTCCCTACTACCTGGCAATCTCTTACCCTCCCTCTGGGGTTTCAGTCTCAAGAACCCGGCTTTCCTCCGCGGAGAAGGTGGATCTACCTAATTCACAATGAAATTTCATCTCATCCTTCCCCACTCCAGCCACCTCACCACGAAAACCAAAGAAAAGTTCCTTCCCCACCAGGGCAACAGAGGAGTTGGTTTCAGGGGCTAGAGCAAAAGCTGGGAGAGGACAGGGAGCGCTGGTGTACTTTGTTTCGCACTACCGCATATCCTACCAGAGCCCAGGGCTTCCCTTCGTCCTTACCCGCTCGTCCGGAGACCCGGTCCGGCTACTGGAGCGCGAGGCGAGGGCTGAGCCGACGCGGCGTCGGGGCGGGCCGCCGGCAGCAGCCTGGGGCGCCGAGAGCCACCACCTCTTCCCCGCCAAGCGGCTGCGGGCGTGGGCCGAAGGAGCTGAAGAAGGAGCCTGGGGAGGGGGAGAAGAGGAGCAGCATCTCCTCCTCCTCCACGCCTCGGAAACGCCCCTCCAGCCGCGACCCAGCCGACCGCCTGACCCCCGAGCGCTGGAGTACCCTCTCCGCCCTCCTGTGCTCCGCGCGCCTCCCGGAGCTTCGCCAAAACCCTCTGGCGAGGGGCGGCTCAACTCCTGCAGCCGGCTCCGAGTGCTGCCGAGGGCGCTGAGGCGGACCAGGGAGCTAGGGAGTGCCGCGCGCCAGCAAGGCGGTCTCTAGGGGCCGTGATCATGGTGTGTGAGCCTAGCCGCACCACCGCCGCCGAAGCTACTAGCACAACGCCGGCTCCACCTCAGCCGCCCGCGCCGGCCCCGCCCCCGTTCCTGTCACTCAAAAGCCTTCCCGGGCTCTAGGAGGAGAGCGATCCGCGACCGGCCGCTCCCCTCCGCCCCATTGGCCCTCCCGGCCTCTAGTTCCGCCCCCTCCCTAGGGACGAGGTCGCCGGGGAGACTAGCGCCCCGGTTCCCATGACAACTGGTGCCTAGGGCCTGGCTTTTAGTGTTCCGGCTAACCCGACGCTCAGGTCGGTCGTGAGGCAGCGAAGTTCCTCTCCCCTGCAGTGTGGACTCCTAATTTTAGGCCAAGTTGAAAACGCGGCCGACCGCCCCCACGCTTCCAACTTCAGAAACAGAACTTTATGGCCCTAGGGAGTGTGAGGGAGAGTGAAAAATGTCTAACTGCTTGCTCTTCCCCTGTGACTCTAAATAACCCCTCCCCCCTTGCCCTCCCTGGCCTCCAGCCTTGTTTCCATAGTCTCACCGGGCGGATTTGGGCTTTGAAAGGGTGAGGAGAAGAGGGAAGAGAGAAAGAGCAGGGCTGTGCCAGCTCCCTGCAGCAATATAGCAACTTGGAAATAGCGGGGTCAACGGAAACAGTTCGGTGAGTTTTCCCACAGTTGTAAAGTGATCTTCAAAGGTGTGCTGGCAGCACTTCGTCAACCCCATATGCCCAAGGGGAAACTCAAATACTCAATATTTTTGAAAAAGTATGTAAATTCTTCTGTTAAAATTCCTCTGAAACTAAGATAATCCTAAAGTTAAAAAAATTAAGTACAAGGTTCGACGTAATCGAATAAAATAAAGAATATTCATTTTTCTATATAGGACTACACATTGCCACTTGGCAGTTATGTCCTAGCAGCTATACCCCTCCTGCAGACAAAAAGATTTGGGTTTCAACAATTAACAAGAAAGTCTTCCTGAATTCATGAGCAAACAGTATCTTGTCATTTGAGTTTCAACAGTTTGGGTTTATTCTCGGATAAGGTAACCTGGTCCACTCTGGATAGGGGGCCTGGGGGTAAACGTAGTCCTGGGCTGATAGTGTTGAGCCCTAGGTGAATCTAAACTTCACGGCTGGCTCCAAAATGGAGAGATCTGAGGTGAAATTAAAACTGCAATCCTAGGTTCCCTAGCCCCTGAGGCTGCTGTACATGTATGATGAATGAGGGAATTAATAGTAATGATTTACCTTTGGCGAGCACTTGACTTTTCATTATCTCATTTACTAAATGAATAGCTGTGATGGATGTGTTTAGTCAAATATGCCTTGCAAGTATGCACTGAATGTAATTACTCACAGCACTAAATACAATGGAAAATGCACAGCAAAATTTTAAGATAAGGTCCTTGCCCTCAGGGAGCTAACCACAGCGCCTAAGAAAGAAAAGTAGCATTCTTGAAACAATTTGAGATTATGGCTAGAATGTGCAGCCAAACTTTGAGTACAGTAGCAGATGAAAGTATGTGGTCGGTTGAATGGGCTGAATTAGTCATATTAAGGAGCAGGGGAATTTAAGCTGGGCTTTGAAGAAGAGTAGATAGTGGGATGAATGAAGCACCATGAGGAAAGACAAACGAAGGAAACAACATTCAGCCAAAGTGCAACAACAGGAATAGAGTGGTGATAGTAACAGTGAGAAGACCAGCCTAGTTGGACTAGAGACAGAAGTGAAGGATTAGAGCCCTTTCCCCAGTCCTTCCCCCATTTTCTGAAATAGCAGTTTTTAAGTGTTCTGGTTCATGTATAACAGTGCTAAGGTCATTGTCATTGAAAGAAAGTTCATATATTTATTAGAAAGAAAAGCAAATCCATAATACTTGGAATAGCTTACAAATTCAAGAAAGTATGAAGAGTATAGTGTTGCAAATTTTCTCAAAAGTAGACAAACCAGTGTTGTGAGCCTTGTTCCCCACCCCCCTTAAGGCCATTTCAAGTGGTTGCCCTCAGGGCTTTTTCACCAGTAATCCTTCTGTTCTGTAGGAGGTAAAAGGCTGGTTTTAAAATAAATGGCTACGATACCAAAACCTGATAAAGAGTGTAAAGAGTACACAAAAGAGAAATCTACAAATTAATCTCCTTTTGGATATAATGTAAAATTAAAATACTTAAGATACATGTAGACCCCAGAACTATGTTACAAATGCCATGGCAAAATTAAGAAGAGTTATGCCAGGTATATAAGAATGATTCAGTAATAGAAAACTTATTCATTTGGTTGACTATATTAATAAGTCAAGGAAGAAAAAAAATCTGTATGAGTGTTTGAACTGATAATGAAAAGGATTTTGTAAAATCCAACATCATTAATGAAAACTTTTAAAGAATTTAGGATAGATAATTTAAATATATATATATATATTTAAAGATTGTATTTATTTGACAGAGAGAGACACAGTGAGAGAGGGAACCCAATGAGGGGGAGTGGGAGAGGGAGAAGCAGGCTTCCCGTGGAGCCGGGAGCCTGATGCGGGGGCTCGATCTCAGGTCCCTGGGATTCTGAGCCAAAGGCAGACGCTTAACGACTGAGCCACCCAGGTGCCCCAACAATATATATTTTATACCAAATCCAGAAACTTGCTTTATAATGAAACAGTTATTCTCATTAAACATAGTAAGAATGCTCATCATCATATCATGAAAGGATATGATAGCCAATCTAGTGAGACATGAAAGAGAAATACAAAATTAAATACTGAACATAAGTTAGGATTGACATTTGTTTGCAAATTATATGAAAACTCCAAGGATCAGTTGAAAAATGTTTAGAAGCAATAAAAGATGAGTTAAGGTAACCAGTTTTTAAAAAATTAACATACAGGGGCCCCTGGTGTCTCAGTCCGTTAAGCATCTGCCTTCGGGCCAGGTCATGATCTCAGGGTTTCTCCCTCTCCCTCTGATGCTCCCCCTGCTTGTGCTCTCTCACACTCACTCTCTCAAATAAATAAATAAAATCTTTTTAAAAAATTAACATACAAAATGAAGAGCTTTCTCATGTATAAATCATAACCAGTTAGAACATACAATATAAAAAGAATCCTATTTATAATAACAATAATCAAATAGCTAGAAATGAATACTAAAATAAATTAATAAAATTTACTTTAAAAATGAATTTGTAAGACAAAAATGTTTGAATAAAGAAAAGATGGGGCACCTAGGTGGCTCCCTTGGTTGAGCATCTGACTCTGATCTCAGCTCAGGTTGTGAGTTCAAGCCCTTGTTTGGTCCACTATGGGTATGAGCAAAAGAAAAGAAGAGAAGAGGAAGAAAGGAAGAAAGGAAGGAGGGAGGAAGGAAAGAAGGAAGAAAACAAAAAAAAAAAAAAAAGAAGAGATACTTTTAGATTAAATACCAACACTCAGGAGTCCCTGGGTGGCATAGTCGGTTAATTGCATCTGACTCTCGGTTTCCGCTCAGGTAGTGTTCTCAGGGCCTTCATCTCAGGGTTGTGATCTCAGGGTTCTGAGATCGAGCCCCGAGTTGGGCCCTGTGCTGGGCATGGAGTCTGTTTGAAATTCTCCCTCTCCCTCTGCCCCTAACCCCCTTGTGCTCTCTCTCTAAAATAATCTTTAAAAATAAATAAATAAATAAATACCAACACCCAAACATCATAGAATTCTAATACCTTTTAAAAGTAACCTACATATCCAGTATAATTTTAATCAAGTGTCTAACAATACTTTGGGAATTTGACAAAATAATTTAAAAATTCATTTGGAAGATTAACCTTTTAAAAATAACCAAGAAGAGGGGTGTCTGGGTGGCTCAGTCAGTTAAGCATCTGCCTTCAGCTCAGGTCATGATCCCAGAATCCTGGGATCAAGCCCCGAATTGGGCTCCCTGCCCAGCGGGGAGCCTGCCTCTCCCTTACCCTCTAGCCCTCCCCGCCACTTGTATTCATGTGCACTCTGTCTCTCAAATAAAATCTAAAAATAAGTAAATAAATAAAAATAACCAAGAAGATCTTAAAAAGAAAATAAATGAGGAGGAAGTACACTAAAAGCTATTTTTTTAACACTAAATGCTATTAAAATGAATTCTAAATCACAATGGTTAGCAGCACACCAGGTACAATATATGATAAAATGGTTGACTAGGTACAGTATATAATAAAGGAGGAACATGCATCATTCAAAAATGGTGTTGAGAAATCTAGCTATTTCTTGTGTATCTTGTCAGATACACCCATACACATGTTCTTTTTTGAAGTGAGGTTAGCTCACATCCTTATCTAATACATTTTTTTAAACATTGTAATATCCTTTGATCTCTATTATCAGATCCTCTAGATATGCCTAGCTCTTTTGAATGGCTGTATGGTATTCTGTTGCTTAGATGTGGCATAGTTTACTTAACTTCTTCCTTTTTAATGGACACATTGGTTATTCCCAAACTTTTGCTATTCCTTACAATTCAAAATACATTTTTTTGTACTTGGTCCTGTCTTACATGTAAAGTAGAGCTGTAGGTTTAGCTTCTAGAAGTGTAATTGCTGTATTAAAGAGTAGGCACATTTTACATTTTGTTAAACAAAACCAAGCTGCCCTCTAAAGAAGTGGTACAAACTAGTTACAGTCATTCCCAATACAGATGGAAAGTTTGCTAGCACACTTGGTTTCCTCTCAGCCTCACCAACACAGCATTATCAAACTTTTTTGATCATTGCTAATCTAATAGGTACAAATGCTGTCACATTACAGGTATAGTTTTCTTTCTCTTATTAGTATTTTTTGTATGCTTACAAGCCATTTTATTTTCTGTTACTAAAAATATTCTTCCTTTTTTTTCTTCTAGACTTTCATGGCTTTGTTTTTCACATTTTATTCTTTCATCTATATGGAATTTATTTTGGTGATAGCCGCAGATACCCACTTATCCCCCAAACCTTAAAAGAATTTGTTTATTTTGCTACATAAAATACAAAGTTTCTATATAGTAATAAAAACAATGAATATAAAATTTACAAAAGAAATTCAGAAAAGCAATGCGTATTTGAAAATAAAACAACTGTATAAAGAAAAAAAACAAAAGTAAGGTATCTATAACTATCAAATTGGAAACATTTTTTTTTTTTTTAAGATTTATTTACTTGAGGGAGAGAAAGTGCGCACGTGCGCAAATGGGGGTCAGAGTGAGGGCAGAGGAGTGAGAATCTTAAGCAAACTCTGTGCGGAGCTTGGAGCCTGACACATGGCTCAATCTCAGGACCCCAAGATCATGACCTGAGCCAAAACCAAGAGTCAGGTACTTAACCAACTGTGCCACCCAAGCGCCCCATGGAAAAAATTTTTAAAGACTTATGATATCTGGTATTGGTGAAAACATGTGAAATAGATACCATCTCATGATTGTTGGTAGGATTATAGCTTGGCTTATTGCATCTGGGAGTGCAATTGCAATGTCTTTCATAATACATAATGTTTATATCCTTTAGCTTATTCTACCTAGGAAATTTATCATATAGAAAGATTTACATATATGACCAGAGATATGATCAAGAATATTTATTGCAGTATTGTTGATAGTCAAAAGATTAAAAACAGAATAATTGTCCATAATAGTGGAATGACTAAATAAACTATGGTTGCCCATATATATTATCCAGTGACAAAATCAAATTGCTATACAAAATAATATGATTTCTGTTCAAAAATACATATATCTTGGGGAGTTTAGGTGGCTCAGTCGGTTGAGCTTCTGACTCTTGATTTTGGTTCAGGTTGTGATCTCGGGGTCCTGGGATCTAGCCCTGCATGGGGCACTGCAGTAACCACAGTCTGCTTGTCACTCTCCCTCTGCTCTCCCCCCAACCCCCACTCTCTCACTGTCTCTCTCAAATAAATAAATAAAATCTTTTAAAAAATACATATATCTATTTATATGGCAATATTTATACCAACTACTGTTTCTCTGAGGATTAGAATTACAGTAAACATTGCATTTTGGAAATGTTTTTATTTAAAATCTTTACAACATGTATGTGTCACTTTTGTTATAAAAGGTCTAGGGTGTTAAGAAGACAAACTGCCAGCTATAAAATAAATAAGTCATGGGGATGTAGTGTACACATTGGGACTACAGTTAATAATACTGTATTGTATATTTGAGAATTGCTAAGAGTAGATCTTAAAAGTTTTCATCACAAGAAAAAACTCTTTTGTAAATTAATGAAATTTAAATTAAATAAAAAATTCAGTTCCTCAGTCCCACTATCCACCTTTCAAGTGGCTAGTGGCTCCTGAATGGAATAGCAGAGATACAGAACATTTCCATCATGAGTGGTAGTCCTTTTGGACAGGGCTACCTTAGAGGCTAGCATAGCTGATTTTTCTCTTAAAGACTAAATAAAAATGGTTTCTCTAAACAAACAAAAAGGTCAACAGATTATCACTACTAACATAAAGAAACTAAATAGCTGGTCTTAACGCATATTTAATTGGGCTCCCAAGTGGCTCATGGACCTCAGAATATTCATCACTTAGAGATGAACCTTGTGTCACACTCTAAGTCAGGAATATTTTATGTGGGACCCATGGATCACCCCGTAATGGACTCCTTGAGAATGTATTCCAAGTTTGTGTGTTTGTGCATTTTTCTAGGGAAAGCATCTATACATTTCAACAAATTCAGAAAGGGGCTTATATCTTTCCAAGATGTTAAGATTGTGTGCTTTAAATGCCAATGATTTAAAATGCCACCTTTACCTCAAAGGTTGAAATGAATTCTAGGCTAATCTAAATCTGTAAATAGCTATGTTTTCCCAGCTGGCTTCTTGTGTTCATCTCAATATGAAATATTTGTATTCTGGCTTGTACCAACTATGTTAGTGTTTTTCCTCCTTTAAGCCCAGAAACACATTATCCTTTTTTATGCTTACAGAGTAAGGACTGTGATGGGAACTTTGCCCAGGGGAGAAGCAGAAGCAAGATAAGTAATCCACCAAAACATGAGCAGGTAATTGGAGCACAAAGTCTGACAGTGTTTAAGGAAGACTATGTGAGACAGTACTGACACTTCCAAGTGAACCAAGAATTAGCTGGGGAAAAATACAGCAGTGGAAACCAGATAGGACTACAATCACCCTCAGGTCCACTGAATAAACAGGTTATTTTCTTTTGGTGGTAGCTGAACTCTCTTTAGAATGTGAGAATTCCCCTAGGATGTAGAGTTACATGACAGCAACGGCACAGACAACTCAACGTTGGGAGGCAGCCTGGTAGCTTAGTTTACAATGAAAGAGCACAGCATTTGCACTCAAAAGACCTAAGTGCAAATCTTGACAAGTCACCTCTTCTTTGAGTGTCATTTTCCTCATTTATAAAGTGATATAGCCTGTAATGTTCTTTCAGTATTCAACGGGATTACATGAAATATGTGTATGAAAACTGTAAGTGCTATTGAAGAAAATCAAACAACCATAACAACAGAAGGTATGCAGATTTTTGGAATTAGTTCTAGACTTATTGAGAAAAAAAATTTTTAAATAGTGTCTTTCAGGGTGCCTGGGTGGCTCAGTTGGTTAAGCGTCTGCCTTCGATTCAGGTCATGGTCCCGGGGTCCTGGGATCGAGCCCCACATCGGGCTCCCTGCTCAGCGGGAAGCCTGCTTCTCCCTCTCCCACTCCCCCTGCTTGTGTTCCCTCTCTCGCTGTGTCTCTCTCTGTCAAACAGATAGATAGATAGATAGATAGATAGATAGATAGATAGATAGATAGAATCTTTCTTTATCAGGTACAAGGGCTAGCTAGTCCTATGAAAGGTTAAGTCAGAAAAAATTGATTGTGGTGCTCCTGTAACTTTCACTCTTCTTTACCAGCGAGATTCTTAGCTCTTTCCAATTTCCCCCTACTGGCCCCAAATTGACCAGGGCTTGTTAGTTCCTCTGATAGGGCCAGAAGTGTGCTAGGCTAAAAACATTCACCTACTCCTGCATTTGCCAGTTGCTTAATGGCTTTGCCTGAGCCAAAATATTTCCTGAATGCCTTGGCTAGAAATTCTTGGTCTTAGTCACTAATGAGTTAAACTGCAAAGGTATTAACTTTAGAATGTGGAAGTTAAAATTCACTTTACCTTCCAGCTTTCTCTCTTAGCACATTAGTATAGTTGGTTTATCAGATTAGGTAGTTGTCACATTAAACCCTGAGGGTGAGAGATACTGGAGAGGTAAATTTTAATTAGTGAAGGGGAAGAAGGAAAGAGGGCAGCTAGTTTCGGTGTGAGTGGAAGAGAAAGAGAGAGTGAGAGAGAATTTGGTGGGGGTGAGGTGTGTGCTATGAGGGTGACCCGCAGGGCTGATGATACCAAGGGAGGGGATCGGGGAAGTATGTGTAGTACTAAAGGGGTGTGGCACTGAAGTCAAACTGCCTAATTCACAATTTTTACTAGGGCTGGTCCTGTCTCTGACTCATTTCTACTACTTGTCCTGGCAAGTTATGTAACTGCCTATTCAGTTTGGTTGAAGGGAGAATGGCAAGTAAGCATAACCCTTCTGTTTTTTTGAGACCGAGCCATGTTTGAACATACGCAAAGTAATTTAATATGAACATGCTGTCATCTAAATCTGACCTATAGGGACTTACCTTAGGGTTCATGACTGCTAATCTTGATTTTCTTAAGTGTTCCCAGAAATGGAGACCAAATCAGAAATTAAGCTTTCTAGTTTAAAGTTCTGTTTTAAAGAGTGATTTCACACTGTCTGATGGGAGTAAACTGCTGTGCAAGAAAGTTGATTATTAAAGGAGGCTTTGTTAGGCCGAGTCAGAATGTTTAATAAAACAAAGCATCACTTCAGAAAAATTTCTTAAAAGTTGATTGATTTTTACATCTTCTCCTATAATCTCTAATAGAAAACTGAAGAGGAAAAATAGTCTTATCTGCAGACACTGATAACCAATTTAGGGCCAAATCCTGAGCTAGGATACTCCTATAAACAGGAGAAATGCTGAACCTGCCACATTTTACGACCATGGGAGAGGAAATTTCTTAGAGAGTTGAAGCTGTTAGGATGAGTAGTTCTTTAGGTTACCTTAAAGTAGGGAACTATTAAAGATTATACATATGCAAATTAAGTATTTTATTTTTACCAAAAATCTATCATTATACATTCATTAGTCAATCTTTTGATGTTGGGCCAAGGCTTTTCTGATCATAAATCTGCTGTTGAGAGTTGTAGGTTGTTTTTTTTACAACCTTACCTAAATGCAAAATCTACGATTTTCTGGTTTGGTTTTTGTTAAAGGAAATGTATAACTTGAGGACATTTGTGTAATATATTAGTTTTCTTGCCTCTGGTAATTTATGGCAGTAATTTGTCTTTCCATAGCATTCAGCTTCATTTTTTAAAAAATTATGGTGAAATATACATAACCTAAAACTCACTACTTTAAGTGTTTTTTAAATTTCAACTTTAGGGGCGCCTGGGTGGCTCAGTTGGTTAAGCGACTGCCTTTGGCTCAGGTCGTGATCCTGGAGTCCCAGGATCCGTCCAACATTGAGTGCCGCATTGAGTCCTGCATCGGGCTCCCTGCTCGTGGGGAGTCTGCTTCTCCCTCTGACCCTACCCTCTCTCATGCTCTCTCTCTCTCAAATAAATAAATAAAATCTCAAAAAATAAATAAATAAATTTCAACTTTATTTTCACTTTGCACTTTACACTTAATAAAGTATATAAAAATGAAATTACCTAATTACATTAGCAAGAATAATTAACATTAAGAATTTGGGAAACTAAAACAATTGATTTTTTTTTAAGATTTATTTATTTTAGAGAGAGCGAGAGTGCGCGTGCACACGTGATCTAGGCTGAGGGGTGGTGGTGGAGGGACAGAGGGGGAGGGAGAAAAAGAATCCTTAAACAGACTCCCCACTGACTTGATCCCAGGATGTGAGATCATGACCTGAGCCAAAATCAAGAGCTGGCTGCTTAACCAACGGAGCTACTCAGGCACCCCTAAAAAAATTGATTTTTATGTAAGCTTCAGAGGTCAGAATTTTAGTCTGTTTTATTCACTGCTGCATCCCTACCTTCTAGAATAGAGCCTGTCACATAGTGTACACTCAGATGCTATTAAGGGAATGAATGATTGGCTGCTGTTAGTTATAACTCAGCTGGAGGAAGTATAAATGTGCAGGTATGCTATGATATAGCCCACTAGTAAACATTCAGTGGCCATGGACATCAGTCTTTTTTATAGGGGGAATGGAGAACATCAGTTAATCTTATGGTTTGACTAAATGAAGGTCATTTACTTATTTTTTTTTAAGATTTTATTTATTTGACAGAGAGAGCACAAGCAGAGGGAGAGAGAGGGAGAAGCAGGCTCCCTGCTCAGCAGGGAGCCCGATGTGGGACTTGATCCCAGGACCCTGGGATCACGACCCAGGCCGAAGGCAGCCGCTTAACCGACTGAGCCACCAAGACGTCCCTAAATGAAGGTCATTTAATAGAGCTATTTTATTTTGAAAAATCCCCATACCATGCTTACCACAATATCTTGTATGCAATAGTGTTCAGAAGATACTAATCTTTGTTGATTGTTGGTTGATCTTTTTATTCTTGTTATTCTACTGAGAGAAGGGGAGCAAGAGAGGGGTGAGGACAAATAGAAGCGATGTTAATATTACATATATACTCTTGGAGTGTAGAGGGGAAAAGAGACTTTTCCACTCTCTCAAAACAGTTACTGAACTTTGCCATTAATATGAACTCAAAGAGTAAAGAAATCTGTTCCCTTTGATCAGAGAATATTCTCCAATTACTCAGCTTTCAATAAGCATTCCTTTGCCTCATTGTAGTTTGAGTGATCCTCCATTCTCTTGTCCAGTTCTCTGAATGGGAGTCTTCTCCATACCATCGACGGCAACTTGAATTAGATGAAGAGTTGAAGTATCTATCAGCCAAAAACCACTGTCCTTAAAACTCTCACCAGCTTGGGCTATAGACTGGATGGATTCCAGTTATATTAATAGCACAGATTGACCCCATCTTCTCCCATATGTAGGACCCCCAGACTCCTGAAAATGTATTGGCTTCCTCCCATACTTCCAGGATTCTCCAAGTGATGTTTTACACATGTTCTGCAATGTTTGACTTTGTGCTTATACACAAACCTCCTCCTGAAAGTCTAATGCCTGAACATCACTTGCAGTAGGGTGCTTGCTGTTTCCACTGCTGCTTATACCCTCCATGAGACAATCAGAATTGGTGTCAAGGATATCATCTTTGGTGCTCCCCAAGCTGTCAATAATGAACCAGAGCTGGGCTAGGCTCAACTACAGAAGTAAGGCCACCATTGTGCCATACTTGGTCACGTGATTCTCAAAGCAGCACTGCTTATGTTCATTATATCACAATATCTCTAATGAGGGATGCCTGGATGGCTCAGTTAAGCATCTGCCTTTGGCTTAGGTCATGATCCCAGGGCCCTGGGATCGAGTCCCACATTGGGCTCCTGGCTCAGGGAGCGTCTGCATCTCCCTCTCTCCCTTGCTTGTGCTCTCTCTCACTATCTCTCTCTCTCAAATAAATAAATAAAATCTTAAAATAATAATAATAAAACCATGTCTCTGATGAAATTAACTATTTTAAATAGATGAAGGTAAAGGGAGATAGTCATCATGCCATGCCTTTCTCTTTGTTGTCATCACCCTACACACATGCTCACACTCATACACATACTCTTTCCCTGTTCTTCAGCCAAACATAGAAAGTATTTGTGTGTAAATTCTTTCAAATAGATGCTTTGAGAGACCATCACTTCTGTTCAGCAATATTCAGATTCTGATAATCAGAATATTGCTGGAGGATGTGGTGGGGAATCCGTACCATTCTTTTTTAGATAGGAGAGATAGCCTTTAGTTAAAGCATTATCTTTTACTTTGGACATCTGACCATGTTTTTCTCAGTAGAATATACACTCTTTGAGGACAGTGCATCAGAAAGGCTATTAGCTCCAAGTAATAAAATATCTGATAAGTAATGACTTAAACAGAAAGGTTTATTTTTCTCATAAGAAGCCAGGTGGTAGGCAACTGCTTCTGATGTCCAAGCCTGGGTCACTGCAGTTAGTTCTTCTTTGCTTTCCTCTTACAATCATAATAGGACTGCTGTAACTGCAGGTATTCAATCCTCTTTCAAGACCAACAGAACAGTGGAAAAGTATGGGGTCAGCCTTCCCTGTTTTCTCTCTCTCTCCATATATATATAAAATAAAATGATATATATAATATAAATATAATATATAATATAAATATATATAATATAATATAAATTATATATATAATACATATGTATAAAATATATAAGATGAAAAGCTTTTCCCAAAAGACAATATAGTCCAGTATGTATTTACCTACATATTATTGGCCAAAATTGTGTTCTGCTAACTACAAGGAAAACAAGGAAGAAAGTACTTAGCTTTTCTAGCCTCTAGCAAAGGCAGGAATGGGAAACAGGGTTTAGAAATGGATATTGGATTATTGAAGCAATCATCAGTATCTGCTACTTTAGTATCCCCAGCATGGGTGTACTATAGGCGGAATTTGGTTCAAAGGCTGGCAAGAATAGGCTGAACAAGTTATATGGATGTACTAACAATAAGTTTTTTCCTGAATCTTTAAGTAAACAAACAAGAACTTTATGAGCTATTTCAACTTAAAATAAACTTTAAATGAATTTTAAAAAATAATACAATAACACTTTCATAAAATAATGTATTAATTTTCTTGATATCACTTCAACAATTGTATTAATAAAATATTCAACTGTAACCACAGTAATAAAATCAAAATATAAAGGTAGTTATCAACTAAAATGCCAAAATCTTACAAAAGAGATTATATTTTATGTGAAGTATCATTGGTTTCTCAGTTACTATAGAAAATATTCTATCAAATTACTAGTCTTTCAGGGTCCATTGGTTTAGTTCCCAATTTCTGTTTGGTGGTCATCAGTGCCAGGCCATTGCCTCTCTCTTCCCCCACAGTGTTGTATAAGTGTGTTTTCTTTAGATGACACAGATGATTATTTCAGTCTTGCTCTAGTTATAAATTAAGCCAAGTAAAATGTAACAGCTCTGGGCGCCTGGGTGGCTCAGTCATTAGGTGTCTGCCTTCAGCTCAGGTCATGATCCCGGGGTCCTGGGATCGAGTCCCGCATCGGGCTCCCTGCTCTGCGGGAAGCCTGCTTCTCCCTCACCCACTCCCCCTGCTTGTGTTCCCTCTCTCGCTGTCTCTCTCTCTCTCTCTCTCTCTCTCTCTCTGTTGAAAAATAAATAAATAAATAAAAATCTTAAAAAAAAAAAATGTAACAGCTCTAAGGCACAAGAGGCCTGTAATGGAGGAGAAAACAAAGAGCCAAAGTAGTTAATTTGATAAGATCATGAATGAAATTAAGGTTTATATAGTTTTGGTAAAACCAAAGTCCTGAGTTAATATTTGTAAGATAAGTACAAAAACTCTTGTTTAATTTTGTCTGTTTCATACTGCTATTGTAATCATTCTCTGAAAGGCATATATTTATATTAGTAATATGGCATTTTTCCCTTGAAAATAATATCGTTTTATACGGTACTTCTAACAATGTAAAGAAAAATGTATTCATTATTTTGCCTTGGACTTTTAAATTTCTTCTTGCCAACATGGATTGTTTTTGACTTTGAAAGAACTAGAGATTCCTTTTTCTATTCTTTCATAAATGAATTTGATATTTGTTTTTACTTTCACTTTTATATATGATAAATATTGCCTGTGTGTTTGGAGACAAAGAAAAAAGCTTATAGATTCACTATAATATTCCTGAGAATGCTTAATATGCTTGGCACCTGATTAATAATATTTTAGTAGAAAATAAATTTTTATTTAGGCATCAGCAAATCATTTGATTCCCTTGCCACCTCAGTGTTTGAAGATAGGTATGAATAACTTACCATGTTTTTATAATTTCTAGAAACTCCTCAATGCCAACTAATAATACCCAATAACATGCAGTTCAACTGTTATGTCATGCTTTTATTCCTATTACTATTTTAAAAAATTGATAGTGTATGCAAAGATGCATGGATATAGATTGTACAAAGAATTTCAAGTTCTTTTTTTTTTTAAAGATTTTTATTTATTTATTTGACAGAGACAGAGATAGTGAGAGCAGGAACACAAGTAGGGGGAGTGGGAGAGGGAGAAGCAGACTCCCCGCCGAGCAGGGAACCCGATGTGAGGCTCCATCCCAGGACCCTGGGATCACGACCTGAGCCGAACGCAGCCATTTAACCGACTGAGCCACCCAGGCGTCCTAGAATTTCAAGTTCTTACATCTCATCCTCACCAAAAAGAACACATACAACGATTCACAACTCAAAGAAAGATAACTTCACTATGCAAAACTGAATAAGAGTGAACATATAAATTTGTTCAGACACAACATCTGCCAGCAGGATTTGATGTGATTGAAATAACATTGGTGAAGTTTTGATAAAGTACTAATTGCTTTTCTTTGTTTTTATTTTCCTGTTTGTGAATATATATAATTTTCATGGAAGAATCTTGACTTAATTTTCCTAATTAGAGAACTAATATAATCTATAATTTGACAGTTTTTATCATATTTTTGATAGCACATTATTATTATTTTTTAAGATTTTATTTATTTTAAGAGAGAGAGAGAGTGAGCGAGAGAGAGAGCACAAGCCAGGTGTAGAGGCAGAGGGAGAAGCAGACTCCCCACTGAGCAGGGAGCCCGATGTGGGACTCCGCTCATGACCTGACCTGAAGGCAGATGCTTAACCCACTGAGCCACCCACGTGCCCCATATAGCACATTATTATTTTTTAACCTCTAGAGAGTTGGAAGGGGCATATACATCTTTGCTTATGGCAGTCATTAATTAGATAGTTAATTTTTTCTCATTATTTTATATTTCTTGAAATTTTTTCTCTCCTTGTTTTGAGGCATGCAGCTGATTTTTCCATTTCTTCCTGTTGTCTTTTATTTGAGACAAGAGTATGTTCATATACCTAAAGAAATTCAAATAGACATGGTGCAATGACTTCTGATTGTCTCCTAGGTCTCTCTCTATGTTCAGAGTAATTTCTTTTCCCACCTGAAATAGAAGAGGGTCAATAAATTTAATATATACCCAAAAGATAATATTAATTTGAATTGGAATAGAAGACCATTCATTCAAACACCATTGACATTCTATAATAGTGATTTCCCCATGAATATAGAATAGGCTTTGCTCCTGGGAAGAATCTTAGAAAGGCCAGAGAAAAACAAACTCTCCTTTGATTTCACAGTTCCAAGCCAAATCAACCATGCTGTGAAGCCCTGTGAAGAGAAGTATTCATTCCTAAGTTAACTTGGTGGATAGTTATGTGCTGCATTTTTTTCTTTGTCTCCTCTACCAAGTCCCCATTATGAGCTCCACCCTAAGAAATAGGTTTCCAACCGAGCTGCCCAGGTTTGGGGGGGGGGTTTGGGGGATGGAAAATAAATGATAGAAAGAAATGTGAAAGGGTTTAATTATTTATACAATTCCAAGCCACATAGTTTCCCATTAAAATCTTGTTAAAAAAATTGATTTCAATGTAATTAGACTTTTAGCATTTGTTTTATGATCTTTGACTATACCAAGAATGATATTTTCTTTAAATATGAGAAATTAAAATCTTTTGATAAAGCAGTGTGTTATTTAAATTTTAAGTAATTACTATTTAACAGTACAGAAAATGATTCAAAATTTAGCGAAATTAAAACCACTGATTTAATTTTTTTAAAAAGATTTTATTTATTTGAGAGAGACAGAGAGAGAAGGGATAGTGAGAGAGAGCAGGAGCAGGGAGGAGAGGGAGAAGCAGACTCCCCACTGAGCAGGGAGCCTAACATGGGACCTGATCCCAGGATCCTGGGATCATGACCTGAGCCGAAGGCAGCGCTTAACCGACTGAGCCACTCAGGCGCCCCAACTAACATAAAAAATTGTTATGTTAAATAAAGTAAGAAATAGAACAGTGCACGTGGGAATTAATTAAAAAGGCTATTAAAAATGGTTACTTGTAAGGAACAGGGAGGAATGGACAGCATTCCTGAATGTGGACAGCAACAAGAATAAGACTTCTCACTGTGTACATTTTGATGTCATTTTGCTTTAAGAAACATGTGAAATTACTTAGTCAGAATAAGCACAACAAAAGGCATTGCATGCAGGGGCGCCTGGGTGGCTCAGTCGTGTCTACCTTCAGCTCAGGTCAGGATCCCAGGCTCCTGGGATTGAGCCCCGCATCGGGCTCCCTGCTCAGCGGGAAGCCTGCTTCTCCTTCTCCCACTCCCCCTGCTTGTGTTCTCTCTCTCACTGTGTCTCTCGCCATCAAATAAATAAATAAAATCTTAAAAAAAATATTAAGAGACAGAATGTTAGTTTTTATAGATGACCAAGCCTCTAACTTGTACATTAGAAACTATGGAAAAGACACATAGACTAACCTGTAGCCTGAGAAGCAGAGAAAGTTGTTTGCAGTGAAAGAGAAATAAAAGCAACATGTAAAAAAAAGCAGAGATGGATTTTCAATTCTACCCTTCCTTAAGTTAGTTGCATTTATGCTTTGGGCTCCTTGAGTTAAACAATACAAAACAGAAGAAACTATATTGTATGATATCATTTATATAAAGTTCAAATGTAGGTAAACTAAAATGATAGTATTTTAGAATGCATATTTAAGTGGTAAAAGCAAAAAGAAAAACAAGAAAGTGAGGGGTGCCTGGTGGCTCAGTCATTAAGCATCTGCCTGTGTGGCTCAGTCGTTAAGCATCTGCCTTCGGCTCTGGTCATGATCCCAGGGTCCTGGGATGGAGCCCCACGTCGGGCTCCCTGCTCCGCGGGAAGCCTGCTTCTCCCTCTCCCACTCCCCCTGCTTGTGTTCCTTTTCTCCCTGTCTCTCTCTGTCAAATAAATAAATAAAATCTTAAAAAAAAAAAAGGCATGCGTACAGAACCTTAAACAGGAAAAGAAATATCTGAGGAAAGAAAATAAAGCTGTGGGGAAGGAAATAGAGATGGGGAAGATTCTTGAAAATGGCTTTTGTTTTCTCTGATAGTAAAGAGATACTCTACTGATCCAATGTATTGCTATAAGAGTGACATGAACTTAGTATCTTTCTTCCTTTTCTCCGCAGCTCATTCTGTTAAAGATCTGTTGTTACTGTTACAAGATACTGGGTGGGGGGTGAGTTTCCAAGTTGGATTTATAGTTTCTATATGGATCTTTAAAGGTTGCATGATATATATGAATTTAAAAATAATGCTTAAGAATAACAGTGTCATCCTTATTTAACTTGCTTCCAATATTTTTTAAAAAATAACTTCATCGTTCCTCTAACATAGATGCCTTTATATATGTAATGATAGAGCTGGTAATCTATCATTATCTAGTAAAGCTATTTTTTCTTGTTTGCTTATAATAAGGTCTGAAATAGCTTTTCCATTAGGAATCTGGATCATCAGGATTTTCTGTCTGAAATGCTTCATTATGTTGCAAGTTGGAACTTGATATGCAAGATGTCAGTCAAGACAAAAGTTTTCTTTTTATATATTCTGTCCTCCATGCATTTTTCCTTTTTTTCATTCAATCAAAATTTACTGAGGGACAACTCTTATAAATTGCATTTTCTAAACACTTCTAAAATATGGGAAACAATGATTAAGCTAAGAATAGTTTATGATTTGAATGTTCATAATTAATAAATATAATTCAAATAATTCTTTAGGTCTTTTAAACAACAGCAAGAAACAAAAAAAGCAAACAACAAACAACACTCAAAAACAAACAAACCCCAAATAGTCCACTGGATCTTATTCCCCTCCCCCCCTTTTTAGATGCAACTAGTTTTAATTTTTCCAGCTCTTTCTTCTGATACTTACCTTCCTGTTCCTAATAACATCCATAAGCTGCTGTTGAAAGGCAGCATACTAAGGTGATGATCAAGAGCTGCTAGAATGCAAATCCCAGCTTTGTAGTCACCACTTCCCTTTATCTTGGTCACTGTTTCTTGATAAGCACAACTGACATATTGTGCCAGATAACTTTTTGGTGTAGGGAGCTATTCTGTGCATTTTAGGAGGTGTAGCGTATCCGTGGTCTCTACCCATTAGATTCCAGTAGCACCCTCACCCTAGTGGTAACAACTAAAAATGTTTTTAGGCATTGCCAAACGTCCCCAGGGGAAATAAAATCACCTCCAGTTGAGAACCACTGATCTTGGGGAAGCTAAGTTTTCTGGGACTTTGTTTCTTCATCAGCAAATTGGAATTAATAATAGTACCAACTCGTAGAGCCAATATGACGATTAAATGAATAGTATTTCTGGAGTACTTACTGCCTTGCGCAGTATTTGCTAAATACGATTATATATTTAATTTTTCAGTTTTATGTTTTATCCATTAGACTTCCATTCCTCCCATTTTCCCAATACAGTTATCACTTCTGTTTATATTAATATTCAGCCTTTATAATGATTATGATCATGTATTATTCAAAATTGAGTCACACAGTGCATTAGTATATTCATTTATATTCAGTATATTTATTTTCCTGTACTTTTTTCCTCCTAGAGTAAATAATTGCATCTTTTTTTGTTTTTGTTTGCTTAGTTTTCTATGTAGCTAAATATCCCTAAGCTGTCTGTTAGAAACATAAATCTACCTGATAAGAGTGGACACATTTGGCAAGTTAACAATTTTTCTTTCCCTCTCAGAGACATTTTTCTTAGAGCTTTGCATTCTCCTGCTCCAATATAGACCTGTTGCTCTTTAGACCTAGCATCTGGAATTTCTTTGCACCATTGTCCTGGGATTCCTTTTATCTTTATTGTGTGTTTGATCCCCGTTTTCTGGAACTTATGCCTTGTTCTTTCTCCTTCTAGTTTTCTCCTTTGATTTGGTGAATTACACCCTCCAATAGACCCTTTGAATGTCTAAAAATATATTTATTTTAGTATAATTATTATATTTTGGAAATTATTTCCCCTCAAAATATTAAAAGTATTGTTTCATTGTCTCTTAATTTACAGGGTTGCAGTTGAAAAGTTTTTTTTTAAGATTTTTATTTATTTATTGAGAGAGAGAGAGAATGGTAGAGAGAGAGCATGAGAGGGAGGAAGGTCAGAGGGAGAAGCAGACTCCCTGCTGAGCAGGGAGCCCGATACGGGACTCGATCCCGGGACTCCAGGATCATGACCTGAGCCGAAGGCAGTCGCTCAACCAACTGAGCCACCCAGGCACCCGCAGTTGAAAAGTTTGATACCATTCCAGTTCCTGAATATTTGTATATAAATTGTTTCTCCTCAGTGGAATGTTTGCAATTCTTGTCCATTTTGTCCATGGTGCCCTGAAGTTTTACAATGATGAGCATAATATAGATCTTTTTAATTATCATTATGCTGGGTACTGAAAATCCAGGCTTTTTAATTCAGGGAAATTTTCCTGTAATATGCCTCCATTAATAACTCTGCTTGTCCCTTCCAACCCCGAATACCTCTACTTTCTCTTTATGGAGCTACCATTAATCACGTGCTGAACCTCGAATTTTCTGATACTCGACTCTCCCTTAATTTTCTTCTCTTTGTCTTTTCTCCTCTCTTTTTTGGGAAGTTTTTTAATGTCTTCTTTCTTTCTTCCTTCTTTCCTTTCTTCCTTCCTTCCTTTCTTTTTTTGGCTTTTATTTTTAGTTATAGAAGCTCTTTTAAGTTCTTTGAATGATCCTTTTAAAAATACACAATATTATGTTATCTTTCCTAGGACACAAAGAAATATCTTTTTCTCTCTCTGAAGGTACCAATGATACTTTTGAGTATTTTCTTTGCTCATTGTACTGTTTCCTCCAAGTGCCTTTTTGGTCCTGTTTATTTGGTCTTGTCTTTTATGTTAGAGGCTTCTCTCAAATGTCCTGTGATCCTTGTCTACCCTTTCATGTTTAAGAAATAAAACTGTCCTTATTTTCAGATGGCATGATTGTTACCTCCAAATCCCAAGAAATTTAAAAAAATCTAAAATCAATGAGTGAATTATTTAGCTGGGTCATAGGATACAGAATCAATTATCTTTCTTTGCAATGAACAATTAGAAATTGAAACTTTAAAAAATAATCACAACAGCATCAAAACATGAATATATGGGATAAATCTAAGAAAAATATAGAAGATTTATACACTGAAAACTGTAAGACATTGGTGAGAGAAATGAAAGGGGACCTAATAACTGGAAGGATATGAGAGAATTGCTCTTTTTAAGATGTCAGTTATCTCACATTTATCTATAGAATCCATCAATTCAAATAAAAATTGAAACTACTTTTTGATAGAAATGGACAGACTTACTCTAAAATTTATTTGGAAATGCAAAGGCAAAATTATTTTGAAACAGAAAAACTATATGGTCAAATGATCTTCAACAAAGATGACATGGTAACTTAATGGTGTAAAAGATTTTTATTTATTTATTTATTTATTTAAAGATTTTATTTATTCATTTGAGACACAGAGATGCAGAGAGAGAAAGCATGAGCAGGGAGAGAGGCAGAGGGAGAGGGAGAAGCAGGCTCCTTGCTGAGCCAGGAGCCCAATGTGGGGCTCGATCCCAGGACCCTGGGATCATGACCTGAGCCGAAGGCAGATGCTTAACGATCTGAGCCACCCAGGAGCTCTGTTGTAAAAGATTTTTAAAAGATGGTGCTGGAACAATTGAATATCATATGCAAAAATTTTAATGTGAAATTTTATATTAAACCTAAAACCTACATCCCAATGGATTAAAAAAAAATTAACTTCAAATGAATCATAGAACAAAAACTATGAAATTTTCTAGAAAAAAGCTTTAAACATTTTTAGAAGAAAACATAGAAGAGGGTGCCTGGGTGGCTCAGTGGGTTAAGTGTCTGCCTTCAACTCAGGTCATGATCCCAGGGTTCTGGGATTGAGTCCTGCATTGGGCTCCCTAGTCAGCAGGGAGTCTGCTTCTCCTTCTCCTTCTGCCCCTCCCTCCTGCTCGTGCTCTCTCTTTCTCTTTCTCAAATAAATAAATAAAATCTTAGAAAAGAAAAAAAAACAGAAGAAAATGTTTGTGACCTTTGGTTAGCAAAGATTTCTTAGGACATAAAAAGAATGAACTATAAAAGAAAGAAATTTATACATATTATCAAAATTAAGACCCTTACTAGCTCAATCAATAGACCTTGGGACTCTTGATCTCAGTGTTGTAAGTTCAAGCCTGAAGTTGGGGTAGGGTTTATTTAATAAAAGCAAAGCAAAACAAAACAATTAAAAAATAAAGCAAACAAAATTAAGACCTTGTGCTCTTCAAAAGACTGCTGCAAATGAAAAAACAAGCCACAGATTAAAACCACAGATTAGGAGAAAATATTTGTTAAAGACACATCTGATTGAGAATTTATATACAGGGGCACCTGGGTAGCTCAGTAGGTTAAGCAGCCAACTCTTGATTTTGACTCAGGTCATTATCTCAGGGTCCTGGGATTGAGCCCGGAGTGGAGCTCCATGCTCAGAGGGGAGCCTCCTTGAGATTCTCTCTCTCCCTCTCCCTCTGCCACTTCTCCCCCACCCCCCAACTCTCTTGCTCTCTCTCTACCTCTCAAATAAATAAATAAATATTTTTTTAAAAAAGAATTTATAACCAGAATATATAAAGAACTCTCAAAACTCAAGAAGACAACCCAGTTTTTAAAATGAGCAAAAGATTTAAGCAAACATTTCATTAAAGAAGATATCCAGGGGCACCTTGGGTGGCTCAGTGGATTAAACGTCTGCCTTCTGCTCAGGTCATGATTCCAGGATCCTGGGATTGAGTCCTGGATGGGGCTCCCTGCTCAGTAGGGAGACTGCATCTCCCTCTCCTGCTCTCCCTGCTTGTGCTCTCTCTCTGTCAAATAAAATCGTGTAGGGCGCCTGAGTGGCTCAGATGGTTAAGCGTCTGCCTTCGGCTCAGGTCATGATCCCAGGGTCCTGGGATCGAGTCCCGCATCGGACTCCCTGCTCCTTGGGAGCCTGCTTCTCCCTCTGCTTCTCTCTCTCTCTCTCTCTCTGTCTCTCATGAATAAATAAATAAAATCTTTAAAAAAAATAAAATAAAATCTTGTAAAAAAAAATAAAGAAGAAATCCAGCTGGCAAATAAGCACATAATTATTCATAATTATGAATGAATAATTCATTAATTAATGAATAATCAACATAATAATTCATTAGGGAAATGCAAATAAAAACTAAAATGAGATGTCATTATAAATATTCTGGAATGGCTAAATTTAACAAGTTTGACACTGCTCGCTACTTGTAAGGATGAAGATTACTGGAACTTTCCAACTTTACCATTGGAATGTGATATGGTAAACTACTTTGGAAAACAACTTGGCACTTTCTTATAAAGTTGACAACGTCACAGAGATGCATCCTGTGCAAATGAATAAGGCCTCATGCTTAGAAAAGCCCCACACCTGACTTAATGTTCTACTGTTATCTTGAATTTCTTAATAATTTTATCTTTGTTTTGTACTTGTGTTTTGAATTTGAACTGGAACTTGTGTTCTGTTGTTTTATTTTTTTTGGACTTGTGTTTTGTAATTAAAGTCTGTTGGAATACTGGAACACATGCAATATGTCTGCCACCACTTAATGCCCCATTTGCATATAGTGTTCAAGATGCCCCATAAACACATTATTCCAGTGGGCCCATGATGCATGAGAGTTTAGTGACACTCAAGAGTGTACAGGTAGGCTAGGTATATCTATGACTAAATGGGGATAGACAGCCCCTAGAAGTCATATTTTCTGTCTGAACCAGAATTATTTCTAATGCAGAAAGAAGGTAATGACATTCTAAGAAACACAAATGAGCAAGGAACCCTATCATATTTTTCTTATTCTTGTTACTTTGCAGTATTGGTAGAACAGTTATGGTGATATTATTTTTTTAATGTTTTATTTATTTATTCATGAGAGTCAGAGAGAGAGAGAGAGAGAGAGAGAGGCAGAGGCAGAGGGAGAAGCAGGCTCCCCGCCTAGCGGGGAGCCCGATGCAGGACTCGATCCCAGGACCCTGGGATCATGACCTGAGCCAAAGGCAGATGCTTAACCATCTGAGCCACCCAGGTGCCCCAACAGTTATGGTGATATTATTGATGCCAATAAGCCAAAAGTAGAGAGGTGGTAGAGTATGTGCATATTAACACTTGAAATAGATAATTGAGTTAGTTTTATGTAGTGTTTCCACTGTTATGGTAAGAACAAATTACATATGCATGTATGAGCTACAAAATATGAATTGTGCAATTTCGGTGATTCTATGTATGAATCAAATGCTCTTATATTTGCATTTAAAAAGGGCATTGCCCAATATAAAGATGAATGGTGAAATTTGGGTTAATAATTTAAATTTTAAATTATCCTTTCCCCTTAGAAAAATATTAAATAGCAAATAAGAAAAAAACCATAATAAAAAAAGAATAAAAAGAAAAGAAAAAGGAAAAATGCCATGACAAGTCAAAGGAGAGACTGGAGAAGAAAAAAAGAAGACTTCTATTTTAGTATTTTTTTTAAAGATTTTACTTATTTATTTGACAGAGAGAGACACAGTGAGAGAGGGAACACAAGCAGGGGGAAGTGGGAGAGGGAGAAGCAGGCTTCCTGCGGAGCAGGGAGCCTGATGTGGGGCTTGATCCCAGGACCCTGGGATCATGACCTGAGTCGAAGGCAGATGCTTAATGACTGAACCACCCAGGTGCCCTGTATTTTTAATGATACTTTTTTCCTTCCTTTTGAACAAGGGGCCTACCATATTATATAGCTGACCTATATAAATTAATTATACGCTTAAATTATAATTTACCATATGACTGGGGCGTCTGGGTGGCTCAGTGGGTTAAGCTTCTGCCTTCGGCTCCGGTCATGATTCCAGGGGCCTGGGATGGAGCCCCACATCTGGCTCCCTGCTCAGTGGGGAGTCTGCTTCTTCCTCTCCCTTTGCCCCTCCCTCACCCCTGCTTGTACTCTCTCTTTATCTCTCTCTGTCTCGCTTGTTCTCTATCTCAAAAAATATAAAATTAAAAAAAAATTTACCATAAGAAATCAATTCTTGGGCTTCAATGTAGCATTATCAGGAGATATCCATCCAGATATCCCAGAATGCTATATAGAGCATTCTGGGAGCTAAGTGGGAGAACAGGTTAATTCTCATCATTTAGAATATAGATTTTTCAACAAATGGCGTTGGAAAAATTGGACAGCCACATGAAGAAGAATGAAACTGGACCATTTCCTCACACCACACACAAAAATAGACTAAAAATGGATGAAAGATCTAAATGTGAGACAGGAGAACACAGGCAGCAACCTCTTCAACCTCAGCCAAAGCAACTTCTTCCTAGAAACATCGCCAAAGGCAAGGGAAGCAAGGGGAAAAATGAACTATTGGGACTTCATCAAGATAAAAACCTTTTGCATAGCAAAGAAACAGCCAACAAAACCAAAGACAACAGACAGAATGGGAGAAGATATTTGCAAATGACATATCAGATAAAGGGCTAGTATCCAAAATCTATAAAAGAATTTATCAAACTCAACACTCAAAGAACAAATAATCCAATCAAGAAATGGACAGAAGACATGCACAGACATTTGTGCAAAGAAGACATATAAATGGCCAACAGACACATGAAAAAGTACTCCACATCACTCGGCATCAGGGAAATACAAATCAAAACCTCAGTGAGATACCACCTCACACCAGTCAGAATGGCTAAAATTAACAAGTCAGAAAACGACAGATGTTGGTGAGGATGCGGAGAAAGGGGAACCCTCCTACACTGTTGGTGGGAATGCAAGCTGGTGCAGCCACTCCGGAAAACAGTATGGAGGTTCCTCAAAAAGTTGAAAATAGAGCTACCCTATAACCCAGCAATTGTACTACTGGCTATTTACCCCAAAGGTACAAATGTAGTGATCCAAAGGGGCACCTGCACCCCAATGTTTATAGCAGCAATGTCCACAATAGCCAAACTATGAAAAGAGCCTAGATGTCCATCGACAGATGAATGGATAAAGAAGATGTGGTACACACACACACACACACACACACACACACTCTCTCTCTCACACAGGAATATCATGCAGCCACCAAAAAGATGAAATCTTGCCATTTGCAATGACGTGAATAGAACTAGAGGGTATTATGCTAAGTGAAATAAGTCAATCAGAGAAAGACAATTATCATATGATCTCACTGATATGTGGAATTTGACAAACAAGGCAGAGGATTATAGGGGAAGGGAGGGAAAAATGAAACAAGATGAAACCGGAGAGGGAGACAAACCATAAGAGACTCTTAATCTCAGGAAACAAACTGAGGGTTGCTAGAGTGGAGGGGGGTGGGAGGGATGGGGTGGCTGGGTGATGGACACTGGGGAGGGCATGTGCTATGGTGAGCACTGTGATTTGTGTAAGACTGTTGAATCACAGACCTGTACCCCTGAAACAAATAATACATTATATGTTAATAATAAAAAAATATAGATTTTTACTTTAATTTAATTTACTAACCCTCATCTTGCTTAGTGACCTCAAGTCCAGTGTCCCTCTGGTTTAAAATCTTTGGAGAGTAAACCTCCAGGCTTCCACTGAGTGGAGGGAAGGTGGTTGCCTTGATTCATGTGGTTGTCAGGAAATGGGGGATTGAGTGGCCTGTTTCTTATTCAGACTTTTAACCAAGCCTCCTATTTGTGGCTCCACTGGCAATCACTTTTAGAGGTACTAGGTGCCTCCAGTTCCTGAGGTTTTCCAAGGTTTTGCCTAATGAATTCATTTGCTTCTTGACTTTCCCAGTTACAAGCACTTACCTTTCAGCCTCTGGTCTGCTAAGAAGTCAGTTACTAACAGGATCAGATGCTTTGCAGCTTTCAGTTTATTTTTGGCAGTTCTCTCTGCTATTTTCTCCCCAGTTTTCCTTTTCATCAATGTATTATATTTTAAAAAATTCCTTTCCTGCCATCATTTTTGTAATGTTTTATGAGGAAGGAGGGATATGTGTTCTATTCATTATCCATCACTGGAAATATATATTTAAAATTTGGATGAACTGCAAAGACTTTTATTTTTTTTAAATTTATTTTCTATGGACTTATGTCACTAAAAAAAATTAAATATTTTACACTTTTATATAAAACAATGCACTTTAAAAATGAACAATGAATATACTGAAGGCAGGACAGGCCCACAGCAATAAGGAAACATAACAAGGATCCACGTCTGTAGGAGGAATAGAGATTATGGTGTCTTCACAATAGCATTTCCTACCCACACTTGCAGAGTTCTTCCCGAGCTGGTTAAAAACACCATCAGGCTATAATTGGAATCTAGTCTATGGTAGGCATACAGAATGAAGAGTCATCATCACCTGAAACTAATCATTATCTATTCGCATCTGGGTATCTGCTTATCTGAGGACTTGAACTGACCATGGAAGACTAAAGTTTTCCCACCAGCCACCCTTGGTGACCCCTCTGCCTATCCCCCTTGTTTTGTTTATTCCCCCTTAGCTTTTCAGACTCAGTCCAGTGCCATCTACTCCCAGAAGTCTACAGTGAAACCATTACACAAAGCTGATTTAGGTACTCCTCCCCAATATTTTCATCATTACTTCAATTCTCAAGTTATAGTCTCTATCACTGTATTTACCACATTATAGTATAATTATGTTTAATTATTTCAGGGGTCAGCACACTTTTTCTGTAAAAGTTTATAGTTAGTAAATATTTTAGGTTTTGCAGACCAAGAGGCAAAATTGAAGATACTATGTAGGTACTTATATAATACAAGAGAAAATAAATTTTAATGATTTTTTATTGACAAAATTAAAAATAAAATGATAACAAGTACTTTTTTGGTAATAAAATATATTTATCGAAGAATGGAATTCTTTTAGAGAGGATACCATTTCTCTTACTTGTGGTTCAAAGTTGGTGTTTCCCTTCATCAAATTGATTGCAAATGGTTATCTGTAAAAAGGATTCTTAGCTCATGAGCCTTACAAAAATAGGAAGTGAATTTTCCTGACCTCTGTTCTATTTATTTAATTCTTTGTCTTTACTATACTTTGAGATCTGGGACCTGTCCTTGGTCTTATTTATCTTTGAGTTCCCAGGCAACACACTACCTAGCACATTAAAGGTGCTTAGTAACTTGAAATATTTTTTTTTCAAGCAATGAAGAAATGTGAGTCTTGGTTATTCCAGACTTGTCTTAATGGGTAATACCTTGACTTTATGTATTACCTTTCCTGTGAGGATTTTCAGATCTGTTATGTCATATCTGTTATCTAATATGCAATAAGAAAAGGATAGATGTTGTTATTCCTGTTTAGCTGATAGGAAAGTGACACAGTAATAGAGCCAAGACTAGAATTAAGGAATTCTGATTCTTAGCTATGGAGCATTTTCAAAGGAGTACAGCACATATTCTCAGATACGTATGTTTTGTCCATTTCGAGAATTATGAATTATCAGAAAACTCAGACATATAAGCAAACCAGCATGGGGTAGCATAGATAAGGAAATTACTATAGCACTAGGGGGAAAAACACTGAAAATTTGACTACAACTTAAAAAATTCCTAGAAATAATTATCTGTACTGAGTTTTCAAATGTGAGACACCATACTTTTAAATAATATTTAAATGTATAGTGTGCAATATAGGTAATTTAAAAATTCAGTCTTAAAAGATGTATACCAAAATGAATGTAATTACCATAAAGAAATGAGGAAATTGGTGATTATCAGTGAAAACATGGTATAAGTTACTTTTATATTTATCTGGCTAATTTAAGAAAGGAACAGGGTGTTTTCAGTGAGATAAACTTGTATTTTTTGTAGCCAGTAATTTCCTAAGAGGTTCCACCCTAGTCTTTGTTTCCCATGGGTCCATTAGCATCACATCAACATTATTAGCAACAGTATTTATTGAGTACTTTTTAGTTCTAGTTTCTGGGAATAAAAATAGACAGTAGGCCTGATCCTTGACCTTGGGAAGAGGGAAAAAATATGTGTAGTATAATATATATGGATGATATAATATGAAGTAAAGACCACATGGTTGTTCAGACAATACTTGCCAGATGAATATAGGGAATGGGGTGTTCCATGAGGGTATGAATATGTGTGGATCTGTTGGTAGGGAGATAGTTGGGAAGGCTTCCTGGAGGAGGTAGCACTTAACACTGTATCTTCAAGAAAGGTAAAGGAGGGGCGCCTGGGTGGCTCAGTCGTCAAGCGTCTGCCTTCAGCTCAGGTCATGGTCCCAGGGTCCTGGGATCGAGCCCCACATCGGGCTCCCTGTTCAGTGGGGAGCCTGCTTCTCCCTCTCCCTCTGCTGCTCCCCCTGCTTGTATTCCCTCTCTAGCTGTGTCTCTCTCTGTCAAATAAATAAATAAAATCTTTAAAAAAAAAAAAGAAAGAAAAAGGTAAAGGAGAAGTGATAAAATACTTGGGAAGGGTTTGAGCAAAACCCTGAAGGTAGAAAGAATGTGACTGATATGTTCAGGAAACAATAAATAGACCAGTTTATCTTGAGCAGGAGTTTTATGTTTGTAAGGAAGTAGTTGGAGATACATTTGACAGCAATGTGAGAGGAAGGAACTTGAAAGTTGAATATAGGAAGCGGTGAGCTGTCAAAGAAATTTAAACAGGAAGATAGGAATGGGATAGGCAACAAGCATTGTAAAAAAGCTGAATCTTATCTATTCCCAGGCTGAAGCATTGAATACTGGATTATTTTGGGTACATAAATGTGTGCTACATAAAAAATGCTACATCCATGTACTTGTTTTTCATTGTGCTTTATTTCTCTTAGAGTTGGTTTACAAAAAGCTAAATACAATTTTATCTGTAATGATTCAGAAGGAACTTGAAGATCTTTCAGTGCCTCAACTGTGTGTCCCATTTTTTGATCAATTATGATATTGTGGATGAGCTGAAGTGCTAGCTTTTAGAGAAAATTTGTGTGTTTGAGAGCATCTTTGTAGTCTACCAGAGTGTTAGGGAATATTTATTTAATATCTTTACATTTAAGATTTTTGTATTCTGTTTAGTCTTTTAATATCACTACCAAGTAATAAAAATGCTGGGAATTAAGACTTTTAGTTGGTTTTAACATGGATTTATTCTTTGGAGCAAAGTAAGAAATGAGTATATGTGTAATTTAAAGTATACTCTAAAGTATACTCTTAAAGTATACTCTTATATTCATACCAAATGAATAAACAAAAATAAATAAAAATATACTCTGGATTTTGGGCACCTGGGTGGCTCAGTCATTAAGCGTCTGCCTTCGGCTCAGGTCATGGTCCCAGGGTCCTGGGATCGAGCCCTGCATTGGGCTCCCTGCTCCGCGGGAAGCCTGCTTCTCCCTCTCCCACTCCCCCTGCTTGTGTTCCCTCTCTCTCTGTGTCTCTCTGTCAAATAAATAAATAAAATCTTAAAAATAAAAAAATAAAAATAAAAATATACTCTGGATTTCATCAATAAAGATGTATTGCTCTGAGCTATTAAAAAACAGATTTGTCCATAGATGAGTTTGATTTGACTTATGCGTTGTTAGTGTACAGTAGGAGGCCGACCCATCTTCTCTTCTGTCCCCACCTTCTCATATTCTGAGTAAATTGGGGAGCCATCTGGCTGCCACATGTGCAACCAGCTGTATTCTCAAGTGGGAGTGGGAAATGTAAGAGGAATTCTTACAGAAGCACATTGTAGGGTTAGATTTCCTCCTGCTAGTCTGGATAAGTTCTCAGGATGCCAAACCATTAAGCACACTTTCCAGTGTGGGAGGCCCTTGAACCTCCCCCACCATCTCTGGCTTGAATAAATGTAGATTGTTCCACAAGCCTAGGCAAATACTCTATTGTGTTATTCTCCAGAGTAGTTTGACCTTGTACACTTGAAGAATTCCTCCCCAAGACTATCTTGCCCTCCCGGAAATTTACCCTTTTCAGAGCTTTGAGGCCTAAATCCAGCCTAAAGAACATTTGCTTATTCTATCCATTTCCTGAAAATGTGGAGGAAGAGGGGAAAGGATCTCTCCCACGGCTCCATACCTGAGCAGGGTCACACAAGACTTCTCTGTCTTGCAGAGCGTGGAGTGGGAGAACAGGGTTCACTTGGTGGAATCTCAGCATTTCTTCACCCATAGGCCAGTAAATGCCTTGCACAACTGTTTCTTATCTTCTTTCTGTGGTCAGTTAGAATTCCTTTTGAATCAAGTACTAAATCTTCAGGGAGGCGGAGGGAAGAAAGACGGTACTGGGGAGACAAGCAAGAGGCTCTGAGGCCAGCTGCTTTGCAGAGATGACTCCTGTACTACTTCTGACAGTTGCAGTCTCTTTCCTCTCCTCTCCTTGTGTTCCTTTTCCAAAGCACCCTACGTCCAACATTTTTGAGCGGTCAGGAGACGGTTCACCTCAAAGCTGGGTGAACCAGAAGGAAGTAGGTTACATGTACTAAGTAATCAGAAAAGTTACTTCAATCCCAAATGGGCCTTACCATGATGATCCCATAAACATAAGACAAAAATAAATCGATATTTCAGGATGTCCATAAAATCTGGACATTTACTTGTCTGGGTATAAATAATGCCACTATTTTGTATAAGTTCTCTTTTAGATATTCTGAATTTCCTCTCTCTTGGAATTTTCAAAATGATATCATCCCCTGACCTCAGTACCTTGTTATACTTCCTTCATATTTTATAAGTGAATGAAATGTTTGTGTGAGAAATTAGAAGTTTCTTGTAAGGAAACTATAAATCAAGGCACAATTATGAATAAAATTCCTTTCTTTAGTATTAAATTTGTTTCATTTCTTTTATTTCTACAAAACTTCACATAACGTTTACCTCTACTACATATTTGCCCTCCTCTCTGCTCTTGCTGGCTCCTCTCACTGTAGTCCTTCAACACCTCACAAATATTTATTAACTGCTCAATATATATGACACATGCCAAGAGGTATGTGGAGGTTTTTATATGCTTGTAAGGAAGAAAGAAATAAACATAACAATACGAGGTAGTATTTGACTGGAGCCATATGAGTGATACAAAGAAAGAACTTAGAGCATTTAGGTGAGACAGACAGGGACAGAGACAGAGACACAGAGAGATACCAGTTTCGCCTGGGGGAATTCTGGGTAAGCTTTATGGAAGAAGAAGCATATGAACTTGACGTTAAATGGGTAGGATTTCAACAGAAAGAACTCTAAACACAGGGAACAGTGTAATCCAGGGTAGAAAAATGGGAAAGTGCATGCCATATATAGGGAATGATTTACTATATAGTTTTAACTTATGTGTGGGGATATTGCAGCAGATAAAGTTGACGAGCAGATTGGCATCTGATTTTAGAAGCATTGAGGCTGAGGTTAGACTAAGAAATTAAAACTTTATTCCAAAGGCATTAGTTCTTGAGCTTTGGAACAGAATTATAAATCGTGTATGAATATTATCCAAATGAAAGTTAGAATGAATAGTCAATCCAGGAAGGATCAAGTGGGAGGATTTACCAGAGGCTAAATTATTTTAGCCTCTTTTTGGAGGACACCATTGTAATAATGTAAGCAGGAAGTGGCAAATGCCCAAACTGGGATGATAAAAATTAGAACGGGGAGGTGTGTGTGTGAATGATTCATCATAAATTGCAAAGGAGGAAACAATTTCTATTTCTTTTAACTAGATTGTCAGTTTCCTGAGAGCAAGGACTTTTGTCTATGTCTTGTTTCCTGCTTTTTTACCTAATTCATCCATGTTCAGATTGTGTGCTTTCACATAATTATGCCTTGTGTAGGCTTCTAATTAATATGTATGTATGTATGTATGTATGTATGTATGTATCTATCTATCTATCTATATCGATCTATCTCCAGCACAACTAGTTCTTCATAAAAAGCAGAACTCAATAATACCAGAGCAGTTTTTCATTCACTTTAAGTCAACAAGAGGAGCAACAATGAAGATTTGATTCTGGAAAAAGAAAGAGGAGATTTATGAATTGCTCCCAGTGAAAAATGAAAGAGCTTTTGAAACTGAGTTCAAATATGCCTGGAGCACATGAGAGTCTGGTTTATTAAGGCAAGACTGAATGATTATTAGAAATACTACCATTACTACTACCAGACATTGTATTATTCACATATCATAAAAAGTCATGATACACAGCAACTGACAGAGTCATCTAGGAAATTAAACAGGGCTTCTACTACAACATGAGAAGAATTTAATGTGCTTCGCTCCATTTCTGACAGGAACTCTATAAGAGCAAAAGGCTTTTTTCTTTGCATAGGCCATTAAATATATTCCATGATGTTCTGGTACCCAGCAGGAAAGAATCCACTGACTGTATGAAAATGATTTTAAGGCTCTTTGTTTTGAATGGAAAATAGTTTACCAAGCTTTCTACCCCCAAATCAGTAAGGATTATTGCACAGTTTGGGTTTTTTTTTTCCCCCTTTCTGTTTTGCAAAGTTAAGTTTATAGCTTGCTGCATCAGTTAAAAGGGGAATGCCAATATATTACTACTTTACTTCAGATTAGCTGTTAGAGAGATAAGGGTGATGAATGGTGTTTAGCTCCAAATGGTGAAATTGACCTAGCTCTAAGCTACCAGATAGAACAGGCAGGTTTATCAACTACTCCCTAAAATAAATATTTGTGAGTGTGTGGCAAATAAGTGTAACTGATTCTATCCAAACCTTAGAATAAGAATTCCATTATAAGCTCCAATATATATTGAAAGAAGTTGTGTCCTTATTTTGAAAGCTCTCATTTAAGGAAAATGGAATATATTTCTATTTTAGGAAGAAAAGATTATTTTGTAATGTCCAAGATATATGGGCATACATACTCTCCAAGTTATATGGCACATTATATGAACTTTAGACAAGATTTAAAATATGCAGCAATTGAGATTTACTCAATCTGACCCTGAGACTTGGAGTAAGTTACTCATTCATAATGAAAAGCCTTACTATTTTCCCTAAATTATATAAATTATGCATCGATACAAAAAAATTCTGATAAAATTAAATCATAGTACAGTTAAAGTTCACTGTATATGTATAGTGAACTTTAACTGTACTATGATTTAATTAAGTATATCAGAATTTCTAAACAAAATGTTTAATCCTGAAATCATATGACTAGTAATGTCCTAAAAAATTTAAAAATTGATGGTTTGGGGGTACCTGGGTGGCTTAGTTGGGTAAGCATCATCTGCCTTCGGCTCAGGTCATGATCTTAGGGTCCTGGGACTGAGCTCGGCATTGGGCTTCCTACTTAGCGGGGAGTCTGCTTGTCCCTCTCCCTCTGATCCTCCTCCTACCTTGTGCTCTCTCTCTCTCTCTGTGTGTGTGTCTCAAATAAATAAATAAATAAAATCTTAAAAAAATAAAAACTGATGGTTTTATATGAAGGAAGGTGAGTGGGCATGAAGGGTACAATACAGCATAAAATATTTGAATAGTATAGTTTCAAAAGTTTCAAAATTAAAATGATGTGTTTTTGCCTTTCCTCTTTTTACCTTTTCCTCAAAGGTAATCACTGCATTGTATTTTACACAAATTATCCAAAACAGAGCTGGGGAGAGAAGAAAGACTTTATTGTGAATAGAGAGACCATTTGCTGGCAGCATGATCTGATACAATTTAATACAGCAGTAGGACTTTTTTTTTTAATAGTAAGACATTTTAAGAAAACCAAAAGCATAAGCAAACCAAATTTGGACTATATCTAATAATAGAGATATCTCCCAATGAGCATTTCCATTTCATTACCATTTAAGGTAAGTTAAATATAGTTTTTAAAATCCTGTGATTTTTATTTACTTTTTAAAAAATATTGAAGTATAGTTGACATACAATATTATATTAGTTTCAGGTGAACAACATAGTGATTCAATAATTCTATACATTTCTCAATGATCACCATGATAAGTATAGTCGCCATCTGCCACTATATAATGTTATTACAGTATTTTTTTTAAAGACTTTATTTATTTATTTGAGAGAGAGAGAGAACGAGAGAGAGAGAGCACATGAGAAGGGGGAGGGTCAAGGGAGAAGCAGACTCCCTGTCGAGCAGGGAGCCCGATGCGGGACTCGATCCAGGGACTCCAGGATCATGACCTGAGCTGAAGGCAGTCGCTTAACCAACTGAGCCACCCAGGCGCCCAATGTTATTACAGTATTATTAACTATATTCTTTATACTGCACTTTTCATCTCTGTGACTTATTTATTTTATAATTGGAAGTTTGTACCTTTTAATCCCTTTTGCCTATTTCACCCATAATTAAAAATCCTGTGATTTTTAATTTTTTTTGAAGATGGGCATTATGTCTTTTAATAAGAGATGCTAGTCATGTGAGGGATAGAAAAAGCCATTGGATTTGGTTAAGTCTGAAGATAAACTTTTGGGGATGTCTTAACAAAAAAATAAGTGATAATCACAAAAAAACTGATAAAAAAAAGTGTCAGTTTTCTTTTTTCATTTCAGTAGCAAACATTTACCATTGAATTAAATAGATATGCAGGTTTACTTTCACAGTCAATGTGAGCATAGTGCAATAGCAGAGAAACTAGTTGTAACTGGGTTTATGCAGGTCTTCAGTTCACAAAGAGCACAAGTCTGAACAAGCCAACTGTATGAGGTTATATCATAATAATATTACCATATAGGTTTTTAGGTGAATGGCCTCTGTGGACTTTAAAATATCCTTAAGAGATCTGATACTATGTGCTAAAATTTCCTGAAAGTTTTATATCTAATTGTAAGTAATGCATACTGTAATTTCTTCAGGGTACCAAGTTGTACATTTAGTTGCAAAATATCAAAAATCTATTGTGTAGCAAAGAGAAAGCAATAAAATAAATCTTCAAAGAGGCAATGTAAATTTTACAGAGTGAAAAAGTAATTCAACTTAACTATGTTGCTAAGTGAGAAACTTTTTCTGTTGAGGATGTTAAAACATTGATGCTGATAGGAAGGAGAAATGAAGAGGCCGATGGCATGGTATCTGTGAGGAGTTTCGTAGCTTACACTGAATGAGTCCCTGATTAATCTGTGTCACTGGGCAAATCTCATACTAATCTCTTTTTGTCTTGGTTTCCTCAACTATAAAAAGGGGATAATAATACCAACCTGTCTCAGAGGGGTGTGGTAAGAATTAATTAAGGCCCATAAAGGGTTTTAAAGGCCGAAGATGAAAGACACCAAATAAGTACAAAGCCTCATCATTAGCCCTGAAGTTGATGGAATATAAAAACTTGTTTATTGGTGGAGAAATTCTGAAATAAGAATTCAAATAAGAATATACTTTCCTGGATTTATGTGACTTAAATTTATGAATTGGTTCATAAGTGTGTTTTGTTGAGGTGCTCTATATTTAAATTTTCAATCTAGACTAATCAAAGAATGAAGACCATACTAGTTTGAAAATAGAAATTACAACTCGTTGGAATTAAAAATATGGGGCGCCTGGGTGGCTCAGACGTTAAGTGTCTGTCTTCGGCTCAGGTCATGATCCCAGGGTCCTGGGATCGAGTCCCACATCAGGCTCCCTGCTCTGCAGGAAGCCTGCTTCTCCCTCTCCTACTCTCCCTACTTGTGTTCCCTCTCTTGCTCTCTGTCAAATAAATAAATAAAATCTTTTAAAAAAAAGGAATTAAAAATATATTTTTTATTTACCTTTTGTTTTACCTCTGTGTGTTATCAATAAACTAATTAGGTATTTATTTTTAAAGAATGACTGAGGCTGGAAGAGCTTCTTGGGGGTAGGTGAAAGAATGAAACATTAAAGTTTTTGCTACTATTTAGCATCAAGGTAACAATGATTCAGCTTAGAATACAGATGTTATTAAATACTACCTGAGTCAGGACATTTAATCAAGGGAAGTATGTTTCTCTAAATGGCCGAATTTAAGAGCCAATGGAAAGAGTATATGAAAATAATAATTTCATTTTTAGAAATAGGACTCCTAATGCATCTTACCCGCCCCCTCCATGACATATTCAGTTTCTGGGATGCCAAATAACTAATATGAAAACAAAAAACATTGTGATGAATCAGTCACCTCTGTTCTATAATAAGAAAAAAATATTTGTCACTTACTTTTGGATGAAACTAAACAGCATTTTGATTTCATTAAATTTCAACAGCTAGTACTGAGTAAATGAACAATTTTACCCTTTGTAATATCAGTTTATCAGAAGTTTGCAAATGATTACAACTAGAGTCAATAAGACTTTTGAGATATTATTTTCTAATTAAATAATTGCTCAGTTGGATGAACTCTTTGATGACATAAATAAGCAATGAAACTGTCATACCTCAGAGTTCTACCTTTCTTAGGCTTCTAAAATGTACTAATTTTTAGTGACAGTCTTTCCTTAGGTTGGTTCATGGGAGCAGTTCATTACTGATGTTTATTTTGCTTTGGGTTGGGCTGTAAAACTACTCTACAATAACATAACTTAGGAGGTTGTTATTTTAGAATTATTATATCCTATACTGGTTGTGGTCAAGAAAAAGACTGGAAAACAAGAAGTAATAACATCTTTAAAACATTTAACTATTGTCATTAAAAAAAAAAAAAAGATTTGGTTACACTCCAGTTAGAATTTCATTAATGGAACACTTCATATTTCTTTTGTTAAAGACTCATTTATCCTTTACCCCAAAATTTGAATGTAAACATTAACTGTCAGGGTTGATAGCTCTGCAATTAACCAGCTTAATTTTCGTTAGAAGATGAATGATTCACTGCTTTCTTGTGTCTGATGAGTAGGCAAAGCACTGTATTTAAAATGGCTCTGACCCAGAGGCCGAATCTTACTGGTTTCACTGCCCAGCCCACTCAGGAAAAATAAAAGTCCTAGAGGTTATAGCTGAGCAGAGACTGAGCATGAAATCGTAAGGGCATCTTATAACTTGACTATCTTGACAATGTTATAAAAATGTTTTTCATTTTTCACATTGTTAAATTAAAAAAATTAAGGATTTTCAGACTTTAGAAAGTATTTTTTTCCAATTTATCTTTTGGTTTAGTTATTATTTTTCTTTTTTATCTCAGACTTAAAAGGACTCCATAATAAATAAACACCATATTTTTGCTTTGCTCTGCATCTAATTCTTTTTTGCAACCACAGTTCTGTTTTCTGAAATAAAACTATCTCTCCTTTCCCTAGGGTCTGTTTTATGTACTCTCTTTTAGTTGACAGAGGTAGATTATCTTCATCTCCAGTGACCAAGTCAGCAATTACTCTGCAGGTTCCTCTGGTCCAAGATTGTCTAAAAATATTTCTGCTAAATATTACATGAGAATTAAAGTAAGTTTTTTATTCTTTTTTATGCACATGTGTTATATTTTATTATGTTGTGATGATAGATGAGTATATTTTATTAGAATATCATCTAGAACTTTGTAAAGAAATAATAAAGCATTTCATTTAAGGTAATTCAGTAAAGATATATTCAGAATGTTTTACCTAGAGAGGAGGAGGGATGAATAAAAGCTCTTTATACTTTGCAGTGAAAGCAGCTCTAAGAAGGAAGTTTATAGCAATACCGGCCTACTTCAAGAAACAAAAAAAAATCTCAAATTTAACCTTACACCTAAAGGAACTAGAAAAAGAGAAAAAACAAAGCCCAAAGTTAGTAGATAGAAGGAAATAAAGACCAGAGCAGAAATATATGAAATAGGGGTGCCTGGGTGGCTCAGTCAGTTAAGTGTCTGACTCTTGATTTTGGCTCAGGTCCTGATCTCAGGGTTGTGAGATCGAGCTCTGCATTGGGCTCTGTGCTGGGCACTGGAACCTGCTTAAGATTCTCTCTCTCCTTCTTCCTCTGCCCCTCCCCTCCTTCTCTCTCCCTCTCTAGAAAAAAGAAAAAAAGAAAGAAATACATGAAATAGAGACTTAAAAAATAATGGAAAAAAGGCAATGAACCCAAGAGCTGGTTCTTTGAAAAGACAAACAAAATTGATAAAACTTTAGCCACACTCATCAAGGAAAAAGAGAGAGGACCTAAATAAATAAAGTCAGAAATGAGAGAGAAGTAACAGCCAATACCACAGAAATACAATGGATTATAAGAGACCACTATGAAAATTTATATGGCAACAATTTGGACAACCCAGAAGAAATGGATAATTTCCTAGAAACATACAATCTTCTAAAACTGAATCAGGAAGAAATAAAAAATCCCATTACTAGTAACAAAATTTAATTGGTAATCAAAAAACTCCCAACAAATGAATGTCCAGGACTAGATGGTTTCACAGCTGAATTCTACCAAATATTTATTTATTTATTTATTTATTTATTTATTTATTTATTTAAATTTATTTATTTATTTGTCAGAGAGAGAGCACAAGCAGGGGGAGCGGCAGGCAGAGGGAGAAGCAGACTCCCCGCTGAGCAGGGAGCCCGATGCGGGACTCGATCCCAGGAGTCTGGGATCATGACCTGAGCCGAAGGCAGACGCTTAACTGACTGAGCCTCCCAGGTGTCCTCTACCAAATATTTAAAGAAGAATTAATATTTATTCTCCTCAAACTATTCCAAAAAATAGAAGAGGAAGGAAAGCTTCCAAATACATTCTATGAGGCTAGCATTACCCTGATACCAAAACCAAAGACACTGCAAAAGAAGAAAACTACAGGCCAGTATTCCTCATGAACACAGATGCAAAAATCCTCAATAAAATATTAGCAAGCCACATTCAACAGTACATTAAAAGAATCATTCACCACAATCAAGTGGGGTTTGTTCTGGGGATACAAAGATGGTTCAATATTTGCACATAAATCAATGTGATACAGCACATTAACAAAATGAAGGATAAAAATTATATAATCATCTCAAGAGATACAGAAAAAATATTTGACAGAATTCAACATCTGTTCATGATAGGATAAAAACTCTTAACAAAGTGCGTTTAGAGTGAACATACCTCAACATAATAAAGGCCATATATGAAAAGCCCATAGTTAACATCATACTCAAGGGTGAGAAACTAAGAGCTTTTCCTCTTAAGATCAGGAACAAGACAAGTCTTAGCCACAGCAATCCGACTGGAAGTCCTAGCCACAGCAATCAGACAAGAAAAAGAAATAAATGGAATCCAAATTGGTAAGGAAGAAGTTATATTATCACTATTTGCAGATGACATGATACTATACATAGAAAACCCTAAAGACTCCACCAAAAATCTATTACAAGTAATAAATAAATTCAGTAAAGTTACAGGATACAAAATTAGTACCCAGAAACTGATTGCATTTCTATACACTAATAATGAGGTATCAGAAAGAGAAATTAAGACAGCAATTGCATTTCAATTGCACCAAAAGAATAAAATACTTAGGAATAAGATTAACCAAGGAGGTGGAAGACCTGTACTCTGAAAACTATAAAACATGATGAAAGAAATTAAAGATGATGAAAACAAATGAGAAGATATTCCATGCTCATTGAATGGAAGAATTAATATTGCTAAAATGTTTATACTACACAAAGCAACCTACAGATTCAATGCAATCCCTATCAAAATATTAACAACATTTTTTACAGAACTAGAACAAATAATACTAAAATTTGTGTGGAACTACAGCAGCCAAAGCAATCTTGAGAAAGAACAAAGCTGGAGGTATCACAATCCCAGATTTCAAAGATACACTACAAAGCTGTAGCAATCAGAACAGTATGGTCCTGGCACAAAAATAGATACATAGATCAATTGACAGAACAGAGAGTCCAGAAATATGCCCATGCTTATATGATCAATTAATTAGTGTATCTCAGTGGAGGGCAAAATTTTCTGTATGCTTTAACATTTTTCAAAATAAAAACTTAAAAAGAAAAAAGCCTCTCTGTCCTCAAGAGACTTGTACTTTCCCAGGCTAGCTGATGTAGAAGAACTCAGAGTTCTTCAAATTTCATCAAGCTATGGATACAGACCAGGTTCATTAAAAATAAAAACACATGTTGCCTTGGCTTTTTCCCATTCCTCTTCATGAATTGTGTCTTGCCCCTCATTTCCCACCTATGTGTTTCTGAGACAGCATAGAAAATGTTTGATCAGGGTGCCTGGGTGGCTCAGTTGGTTAAGCGACTGCCTTCGGCTCAGGTCATGATCCTGGAGTCCCGGGATCGAGTCCCGCATCAGGCTTCCTGCTCAGCAGGGAGTCTGTTTCTCCCTCTGACCTTCCTCCCTCTCATGCTCTCTCTCTACCATTCTCTCTCTTTCTCAATAAATAAATAAAAATCTTTAAAAAGAAAAGAAAATGTTTGATCAGTTTGATAAAGTGATCAGATAAAATACAGTGGACTATGAAATGCTGTGTCTCAAAGCAATGAAATCCATTCTCTGGACAAAATATAATCTTAGTAGCCAGACTAATCTTCTGGTATCTTCAAATTAAGCTCTTTTATTTTATAAATGGAGTTCCTGATATTATAAGGCATAATATGATTAGTAATACATTCATATCTAGTAAAATAGTCACATTCTTGATTTTTTATGACCCCAGTGGAGACAAGGATAATTGAAAAGTGCTCCTCATCCTTAATTTAGCTAATAGTTAGTGTATTTTCCCCTAAAAAACCTCATTGGCTTTTAATAATGAGCAAAATGTAAACCTGGTTTTTTTTCCCTTATGTGATATTTCATTTTGTTCATTTAAATAACCCAGTGAACATAGTCAAGGAATAAAAGGTTCAAAGATTAAAATTTATATAATATAGAATATGGAAGTTCATTAAATACTATCATTTGGTTGCTCAACAATTGATTCCAAGCTAAGGCATTCATTGGATCCTGATTTGACATAAGAAATTGAGTTATTAAACCAATAAGCATTTATTCAGCCATATAAGACATTCTGCTTAGACATCCAGGACTCAAAAATGCAAAAACCTTGAGATAATGTTTACTCTTACAGAAGTCAGTCTAGTGGAAGAGGAAAACACATGAAGAAATAAACTGAATAAAGAGAAATAAATGCTGTGGTAGTTTCTAGGAATGTCAGGGATTGCTTGACAAAGGAGTTTGTTCTCTTTGCATTTCAGGCAAAGAGAACAAAATGTGCAAAGGCATAGAGTTTTGAAAAGATATGTGAGAAGTTCATCGTGGTTTGGAGCTTAGGGTTGTGGTGGAGAGTGGAAGGAAATGAAATTGGAACAGTGTATTGGGGTTACATCAGGAACGGCACTGTACTGAGACAAAAGAGCTTGGCTTTTATAGGGCAGCTAGTGGGAAATCAGGAGAAGTTGTTAAACAAAGGGAACGATGTAATCATATTTGTTTGGTAAGAATATAATTATGGCAGGAGTGTAAAAATGGATTGTAAGAGAGATCGCTGGGGGAGAGACTAGATAGGGCACTATGTCATTAGTCTAGGATAGAAATCGTAAGAGCCTGAATTGAATTAGTGGCAGTAGAAATGGGAAAGAATGGTCATATTTTGGATATATTTCTGAACGGAAATGGATAGGATTTGGGTATGGATGGTTAGGGAAGAGGAGGGACTTTAGGAGGAGTTTTTTGGGATTCAATTGGGAGAAGTGAAGATACTGATTCTATTAACCCTAATGGGAAAGGTGGGAATATTTAAAGAGATATGATTATTTTAGTTTTTTACTGCATTAGGTTCAAGTGCCTGTGGGATAGCCAGTTGACAAGCATTTGCAAAAAGCTGGACTGGAACTTAAAGATAGGTTGGAACTGGAGACACGGACTTGGGAATTATCTAAAAGTGCAGAAGGGAGGTGCCTGGGTGGCTCAGTCAGCTAAGTGTCTGCCTTTGGCTTGGGTCATGATCTTAGGGTCCTGGGATTGAGCCCCACGTCGGGCTCCCTGCTCGCAAGGAATCTTCTTCTCCCTCTCCTCCCTGCTTATGCTCTCTCTTGCTATCTCTCTCTCTCAAATAAATAAATAAAATCTTAAAAAAAAAGTGTAGAAGGAATGGCCACCAAGGATGGAACTATGGAAAACATCAACATGTAAGACAGTGTCCCTCATTCATTTTTAACCCATGCCTCCTTTTGAAAATACAAAAATCTCAGTTTACCTCTAATCATGGCAATTCAGATATTTCCCCTCAAAGTTCTATTATAGCACTTAATTTCTTCACTCTCCTGCCCTCTATTTCTTTTAAGAATTTCTAATTGAAGAAGTAGTCTGGGGCAGAGGAGCCATTGAAGAAAACTGAGGGGCTCTTAGAGAAGTAGAAGGAAAATCAGGGGTGGATGACATCTTAGAAGACAAGGTCATATTCGCATTACATCCCTACTGCAAACTCGGACCAAATCGTATAAACTGAATCTGAGCACTGCTTTTCATCATAGAATTGGGTAGAATGGTTGACTTGGGTTCCTGTGTCCAACAGAGCCATCGAGGTCTGAGTCCTTCTCTTCCCTTAAGTTCCCCAGCATACTTGGAAGTGTGCATATGGTTTTTGTTTCCTTTTGGGGACAGAAAAACCTCAACCCCACCTCCAATTATTTTTCTCTTTAAAGCCGCTGAGGTAAGAGTAGAAGGGATGGAAGTAGGAATCTGGGCGTGTGTAGCAAGAGAGTGAGTAGCTCCATGCCAGTAAGCAAAGCATTTTGCTTTCCATTTTGATTGACCCGGTGGCTACTCATGGCTCAACCAAAACTAAGTTCTGATGTTTTCAGACCACCCAATGCCCTCTGTTAGCTTTGGGGATTCCTTGACCCTTTCTCTTCCCTCTCAGAGAAGATTGAGTAGCAATTAAAGCACCATTTAGGTAATTTGTTTCAACCCTGCCTCTTGCCACTTAGACTGTAAACATCAGCCCTTGTTTATTGTTTGGGTGGTACTTCACTACTCACTGGGTCCTGGGGAGTCTTCTCATAAACCTTAACTAAATCCTTATGATCTCTTGGCTTTTCTCTTTCAGAAAGCCACGTCTGTCAGCATCCCATTCTTGTACCTACAATTGTCTAGTTAAGCTTGCCATAGTTTTGTGTGTGCTGGCAAAAGACATGAGACTCCTAGGTCAGAATAAAAGGACTTACTACTCATCAGGCAAGCATGAGCAGCGCGAGGTTCATGTCCTTCGTGCCCCTGCAAATCTTATGGAGGTGATGTGCAGTGGCCCAGGTGAGTGCTGCACAAGCAGTGGGTTTACATCACAGTTGAAGGAAACCTGAGTTTAGGAAACCCCAGTCAATTAAGGGGGCTGCAAGATAAGCTGCCCAACCTTTGCCCTGGAGGAAAACATTATCTTAATTATACTGTGCAGCAAACAAACCTGCCCTCTGCTCTAAAGAGATATACTCCTTCTATCTTCCAAGGTTGTTCTTTGTACAGACATCCTTGGAAAGGTAATCCAGAAAAAAAAAAAAAAAAGCCAGTTCCTCTGCTTGGGGTATTGTACAGAAATGTGATAGACCCATGGCAAATTGTTTCCCAACTAGTAGGTTCTGAGTATTCTTTTCTTTCTCTATCTCTTAAAACCCTTCTTTTTGTGTTTCTTATTTCCTCCTCTTTATGTTTTTAAATTACAACTTAATCCCACTAAAATGATCTTTTAATACTAGATATCCTCTAATGACAAAACTCAGCAGAAATAAGAGTCTGTCTTTAAACTTATGAAAATAAAATTCAGGTCCAAACTGTTATGGCAGCAAAGAGTTGCAAGAAAATATTTGGGATAAAGAAAACTCATGCTATTTTGTTATTTTTGAAGTAGTTACTTAATCGTCTTTAATGAAAATTCAAAATTAGGAATGATCTTTGACAAAATTTCACTCACTGTGACGGGCGCCTGGGTGGCTCAGTCATTAAGCATCTGCCTTCGGCTCAGGTCATGATGCCGGGGTCCTGGGATTGAGCCCCGCATCAGGATCCCCGCTTGGTGGGAAGCCTGCTTCTCCCTCTTCCACTCCCTCTGTTTGTGTTCCCTCTCTCGCTCTCTCTCTCTGTCAAATAAATGAATAAAATCTTTTAAAAAAAAAGGAAAAAGATTTCACTCACTGTTTATGAGATAAGCTAAATTACAATTACTCATTGAATAAAGGATTCTTAAAATTATAACAATATTCTTTTATCTGGTTTTGTCTAGTTAGAAAATTCATAGACAAAAGCAAAACAAAATTTAAAAAATTGACATTACTGCATTTAGCATATAAGATGTGGTCATTAAATAGTATAAAACATAAATTTCTATAATATCAATGAAGTAGGTTTATTTGATGTACTAACACATATACATACACCATTTTTACTGTAAATATTAGAAGACTGAGGTCAAACTAACTATACAAACTGCCACAAATCTGGATGACTGCCATGTACTATGGATACCATTATTGCTGTTCACTTAGTTCTTCTTCTCTATTTTAAGGAAATAAGAGGGTTGTACATACCTGCCTCCCTGAAGTGAGGTGTGGCTGGGTGGCTAGCTTTGGCTTATGAAATGTGTGTAGAAGTGACATATGTCACTTTCAGGAAGAAAATTTATTACCAGTGTTGTGGAAACATGGGCTGATAGGCAGGTACCATAATACTAAAGCAACATAGAAAGTAGTCCAACACACAAAGAAAAGCAAGCCTCAGAGGACTTCATGGGAGCAAGAACTAAACTTTAATTCTATTAAACCTCTGACATTTGGAAGTTTTTTTTTTTTTTAACTGAAGCTCTGCTTTATGGTGATGCTATTGCATCTTTTTTATTTTAAATTCTGATACAGGGGCGTCTGGGTGGCTCAGATGGTTAAGCGTCTGCCTTCGGCTCAGTTCATGATCCCAGGGTGCTGGGATCGAGCCCTGCATCAGGCTCCCTGCTCTGCGCGGAGCCTCCTTCTCCCTCTCCTTCTACTGCTCCTGCTTGTGGTCTCTTGCTCTCCCTGTCAAATAAATAAATAAAATCTTAAAAAAAAAACTGATACATATTGAATGCTATATCAGCCTTGTAGATCTAACACACCAAAACAAAACAAAAAAAAACTGTCTGTTGTCACACTTTAATGACATGAGATCTTGCTGTGAGATACTCAGTGGGTATGTGTACTTGAGTCCTAAATGTTCAACTCGGGTAAAAGCTCAGAATGTTTATGAGAAAGATGTCTCCTAGGAAACATTTACATGAAGTTTTTTGTCCTTGAAGCAAATGGTAAATCTACACTAGTTGTAGGTTACTACAACTAGGCAGTTATAGTGACTTGAAAGCTGTTTTTGAAAGGTACTGATAATAATATATAATAACTTATAGATCACTTGTGAGGTGGATTTACTTATTTTCTGCCCTGAGAAGATCCGAGACGCCAGACTTTTAGGATATATCTTATGTCTTTTTTAATGTATTCTTCTTTGATGGGGGTATAGTTTTTGAGGAAACTATTTTATTGACGTAAACTTAAATCAACTTAAAATGTCATGTTATAATGCTACTGGATCTTTTTGTATCCCAAATATTTAAAATAGAATGTTCATACATGGAAATAATAAGTAGAAATTTATTAATTCTTTCAACCAGTATTTACTGAGTGCCTGTTTTCGCCAAAAACTGTGTTAAACACTGGGAGGGAATACAATTGAGAACAAAACAGACACTTTCAATTTTCATAAAGTGTAACATAAATAAATAAAATGAATATATAATTATAAGCTGAGATTATTGTCTAGGAGATAGAAATATAATTCTGTGTTGAGGGAGAAAGGCTTGGCTTTTTAAATCTTGGGAGACTCTAATTTATCAGATTTTCAGCTTCCTTTGATTGCAGGCTGTAGGCAGAGTAGGTCTGTCTCAGCAGAGTGGAAGTCCTTTCCACCGTTGCTTGAAGTCTGGCTAGCTCTAGCTCAAGCTTATAAGAATTTGATGCAGCTGACAAGTATCAGTATTTTGATTTTTTTCTAATCATTTCCTAAGTGCTACATTCTTTTTTTTTTAATTCTTTATTTAAATTCAATTTAGTTAACATATACTGTGTTATTAGTTACTGGGGTAGAATTCAGTGATTCATCAATTGCATATAACACCCAGTGCTCATTCCATCAAGTGCCCTCCTTATTGCCCATCACCCAATTACCCCATCCCCCACCCACCTCCCCTCCAGCAACCCTCAGTTTGTTTCCTAGAGTTCAGCATCTCTTATGGTTGCCTCCCTCTCTATTTTCATCTTATTTTATTTTTCCAAGTACTGCATTCTTAATTAGCAAGTGGTCTGACTTCCAACTTATCATAAGTAAGTTTTATTAAATATTTTGCTAAGACATAAGAAGGGTTGCTACCATTCCAGCTTTAGGAAAGTATTCTAAGTACTTTTATTGAGCTGGCGCTATATATTTCAGGATCTGTTTTTGAAGCAGCTTATCTTGGACACAGAATTTTGTATTAGTATTAAATTTGACTTTGAATGCCAGAACATTTCAAATAATAGTGGCCTAAAATAGGTTTTCTTCTTTTGTAAATGCCTTGAAGTAGTTAATACAAGGCCAGTTTGACACTCCACTGTGTCTGGGATCCAGGGTCCTTCTGTCATTTTCCATTGTGGGTGAACCTCAATTTCCAAGGTTACCTCATAGCTCAAGCTGACTGCTGTCAAAGAATGAAAAATGAGTTGATGATGGAGAATTGTTTATGTCATGTTCTTTGGCATACTGTGTCTGTCTGAAAATGAAAATATTTATTAATTGCTCATTGATCTGAGTTTCATTACAATAATTCTAACCTCAGGCTTTTGACACTACAGCATATATCCACTTTTCTCAAGGATAATGTTGAAATTCTCAAAATAAAATTAACTTTTGTGTATATGTGAAGGGTTGGATTACAACAGTAAATGAACCATAATAATGATGACAAAATTGGTGTTTGGTAACCTGCTACTTTCTGATGCAGTGATATTTGTGACCCCTTACATTTTATTTTTGCTCATATAATGTCATTATTTTATTGTTTAAAAAAATTGACGGGCGCCTGGGTGGCTCAGATGGTTAAGCGTCTGCCTTCGGCTCGGGTCATGATTCCAGAGTCCTGGGATCGAGTCCCGCATCGGCTCCCTGCTCCTTGGAAGCCTGCTTCTCCCTCTGCCTCTGCCAATCTCTCTCTCTCTCTGACTTTCATGAATAAATAAATATTTAGAAAAAAAAATTGACATCTGAATCATTTACAAGTGGAGATCAAAATCAAAGATCCCCAAAATCACTTTATACAGAAGGATAACTCTACTCCAGACAGGTTAGTGTATTTGTGAGTCTCAATAGGCAATCATATTGGAAGGACTCTATTGCAAAATTAATTTTCACTCCAGTTCAAAGATTTTCTATACAGGTGGCATATAAAATAATAGTTTTGAAAGTGATATGCTTAACTCTGTTTGGGAGTCTTCATTTATACATGATAAAATTAAAGAAAATGAAAATGAACTTAAAATATTTTCTTTTAAAATATCAGTAAAACAAAACAATCATAATCAATCAAAACTTTGTAGTCCCTGAAAAAAAAGTTGGCTCCAAAGTTTATCTCAAAGTTATCAAATAATAAATATTATTAATTGAAAATGAAGGGCCAGAAGAAATGATTTGGAGTTGGCACATGTAATTGTTTCTCACCATTTTCCAACTAATATATAGTCAGAATACTTTTTACAGCAGCTGGAAGAAATTGTATTAAATTTTGCTCAAGAATTAATCATGACATAATGGATGCCTTTGTTTTTACACTGTATTTAATTAAAAGTGTATTGTTTCACTTCTAATTTTTCATGGTTCATTCAATTATCTTAACTTGGAACATAGTATTTAGTACATTCAAAAATATTTTTAACAATTTCATCTGTGGATAATTTTTATCACAACCATAATAAATGGTTAACATTTATATTTTTATAAATTTTTGTTTTTATTTGATGCTTGTAATGTATTTATGCACTTTGGTATTTTGAATCTACTAAATATTTGGTTTCACTGATTTTTAAACTTTAAAATAAAATACTGGTATTTATACTGGTATTTTAGCATTAAATGGAATAAATAGTGAATTACCAGTAGTGTTTTTTTTTTTAAATGTATGTCTTCATAGTTTTTTTTGTTTTTTTAAAGATTTTATTTATTTGACAGAGAGAGACACAGGGAGAGAGGGAACACAAGCAGGGGGAGTGAGAGAGGGAGAAGCAGGCTTCCTGCCGAGCAGGGAGCCTGACGCGGGGCTCAATCCCAGGACTCTGGGATCATGACCTGAGCCAAAGGCAGACGCTTAACGACTGAGCCACCCAGGCACCCCACCAGTGGTGTTTTCACTTAGCTCTATAACTGAAGTCACTAACCTTTAATAATGAAAGCATCAATTTAGTTGGGCCTCACAGTATTCTAAGACTATAAAAGTATTTTAAAAGAACCAAAACTATCTGGAATATGTTTTTAGTCATTTCCATATCTGAGAGCTGTATATGATGACCTTTTGAACTCTCTTGTTGTTCGTGGTAAGCAGGTTGTGGTCTAGTAAGATAGTAAAAATACTAGGATTGGAGGTACCACTGAGGACGTCTAGACCTATTACCACTCATAGACAAGCAGAGATAAGTGGTCTTTTGACTTGAACTTTAACAGTGGGACTTTACCTCTGGGATTTTTTTTTTTCCCAAATGCATTATTGAACCCATCCAAATCTGCTCTTAATTGTGGAGCAGGGCTGACTTTATGGGTATATGTCCTGTGCAGTGACACAAGACCCATACTTAGTAGTTCCCCTTGTCTGTTGTAATGCTCTGTTCTTGCCCTTTTGAAATTCTTAATAAGTTTTGAGCCCCCAATTAAAAAAAATTTTTTTTAAGGTTTTTATTTGTTTGAGAGAGAGAGAGAGGGAGAAAGAGAAAGCGAGCGTGTGTGCCCATGCATGTAGGGAGGGGCAAAGAGGGAGGAAGGGGGCAAGCCGACTCTGCGTGAGCATGGAGCCCAACTTGGGCTTATCATGGGGCTCCAGCTGGGGCTCCACATGGGGCTCAATCTCAGGACCCTGAGATCATGACCGGGGCAGAAATCAAGAGTCGGAAGCTCAACCGACTAAGCCACTCAGGTACCCCTTGAGCCCCATATTTTCATTTTGCGGTGGATCTTGCAAATTATGTAACCAGTTCTGTTGTAGTGGTTTGCCTTTATTTTCAAAGGAAGAATGATACTGATACTCCCTAATGTAGGTCTAATGTATGACTAATTTTTTTTTAACGTTAAATTGGTGCTTATTCTATTTGGATATATTTAGGACTAAAGCACAGCTTCCCTGGTCAGAGTGTAAGTGAAACAAATGTTTGGAGTGCTAAACTATTCCTTCTTCCCATCAATACCTCTCTTCTTCTTCTGGTCCATCAGGGCCTTTATGCCCCCCCCCCCCTTGGACTTCCCTTCAGACCTCCCTGACGTCCTGCCATGGAAAATCCAACAATTATATATATACTTCATTTATAGACATTCCCATCAAGACAAATTGGCTTTCTCTTCCATTACCATAGAGACCTACATTGTACCATTGGAAAGCATTCTCAGATGGTATTTTAGTAATTCTTAGGAGGTCTTTTCATCACGGCCTTAACCACCATGGAAAAAGTGTCTGTTTTGGAGAAGTTCCTCTGTGGAGAGCACACCTGCCTTTTTTTCTGTCTTAATCATTGATGCCCTAAACATCAGGGATGAGGGGAGAGAAATGAAGGACATGAGGGAGAAAGTATCTTATTTCTTCATGTACTCATTCCTGAGAGTCAACCTTTTAACCTGAAACATCCATTCTATCCCTTAAGAATTTCTCAGGTGAACAGATCCTTACACTCATTTCAAAACTCTGTACCCTTGCTTGTGCATGCCCTGCCCTATTTTCTTAGCCTTATGTTGATATACACATGGGCCTTATAACTTTTTTTTTTGGTTCCTTTATTGTCCAACATGTTAATATTTTGTAATAGAAAAAATCGACAACACTGAGAAAGATGGCCATGCCATTTTTTTCTTGCTTGCTTGCCTCCTTCCTTCTTTCATTCTTGCCCTCCCTCCTTTCTTCCTTCTTTTCTTCTTTTAAAAACTCTTCCTTAGGAAGCAAGTCGGAAGATCTTGTTTCCACAATTTTCAGTGTTGAAAGACAAATCTTGCGGGCTTGTCTCTGTAACCATGAAGTTGCTCTGTCAGCAAAAGCCCTTTGTTCACCACAGGAAGCAATCTGGTCATAGCAACTTCCTCTCTAGCAGTTCAATAGAACGATTGTTTCTGAAGCTTGCCAGATAGATGCACTACCAGAAATCCCCATTGTCAACAAAATAGAAATAATCTTTTTTGTAATCACAAACTATACTTAAAGTGGCTACATTTTATTTTATTTATATTCTCTCTGTTTATTAAATTAGTTAGCATTGCTCACTAATTTTCGGTGGTAGATTTGAAAGTGGTGAATGTAAGCAGGTGATGCTTTGATTCGCTAAATTAAAACGACGTTGGGACTTGAAGTAGTTTATGAGAGAGAGAGAGAGAGATAAGGGACTATTTAGATGTTTGCATCTTCCTATCCTGCTGTATTTTCAGTAAGAACGGTTGGGAGGCAGTTTAACTCTGATGCAGGCTGTGATGTCAGCCTTGTCTGCAGAGTCAGCAGGGTTTTTTTGGGAGGGGTTGTTTAAACCATAAGTCATTTAAGTGCCTTCTTGTTTTTAATTTGAGGGATCTTTATCCTTTCTATATTACCTCCTGCTCCCCCCTTTCATATTAGAAAATTACTTTCTACTCAGGAATTATACTAGTAAACACCAGAGAGGCAATGCATGACCTCTTGGGTTATTTTAGAATAATGACTTAATCTCTTGTGGAAAAAAAAAACCCTTCTCAGGCATTCTTTTGGGGGGAGATAACCTTCTTATTGGAATTCCTCAGTCCCTCCCACATTCTCCATTCACTTCCCTCCCCATCAGCAACACTGACTTTGGCAAAGAGACAGATCACCATTTCTCCCTGTTTGCTTTTCTTCAGTCTCAGTTTAATGACATTTCTACCTTTTATTGTTTTTTCATTTCTACCCTTTAAAGTTCCTCCCTGCTAGTTTTGGGGTTCTTTTCACTGGAGTGACTGTCTTCTGGTGTTTTCTGTTCTCCTTTCCCTTCTTCACTTAGTGACTCACTCCATCTCTTTAGATCTCATCTTGAAACATTCCCGGGCCTGTTTTCTTTGGACTGAGCCTGACTCCCACACAGTCTTACTCCCTTTACACTCCCCTTAATGTACTTGCCAAGGTTGCAAGTGTGCTTAATTGTATCGTTTCTGCGTTCAAATCGTCGTTCTTCTCTCAGTAGTTTAAAAAATTCAAGTTTTTCTTGGAAAAGATCACCCAGTCCATTTCCATTCTATTTTCTTCTTTTAGGTTAGAAATTAAGATAAACAGAAAGAAGGGAAGTCAATTTTTACTATACAGAATTAAAGGATTTGGGGCTTATATTTTCTTTAGAGCCCTAAAAGTTAAAGAGGTCTCCTGAGACCTGAGACTCTCAGGTCATGCATCATTCTGGTTCATAGGGAGTTTGTCCTGGGCAAGCCAAAGGGGACTTTTAGACATTATACATAAAAAGAAGAAGGAAATTCCCAGAGCAAGTTGCAAGATATGGATATAAGAATGGAAGAACAACAACAACAACAAAAATAGCTGAGAGATTAGTTTGATGAAGTCATGGTTAGTTTAGAATAGATACAAAAGTTGTTAGTATGGTCTTTGTTATTCCTACAGCTTCATTCCTGCTGTACCCTTCTATGTGTACCTGTCTCATCTGGGCTATATCTAGGTCTTCTCCCCAGACAGACCCCCACTAACAGGGGATCTGTCATGAAATATTGTACTTCACCCCTTTGGGCTTCCTTGGCTTTGTGATTTCCTGGATTGAGGGAGCAGTAGCAAATCTACCTTTCACTAGATCCCTCGGTAAGCCTTTCCTTGACGTCTGTGGCTCTGATGACCAAACTGCATGATGATGGGGCAACGTGCTATCAGTAGGAAGAGATCTAGCACCACCCGGTATGGTGGCGCTCAGGGTTCTTAGGCTAATCGGGGACTGACATCAGGGTCAAGCGCTAGCTGCACTCTCATTCTCCTAACAGGCGATGTTGGCTTGTAAAGTGTCCCTTTTGACAGAGATAGCATGAAAACAAGACGGACAACATCAAACTGATATAGTTAGGTTTCTAGCTCAGAAGCAAAAGAAGCAGAGTTCCCTTGAGAGCATTCTGAAAGTTAAAACTTAGGCTGGCCTAACTGGGACATTTTGTCCTGTCGCACATATATCCTAGAAAGGTTCCTTGAGAGCTGGAACCTGAGCCTAGGGTCTGGTGGACAGGTCAGTGACCTCTGTGATCTTATAGGGAGTTTAATCCTTCATTTCACAGATGAAGAAACTTGAGGCTCAGGGCGGTTGCGAGACTTAATGAAGGCCCCCCGCTTGTTCGTAACAGAGACAGAACCAAAACTCAGGTCTCTAGGCCCTCCAACGAGTGCTCTTCCCATTGCACCACATGGCCCTACGGTTCTTACACTTGCTGCTGCTGGCTGGCCCAGGATGCCAGGAGACTAAGACCTATGACATGTCTTATCAATGTCATTGGGCTTTCTAATGTTATTTTTCTGGACATGATGGATAATACTTCTCTCTTTCGATATTCTGAATGAAAATACACTGCATACTCATTATGGAGAACAGACAGTTTAGAAATGAAGGGAGAAGAAAATCACTGTATTTGTAATCCTATTACCCAGAGTGATCACTATTAACATTTTGTTTATTTCCTTCTAATCTTTTCCACGTGTAGCTGTGTGTGTATGTGCCAGTATGCTCTTGTGCATCTACAAAATTAGGATTATGTATTTCATATCAGCTGGCATTCTTTAGTTACAAATAACAGAAACTGACCTAGTTTCAAATTTAAGGAAGGAAAGGAATTTATTGACAGGCTACAAAGTCAAAGGAACACCCAGACCTTGAAAAAATAGGACCCAGGAAACCAAGCTGCTTTTATCAGAAGAAGAAAGAATAAATACTGGATAGGTCTAAATAGCATTGTACATGGATGTCCTAGTTTTGCAGTAACAAATTTTGAGTAAAAAAATAACTACATTTCTCTGTAACTAAAGTCAATTTGTTGCCTGTTCATATTTCCTTTCAGGATCTCTCCTTTTCACCTCACCTTCCTCCCTCCCCGGGATGGCCTCTGGAAACAGGGGCAACTCATGTTGCCATCCTACCAGCAGGGGACGGGTATCTGGGTTTTGTGTTACTGTCCAGTCTCTCCTGGCGGTGGTCTTGCCTGGTGTGGGTTTTGCCTGTGGGTTCCTGGTCCCACTGATCTGCTGCTAATTGAGCATGTCCCTTATGTTCTGGGCACGGGCAGTGCATTGCATTGCTGGGAGTTTTGTCGTCTTTCCCTGATGTTGTTGAGAGCCCATCTCCCCTGGCTTTAGTATGGGGCCCGCCTTATCCTCCACTGTGCTCATCCTCCACCCCCACCCACCCACAAGCGGTTGTCTCATTGTTCTCAGCTCTGCAGCAGCCATGGGGATTGTGGGGGCACGTGGCTCTCACAGGCCCCCTCTGTCCCCAGTCCTGACCTGCTGACATTGATAGTCTTCTGCAGCCACCCTATGTTGTCAGTAGGCATTCCAAAAGTGGCTTCTCCCTGATTTCATGAAGGAAGTGGAACAAAATACCTTTTCTCAGATCCTGGAACCCATCTGGAGCACAAGTATCCATCTTGAATTTCAACCCACGAAGGGGGACAGTCGTCTCAGGGACTCTTCTTACATCTGAGTTTCTTCTTTTTTCCTCTTTCTTGCAGCCTAGGAGGGAATTTTTCTTCTTCCTTCACCAGGCAGGAAACTGACTTTAGGTTAAATACTACATTATTTTTATTCTGTGATTAATTTTTATCGTCTCTATATGCAAGTCCTCTAAATTCTGCCTCAAAATTACAATTGTGTCCTTTATATTAATTAAAAAAAACCTAATTCTTTCACAGTGGCTTAGCTTTTATGTATCAATGCTTTGCTTTCAGAGTGGTAAGCCCGCTATGAGTTAAAAATGCATTCAAGCAGACCAATGGATTTCTGTTCTCCTGAGGCAATGACTCGAATTGATCCAGTAGGTAAAGAGCTACAGGATGAAATAAGTAATTTGACAAAAAGAAAAACCTCACTTAAAAATTTCCAACATAGGTTTATCTTTCTACATTCAGTTTGATACCCTGTGTTTTATTATCAACAGTGTTTTTTTTTTAAAGATTTATTTATTTATTTTGAGAGACTGAGAATGAGAGAGAGAGAGAGAGAGAGAGAGAGCACATGAAGGGGGGAGGGTCAAAGGGAGAAGCAGACTCCCTGCCAAACAGGGAGCCCAATGCGGGACTCGATCCCGGGACTCCAGGATCATGACCTGAGCCGAAGGCAGTCGCTTAACCGACTGAGCCACCCAGGTGCCCAACAGTGTTTTTTTTAAAAAAATATTTTATTTATTTATTTGACAGAGAGAGAGAAAAAGAGAGCCCACAAACAGGGTGGGGATGAGCAGAGGGAGAGGGAGAAGCAGAATCCCCACTGAGCAGGGAGCATGACATGGGGCTCCATCCCAGGACCCTGAGATAATGACCTGAGCCAAATGCAGACGCTTAACCAACTGAGCCACGCAGGCACCCCTCAACCCTCAACAGTGTTTTCTAATACAGGGTTGCATAGTATTTAATCATCTACCCATTTGTTTAGTTGTCCCATTACTCATTTAACCTTCCTCCTGTGAAAATTAATAAAGGGAAACCTCACTAAAATGGAGTCAGGAGGTTTGGAAGGGTGAGCTCTCTTGTCCTACCACTCATCAAGTGCAGACCCAATAGGAAGAGAGGGACCTTGCACATGGATACTACTTTACTATCAGGGCAAGAGGAAGAAAGTCTTAACTCCTCCCCCATCAACAGCCCAGCCAATGAAAAACAGTCACAACTCAGTCAATACTCCCAACTCTCAGTTTATTCCAAAGGACTTTTTGTTTATAACAGCCTTCTCAAATTCCTCTTTTCCTCTATAAAAGAGTGGTCCTCTACTTTGTTCTCTGGACTTGCCTATGTTTTTTGCTGTAGCTTGCTTGTCCTGGATTGCAGTTCTCTGCTTTTTCCAAATAAACCCATTTTTGCTGGTAAAATAACTGACAGTTTTATTTTTAAGGTTACTACTCCTATGACTGAATATTTAGTAGATCATTCTGGGATTTTATTATTGTAATTGTACTACAACAGTTGTCCTTGGACACACATTTATTTATGTCTCTTATTTTACTGGACAAGATTTTTAGTGGGACAATTTTAGCATCAGAATTTAAAATTTAAAAAATAATTTTAATGTATTTTGCAAAACGGTTTCCCAAAAAGTTTGTTTCATTTCTACTTCTACCAGCAGTATATGAGGGCATGTGATTTGTACATTTGCTGATACTGAAGAAGGATTTAACCTTAGATTTTCCCAACCCTCACTAGCTTATTAGCTTATGGGAACAGAAGGAGGCCATATTAAAAACTAAACAGTTTAGGGCGCCTGGGTGGCTCAGTCATTAAGCGTCTGCCTTCGGCTCAGGTCATGGTCTCAGGGTCCTGAGATCGAGTCCCACATCGGGCTCCCTGCTCCGCGGGAAGCCTGCTTCTCCCTCTCCCACTCCCCCTGCTTGTGTTCCTGCTCTTGCTGTCTCTGTCAAATAAATAAATAAAATCTTTAAAAAAAATAAAAAAATAAAAAATAAACAGTTTAATATTGTTTCCCCCCGCCCTCCCTTGCTAGCTGATGTGTGACCACTTAGTGCTTTTGGAAATTCTTCCTGAGCCCCATGATCAAGTTTTTCTAAAAGTGCCTAGAGCTTCACCTTTGTGTCCACACAGCAACCTCCTTTTGAGCTTCAGAATGTTCTGTGCAAAGTGCAGGAGGGTGTCTTCTCTTCCAGTGTGTCACTCTAACAGGCCCAAGCTGTGCTGGTATGTTCCAGTGCTTCAAAAATAATGAAATTGCTCTTTTAGATTTGTTTTTTTTTTCTTTTCCCTTTTCTCTTTTTTTTCTTTCCCTCTTTTTTTCTTTTTCTTTTTCTGGTTGGCCTCTCTCCCTTCCTCTGTAGGAGTTCAATGGGGGAGCTGAATTAGAAGACATATCTGACAGACAGACCAGATTGTACCAATGAAAACTCTTGTTTTACTGCCCGAAACTCATTATTCCTAATTTCTTCCTTTCAAAATGTTCTTTTCCAAGAGGCTCTTCAGTTTGCATACAAATAGGTTTTTAGCAAGCCCACCGCATGAATTCAACCTTGCTGAGGGTTGATTTTCACTTAGACTCAAGCTGATGTGTCTATTATAACATTTTTAAAAAGAATTTTAATTTGATAGGTGTAATGGCATCCTGTAGGTATTATTTGCATTTCTTTACTATTAATTAGGCCAGGCTTTTTTCCGTATACTTATTTCTAATTTGTATTTCTTCCTTATGAATTATCTGGTCAAATCCTTTCTCGTTATTCCATGTTATTTCGTATGAAATTTAAAAATATTAGTCATATAAATTTCTTTTTTAAAGATTTTATTTATTTATTAGAGAGAGCGTGCCTGCAGGAGCAGAGGGAGGGGCAGAGGGAGAGGGACAGGGAGAAGCAGACTCCCCACTGAGCTGGGAGCCAGACATACTGCTGGATCCCAAGACCCCAAGATCTTGACCTGAGCTAAAGTCAGATGCTTAACTGATAACCACCCAGGCGCCTCTAATCATATAAACCTTTGAACCATCATGTTTGTTAGAAATAGTTCTACCATTTTGGGGGGCTCTTTTCATTATTATTATTATTATTTTTTTTAAAGATTTACTTAATTTATCTGACAGAGAGACACAGTGAGAGAGGGAACACAAGCAGGGGCAGAGGGAGAGGGAGAAGCAGGCTCCCCGCTGAGCAGGGAGCCTGATGCGGGGCTCTATCCCAGAACCCTGGGATCATGACCTGAGCCGAAGGCAGATGCTTAACGACTGAGCCACCCAGGTGCCCCACTTTTCATTATTATTTTTATATGCACAAAAGTTTGACATTTTTATGAAGTACCGTGTTCATGGATAAGAATAATGAATATGGTAAAGACATTCCCTGCCAATTTGGTTTATGGATGTAATGCAATTCCAATCAAAATCTTGAAAGGTTGGATATAAAACCTTACAACTTTATATGGAATAGAAAAGGGCTAAAATCATCCAAGATATACTTAAAGAAAAAGACCAAAACAGAGACATTTACCTTACCAGATATTAAGATTTATTATATCTATATTATATCCTATTTATTATAGGATTAAGACAGTGTGGTGTGATGTTGGGATAGAATACTCAATTGGGAAAAGGAGTATAGAAAATGGTGCTGGAATAATTGGTTATTCATATGCAAAAAGAAATTGTGTCTCTATATTCCTCCATATATAAACAAAAATTCCTTGTGGATTAAAGACCAAATTGTGAAAGGTAAAACTTTTAAACTTCTAGAAGACAATTTAGGACACTAACTTTATGAATGTGGGGTAGGAAAAATTTATAAAACAAAGTCCACAAAACACAAACTATAAAGAAAAAAATTGGTAAGTTCAGCTCAATTAAAATTAATAACAGTGGTTTTTCAAAAGATAATGACCAGATAAACCGTGAATGAGAAGACATTTTCTACACATATAACCTAGAAAGAATTGGTTTTTAGGACTAAGAATCTTGAAAAAGCAATATGGTGAAGACACAAACAACCTGATAGAAAATTAGGCAAATGATAGGAACTGTAAATATTTCTTAGGGAAGCTTTGAGACTTGAGTCCCAGTAAGCTGGCTTCTCTGTCCTTTAGACATATCACCCATCATTCTTTGGATACCTCCTTATTAATGCCACAATAAGGTATTCCTAGCCCATTTGCACTTTCTCTTTCCTAGCCCTTGAATAAGCCATTTCTTAAAGGATCCCTGATTCCTTTTAGGGGAGAATTGTATTTGGAAACCAAAATCTGTATGCTAGGTGCAATTATTACTACTGTGGTGTTGCTGCCACCATTCTGTCTCTGTGGACAGAGGTAGGGAATATTTGTACACACACACACACACACACACACACACACACACTCTTACATCTATCTTTATTTCCACAGAATTCTACAATACTGAAAACCATTATGTTCACACAGACACCTTCAATTCTAATCCGTCATCATGAAGTATAATACACATTTTTGATTAGTATAACATACAATGTTGAAATAAATGACAATTTTTATTCTTGAAGGAAGTGGTAGAAAGACAACCCTAGGAGCAAGAAAGCTAATTGTTTTTAAGATTTTTCTCTACAACTGAAAGAAGAAAAGTAAAGTTGAGTTTTAACAAGGCTGAATTATTCTTTTAAGAAGACAGTATGTAAAGTCCAACTCAGGAAAGTTTTAAGATTAAAATTAAAATAGAGAAAGCTATTCACTAGAAAGTGAGTGAAACCCCAGGATGAATAAATGTAACAGTGTCTGGGCTTTGTGATTGCAGTACATTAGTTGCTCATTGAGGGATTGTTCTCTAGTACACATCTGTTTCTATCTAGAAAAATAAAGAAAAAAAGCCCTTTCTTAGCCCTGGCTCCACTTCTTTGAATTATGTCAAGTACAATTAAACATTAAAAACCAAAAACTGTCCAAAGAAAGCAGATTTATGTAAGCATACTTACTAGTATAAAGTATTATGTAAAAAAATTGCGTGTTGAGTGTTTAAGAGATTTTTAGTGTGGATTTTGCCCTCCTATATATCACTAAATTCTTTAGTAGATACTGTTATTGCCTCAATCTTGCCTTGATCCAGATTATCTCCTTGTTTTCCTATATCAATTTTCAATTGACCAGAACCACATAGTTATCAGTCTCTGGGGACATGAGAAAATGTCCCCATTATATTTCATTCTTATTGCATTGCTTAGACTCACTGTCAGTTTCTAGGATACATCCCATAATTTTCTTGGGTCTACTCTATTTTACAAAAATACAATGGCCATAGACTTGATAGAAATTTTCTGGTATTATTTGTATTACATTTGATAAAACATTTTGAAATATCCTGTACTATATTACAACAGACAGCAAGTGTTTCAAAATTTCAGGCTGGGAATTTGGTGGATCAAATTCTTTGAGTTTAGCTTGTTTTGAAATTTTCCTTTTGAAAGTTGTTTTACTACCGTAGGAGGCTAAAGAATTTATGGAGATATCTCATAGTGTAAAGAATACATTTAAACATATTCTTGGAGGGCACCTGGGTGTCTCAGTTGGTTAAGCGACTGCCTTCGGCTCAGGTCATGATCCTGGAGTCCCGGGATCGAGTCCTGCATCGGGCTCCCTGCCCAGCGGGGAGTCTGCTTCTCCCTCTCCCTCTCCCCCCTCTTGTGTGCGCTCTCTCTCTCATTCTCTCTCACAAATAAATAAATAAAATCTTTAAAAAAAATAAACATATTCTTGGGGCACCTGGATGGCTCAGTCAGTTAAGCAGCTGCTTTCAGCTCAAGTCATGATCTCAGGGTCCTGGGATCGAGCCCCGCATAGGGCTCCTTGCTCAGCGGGGAGTCTACTTCTCTCTCCCTCTGTCTGCTGCTCCCCCTGCTTGTGCGCTCTCTCTCTTTCTCAAATAAATAAATAAAATCTTTAAAAAAATATTCTTGGATTAAGTATATTTTTGATAGAAAAGAATATACTTAACCTAGGCTGTATCTTCATGTGATTCTTGGATGGTCCATATTTTTTTAAAGATTTTATTTTTAGGGGCGCCTGGGTGGCTCAGTCGTTAAGCGTCTGCCTTCGGCTTAGGTCATGATCCTGGGGTCCTGGGATCGAGCCCTGCATCGGGCTCCCTGCTCAGCGGGAAGCCTGCCTCTCCCTCTCCCACTCCCCCTGCTTGTGTTCCCTCTCTTGCTGTGTCTCTCTGTCAAATAAATAAATAAAATCTTAAAAAAAAGATTTTATTTTTATTTTATTCATGAGAGACAGAGACAGAGGGGCAGAAGCAGAGGGAGAAACAGGCTCCCTGTGGAGCAGGGAGCCCAACGCAGGATTCCATCCCAGGACTCTGGGATCTCGACCTGAGCCAAGGCAGACGCTTAACTGACTGAGCCACCCAGGTGCCCCTTGGGTTGTCCATTTTGAATAAATTGTCAAATCTGTTTAGGCAGTAACTAACTAGGATTATTTTCTAGCTTAAATTTTGTAATTTTGTAATTTTCTACCTCGTTTTAGCAGAAGAATCTCAGATGCTCACTTCTCAGAAACAAAGTTCAAGGGGCCGTCTCTTTATTGTCACCAACAAAACTCAAAATGAAAACAAGGATGCAAAAAGCCAGTTATGAGAAGATTGAGAAAAAGTATTAAGCCCTGTACAAAAAAGAACATGAGTCCATCGTATTGGTTTTTTAAGTCCCAGGATAGAACAGGGGCCTCTTCCATGAACAGGATCAGATAAGTTTCTATTTGCTTCTAAAGATGACTGGAAAGCCTATTACATAAATTAGCTTTTTATTTTGGGATAATTTTAGATTCACAGGAAGTTGCAAAGGTAGTACAGAGCTTCTGTATACTCCTAATCAGTTTCCCTTAATGATAATATAATACCATCATGTATTTGTCACAACCAAGAAGCCAGCATTGGCACATTGCTATTTATTAAACTTCATACTTTATTTGGATTTCACTAGTTTTTCCACTAATGTCCTTTTTCTGTTCCAGGATCCACTTCAGGTTGCCACAGTACATTTAGTCATCACATCTCCTTAATCTCCTTTAGTCTGTGACAGTTTCTCAGACCCTTCCTTGTTTTTCATGACCTGGTTAGTTTTGTGGTATAGTGGTCAGGTATTTTAGTTTTGGTTTGTCTGATGTTTTTCTCATAATTAGATTGAGATTATAAGTTTTTGGAAAGAATATCACAGGGCTGAAGCACCCTTCTCATCACATCATATCATAAATACATGCCATCAACATGACCAAGCCTAGTGATGTTAACTGCATCAGTTGCTGTTTGTCAGATTTCTCCATTGGAAAGTTACTATTTTCCATTTCTAAACCCTATTCATTGGAAGCAAGTCACTAAATCTCACTCACACTTGAGGGGGGAGAGGGTGTGTGGAGAATTAATCTTTACCTCCAAGAAGCAGGAGTTTCAACATATATTATTTGGAAGTCATCTGTAAGAAAAATCCACCTCTTCCTCCCTCTCACCCCATGTATTTATTTATTCACTCATTCATTTATATCAGTATGGATTCATGTATATTTATTTTATACTTTGGGTTGTAATCCAGTGCCATGTTTCAGCTTTGACCATTGGGAACTCTTTCGGGTTAGCTTCTGTGTACCTATAACACACTCTTATCCTTTTGTGTTTTGGGCTTTCTGGCATTACAAATGCTCTGGGCTCATCTTATATTTGTCCTACCCAAGGCCTAGATTCAACATTCCTCTGAGAAGCCCTGTTCCTTCATTGGAGATTGATATTTGGATGACATTTTATAATGGATTATAGTCTAGGTAGACCTGACAGGTAGAGTTCAGCCAATTTTCACAATAGTGATCAATGGCATGATCTAAATTCTAGGAATTTTACCAGAAACCACCCTACTGAGAAATTTTATGAAAATTCCACCAAAGACATTTAAGTGGATTATAGGATTGAAGAAGAATATTCATACTATATTGTCTTGGAAATTTTTATTAGAATGAGCAGGATTTATCAAGCTGACAGCATATTAAATCTCTATGATTCATACCAGAGGGGCATTGCAGTGGAATTCAGTGTGTTCTAACAGTTTGCATGAACTTTGTTGGAACCTAGGTAAACAGGAGTAAAATCTAAAAGTAATAAATAGACTCATACTTAAAGAAATTCTCTGACTAATTTAAAAACTATTTTTTAGGGGTGCCTGGGTGGCTCAGTTGGTTAAGCGTCTGCCTTCAGCTGAGGTCATGATCCCAGAGTCCTGGGATTGAGCCCTGTGTTGGGCTCCCTGCTTGGCTGGGAGTCTGCTTCTCCCTCTCCCTCTGCCCCCTCTCCGCTCATGATCTCTCTCTGTCTCTCTCAAATAAATAAATAAATAAATAAAATCTTTAAAAAAAAACCCCAAAACTATTTTTTATGGATTGATAATTATGATATGATTCTTGAAAATGTCTAAGTGACATTCTGGTTATATTTCAAAGAAAATGTGGCATTCATAATCAAAGGCACTAAGAAGAGTAGAAAGACATAAAAGCCACTGCCTCTGCCTTCCAGAGAGGTAAATAATACAAGGAAACATTATGTATTGGGAAAGACAAGTATTAATGAAGAGCCTTGGGAGCTGTAAGGTATATTTAGGATCCCTGAGGAGGCAGCAGAGGACTCAGGGCCCATGATTCTAAGCAGAAAGTGGTAGTACATCTGTGAGATGGGGAGGGAAACTGAGACAGTGAAGGAGATTGGTTCTTCTCTCTCTCAAGGGGGAAACGTATTCACTAGTCAGGGAGTAAATGAGATTGGGTCCATGGGACGTGAAATCCACAGAGGGTGGGAAAATCAAGCAGTAGGAACATGAGCAGGAGGAAACACCTTGGTAAAATATATTTGTTCAGTAACCCTTATGCTTCTAAACTGCTTATGTGCTTAATTTGAAAGCTCATTGTTCAGAGTCAGGACACAAAGTCGTCTAGAAGAAACTAGAGCCAAAACCTGGAAAGAATAAAGGTACATCCAGAGCAAATATTCAGTCTTGTGAAATCTTAGCAGGGGAGATATTTGGCTAACTAGTTAAGAATCTCGAAAGAATGAGTGCTGATGGAGATCTCTATTTTGATTTTCTGTCAAACTCTTTGGTGCTGTTCTTTTTTTCCCCCATGTTGTGAATGATTCATTAAAAAAAATGTAATTTATTTTACATGGTAAAATATACATAACATAAAATTTACCATTTTAATCACTTTTCAGGGTAAAGTTTATTTTATTAAGCATGTTCCCATTATTGTGCAACCATCACCACTATTCGTATCTAGAGCTTATTCTTCATTCCATGCTGAAACTCTGTACCCATTAAACCATTCCTCTCCATTCCTCTCTTCCTCCAGCCCTTGGTAGGCACTATTCTGCTTTCTATGTCTGTGTATCTGACTACTTTAGGTATCTCAGCTAAGCAGAATCATATAATGTCTGCCCTTTAGTGTATGACTTATTTCACTTAGCATAATGTCTTTCAGGTTTCATCCATATTGTGCTAAAGTAGTCACAGTCAAATTATGCTGAATTTTTGTTTTTTTTTCTGAGTCAATTTCATAGGTTGAGATATATAGGAAAACACATGAAACACACATTGAAGGACAAAAGTGTGCGCATCAATAGTAGAGTCCCTGGGTTCTAAGCGGTCCCAGACCCCTTCACTACTAGAGGCAGAGTTAGAGTGAGGACTAGGCATAGCGCTAAGGATATGGGCACCTAAGGACCAAATAAGAGTCCTTATTGAAACCAATGGTATGAGGCTAAGATGTCGGACTGGTGCAGAGGTATCAGGCAGGAAGGACCCGGAATTCTTTGAGTCCCAGAGCTGGGTGCATATGAAGGTAACTGTAGATTCAGAAAAGTGGAGAGAAAGATTCCAGGGAGTGACCCAGATGTGAGGAAGGGAGGGCACTCTGGCTGGTTGATGCAAGAAGGTTTTTATAGAAAAGGCAGTATATAGGGGCGCCTGGGTGGCTCAGTAGTTAAGTGTCTGTCTTCCGCTCAGGTTATGGTCTCAGGGTCCTGGGATCAAGCCCCGCATCAGGCTCCCTGCTCCATGGGAAGCCTGCTTCTCCCTCTCCCACTCCTCCTGCTTGTGTTCCCTCTCTCACTGTGTCTCTGTCTGTCAAATAAATAAAATCTTTTTTTTTTTTAAAAGAAAAAGCAGTATATAAAGTGGGTAGAATTTGGACAGGAAGGGAGGACTGGAGGGATGATCTACTCGGAGCAAATGGCATTAGGAGAGGGAAGAGATGGAAACTGCAAGATGCTTTTGGAGCTAAATAGACCAGCTGGCTGAGTCTACAGAGGGTTGGTGGAATGCAGAAGGAGATAAGATTAGGTTGAATATGCCAGTTTGTACAGTGCACTTATTGCTAGATAAATGATTCTGATTATTTTGTAAATAATGGACCTTATTAGAAAAAGAAACCAGCTTTATCCTTTCCTTTGCTTCCACTCCTATAGCCTTAATCTTGACCTTAATTAAAATAGTTAGCATAATTCACCTTATGGTAGGTTGGAAAATGTCTGTATCTCCTCTGAGAATATAAACTGCTTGAAGGCAGAGCTGTTTTATTCAAGTTCATGTCCCTCAGTGTGTTAAAACACAATGTTTTGAACTTCTTAGTTCCTTACTAAGCATTCTTTGAATGGAATGGTGTTAGATTAGGGGTTTTGATGGGACAATGGGGTAAAATGGTCAAGTCTATAGTTTAGGAAAATTAATATGATAAGAATGTGTAAGGGGGCGCCTGGGTAGCTCAGTCGTTAAGCGTCTGCCTTTGGCTCAGGTCATGATCCCGGGGTCCTGGTATTGAGCCCTGCATCAGGCTCCCTGCTCAGTAGGAAGACTGCTTCTCCCACTCCCCCTGCTGTGTTCCCTCTCTCACTGTGTCTGTCAAATAAATAAATAAAATCTTAAAAAAAAAAAGACTGTGTAGGGAAAATGGAGGGAGGTTGACCATAGTGAAGTGGTGAGGTAACTGAAGGTATTTCTCCATTAGCCCTGAAGAAGGGAAGAATTTGAAAAGAAATCTTTATTTTACCCACTTTTTATATGCTGGTAGTTTGTTTTTTTTTTTTAAAGATTTTATTTATTTATTTGAGAGAGAGAGAGAGCACGAGAGCGGGGTGTGGGGTGGGGGGTGGGGGGGAGGGGCAGAGGAAGAAGGAGACTCCCCACTGAGCAGGGAGCCAGACATGGGACTTGATCCCAGGACTCCAGGATCATGACCTGAGCCGAAGGCAGTCGCTTAACCGACTGAGCCACCCAGGCGCCCCTATATGCCAGTAGTTTTTTATTGGTAGCTGAAAACAAAAGTTTGGAAGGAAGAAAGAAAAACTGAGAAATGAATCATCAGTTACTCTGCCCGCATATTTTCTCCTGTGGAATCCTGAACAAGTTACATAACACAGGCAAACAAATATAATTTCTTTTTCTCAGAAGTCACAGAAGTTGGTGCTTCTATAAGAAATGCTGTCTCTATTACTGAGAAAGTAAAAATGATGTAGCTGTTTTCATTTCCTGTTTGGACTTGTCTGACTAGTTGGTGGTCTTGTGTGTTTTGTATATATGTGTTTCCTACTGTCTGTGAATAGTAGAAAATAACATTATATTTGAACAGATTTTTAAAGGGTTTTCTTTTTCTTTTCAAGATTTTTTGTTTATTTATTTGAGAGAGAGAGAGAGAGCACAAGCAGGGGGAGCGGCAGGCAGAGAGAGAGGGAAAAGCAGGCTCCCCACTGAGCAGGGAGCCTGACGTGGCACTTGATCCCAGGACCCTGAGATCATGACCTGAGCTGAAGGCAGACACTTAACCGACTGAGCCACCCAGATGTCCCTATTTGAACAGATTTTTGTTGGCACATGGAAGCACAGTGAAGTGTTTCCTAGTTATATAGAAATATATAATTGCTGAGAGTTATAAAGTTTTTTTTTTTTAAAGATTTTATTTATTTATTTGAGAGAGAGAGAATGAGAGATAGAGAGCGCGAGAGGGAAGAGGGACAGAGGGAGAAGCAACTCCCTGCTGAGCAGGGAGCCCGATGTGGGACTCGATCCCAGGACCCTGAGATCATGACCTGAGCTGAAGGCAGACACTTAACCGACTGAGCCACCCAGATGTCCCTATTTGAACAGATTTTTGTTGGCACATGGAAGCACAGTGAAGTGTTTCCTAGTTATATAGAAATATATAATTGCTGAGAGTTATAAAGTTTTTTTTTTTTAAAGATTTTATTTATTTATTTGAGAGAGAGAGAATGAGAGATAGAGAGCGCAAGAGGGAAGAGGGACAGAGGGAGAAGCAACTCCCTGCTGAGCAGGGAGCCCGATGTGGGACTCGATCCCAGGACCCTGGGATCATGACCTGAGCCGAAGGCAGTCGCTTAACCAACTGAGCCACCCAGGTGCCCGAGAGTTATAAAGTTTACTCACAAGCAGTAGATTAGCCACCTGTACAAGTAAACCATGAGAGATTGCCTGTAAGTCTGGGTCTAAAGAGTTTGGACAAACTTTAGGGGATACAAATTTCTCTGCAACACTTTGGCATGAGAAAAATCATAGTACTTCATTTTCCAAATCAAATGAAATCTGGCTCCAAGCCCCCACTCATGGTGGGGCTCATGATGAGAAGCCAAATATCAGTCATTATTGAGGGCTCTTTCCCTTTCCTGAGGGTTTATCTTTGGTAGCTTCCCAGAAACTTGTTAACTAAACTCCTGAGATTTACTTAGAGGATGAGAAGCTCCTCTCCCTCTTTCTTGGTAGTTGGTGAAGCTTCCTGGTCTAGTGTCTGGCCTCCTTCTCATATCACTCAGCTCTAGACTGGGAGCTTTGTGCCAGGAGAGACCATGACTTGCTGGCTTTCACAACTCCAAATCCTGTCCCCATTTTGTGTTAGAGATGCTCCCCTCTATTCCTCTGGTGGCAACTTCTACCATCTTACCTCCATACTACTACTACTGGGCGATTAACTGCATCTCCTCCAATCTACCTCAAACACAAAAGCTGATTACTTCTCTTCTGGTGAGGGAGGCAAGGAGTTCAGGCTTTAGAAACCAGTGCTTCCTCTTTCTTGTGGTGGGGAAAAGAGATTCCTAGTCCTTCTTTGGTGAGTCTATAGCAATAATAACAAATATCAGTACAATAGTAAAATAACCCATAACAACAGCCACCACCACCTCAAATCAATCCCAAGGTATCAGTTAGGTCTTTTTCTTATTTACTCATCTGATTACACACCACATACTCTAATCAAGGGGATTTGAGTGTATTCTCAGAGTGATTGTAACGTCATGGTGTTGCAGGATTTCTTTTCCTTCTGTTCCTGCAGTTCTTAGTCACACTGTTTCTAAAAATGACGAGGTAGACCAGATGGAGAGTGGTGGACAGCAAAGCAAAGTTTATTGAGCTATAGTACAAAGCTCCCAAAGAGGTACCGCTACCTCTTTGGGAGGTATACCCCCTAGGTATACCGGAGAGAGTTGCCACTGGAATTTCTAAGTCTAGGAGTTTTTATGGGCTTGTTGGCTGGCTTTTTTAATATGATTAACCCTCCGTGTGCCTGTCAGCCAATCAGGTTTTTGTCCATGTGTTCATCCACCTATCAGGTAGTTGTTCACGTAGGTAAGGTTGGAGGGCTCCTTCCAGGGTGGTGTAAAATCCTTTTAAGGGTGCTTTCCTCTTAGGGAGGGGGCCCCTTGTCCCTGTCTGCCTTTCTTCTGACTATCTTTCATTAATAGGCTCAAATAGAATCAATTACTTTATTACTTGCATAGGCAAAGACTGGTTAACCTTAGAGTTTGATAAACAGAAGGGAATCTGGAGAAAAGGTAATCAGTGAGGGAGAATTTTTCAGTAAATCTCTAGCACTCTTTAAATGGTCTGATCATGTTGGTAGGTATATTGTTATGGTGGAAAAGGAGGCACCAAGTGATCATTAGCTTGGCAATCATGGAAATCATCCAACTCCTCACCTTTGTTCTAAGTTCTTCCCTCCTGGTCAGTTCCTGATCCTGCACGGTGGAGATCTCCTCATGGTAGCAAGGCAGCCTTGAGAAGTCTTACCCTAGTGGCCAGTCAGCCTAAGTACCATTTCTCATCTCATCTAATTTAGTTTTTTTTTTTTTAAGATTTTTATTTGAGGGAGAGAGTGAGATAGAGCACGAGAAGGGGGAGGGTCAGAGGGAGAAGCAAACTCCCCGCTGAGCAGGGAGCCCGATGTGGGACTCGATCCTGAGACTCCAGGATCATGACCCAAGCCAAAGGCAGTCACTTAACCAACTGAGCCACCCAGGCGCCCCTCATCTAATTTAGTTTTGTCCAAGTTCAAAAAAGACCTATTTGTTTTTATTAAGATGACTATAGAAAAAATACATCTACTTTTGGTAGATTCTTGTTTTCCTATTGTATGTATTCTAATCATTTATTTTTAAAAATTTTAAAAGATTTTATTTGAGAGAGAGTGCACATGTGTGTGCGAGTGTGTGTGGAGGGGCAAGGGGGAGGGGCAGAGAAGGAGGGAGAGGGACAGGCAGACTCTGTGCCGAGTGTGGAGCCTGAGGCGTGTCTTAATCCCACCAGCCTGAGATCATAACCTGAGCCAAAATCAAGAGTCTGACTTAACTGACTGAGCCACCCAGGTACCCCAACATTCTAATCATTTAGAACTGAAATTATAATGGTGTCTGGACCCTATATGGATGATGGGAACCAAGTGCATACACAAGCCTTACAGGATGTCAGGTAGGAATTTTCTTTTTGACACTTTAAACTACTGTTAAGACCCAAACTGAAGACAAAAGTCACAATGCGTTCCATATTCTAAATTTATAAAGTCGCCAGCAGTTGGGGTCAGCTACCCTCCTGCAGGGCTCTCTGAAAGCCCCATAGTTAGAGAACTAGTTCAACCACTCATCACATCCCTACTTCTCAAGGGAGGTTGGAAGAAGGGAAGACAGCCTTTTGGGGAGTGAATGTACAGTCTATTTTTTCTCTCAAGACATATATGTGAGGGAGGGGAGCTCAAGTAAATCTCTTGAAAAGAAAAGTAAACATTTTGTAGACATTTTTTTCCCTGGATGTATGACCTTCTTGAGTAGCAGATTTGCTCATGTGCCCTGTGTGCTACTGGAATATAGGAAAAGAACTGAGTGGAGATGGGGTGAATGGAGTGCACTTAGGTGGAGAGGGGGCCTCTGCCTCAAAGTAGAGGAGAGGAAGTCCTCACGTCACTGCAAGACGTTGATTCTGAGAGATGGCTCTGAGAATAAATGAGATTGACAGCCATGGTTGTCCCAAGATTGATGCAGTATGAGGGGTGAAGAGGGCCCATATGTGGGGGCAAGCTACCAGGGGATCATCTGTGGAAGGCTATAACCAAAGCTCTTTTATTTTTTTTTAAAGATTTTATTTGTTCATTTGCGAGAGAGACAGAGAACAAGCAGGGGGAGAGGCAGAGGGAGAGGGAGAAGCAGACTCCCCGCTGAGCAAGGAGCCCGATGCGGGACTCCATCCCAGGACCCTGGGATCATGACCTGAGCCGAAGGCAGACGCTTAACCATCTGAGCCACCCAGGCGCCCCTATAACCAAAGCTCTTATCAGAGCACAATCTTGGAGCCACCACTGGTCCTCATGGAGCACATAGACAGTAGTCCAGACTAGTAGTTCTAATCAACCCAGGAGAGAATGACAGCTTGCCCAGTCACATGGGGAGACGCTCATGTTTATTTTCTTCTTCCTCCCTGCCTCAGTCCCACAGCAGCTCATGCCTGGTAGAAGAAGGGGGTGGAGGTAACAAAGAGCCAGAACTCATTCTCCCCACTCCAGCCCCTACATCTGACAAAGTCTCTTAAGTTTTTAGTCCTAAACTGAAAGCTCACCTCTTCTGGATAGTGAGACAAGTAAAGTTTTGATTGAATGTATAGTTGGAGTATTTCAGTGAACAAGGCTGAGTCTGAAATAGCTGAATGAGATTGTTCTAATAACTATATTTGGTTGAAAAGCACATAATTGGCAAGATGTATTGGAGGAGCTGCTAATTCAGCAGGAAAGTGGTATTTGTTTGGGAAACTTATTGGAAAAATAAAACCATTACATATCCACGATGAGCTGATATTCCTTAATAGACAAAGTTTTAAAAAGTATTTTTGAATGTTACAGAATTCAAAAGAAAGAAAACGGTAAAAGTAAAAGATAAGTTTTTCTCCCTTTTCTCTCTCCCAACCGTGCAGTTGTTATATTTCTTTCTGGATATATCACAGAATTGCTTTATATTAAAGTTTTCAAAAATAGTCATTTAATTCTCAATCAATTCTATAGCCCTGATGAACATATACAAGAAATATATGGGCCAGGTACATTTCCACAGCCAGGATTATTTTTCAGAAGCTTTCGCTAGACAGCATCATCTTGTCCTCATTATTTCTTTTTGACCCAGTGAATCTCAGTGATTGAGATTCCCCAAAAGCAGATGTTTAGAATATCCTCTGGTCTTTGCTTTTTAATTTCAAATCTTTGAAACAGCTATTCCTATATTAATTGTTTTATGATTTGCTTTTTCCTATATCACTCCTTATATTTTGCTTATTCAAGTAAAATTGCTTTATTCATCAAAGATTTTAAGTCCTGTTCAGAGATGAGTTTAGCTTCAGAAAGAACACTGATAATGCTGGACTCCATTCCTGTCTCCTTGAATCATTTAGGATTCTGTTTAAGTTATGCAACCTTTATGCTTGCTTTTCTCAGTTGTGGAACTGAATAAAGACAACTTACTTTCTTTTTCTTTATACACTGGGGAAAAAGTTTTGTTCACCAGGACTGCCTTTGTACAGGCCAAGGGCAGATGTTGAGAAGTTGACTTTTTTCAGTGACTGCATTTTAGGACTAGGGCGTGGGTGGGGTTAAAAAAAAGTTTTCATTGGCCTAAGGCCAAATTAAAATCTAGGTCACATGATTGTAAGCCTGGGAACCTCCTCACCCTCAAGTCTAAGTTGGGTTTTACCATTCTACGTCTGATTGTGGGGTGCTTTTATGTCAATGATCATCCTTTAGCTTATAAGCTCCTTAAGGACAGAGGTTATGAGTTATTTACTTTGCATACTTCACAACAGAAATCAGAGTATTTTGTACATAGCAGGTGGTGAATAAAGTATTTGTTGAGTGATGGGCTAAGGGGTTTAGCCTTAATTCAGAAATGGTCAGGACACTACAACAACAACAATAAAAACCAAAAGTCAAAAGCCAAAAAACCTAATTCAGTACTAGAAAGGGGAGATATTTTAAATAGGAGCATCATTGCTTGACCAGAAATATGTTTAGAAAGATGAGCGAGGTGCAAGGTTGCCAGTTAGCAAACAACAATACGGGATGCCCTGTATTTTATCTGGCACTCCTAGTATGGTGTTAATGCAGCCTGTGTAGATTGAGGAGGAAGAGAGTGGGGATAGCTGGAAAATTATTGAAATTACTGTGCAAGAGAATGGTTTCTGACAATGATACACAGGGACTGGACTGGGGGCATGCTGTGGATGTAGGATGGGCAGGACTTGCTGACTGGAAGTGGGAGGTGAGGCAGAAGTGAAATCCAAAGTGATCACTCTGCAAGGTTTTAAATTTAGATTACTGAGTAGATGACTACAGAAAAAATTGTCTCCAGAAAGCTGCAAGGAGACCAGGTTTGTGTAGGAGAGGAAAGGGATCAGGAAAGAAAATAAGTTCAATTTAAACATTGTCAATTTAGAAGTGGGAATGACCGGTAGATATTTAGAGATACAAGTTGAGAACCTGGAAGAGGTTTAGTGGGGACAGACACATGAACTTTTTGAGAAGGACCTGGAAACGGGGTAGAAAAATTTTACTGGAATATATCTGGTTTTTGATCCAAGGTGAAGATGTGTCTCCTGATGCTGAATTTGGATCAAGAAAGAGAGGAGCCAAATGTACATAAATGTTCCCTTAAACGGTGGTATATATGTTGTTAGTGTAACTATTTTCAAAATGGTGATGTAAGCCTAACAGAGCAATTGTGAAGCAAGGAATTTTTCTTGCAGAATTTAACTATTATGGAATCTTACCAGAGTCACTGAGAGTTTTGTCCTTGGTGTAAGAAACAAAGGGCAAGGAACAATCCTAATAGGTTAGCTGCTTCTGCTCAAGTGACTTCTGGCTTTCTTGGGTTGTGTATTCTTGGATAAATATATTGAGGATTCAGAGTAGAGGTGTGTGTGTGTGTGTGTGTGTGTGTGTGTGTGTGTGTGTGTGTGTGTGTGTGTCCCACCTAATGCATAACCCTTCTGCAATTCTGCATTGGTAATCAATAAATACTTATTGAAAAGAAGTGAATAAATCAATTAATTTTGAATAAGTAGTTAGAAATACAGTTGTATTAATAATATCAGCATAAAGGTCACAGAGCAGATGTTGCAGAAATTTCGAAAATTCATTATTTCCCGTGAGTCTTTAGAGTCTCAAGGAAGAATTCTGTAAGGAATTTATGTTAGAAAAGCATAGAAACTGGGCGCCTGGGTGGCTCAGATGGTTAAGCATCTGCCTTCGGCTCAGGTCATGATCCCGAGGTCCTGGGATCGAGTCCCGCATCGGGCTCCCTGCTCCTTGGGAGCCTGCTTCTCCCTCTGCTTCTCTCTCTCTCTCTCTACCCCCCCCCCCGTCTCTCATGAATAAATAAAATCTTTAAAAAAAAAAAAAGAAAAGCATAGAAACTGGAGAACAGTCCAAAATATATATTCCAGCCCTGTCATGTTCTCTTTCCTCAGTGTACAAGTTCCTGGCTGCACAGAGGGACAAAGTCCATGTATAACAGGGCTGGAATTTTCCCTCCCATGAGGACAGAATGGGATGTCAGCACCCGTTTACAGTGGGCTTTTCCACTGTGGGAAGGAAGGAATAGAGTGGGGATAGCTGGACAAAAATGTTATGAGCTAGTGCATAAAACAAAGAAGTCTCAGAGGTCGGAAAATCAGACTGAAGGGGGTAGCTTCCCCTATAGGTAATTCCTACCTTCTGCAATCAGCAATTAGAGTTTGATAATCTGAGAACTAAATAAAAATGGAAGGGTTTAAATGGGGAAGGAAAAGAAAACAGAATTAAAGAAACAAAACTACAACCTCTACCTTGACTCCAACAAAACGGGGGAAAAAAAGAAAAAAAAAATGGTTTAAATGTTTGGAGCTCCATCTTCTGGTCATGAAAGAGGATAGAACTGAAATGTGATTAATCGTAAATGCTAAAACGTATCGACAGTAATTATATTACATATATTATCTCAATTAATTTATCTTGTTCTGCCAAATAAAATAGGAACTCTTGAACTCAGAAATTCTCTCTTCATGATCTGGCTTCAACCTCTTCAACCCCCATCTGTTCACCCATTTTAACAAGCACGTACTCAAACCTACCAGGTAAACACTACTGAAAACTCCGTGGGAAGTGCAAACCCATGAGCCTTGGCACCTGTTTTCAAGAAGCCACTCTTGAAGTCGTATCAAAACACGCTGGTTATTTTAGCATAACCACACAAATGGCATGTGAATAAATGCTTCTCTCCACAAATGAAAACTTGACAGGAATGGCTAAATTTTCCTTTGACTGGCACCCCAGTCATAATCCACTCTTCTTTCTAGAAGTAACCATAAGTTGCAGGTTTGTGAACCCTTCTGGATATTATTTAAGCTGTGAGATACATATACATGTACACACACAAGTTTTTTGGTACTTCTCATAAACTTGAATAGGAGTGTATGTATATATGACTATGTTTTACACAAGTAGTCAAATATTGTACCACTGCGTGCAATTGCTTTTTACCCTTAAGAATCTGAAGGGGGCGGCGCCTGGGTGTCTCAGTTGGTTAAGCGACTGCCTTTGGCTCAGGTCATGATCCTGGAGTCCCGGGATCAAGTCCCGCATCGGGCTCCCTGCTCAGCGGGGAGTCTGCTTCTCCCTCTGACCCTCTTCCCTCTCATGCTCTCTATCTCTCATTCTCTCTCTCTCAAATAAATAAATAAAATCTTAAAAAAAAAAGTTAAAAAAAAAGAATCTGAAGGGGGGATGCCTGGGTGGCTCAGTCGGTTAAGTGTCTGCCTTCAGCTCAGGTCATGCTCTCAGAGTCCTGGGATCAAGCCCTGCATTGGGCTATTTGCTCAGTTGGGAGTCTGCTTCTCCCTCTCCCTCTGCCGCTCTTCTCTGCTCATTCTCTCTCTCAGTCTCTCTTTCTGAAATAAATAAATAAAATCTGAAAAAAAAAAGAGAGAGAGAGAGAAAGAATACATCTTAGGGATTTACATATGATATTGTTATACATATATCTAGTTTATTTTTTTAATAGTGACGGTATTCCATAATATTTAGCCTGTCTCCTTCTTAGGCTTGTTCACAGAACTACAAACAATGCTGTGATAAACATTCTTATGCACATGGGTATTTTCTAGGAGAGATGTGGAGAAGTGAGATTGTTGGGCCACAGGTTATGTGCATATTTGGCTTGATAGACTATTGCCCTCTGAGGTAGCAATTGTAATGGAAGGGCTCTTTCTCCATATTTCTTTGTCCGCATATCTGCCAACACTGGATATCATCAGACTTTTAAATTTTTTTGGGCAATCTGATAACCAAGAACTGGTATTTTATTGTTATTTTTACTTTCATTTCCCTGGTTGTCCATCTTTTTATGTTTACTGACCATTTCATCTTCTGGGAATTGCCTCTTATTCTTTTCATGTTTATATCCTTTATCCATTTTTATTGGGTTGTTTTTGTATATGTTTGATATGTAGGAATTTTTTGTATGTTCAGGATAATAGTTTGTTAAATATATGGAAAATATATTTTCTAGAGTATTTCTCCTTTTAAAAACACTGCCAGGGGTGTTATTTATAATACATAGGTTTTAATTTATCAATCTAATTTATCAATCTTCCTGATATATAATCTCATGCATATATGTGCTTATATTTTTATGTATACTGTAGCAGGTATGGTCAGGTCCTCACCCATATCACCTTGGGCCTTACAGCTATGTACTGCCATCTCAGCTGTATCTGCAAATATACATACGCATAAAATGTTTTCTTCTAGGGGCACCTGGGTGGCTCAGTCATTAAGCGTCTGCCTTCGGCTCAGGTCATGGTCCCAGGGTCCTGAGATCGAGCCCCGCATCAGGCTCCCTGCTCGGCGGGAAGCCTGCTTCTCCCTCTCCCACTCCCCCTGCTTGTGTTCCCTCTCTCGCTGTGTCCTCTCTCTGTCAAATACATAAATAAAATCTTAATAAAATTTTTTTTTCTTCTAGTCTGTTGGTACATTAAAGCTTTGTCTATGTTATCTTTGTCATAGAAAAACTTTTAGTGGAACAGTGGGTTCACAGCATATTCTTCAGCATCTCTTCTGTACCTAGTACAGTACTAGGCACTATGATATAATGGGAAGAGGCCTATAAATGAAAAGAAGTTTATGAGGTACTTACATCTTATGCAGGAATTCACATTTAAGAGAACAAATGAAAAAATAACACTTTTACAAAACAAGTTATCAGTAGAAAATTTATTTAAAAAATTGTTTATGAAACTGCTAAGTGCTATGGAGGAATGAAAAGAATGTGGTGTTAGTTAACCAGGAAAAAAAGAAATAGGTGAAAGTTGAATCAAAATGACGATGTGAGGATGACATTTGGCAAAGAGCAGTAAGCAGAGGACTTTGGTTGGTATGAAAACATAGTGCAAGTTCAAGAATTAGCAGTTAGTATTCATGAAGGATGCAGAATGGATGGGCTTTGGTGGTGGGAAGGCTCTGGTGGGACATTTAATGGGAGGGGGTGGCTGTAGGCAAACTCGGAGGCAGGTGAAGTCCAACTTGGAAGCTCTACTGGACTAGTCTTTTGGCAACTCTTTTCCTACTCTTGGCATTTCCTTCAGACCCATCCCTTCCCCCAGGCAGTCATCATGGTCTCATGGCCAGCTCTCACTTGGGTACATGCTCATTCAGGTGTAGATGATGATGATTTAAGATTTAGAAAGGCAAAGTAATTGGAGGGTGGGGTGGGAAGAAGAGGAAGAAAGGTTTTTCTACTTAAAATCTAAATGGGAGCAAGGCCATAAATGTGAAGGTGTATGGATAAGGCAGAGAAAAGACAGTGGTTTCATTTGGCTAGTGTATTAGGGTTCCTAATGTTTTTGTGAGGATTTCTTGTTAATATGAAAAAAAATCAATAGGCCCCTACATAATAGTGACTGCATTGTTAGTATTTTTTGATTGAAGAAAAGTGTAATGATGAAGTATACTTTAAGTTAATGTTTTAAAGTAAAGTGTGTGTGTGTGTGTGTGTATTAGAAATGTCTTTAGTTTACACACTTGATCTTAGCCAAAAGGCCGAGAAGCGATAGAAATGTCTTTAGTTTACAGACAGTAATTGGCATTGTGTGGATTCACAGACCCTTTTACGTTACTTCAATACCTCCCAGCTCCTTCACCCACAGATTTGAGTTCTACTGGGCTAGCATAGGGTTTCTGTAAGCAGGGTCATTTTGTAAGAGATTTGTTCATTCACTGAACAGATATTTATTGAACTAAGGGCAAGCTGCTGTATTAGACTCTGGGAATATAGCTGTGAAAGAAACAAAGCCGTTCCTGTCAGAAAGCTTATATTCTAGTGGGAAGAGAGAGACAAACAAATAATACATACATAACTATAATATTTCAAATGGTGTTAAGTGTTATGGAGAATAGGGAGGGCCTGGGTAGGCTAAGAAGACTGTTATTCAAATAGGATGGAGAGCGAGAAGCTCTCTGTTGTGGTGGTATTTGAGTAGACCTTTGAATGCGGTAGAGCCACACAGCTCTCAGGGGAAGAGCGCTCAGGTCAAGGGAATTGCTGTTGCCAAACCCCAGAGGTGGGAGCCTGTTCGTTGTCCTTGAGTAGCAATACGATAGGTTTGGCTAGAGTAGGGTTAGAGAGATAGAGGATTGAGGTAGAGGACAAGGTCAGAAAGGTGGTGGGTAGCCAGCCATATCATATAGGGTCTTGCAGGCCACTGTAAGTGCTTTGAATTTTACCCTATGTGAAATAGAAAGAAGCAATCGGAGAACTTTAATTAGAATAGTGACATAATCTGACTAATGTTTTCAAAGTATCACCATGGCTGTTTATGAAATAAATTACTAGGTAAGGGTTGAAGCAGGAGACCAAACTGTAGAAATCCAGGCTAGAGATTGTCAAATGTTTCTGACAGGTTGAATAAAATTAAGACTGAGAACTGACCCTTGGACTTGGCAATGGGAAGGTTACTAAAGAGTGTATACTCAATTTGGTAGGCAATAAACAGCCTTTGAAGATTTTATAGGGAAGTGATATCATCAGCATTGTACTTTATGAAAATCTGTCTGTGGGTAGCAGTAGATGAGAAGGATTAGATTAAATGGAAAGAAATCTGAGGATAGAGAGCACATTTTAGGTGCTCATTTTATTAAAAAAGTATGGGGTAGCGAAGATTTGAAATAGGAAAGTCGGCGTGGCTGCAGGACCTGCTTCTGGAGACCCAGTTTTGGCTCGAATTGGTTCAGGTCTTTTGTGGCATTTTCTTCCAAAATGATAGAGGACGAACTTGCACTATTTGATAAAAGCATAAATGAATTTTGGAATAAATTCAAAAGCACTGTCAGTGACACTTCCTGTGGGATGGTGGGACTAAGCGACACCTACAAAGACTCCATCAAAGCATGTGGAGAAAAGCTGTCTGTGAAATTAAAGGAAGAAGAACGAATGGTTGAGATGTTTCTGGAATATCAAAATCAGATCTGAAGGCAGAATAACCTCATTCAAGAAAAAAAAGATAACTTGCTAAGGTTGATTGCTGAAATAAAAGACAAAAAGCAGGAACTGGAAGTACTGACTGCAAATATTCAGGATCTTAAGGAAGAATATGCTAAGAAGAAGGAAACTATTTCTGCTGCTAACAAAGCTAATGAAGAGAAGTTGAAAAGACTACAGAAATCTGCAGACTTATATAAAGATCGACTTGGACTAGAAATTCGAACAATTTATGGTGATAAATTACAGTTTATATTCACTAATATTGACCCCCAAGCATCCTGAGAACCCATTTATGTTTTCCTTCCACCTAAATGAAGCCAAGGAATATGAAGTGTCAGATAGTGCTCCTCATCTTGAGTGCCTGGCAGAATTTCAAGAGAATGTAAGGAAGACCAACAATTTCTCGGCTTTTCTTGCCAATGTTCGGAAAGCATTTACTGCTATGGGTTATAATTAACGTATGAATAGTATACAAAAATTGTTCATTTTTCTTCCCTCTTGTGTATCTCTCTCTCTCTCTTTTTTAAATCATCGTGTATCTCTTTTAAAAAGAATTCTCATTATCCATTGTTTGCCTATAATTTTTTTGTATTTCTGTAACATTTCTGTGTGGTGTATTTCTTTCAATTATTTTAATTAAAATCTTAAGAAATAAAATTTATAAAGTCAAATGTGAAAAAAAAAGTATGGGGTAGCAAAGGTGGGAATGGAAAGGTTGTTTCAGAGTCTGAATTGGAAGAATCAGACAATTGAAGGAATATAGGATAAGATAGACAGAAGAGTCAAAGCTAAATTTTTAAAAATTGTGTGATTAGGAAAATTGTAGTTCCATTGATAGAAATGGTCAGGAACAGAAAATGATATCTTTAATTTTGTCTATCACCCCTTTGAAGTTCTAGACATCTACGTTGATCCCAATGTTCACCTTTCAATTATTTTTTTTACAATCTTCTGTTAGCAGTCCCTTTGAGACTCCAGAGGCATCTGGTGAATCATGATCTTCTGACTGGCAGAAAGTCAATTCACATTTTCTGGAAGTCTTGGCAAATGGATCCCATAGTTCTTCCTAGAATAAACCTTTGTTACTTTGCTTTGTAGTCTATATTGATGATCCACACAAAATAAGAACCTCACAAAAAATTCCTTTATTTTCCTTTATGTGCTAAGTTTGAGGTGTCCATGGTAAGTTTTGGTGAAGATGTCCTTCAGAATGAAAATGTAAGTCCGGAATATAGAAGGGCGATGAAAGTTAAGATTAAAACGTGAGAGCCGGGTGCTATCAAACTGGATAAGAATTGCAAGGGAAAGAATGTAAAAAGAGAAGAATATTAATTATAGGTGCTGGAAGAATTCTATATAGTGGGAATGTTAATTTTAAAAATTGATGGGTTTGGGGGAGGAGATGTACATTTGAAAGCTATTGAGATTTTAAATGTTTTCACCACATGAAAGAACTGATAATTATGTGATGTGATAGAGATGTTAGCTAATACTATGATAATCATATTGTAATATGTAAATTTATAAAATCAACATGTTATATCCCTTAAACTTATATAATGTTATATGTCAATTATATCAATTTTTTTTAATTTAAAAAATTGAGGAAAAGGGAAGAAAATAAACAAAAGGTATCAAGAAAATTCCTCAAAAAGAAAATTTTTGTTTAGTCAGTCATCTTGATGGACCATATTGTAGTAGAAAATAAAACTCAGAGCATGCTGAGAGTGGTCTAGTGGTGCTATAAAGACAAATATACAAGAAGTTTTATGAAGTTTGAAGGAGCAGTCTGGAGGATGAGTGTGAGAAAGTCCAGGAGCTGGGAAAAAGTGAGAGACAGGAAAAAATGGGAAGGGATGGGATAGATGTTGGAGTGGGAATGGGACAGGAACTAGGACCCCAAGGGAGATGATCAGTGATAAGTTTCTGATTGTGGGTGTGGCTTTGGACTTTTAATCACATCTCTTTGATTTTAGGATACCATGATAATGTGATATACTGTCCATTTAATAAAAGTTTTTCAGGACAAAATAATTCTATTTGAAATCTTTGACAGAATAATTCTATTTGAAATCTTTGGCTGTGATAGAGTATACCCTCTTATCTCATGTTGTCACTGAAAGTTCAGTGAAGATGTATAATTACAGTTATGGTATGATTAGATTTTATGAGATTAAGGGTTTTAGGGAAATTAGTGGGAAGTATTCCGTGTTGAAATCAATATGGAGTAAAGCTAAGGAAACACAAGAGATGATACTTCAGAATTCAGTAGAAGCAAGAAATCTGAAGAGGTGACTCAGAATAATGTAAACACCCTTAGAATTTATGAAGATATTAGGCATGAGGTGGGAGATACTTGTTTTCCATGAATATGGTGGTAAGATAGGGATTCTTTCCATTTTAATTCACATAATATATTTTATTTGTATTTATTTTTTATTTTTTAATTTTTTTAAAATTTTATTATATTAGTCACCATACAAAACAACATAATGTATTTTAAAAATATGTGTCAATGGAAAGAGGTGGTGACTATTTGGGGGACATATAGTTTGTAAACATATGGGTCATAAGACATTTGAGGAGGAAAAGAAGAAATGGACATGAGAAAAGTAGTCATCAAAGAGGTAGAAGAAAATAATCTCTGTATGACTTTATATCTGGACTGGTTAAGATGTCATTGAATTTGTTGACCTTTAAAAGTCCCTTCAGTCCTGTAATGCAATGACCTATATATATACATACATATATCTATATATCTATATCTATATCTATATTTTTTGGTAGGGGTTAATTATTCCAAAAACCGTCTTTACTTTCAACTCAGGAGAGAGAATGTTAACTCTGTGCTTTTGGGGGGATGAAATTAATGCGGGTCTTCTTTACCTTTCATGTAAACCTGTCCAGATCACAAGTTTCCAAATTGACCAAATTGTTAGGGATGGCGGAAAAGTTCAACCATGTACTTTCTGAGTGAAGGACAGTCATCATTTCATTTTCTGACACAATGTCATGATGGTTTGTCTCTCATAACTGCCATAGAATTTGTTCTTTGCACAATAATGTATATGTGCATGCATGTATATGTATGTGTGTGTGTATGTTGTGTTTTCCCTCTTAAGACTCTTAGTTTTCATTGAAACTGTGTACCCAATGGTAAACTATGGATGGATAGTATGGATTTACCCCAACTGATTGTAAGAGAATTAATTCTTGTCATCATTGGGGACTTCCTATTTCCTAATTTTCTTTCTGCTACACAAGCAAAGTTGGCATTAGGATATAGAACTTGAAAAGAGCTTGAAGAGCCCCATGTTACACAATAAAATGGTCTTTCAGTTTCATATGCCAAACCAATATATATATATATTATGAATAATACCTTGGTTCAGAAATATATAAAACATTAAATATAATTATTATATAAGTATAGCTGTATACTTAGTTAAAAATTGTTGAGGACTGTATATAAAATAGCACACACCTCAACATAGTATACCTTTGAACTCAAGAAACATCAGTTGAACTAAACTGTCAATTTATTGTTTAAATTTCCTATGAGATTCAGGTTACTATTGCCAGTTTCAATCACAAAGAATCCAATAAATTTTCAAGTTGATTGGTTTCAAATCACTGCAGATTGAATCTTTATCTTCATATTAAAATATAGACTTAGGATGCTTACCAGAGATATCTTGTTTTTATTATTACCTTAACTTTCTAATCAGTTTATATTCTTAAAAGTTGAAGGGTTTTAAGTAGTTATTACAGAAAAAAAACCGTATTGCTCTAATAATAAGGAGTTTCCTGTGTTTGCCTTGTAGATGCAATATATAGATTTAAGTTGTTCTGGGATTCATATTTGACCTAATGTGTATTCATAACTATTTTAGTTATAGCAACATGGCTTTCGTTTTGCATGCCTAATAAGGTTAACTGATGAGTCAGACTAATGATATTACTTCAGACTTCTCTAGCATCTTTCATCTTCAGATTACTAAATACTTTGTAAACAATAATTAAACATCACAATACGCCTTGGAAGAAAGGTAAGTATTATTATCCTTTTATGGGGAAATCGACATATGGGGCTTAGGTGAGGCAAATATTAGATATATAGAACTGAAGTTATAGGATAAGGTGCTGATAATGCTTCTTCCTGGGTACAGAAAGAGAAGCATAGGTGTAATTACTACAAAATAACCAATGTTTATGGGGGAATGTAAATTTTAAGAGGCCCAGAACCCTCTGTGAAATTAATTTTGGAGATTAGGTATTCAACTGAAATTCCTGGTTATGACAGTGTGTATCACCCAGTACCCAAATTTATCTTTTTCCTGATGAAGTGGAAAGTCAGGTTAGGATTACTGCTACGTGCTTGAACTTAATAACTCTAATAGAATCATATGATCTGGGTGTTCTAGCACAGCCCTGATTTCAAATGCGCTGATGTGCTTCTCCCATTAGTGGATTCAAACTGTTCTTACTGCGTGACCTGATTTTTGGTTTGAGAATTGAATCACCATAACTATTATGGCTAGTTTTAAAGCTTTGTTTCTTATCCCAAAATGAAGTGGGTATTGACCAATTACCAGGTAATTTGGGTGATTTGGATGGCTGGCTTATCAGTTGTAAATTTTTTTTTTTTAAAGATTTTATTTATTTGACAGAGGGAGACACAGCGAGAGAGGGAAACAAGCAGGGGGAGTGGGAGAGGGAGAAGCAGGCTTCCTGTGGAGCAGGGAGCCCATTGCGGGGCTGGATCCCAGGACCCTGGGATCATGACCTGAGCCGAAGGCAGACGCTTAATGACTGAGCCACCCATCAGTTGTAAATTTCTTTCTAGTAACACAGATAGAAATTCAACAAGATGGAATTTTATTTTTCTTTCATAAAGGAAGGCTGAGGAAAGATACTGCAGGTCTGTATGGGGTATCTAAAGTGGCATCAAGGACCTAAGATCTTTCTCTTTTTTCTCTACCATCCATAACTTGTGGTTTCCACCCCTGAGACTGTCTTAGGGGCCAAGATGGTTGCTAGGGTTCCAGACATCAATTACATGTTCCAGGCAAGGAAGTAGGGGGGACAAAAAGGTATACTCTGGCTGTCTGTCTTAGGGAGTGTTCTGTAAAGGCCCACTTAGCATTTATCAGCAATCCTTAATTGCAGGAGAGGTTAATAAATGCAGTCATTTAATTGGATATACCACTATTTGGAATAAAATCAAAGTTTTATTATTAAGGAAAAGAAGAGACTAAATGTTGAATAGTTTTGATAATGTTCTTGGCTATAGCAAGAAATCAAAATCAGTAATTAAAACAGGACAAATCCTCTTTGGACTGTGAATTATATGGGTGCCCTTTTGTCTTGTTGACATCGACTGAACAACTGACACATTTCTACCGCATTTCATGATCTAGAGGCACAGCCAATGGGTGTGTATGTGTGGTCCTGGCAAGAAAATAACCAAACTAACAAGATCATCAGTAGAATTGTCTGGAAGTGTTCTTGCTGCATTCCTCCCCACCCTGAGGTCTATGTTCTTGGTGTGCTTACAACTTAGCTGCTGCTGGTTACAGTTAGGCAGGGCCAGAACAGTCTAAATCTGCTTTTCAGTGTTTGATTACATTAATGGAATACAGAGCTACTTTGCTTTTGTGCAGCTTTCTATACTCTGCTCTCCATGAGTATTCTCTCTGTGTGTTATCCCAAGGTCCATCTACTCTGCTGTCACTAGATACTGATTGGGAGGAATTTGAAAGCATAGGTGGTGGCTAACATGCTTGAAAGGAACATTTCACTTTACAAAATCCTAATTGCAAAAGGATGTGGACATCTAGTAGTAATTATTTTTTAACTATTTTTTATTTTTGCAAGAATGCTTAAGATCTACTCTCTTAGCAAATTTCAATTACACAATATGGTATTATCGATGATAGTTACTATGCTAGACATTAGATCCTTAGAACTTATTTATTTGTAACTGGAAGTTTAAATCCTTTTACCAACTTCTCTCCATTTTCCTCACCCTCCCGCCAGCCCCTGGCAACCACTATTCTCCTGATTGTTTCTATGAGTTTGACTTTTTAAAAAACGATTCCACATATAACTGATACCATTCTGTTTGGCTTGTTTAACTTTGTCTTTCTCTGTCTGGCTCATTTTACTTAACATAATACCCTCAAGGTCTATCCATGTTGTGGTAAATGGCAGGATTTCCTTTTTTTTAAAAAAAAGAATGAATAAAATTTCATCACGTGTTTGTATACCATATTTTCTTTATTTTTTATGATATGAATTTTTTTAATTTTAATTTTTTAGTTGAAGTATAGTTGACATACAATATTGTGTTAGTTTCAGGTGTGCAATATAGTGATTCGACAACTCTATATGTTATGCTGTGCTCACCACAAGTGTAATTACCATGTATTGCCGTAAAAGTTATTTACAATATTATTGACTATATTTCCTATGCTGTACTTTTCATCCCTGTGACTTATTTATTTCACAACTGTAAGTCTGCACCTCTTAATCCCCTTCACCTGTTTTGCCTATCCCCCCACCACCCTCCCCTCTGGTAACCACTAGTTCTCCATATTTATGAGTGTGTTTCTATTTTTTCTTTGTTCATTTTTAAAAATATTTCAGATATAAGTAGAATCATATGGTATTAGTCTTTCTCAGTCTGACTTAATTTTTTAAAAATATTTTATTTGTTTATTTGAGAGAGAGAATGAGAGATAGAGAGCACGAGAGGGTAGAGGGTCAGAGGGAGAAGCAGACTCCCCGCTGAGCAGGGAGCCCAATGCGGGACTCGATCTCCTGGGACTCCAGGATCATGACCTGAGCCGAAGGCAGTCGCTCAACCAACTGAGCCACCCAGGCACCCAGTCTGACTTAATTTAACTTAGAGTAATACTCTCTGATCCATCCGTGTTGTCATGAATGGCAAGATTTCATTCTGTTTTATGGCTGAGTAATACTCCTTTGTGTGTGTGTGTGTGTGTGTGTGTGTGTGTGTGTGTGTGTGTGTGTGTACACAGCATATCTTATTCATTCACCTATGGATGGATACTTGGGTTGCTTCCATATCTTGGGTATTGTAATAATATTGCAATAAACACAGGGGTGCATATTTTCATTTTCTTTGGGTAAATACTCAGAAGTTGAATTACTATATTGTATGGTATTTCTTTTTTTTTTATGTTGAGCTATATGAGTTCTTTATATATTTTGGATATTTACCTCCCTTTGGAAATATCATTTGCAAATATCTTCTCCAAGGGGCGCCTGGGTGGCTCAGATGGTTAAGCGTCTGCCTTCGGCTCAGGTCATGATCCCAGAGTCCTGGGATCGAGCCCCGCATTGAGCTCTTGGCTCAGCGGGGAGCCTGCTTCTCTCTCTGCCTCTCCCCCTGCTCATGCTCTCTCTCTCTATCTCTGTGTCTCAAATGAATAAATAAAATCTAAAAAAAAAAACTTCTCCCATTCAGTAGGTTGCCTTTTTACTTTGTTGATGGTTTCCTTTGCAGCCCAGAAGACTTTTAGTTTGATATAATCCCACTTGTTTATTTTTTGCTTTTGTAGCATTTGCTTGGTGTCAAATAAAAAAAATAATTGCCAAGACTACGTTGAGGAGCTTACCTCTAAAATTTTCTCTTAGGAGTTTTATAGTTTTATGTCTTAAATTTAGGTCTTTTAACCCATTCTGTGTCGATCTTTGTGCATTGTGTAAGATAGTGGTCCAGTTTCATTCTTTTGCATGTGTCTGTGCATTTTTCTGAACACCATTTATTAAAAAGAATGTCCTTCCCCCATTATATATTCCTGTCTCCTTTGTTATAAATTAATTGACCCATATACACATGGGTTTATTTCTGGGCTATTCTGTTCCACTGATCTATATATCTGTTTTTTATGCCAATACCATACTGTTGTGATTACTATAGCTTTGTAATATAGTTTGAAATCAGTAAGTGTGATGCCTTTAATGTAGTTTTCCTTTCTCAAGATTGCTTTGGCTATTTGGGATCTTCTGTGGTTCCATACAAATTTTAGGATTATTTTTTCTGCTTCTGAAAAAATGCCATTGGAATTTTGATAAGGATTTCATTAAATCTGTAAATTGCTTTGGGTAGTATGGACATTTTAGCAATATTCTTCCAATCTGTGAGCCCAGAATATCTTTCTATTTGTTCGTGTCTCTTTTGATTTCTTTCCTCAATATCTTACAGTTTTCAGCATACAGATCTTTTACCTTCTTAGTTAGGCTTATTCATAAGTATTTAATTCTTTTTGATACTATTGTAAATGGGATTTAAAAAAATTCTCTTTCTTATAGTTCATTATTGGTGTAGTCAAATGCAGCTGATTTTTGTATGCTGCAACTTTACTGAATTTATTTACTAGTCCTAACAGGATAGTAGATGTCCTAACATTTGGGAGGTCACATCTCATTGTAGTTTTGATTTGCATTTCTCTGATGGGTAGTAATGTTGAGCATCTTTTCATGCACCTATTGGCCATTTTTTATGTCTTCTTTGGAAAAATGTTTATGCAGGTCCTTTGTCCATTTTTAAATTGGGCTATTTATTTATTTATTTATTTAGGTTTTGAGTTGTATGAGCCAGTTGGGATTCTTTGTAACTGGATGTGATCTTTAAAAAGTAAATGGTCAATTCCATATTTGATATAAACATACAGTCAGGTGGGCTTTGATTTAAGGCAGAACGTGGTTTAGAGACATATTTTGAAATAGTGCATATTTAAGTGTGTCAGAAATACCAAGAGCTTTGTTATTTTACTCTGAGGGCCACTTGGGTGTTCAACAGCTGACTCATATAGAAACACAGATTAGGGGATGAAGGAAGTCTGGAGTTTATTTATAGGGCAAAAGGGGGTTAATATTGGATAAGAATGATATTTGGAACTCAGAAGTTCCTTCTAATAGTAGCTAGCCTAAATATGCTTAGGCAACAATAAATAGTATGATGTATCCTGCATATGTGTGGCAATAACTTACAGCTTAGAAAGTCACACCTATTTTATTATAAACTTATAATTTGGTAGGGTTGTTGACGGGTCAGCTCTCACTAAAACTTTATCTTTTGTTTACTTAATAGAGATTTGGAAGCTTATGGGTCCTCTTTTGAATGAGACTCATCTCCATTGTATCTACGCCTAGGGACTTCTACATTCTTTTTGTCCAGAAGACACAACCAGACACTTTTCAGGGCACTCAGTTTGTTGAAGTTTTAAAGGTCTCCAAAAATCATTCCTCTGTTGTAACTTCCTTGGTTTGGAACATAACTAGAGTTAGATAATAGGGTCAAACAGATGAAATAAAAATGGGACTCAGTTTTGTAGTAACAGTGGTTTTCCTAGGACTGCACCCAGAAATAGGCAGCCCTTCTCCCAGCTACCTGTGGGCCTTGCTCTCCACGGACAGTCTCTTTTACCTAAAGTGACATATTTATTGTCCAAACCAAGACACTTTTGAGAATTAAAGAGGTTGCTAGTAGGGTGAAATGTCAGGAAAATTATAACATGAGGTTACTGACTTTTATCTTATGATGGCAGTCAAAGTAGAAAGCACACCCTCTTCAGGCAGGCAGACCTGAGAGGAAAGGGAGGAAGCCTATCACACAGTTCCTTCTCCCTAACACACTACTCACATAAAGAAGTTCTTTGCCCCCCAGGGAGAAGTGAGGGATAGCCCAGGAAGCCAACTGTGCTCATGGAAAATCCATCCTCATTGAGCCCATAGAGAACAGTAGAGGTTTCCCATTAGGCCTGCCTCTTATATTTATTTACACTGCCAGAGGAGGGGCAGAGTGGGGTGCTCTAAACATAGGGCTGGAGGAGTGGTGGGCAAGAGCTGACTGTTAGCATTGCTTCTCAACTCCACATTCAGAAATACTTGGTAGATTGAAACTGGCCATGATGGCAGTATGTATACCATAGCATGATTTGGCAAACTACAAATCATGCCCTTCTTTCCTCTCCTCTGGTAGAGGTATTTGTTAAAGATCCATCAGCATACCACTTGGCCCTATTTCTTCTGGGTTTATAGTTGATACCTCCCCTTGCCCCCATCATCTAGTCGAGATATTCATGATCAGTGATCAAAAGCACACTTTTCATTGCCATGGAAAAAACTGCAGCCTCTGTACATCTTAACGCCTCTCAGAGTGTATGCCTTTGGGCTTGCTCCGCATCCACCTAAGCAGTTGCAGTGCTGTCTGTGGCTCTAAGTCCTCTGTCCTAGAAGAACCAAGGAACCTGAGGATGGATCTTCCATTTGGTACTAAGGCTGGCTGTTCAGTGCAGGCCTTTCTTGTTCCTTGCAAAGTCTATGAGATGAAAAGTCTAAGCATCACTTTGATGCTTTTAGAGTCTCCCAGGTGTTGACAATGAGAAACAGGCTTGTTCCTGGGGACCTGAAATTCCTGGCAATGGTATTATCAGTAAAGTTGCAAAGTTCCTGAGTTTTAGAAGTTTAGAAGCTCTGGATGTGAGTTCTGTTTATGCAAGTTATGACTGTGGAATTTTGCAAAAAATATATCTCATTGCTAGGAGTGTTCTTTTATTTTTTTGGAATGTTCTTTTAAAGTGGGAATAATATTCTCCAATTATAAAATTTTGGAGCTAAATAAAACAGCATGTGAAAATGAGTTGTAAAACTTAAAGAGCTATGTTAACATAAAGTATAAGGCTTTATAAGGAGAGCATATATTTTGTGGCAAAAGGAGAAATAAGTTATTTCTGACATTTTAGTTAATTACTTGTAGGACAGGAAACAGCTGGATTATCCACAAGGCTGATTAAGCCTGTGTGTAGCTCTAGTCTAGCAAAGGGGTATTGACTTATCTTTTAGAGGAAAGAATTTGCTATCTTCCCCGATTCCCTCAAATAAATTAATCATCATTGGAAAACTACGAACTTATTAGGTATCTTTATGCTTATTTTACAGTTTAATGTTTTAAAATTATAATTTGGAAGGGAATTGGATATTGAATTTAAAAAAATTACTTAGAATTTCTAAAAAAATAAAACCCTAATTCAGCCATTGAAATGATTACTACTTAGGTTCTTATATCTTTTTTAAATTTTAATTTAATTTAATTTAATTTAATTTAATTTAATTTAATTTTTTAAAAGATTTTATTTATTTATTCTTAAGAAACAGAGAGAGAGAGAGAGAGAGGCAGAGGGAGAAGCAGGCTCTCTGCTCAGCAGGGAGCCCGATGCGGGACTCGATCCTAGGACCCCAGGATCATGATCTGAGCCGAAGGCAGACACTTAACCATCTGAGCCACCCAGGCACCCAATTTAATTTTTTAATTTAATTTATTTTTTTAAGTAGGTTCCATGCTGCGCATGGAGCCCAATGCAGGGCTTGAATTCATGACACTGAGATCAAGACCTAAGCTTAAATCAAGATTTGGACACTTAACAAATCTGAACCACCCAGGTGGCCCTAGATTCCTGTACCTTTTAATATCTTAAAAAGGATTGAGGTAGGGCGCCTGGATGGCTCAGATGGTTAAGCGTCTGCCTTCGGCTTAGGTCATGATCCCAGGGTCCTGGGATTGAGTCCCACCTCGGGCTCCCTGCTCAACGGGGAGTCTACTTCTCCCTCTGCCCCTCTCCACACTCCCATACTCATGCTCTCTCTCTCTCTCACTCTCAACTGAAAAAAAAAAATATATATCTTAAAAAAAAGAAGGATTGAGGTAAAAGGAAGCCTTCAGAGGCACATTTTGTTAAGTACTTGTACAGAACACACAAGGGCTATGTGTTTTCCCCCACATTGCTGACATCCTAGATATAAAATTACTTTAGCATAATGTTCCCTTGTAAAACACAAAATAAATCATTTAAAATTTTTAATTGGAATTATGTCTGATTTTTTTGTTTGTTTTTTAAGCAGGTAAGGAAAAATGAAATCTTTCATTTTTGACTTTAAGTTTGACTTTAAGTGTGGGTTTTTCAGATGTATCTTGGCCTCCCTCTAGTGGTTGCTGAGGCAAGCTGAACCCAAACCTGGGGCATAGAGCTCATTTCTTTGAATCAAAAATAGGGTTTTGAATATTCAAGCCTCAGTTTGTTTATTTATTTATCTATTAAAAGATTTTATTTATTTATTTGACAGAGAGAGAGACACAGTGAGAGAGGGAACACAAGCAGGGGGAGTGGGAGAGGGAGAAGCAGGCTTCCCGCTAAGCGGGAAGCAGGGCTCAATCCCAGGACCGCGGGATCATGACCTGAGCCACAGGCAAACGCTTAACGGCTGAGCCACCCAGGCACCCCACAAGCCTCAGTTTAAATGACTCTCAGGTTTTGGCATTTCTTTGATACTCAAGTTAATTTGCATTTGTGTTCCTATCGTTTTTTTTAAAAAGATCTTATTTATTTATTTGAGAGAGAGACAGAGATAGCAAGAGAGAGCACGGGTGGGGGGAGAGGCAGAGGGAGAGGGAGAGGCAGGCTCTCTACTGAGCAGGGAGCCCAAGGCTAGGGTTGATCCAGGACTCTGAGATCATGACCTGAGCCGAAGGCAGACACTTAACCCACTGAGTAACACAGGCGCCCCTCTGTTGTTGCTATTACCTGAACTTTTTTTATGATTAATTTTGGTGGTAAGGGTTTGTGTGTGTGTGTGTGTATGTGTGTTTGTGCATTCTTTCTCACAAAAAACAGAACCCTGTGTCCAGTTATAAATTTTAAGTTTTTTATGCCTTATGTAATATCTTCTGGTACAAATTCTAGGAAAAAGATTTTATTAATACATTTTTGGCCAAAATTGAGATTGCTCCCAATTTACAAGGAATCCAGAGGACAGAAGAATATACTGAGGAGTAGGAGGAACTTGGGAAGATGGCAGAGTAGGGACACCCTGAGCTCACCCTGTCCCATGTTTTCGACTAGACATTATCCACATCCAGGTCAATAAACTGGAGAGCCATCCGAAGTCTGGCTGAGCAAGCTCCACAACTAAATATACAGGAGAAGCGTATCTGAAAGTTTAGGAAGTTCAAAAAGGTAGAGGGAGGTTGCCCATAGGAGGAAGGGAGCTGCACGTGGGAAGAGGGCAGAGAAACAGGCCCTCACACCAGGGAGCTCACATGGGAAGACTAATCCCCATAGCATTTGGCTTTAAAAACCAGAGGGGCGAGTTTGTAAAACCAGTGGGGCTTGAAACCCAGAACTTTTGGAGGTCAGCTGACTCAGCCCTGAGCAAGCCTAGAGGGTAAGTGATAGCTGGGTCACCACCCTTAAAGGAACAGCAGCCTGTGTGGAGACGCAACATAAAAACGGTATTTTACACAGTGCTGGGGAGGGGAGAGAAGGGGGCCAGTCAGCAAATGGGAGACGGATCTGTTTATATTGATTTCTGAGCATGTTGGGGGAGTTCTCCAAAAATGACAGAACTGTCAGGTGCCATTTTCTTTCCTGCCCTCTGGCATAAGCATAGACACATGTTGGAGGTGGGGCTGCACAGATACTTGCTACCTAACCTGCTAGTGGTACCCCACACCCATGAGTTCTCCTGAGGACTTTCAGACTCCAGGCCTGCTGGTCTCAGCGTCAGGCTCAGGGCAAATTTTGTGAAAGCTGAGTGGGCGCCCTGCCAGCCACCAGGTGCATAGCTGTCACCAAGTGTTGTGCACATTTGCCCCACCACACTTAGCTGTGCACCCCCAGTCACCCCTGTGTGTCTTGCCCAGCCCTGCTCTCCTGGTGCGTGGCTGCCAGGTACACAGCTGTGGCCATGTTGTGCCCTGCCACAGCACCAGGCCAAACCATCACACATGCCCAGCCACATGCCCCCAGCCACCATTGGGCTCTGTGCCCAGCCTCATGTCCCTGGCTGCCGGTGTGCAGATTCCAGCCACCCCCACACTTCAGGAGATCCGGCACAGGACTAGTGGCCCAGTGCACCTTCTGCTAACATCGCTGCCATGCTCTCCAGTTCCCCAACAGGCACACCTCTCACAGAGCTGGCCTGCTTGGGTCCCGCTAACACCACAGAGAGCAACCACAGCCTACAACAGGCAGAGTCAGTGCAGATGACTGCACTTGAAGGAAAAGTGACTCAAACAACAGCAGGGCATAAACAACACACATGGGATACTCTCCTGAAGTGCCAGGTTCTAATGAATAGGGGACACTGCACCTTGGGGCACTCCAGGACCTCCTCTTTAGAAAGTCATTACTTTCAAGAGTAGAAGACACAGCTGACTTTCTTAACACAGAGAAATAGACATAGAGAGACAGATGAGGAAAGAGAGAAATTTATCCCAAATGAAAGAACAGGACAAAGCCACAGCCAGAGATCTATATGAAATAAATATAAGTAACATGCCTAATAGAGTTTAAAGCAATGATCATAAAGATACTCACTGGACTTGAAAAAAGAATGGAAAACATGAGTGAGACCCTTAACACAGAGATAAGGAATAACATAGTAGAGATAAAGGTATAATAAATGAAAATAGAAAAACACTTGATGGAATAAATAGCAGGATGGAAGAAGCAGAGGAACGAATTAGTGACCTAGAAGACAGAGTAATGGAAAGTAATCAAGCTGAACAAAAGAGAGAGAAAAGAGTTATGCAACATGAGAATAGACGTAGGGAATTCAGTGACTCCATAAAATGTAATAACATTTGTATTATAGGAGTCCCAGAAGAAGAGAGAAAAGGGGGCAGAAAATTTATTTGAAGAAACAATAGCTGAAAACTTTCCTAATCTGGGGAAGGAAAACACATCCAGATCCAGGAGGCACAGAGAACCCCCAACAGAATCAACAAAAGCGGACTCACAACAGGACATATTGTAATTAAATTGGCAAAATATAGTGATAAAGAAAAAAAATTAAAAGCAGTAAGACAAAAGAAGTTATTAACTTACAAGGGAAAACCCATAAGGCTAGCAGAGTTTTCAGTAAAAACTTTCCAAGCCAGAAGAGAGTGGCCTGATATATACAAAGTGATGAATAGGAAAAATCTGCAGCCAAGAATACTCTATCCAGAAAGGCTATTATTCACAATAGAAGGAGAGCTAAAGAGTTTTCCAGACAAACAAAAACTAAAGGAGTTTGTGACCATGAAACCAGCCCTGAAAGATATTAAGGGGGATTCTTTGAGTGCAAAGGAGAGACCAAAAGTGACAGTTTAAGGCAGGAAACACACAAGCAGTAAGAATGAATATTTCTGTAAAAATTCAGTCAAGACTTACAAAAAAAAGGATGTAAAATATAATTACATACTTAAAATGTTTGGAGGAGAGGAGAAAAGAATGGGTTCATACTTAAATGACCATCAACTTACTATGGACTACTATATGCAGAAGAGGTTATATACAAATCTAATGGTAACCATATTTCAAAACCCACTAATAAATATGCAAAGAATAAAGAGAAAGAAATCCAAATATATCACTAAAGAAAATTTAAAAAAACAGGAAAGACAAGAAAGGATCAGAGAAATCTTCAAAAACAACCACAAACCAGTAATAAAATGGCATTAAATACGTATCTATGAATAATTACTTTTCGTGTAAGTGGACTAAATGTTCCAATCAAAAGAGGTAGGGTGACAAAATGGATAAAAAAAGTAAGACCCGTCTATATGCTGCCTACAAAAGACCCATTTTAGACTTAAAGACACCTGCAGATTGAAAGTGAGGATAAAAAAACATCTATCATGCAAATGGATGTCAAAAGAAAGCTGTTGTAGCAATACTTATATCAAACAAAGTACACCTTAAAACATGACTGTAGCAAGAGACAAAGAAGGACACTCTATAATCACAAAGGGGACAATCCAACAAAAAGATATAACAATTATAAATATTAATGCACCCAACATGGGAGCATCTAAATACATAAAACAGTTAATAACACATAAAGGAAGTAATTGATAATAATACAATAATAGTAGGGACTTAAACACCGCACTTACATCAGTGGACATATCATCCAAACAGAACATCAACAAGGAAATAATGGCTTTGAATGACACACTGGACCAAATGGATTGAACAGATATGTTCAGAACATTCCACCCTAAAACAGCAGAATACATGTTCTTTTCAAGTGCACTTAGTACAGTCTTTAGATAAGATCACATATTAGCCCACAAAACAAGTTTCAACAAATCCAAGAAAATTAAAATCATACCAAGCATATTTTCTGACCACAATGCTGTGAAACTAGAAGTCAACCACAAGAAAAAATGTATGAAGACCACAAATACATGAAGGCTAAATAATTTGTTATTAAACAATGATTGGGTCAACTAGGAAATAGAAGAAATAAAAAAGCACATGGAAACAAATGAAAATGAAAACACAATGTTTCAACACCTTGGGATGCAGCAAGAGTGGGTCTAAGAGGGAAGTTTATGGCAATACAGGTCTACCTCAAGAAGCAAGAAAAATCTCAGATAAACTACCTAATCTTGCATCTAAAGGAGCTAGAAAAAGAACAAAAAACAAAACCTAAAACCAACAGGAGGAAGAAATAATAAAGACTAGAGCAGAAATAAATGATTCAGAAACTAATAAAACAATAGAACCGATCAATGAAACCAGGAGCTTGTTCTTTGAAAAAAATAAATAAAATTGATAAACTTCTAGCCAAACTTATCAAGAAGAAAAGAGAAGGGACTCAAATAAATAAAATCACAAATGAGAGAGGAGAAATAACAGCTAACACCACAGAAATACAAACAATCATAAGAGAATATTATGAAAAACCAAATGCCAAAAAATTAGACAACCTACAAGAAATGGATAAATTCCTGGAAACATATAAACTCCTAAAACTGAAACAGGAAGAAATAAAAAATTTGAACAGATCAATAACCAGCAAAGAAATTATGTCAGTAATCAAAAAACTCCCAGGGTGCCTGGGTGGCTCAGTTGGTTAAGCATCTGACTCTTGATTTTGGCTCAGGTTATGATCTCAGGGTTGTGAGATTGAGCCCCACATTGGGCTCTGCGCTGGGTGGGGAGTCTGCTTAAGATTCTCTCTCTCCCCCTCCCTTTGCCCCTCCCTTCCCCTCCCTCTCTAAAAAAGAAAAAAAAGAAAACAAACAAACCAAAAAAACCCCACAAAAAACCTCCCAAACAGAAGTCCAGGACCAGATGGCTTCACAGATGAATTCCACCAAACATTTATAGAAGAGTTAGTAGCTATTCTTCTTAATCTATTCCAAAAAATAGAAAAGGAAGGAATACTTCCAAATTCATTCTGAGGCCAGCATTACCCTGATACCAAAACCAGATAAAGACAGCACTAAAAAGGAGAACTACAGACCAATGTCCCTGATAAACATAGCTGCAAAAATTCTCAACAGAATACTAGAAAACCGAATTGAACAATATATTAAAAAAAATCATTCCCCACATCAAGTGGGGTTTATTCCTTGGTTGCAAAAGTGGTTTAATATTTGCAAATCAACCAATGTGATAGATCACATCAATAGGAGAAAGGATAAGAACCATATGATCATTTTAATAGATGCAGAAAAAGCATTTGATAAAGTACATCCATTTATGATAAAAACCCTCAACAAAATAGGTTTAGAGAAAACATACCTCAACATAATAAAGGCCATCTATGAAAAACCCACATCTAACATCATCCTCAATGGGGAAAAACTGAGAGCTTTCCCCGTAAGATCAGGAATAAGACAAGATGTCTTCTATCACCATTTTTATTCAACATAGTACTGGAACTCCTAGCTACAGCAATCAGAAACAAAAAGATATAAGAGGCATCCAAATTGGTAAGGAAGAAGTAAAACTTTCACTATTTGCAGAAGACAGGTTACTATTTATAGAAGACTCTAAAGAGGGGCGCCTGGGTGGCTCAGTCGTTAAGCGTCTGCCTTCGGCTCAGGTCGTGATCCCAGGGTCCTGGGATCGAGCCCTACATCGGGCTCCCTGCTCAGCGGGAAGCCTGCTTCTCCCTCTCCCACTCCCCCTGCTTGTGTTCCCTCTCTTGCTGTGTCTCTCTGTCAAATAAATAAATAAAGTCTTTAAAAAAAAAAAAAGAAAACTCTAAAGACTCCACCAAAAACCTGTTAGAACTGATAAATGAATTCAGTAAAGTTGCAGGATACAAAATCATTGTACAGATCTGTTGCATTTCTATATACCAATAGTGAAGCAGCAGAAAGAGAAATTAAGAAAACAATCACATTTACATTGCATCAAAAATTGTAAGATCCCTAGGAATAAAGCTAACCAAAGAGGTGAAAGTCCTGTACTCTGAAAATTTTAAAACATTGGTTAAACAATTTGAAGAAGACATGAAGAAATGGAAAGGCATTCCACACTCATGGATTGGAAAGACAAATATTATTAAAATGTCTATACTTTCCAAAGCAATCTACACATTTAAGGCAATCTCTACCAAAATACCAATAGCATTTTTCACAGAACTAGAAGAAACAATCCTAAAATTTGTATGAAACCACAAAAGATCCCAAATAGCTAAAGCAGTCTTGAAAAAGAAAATCAAAGCTGGAGGCATCATGATTCCAGACTTCAAGTTATATTACAAAGCTATAGTGATCAAAACACTATGGTACTGGCACAAAAATAGACACATAGATCAATAGAACAGAATAGAAAACCCAGAAATAAACCCACAATTATATGGTCAATTAATCTTTGACAAAGCAGGAAAGAATATCCATAGGGAAAAAGACAGTCTCTTCAATAAACGGTGTTGGGAAAACTGGACGGCAACATGCAAAAGAATGAAACTGGACCACTTTCTTATACCATACACAAAAATAAATTCAAAATGGATTAAAGACCTAAATAAGAGACCTGAAACCATAAAAATCCTAGAAGAGAACATAGGCAGTAACCTTTATGACATTGGCCATAGCAACCTTTTTCTACATATGTATCTCAGACATTTTAACAAACCTTTTTTTTTTAAGATTTATTTATTTATTTTAGAGAGAGAGAAAGCGTAGGAGTGGGAGGGACAGAGAGGGAAGGAGAGAGAATCTCAAGCAGACTCTGAGATGAGCGCAGGCCCTGACGTGGCACTTGATCTCATGACCCCAACATCATGACCTGAGCTGAAACCAAGAGTTGGATGCTTAACCATCTGCACCACCCAGGCGCCCCTAGACATATGTCTCTTGAGGCAAGGGAAACAAAAGCAAAAATAAACTAATGGGCCTACATCAAAATAAAAAGCTTCCATATAGGGAAGGAAACAAACAACAAAACTAAAAAGTGATCTATGGAATGGGAGAAGATATTTGCAAATGACATATCTGGTAAAGGGTTAGTATCCAAAACATATAAAGAACTGATATAACTCAACACCCAAAAAACAAATAACCCAATTGAAAAATGGGCAGAAGACATGAATAGACATTTTTCCAAAGAAGACATCCAGATGGCCAACAGACACGCAAAAAGATGTTCATCATCACTTACCATCAGGGAAATACAAATCAAAACTGCAATGAGATATCATCTCACACCCATCAAAATGGCTAAAATCAACAACACAAGAAACAACAGGTGTTGGCAAGGATGTGGAGAAAGGGGAACTGTCTTGCACTGTTGGTGGGAATGCAAACTTTTACAGCCACTATGGAAAACAGTATGGAGTTTCTTCAAAAAGTTAAAAATAAAAATATCCTGCAATCCAGCAATTACACTACTGGGCATTTACCCAAAGAATACAAAAATACTAATTCAAAGGAATATGTGCACCCCAATGTTTATAGCAGCAATGTCCACAATAGCCAAAATATGGAAAGAGCCCAGATGTCCAGATGTCCATCGACAGATGAATGGATAAAGAAGATATGTGTACACACACACACACACACACACACACACACACACACAGGAATATTATTTAACCATAAAAAAGAATTAAATCTTGCTATTTGCAACAACATGGATGGAACTAGACAGTATAATGCTAAGCGAAGTAAGTTAGTTGGAGAAAGACAAATAGCATATGATTTCACTCATATGTGGAATTTAAGGAACAAAACAAATAAGCAAAGGAAAAAAATGAGAGACAGAGTCAAAGCAAGAAACAGACTTTTAATTATAGAGAACAAGCCGATGGTGACCGGGGTAGGGGATGGGTTAAATAGGTGGTAGAAATTAAGGAATGAACTTGAGGGGCACCTGGGTGGCTTAGTTCTTGTGTCTGCCTTTGGCTCGGGTCATGATCCCAGGGTCCTGCTCTGAGGGAAGCCTGCTTCTCCCTCTCTGGCTCCCCCTGCTTGTGTTCCCTCTCTGGCTGTCTGTCTCTCTCTCTGTCAAATAAATAAAATCTTAAAAAAAAAAAAGGGATGCACTTGGATGAGCACAGCGTGATGTATGGAAGTATTGAATCATTATATGTACAAATGAAATTAATATTAACACTATATGTTAACTAACCGGACTCAAAATCAAAATGGAAGAAAAAGAATATACATAGGCAGTAACTTCAACTGAGGAGATGTAATCAATCAAACAAATTCTACAGGACATTCAAGCACAATTCTTCAACAAATAAATTGCAAGAGGAAACAAAAAGGAGGTGAAAGTGGAACCTGAAAATTAAAAAAGACTTAAAAAGCTACAACTATTTCCTAATCTGTTCCTTATTTGGATCCTGATTAAAACAAGCATGGTGAAAAAACCTATTTGTAAGATTTATGAGACAATTAAATACTTGACACTACATGTTTGATATTATCAAGGAATTATTTTTAGGTGTGGTATGGTATTTTAGTTATGTTTAAAGACAAGTTGTTATCTTTTAGATATTTGCACTAAAATATTTATAAATGAAATTACGTAATACCTGGGATTTGCTTCAAATAGTTGGGGAGAAAGGGGATAGATGGAGATGTGGATAGGGCAAAATTGGCCCTGGGCACATGAGTGTTGGCCCCGGATGGACACATGGGAATTTATTATACCATTTTAAATACTTTTGAGTATATGTGAAATTATCCATAATTAAACATTAAAATCTCGATAAATTGGTTATAATGCTTTTACAAGATTGGGCCCCCTGCACCCAATTCAGTCTGAAATAAAGCATGACCCTTGCAGATTTTAAATTATTTCTTTTCAGAATCCCCAAGATAAACCCAGACCACTTCCTAATCTCCCACATAAGTGTTTTGTCATTCATTCAACAAATAGCTATTGAGTGCCTAATATAGGTTTAGGGATAAGCAGTGTTGATAAAGCAAGTAAAAAGGGAAAACAGTCCCTGCCTTCATTGAATTTACAGATTATAGGTTTTAATGATCCAGGATAAGACTGTAATTAGTAACAAGTCTTTATTGAAAGTTTAAAGATGAAGGACAACACATACACAAATAAGACAAAACTTCTGTACCAGCCAAGGCTGGGTTCATGTCCATCTCTTGGTCTAATTCCATTTGCCTAGGGGCCATTTTTTCCCCACTCCTGTAATTGTTCTGGACTATACATGACTCAGAATCCAGGACAGACTAACTACAAGGACTCAGAGATAGAATATTTTTCTAACAAACTCGTTTTAATCTGCTTCCCCAAGTCCTCATTTCTTGCCAGGATTAACCTTTTGTCTAGGAACTTAGAAAAAAAAAAACCCTGGAATTTCAAGACGGGTAGAAAGGGCAGAATCTTTAAATGTTAGATTAAAAGAAAAGAATGTGGAGGCAAATTTTAACCTTTTATAAGGAAGAATTTTCTAACAATTTTTGCTGGCCAAATGAAAGAAGTCACCTTGTGACAAGTTGTCCTTGTAAGGAGGCAGATAGCTATTTGTCAAGCATGCAGAAGAGAAATTATCAGTGGGTAGGAGTTTAAACTTAGCTAGCTAAAACTCTTGTTTAGTTGCTAACATTTCATTCTTTGAACAATGAAAATGGGGAGGTTGAATGCACTGTGACATCTGAAAGGAAGAGGAATTTCCTGGTAGAGATGTTTTGCTTATGCTTCTACAATCACATAATAAACCTTCCATTTATATGTAAGGTGGATGTAGATAAACATTTGGGCATCAGGGTTATCATATGTGTCAGTAGATGAGGCACTGTCCCTAGAATGTGGGAGCAGTGGTGAAACCATTTGCTGCAGGTCTTACATTCTCAAAACAGATTTGAGCAGATTCTTCTCTAAGCAGTTTCTCTGGAGCTTCAAAAGTGTTGTTATCCAATGGAATGCCCTAAATCATCTAGGACAGTTTGATTCATCCTGTAGGCCAGTCTCAAGGAGACAATACAGGCTATGTTATCTACCAATCATAGGCTTTGGCATACCAGATTTGATGTATTATTACTGTTTATGTTTGAACTAACTCCTGAAATACTACCACCACTATCAATCACTGTATTAGGGTAAGCTAGATTATGCTGGATAACAACTGTGTAATCTTAGTGGCTTATGACAACAAGATGTTATTTCTTAGTTTATACTACATGCCTACCATGGGATGGCTGGAGTTCTACTCAAGTCTCTTGCCTTTGGGATCCATGATGATGGGATAGCCACCATCTGAAACATTGCCAGTTACCATGGTTGAGGAAAAGAGTGAATATGGAAACTGCATACTGGCTCCTCTCGAAACAGGGTGTTGGGCTTCTGCGTTGTGGCATCTTAATTATATTAGGACTGTGGATCCAGACTTTCACTAGTAATCCCTCTTTACAAGATCCTGAAAAAAATGCATGAAGGAAATATACCATGTTTCTATAGAAGAATTCCAGTGAGCTAGATTGGATTCTACCAGGAACTGCATTGCATAAGCTATGTTAGCCTGAGCAGTTTAGGACTAAAAGGGGTTAAATGCCTGTTCTGCTTACTTCTACTCCATAGCAGGGATCTGAATCACATTCCTATTACTCCGTAACTACCAAGGAGAGGCTGAAGAGAACATGAGATACAGGGGAAGGAACTAGAGAGCTTTTGTCTCAAAACCTAGTGGAAAGCTTGTATAGAATGCATTTCCATTACCAAGCCACGTGGGGAGAGAAGGCCAGAGAACGTGGAGAGAGAAAGAGAGCAAGAGGCCACCAGTAGAAAGCATGCAGATGGCCAGGCTGTCTCAGGAAGGACAAGCTCAAGACCATATCTTACTCCTCTTGGGGATCAGAGGAAGAGAGGTAGAAGGGATATAAAATACATATACATACTCCGTTTTTGTTTTTTTTTTAACAATTTCAAAATTCCCGGCCAAGCAGGGCAACCCATAAAACTGTATTTTCGTAAACCATTCAGTACCATTCACAGGTAGACACTTAATACTGAAGAGAAAGGCATGAGGAAATGGTGTCTCCTAACCATGGGCTTCCTTCTGGGCGGGGTCGGAGTAAAGGAGGAAAATGAACAGGGCTTTGATACAGGGATTCTTTTCCTTTAGGCTTTATTATCTGACAAGAATGACCCTGAACTAAAACATGTAGATGCATGTAGCATATTAGTTAATCTATTTTTATTTCTCAGTGGGAAGTTGTGTCACTTTAATGCTTAGACTTAAAAAAGTTCTTCGTAGGTTGTTGTTTATGCTGATTCCTTATAATTTTATCTGTATTTTTCAAGCATGTACAAGTATTTTTCTTTTTTTTTTTTTAAAGATTTATTTATTTATTTATTTATGAGAGACAGAGAGAGAGAGAGAAGCAGAGGCAGAAGCAGGCTCCCAAGGAGCAGGGAGCCCGATGCGGGACTTGATCCCAGGACCCTGGGATCATGACCTGAGCTGAAGGCAGACGCTTAAGCATCTGAACCAACCAGGCGCCCAAGTATTTTTATTTTTTCTTAACAGCGGATGAGAAATGGTCTATTTTTTTACCTTACACATAGAGTGTGGCTAGGGAATGTGACTAAGTGTGAATGTCCTCTCCAGCTTCTAATTTGGGTCTCTAACCACTTCCTTTTCAGTAAGGATTCTTTTTTTTTTAATTTAAAATAAATTTTTTTATTTATTTGACAGAAAGTGTGCATAAGCAGGGGGAGGGGCAGAGGGAGAGGGAAAGCAGACTCCCCACTGAGCAGGGAGCCCGATGTGGGGCTCAATCCCAGAGTCCTGGGATCATGACCCAAGCCAAAGGCAGACACTTAACCTATTGAGCCACCCAGGTGCCCCTCAGCAAGGATTCTTAATAAAGATAAAGCAAAATAATGTCCCAATGAGTATCTTATTTTATTTTTTGCAAACAGTGGTTTCTTAATGGCAGTACCTCTTTTTTTTCTTAATAATAGTGGCAAAATTTGATTTAAGCATTCAGATATGAAATTGACAAAATTGGTTCACGAAGTTGTGGTTATGTGAGTTTATTTCTGAGGGTAAGAAAAGTAAGAATACTGTCGCAAATTCAGGGTGCAATTACTAGAATAGTTGGAGAGGGTACATGCAGATTACCCTGACAGAAGGTCTTGAGAAGGCATGATAAGGATTGGGATCCTGTAACACCAGCAAGTGTTCAGTTGCAGGGAGGGCAGACTTACAAAGTAGCATTTTTTTTTTTTTAAGAATTGCTATATGACTCAGCAATTTTTTTTAAAAAGCTTATTTTATTTTATTTTATTTATTTATTTATTTATTTCACAGAAAGAGACAGCAAGAGAGGGAACACAAGCAGGGGCAGTGAGAGAGGGAGAAGCAGGCTTCCCGCGGAACAGGGAGCCCGATGCGGGGCTCGATCCCAGGACCCTGGGATCATGACCTGAGCCAAGGGCAGACGCTTAATGACTGAGCCACCCAGGCGCCCTTAAAAAGCTTTTATTTATTCATTTGAGAGAGAGGCAGAGAGAACACAAGTAGGGGGAAAGGCAGAGGGAGAGGGAGAAGCAGACTCCCTGCTGGTTAGGGAGCCTGATGCGGGACTCAATCCCAGCACCCTGAGATCATGACGTGACCAAAGGCAGATGCTTACTCATGTGAGCCACCCAGGCACCCCTACAAAGTAGCATTTTTAACATCAGGAGCTGTGGCCAACTCTTTCCCTTCTCCCCTTCTCTTCCTTAGATTAGCACCTGATTCCTGGGCATCCTCTGTGGGCAGAATACTTGTCCTTCTCCCCTTTGCCAAATAAAAATTTTCCTCTACCCTCGTGAGCTCTGTGGTGAAGTGGTGGTGGTTCAGTGTGTAGGCTTTGGAGCCAGACTTCACAAGTTCAGCTTCTGATACCACCATGCACATGACTTTGGCAAGTCACTTAATTTCAGTAGACCTCAGTTTTCTTATTTGGAAAGTGACAATAATTTTTTCTTTTATCTTTGTGTAAAGATTTAATGAGATACTTAGTGCAAAGTGCTTAAAATGCTGAGAATATTGTAGGTGTTGAATAAAGATATGTGCTCTCTTTCTTTAAAATTACTCTTGGAGGTCAAATTTTCCAAGGTGGCTTGATTTTTTAAACAATGTGGACAGACTATATAATCATGTTTTGCTTTTGGTTTAGGAAATATACTTACAATACCTATTACTTCTAAGATGAAAGCACCTGAAAACTGCAGTTTAAAAAGGAGTGTTATCTATGAGGGTTGTCAGAATAAGTTATTATTTGTTCCCTTGATCTTAACCCCTTATACTAGAGCAACGTATTTGCGTAAAAAAGCAAGCTTAAAAAAGCTCTCTGTGTAGTCTTTACATATTCTGGGTAGTTGCTCAAGATTCTCTTCTTTCTGGTATTTCCCTTTCCTCATTCATTTGTTCCCAGATTGTAGTTTGGGCTTCCTTTTATCTGGTCCGATTCTGGGATTCGACTCCCCTTTGAAAGTTGCTTCTGGCTACCTCAGCTTTCCTGTCATTTCTGGCCTTAGTACCCCACCCATCTCCCAGCTCTTCTCATCCCTTTGCTTACGGGGTCGGGACTGATTGCAGGAGTAGGCCTAGGCAGCCCTGAGCTGGAGCTGCTGGGAGACGCTATATTGGGACACTGACTTTTCGTTCACCCAGCCTTCTGTAAACCAGCATTGCGGTAACCCTGGTGGGCAGGCAGATTCATAATCAGAGTCTCTAGAACTTGGGAGTGGGCTTGGGAGGATATAACAGAGCTCCATGGCAATGACAAGAGGGAACTTTCAGAGGACACAGCAGAATCTTACCCTAAGCAGCTACTTCACTATCATCAACCACGTGGGTGCCTCTGTTGGGCAGGTGCATATGCCCTTCACTTTGGTTGTGCCACTGTCTTTCCTGCCATGTGTAGCTGTCAGTACGTAAAGTAAACTTTGTTGTTCACCTACTTTTAAGGAACTTGAATCCTATGTTTGTGTCTGTTTTCACCAGTCATGGTGCCATCATCCTAATGATCACTGTGCCCTATACTAACCCCTGGCCCACATGATTCCACCCACGCCTGGAAGAGCCTTCAGGACTCTGAAAAGGGAGCCAATAGTGTAGATATTTCTAGAGAGCAATCTTTGTCTTTCTCTCTATACAAAAACAAACTAACCAAAAAACAAATAAACAGTGATTTTGAGGACCTAGGGAATTTAGCTAGACAGCATTTTGAAGTCAGGGACTCTGTCTTACTCATCTTTGCCCCCCCCAACGTCTCTCATAATTTCTGGTGCATGGTGGTGTTGGAATTGTAGGAGCTAAATAAATGACACACTGCTTTCCTTCTTAAGCTGGGAATCAAGTAAGAGAGGACTCAGATAGCTGAAAATCAACAGGCTGCTGCTAGCACATCAACTGTCATTGTTCAGATTAGAAAAAAGCATCTTCCTCTTCCTTTGGGCATAAGAATTAGAAGAAAACACCCACTCCTGGAAGATGATTGTAAAGAGGGACTGCCTTTGGGTGGAAAAATTGGAAGAAATGTGCCAAAGAGCTGACTTGGTATGCAAGAAGCTGGCCTAGTTTCTAGTCCCTGTTTGTCCTTTCAGCAGGTGGTCTGGAGATCAAAACAGGAAGATACTTATTTTGTTTTTTCGTTTTTATATAATCTCTCATTAATTGGACTTAACCCTTCAAAATAGTAGGATTCTCTCTGTAGGGGCAGAACCTGGCCTACTAGGCTTAATCTCCCCTCCCCTCCCCCCCCAATTAATACAGTATTTGTCTTGCCTCTGTCAAACCCTGAGCCAACCACTTTCCCCAGGCTGTCTGGGGAGATATGTGAAAAGGAACATACAGGGCAGACGAGACATGGGAGAAAGAGCTGTGGGAGGTGGAGACGACCCCTTCACCTGGTGAAGAGTATGAGAAAGGCCACCAGCAGGCAAAAGAGCCCAATGGCCTCTAAGAGGCAAAGCCCAGAATGGCGCAGGAGAAGAGCTGTTGCTTCAGAGAGGGATTCCTGGCCTAACGAATGATGAGGCTCCCTAACACAGTCCCAATTCCAGCCCCAGAGTCAGCCACCCCGTGGCAGCCCCAGCCCCAGTGAACTTGGCTGCTGTGTTGATGTCCCTTGAAATGGCGCTGGTTCAGAAGCTGCAACTAGGAATAAGTGAGGTCAGGGGTCGTGGGGCTGCTAAGTTGCTGAGGCTCTCATCCATCAGTGTGTCTGGTGGTTTTAGCACCACTGCAGCCAGACAGCTTACATTTTCAGGGGATGAGGAGCTGTGACAGAAGAGATGCTTTCAGTGCAGAGAAGAAGACAGAGTATGCTTATAACATAGTAGAGAGTCAACTAGGACATGCCCTCCCTACAATGGCAGATATGAAAATTGAGGCTCAAGTTTGCTTAGTTCTTTCTCCCAAAGTCCACAATAATATATACTTACTTTCTTTCCCTTCGGATGAGTAAGTGAGGAGATGGGGAGGAAGGCCAGGAGTATTATTGTTTCAGGATGGAATCATGAGACCAGGAGAAAGGAGGTTCTCTGTAAGGCAAATACTGAGTGTTTTCTAAATGAATGGATGTGTTTTAAGAAGCAGCAGATGTGTTGTTTATTATAAAAATGTAGTTAGGAAAGAACAATGGTAGACTACTCAGGAGGGAAGTTTTTGTAGGTTAAATGAATGTTTTATGACTTGCTAATATATTGGGAGTATGTAAATCAGACCTGGCTTGTTATTTGAGCGTTTTGTTAAACCTTGGCATTGGAGGTAGAGGGTTTGACTATGACAGAGGAACAGGAAGGGGACATTTGAAGGGCTTAACTGTTCAGAGAGTAAGTTGGAAATTACTCAAGATATGTCGATTTTGGTAGAGAAAGGTTAATCAACTCATTTGGAAACCATTCAAATTTGATGAGAGGGAAGGAGATAAGAAGTTAGAGCCATGATTACATAACTTGGGTATATCTCTATTGGAAATAATAACAATTAACTTTTATTTCTTGGAAGGAGAAAAAAGAGGTAAGCCCATGAATTCTCAAGTTGCTGCTTTGGAAGGAGAAATCCTTTCCTTTCTGGTATTAGTCAGAACGTTGCACAGGAGAATGATAGAAGAAATGGGAAGTTTATTTTGGGGCCTTTTTTTTGGAACTCGGTGTGTATGTATGTTGTCTTGTTTATTACACTCTAATTACATCAGGATTATTTCATACTTATAAATGAATTAATTCGTATTAGTTTATCAGCTTAATCAAGGATTTTGAGGTTGTAAAAACATGAAAAAAATGAGTTTTGATGGTGGAGAAAAGATTAGCTGTTGGGTGGGTAGTGGGTGACAGTGGGATAAAGATGGGTAACCAGGAGGGCAGGGTGAGAGTAATACCTACTTGGAGGTATTTAAGTCTATATTAATTATCTTTTGCTGCATAAACAACTACCTCAAGGCTTAGTGGCTTAAAACACAAAGATATGGGATGGTTAAGGTAAGGGATCAGCTTGGTGGTTTTCTTGTTGTTCTTAGATGGGCTTATTCAAGAGTCCATGGTTTCTAGTTGCTTCTAGATAAGTTGGTAGGTCAGCTGGGGGTTGGCTGGTGCCAGATGGCCTCACCTACATGTCTGGTAGTTGGCTGGCTGTGGGCTAGGGTACCTTGCTTCTCCTCCAGTGACCTCTTATCCTCTAGCAGGTTACAACAGGCCTGTGAAATGGTGGTTTCAGGTTTCCAGGTGCAGCAAGAGAACAAGTACAAGCACTTCAAGCCTCTGCTGTACCTCATGTTTGCTGCTGTCCCATTTGGCAGGTCATGTGGCCAAACTCAGATTCAAAGGGTAGGGAACGAGAATCTCTCTTTTGATGGGAGGATCTACAATGCTACAGGGAGGGGAAGGATTTGACGCCATTTTTTGCCATCTACTACAGGATTCTAGGCTGAGTGTAGACTGCAGGAGTGTGGAGAGGGGGAAAGGAGGGCAGTAAAGATAATCTTTGTCCACTTCACAGCTCTTCTTGGGACTGCCCCTAACTTGGTCTGAGTGCCATTGTGTAGTAAAAAGAAATGTGGGAGACTCAGAAACTAAAGTTAACACCAGAAATTACTGGGAAAGGGGAATGCTAGTACAGGGAAGAAGTGTGGGTGGTTAGGGGATATGTATTGCAAGAATAGTTTTTTTTTTTAAGATTTTATTTATTTATTTGAGATAGAGAGAGAAAGAGCATGAGTGGGGTTGAGGGGGTGGGGCAGAGGGAGAAGCAGACTCCCTACTGAGCAGGGAGCTCCATCTCAGGACCCCAAGATCATGACCCAAGACAAAGACAGATGCTCAACCAACTGAGCCACCCGGGTGCCCTGTAAAAAGTTTTATATGTTGCACAAGACTTAGCTCTAGATAGTATTTCAACTCAGTCCAGTAATCTAGATCTAGTATTACCCTCCTATTAGGAAAATTGGGTTACAGGGTACTACTCAGTTCATAAAATTGTATGCAAGGAGCTTGAGAAAACCAGAAGCCACACTTATTAAAGCTGAAACCAACATTGATGAAAAGGTATCATTTCCCTTATTGTTGGGGAAAATTGTGCTAGGAGTAGACATCTTACTATAGGTTCTTTTTCTTCAGCTATGTCAATAAAATAAAAGAACAATGTATGTGGCCAATATTACAGAATTGTGCATGCAGGAACCTTAATGAGACGATTAGTGATCTGAGCAGAGCATCATTTCAGATGTGGGAGGAGGTGGTGAAATGGTGTGAGGGAGCTGCTTTTCCTGCAGTGAGCTCATGTATCGAGGGACTGAATTAGGATGGCAAGTGGAGCTGAGGGAAGAACTTGGCTCATTCTCTCCTTACCTGCGCCGTATCTCCTCTTTGCTAGGTAGCATCAGATCTTGAGGACTTTGAATCCCAATTTCCTCTCAGTAAAGTGAGGACAATGATATCTGTCACTTAGGCTATTGAGCAATCTACCTTAAAATTAAGTCTTAGATTTTAGATCACCCAGAACTCCTGTACTTCTCTTGTCTTTTGTGTTTGTTCATTGATGTTTTTAAAATTACGATTGAATTTTTTTTAGAGCAGTTTTAGGTTCACAGCATAACTGGGGAGAAACTACAGAGATTTCCCATGTGCCCCTTGCCCTCACAGAGGCAAAGCCTTCCTATTATCAATATCCCCCACCAGAGTGGTACCTTTGTTTGATTTTAAGTTTTATTTTGAAATTATTTCAAACATATGAAAAGGTTGAAATAATAATAGAAGGCTCTCAGATACTCTTTATACAGATTTAGCCATTTTGAACACTGCCATGTTTGCTTTATTATATTGTCTCTCATTCTTTCCAAATATGTCATTTAAATTTATTTTTATAAACCATTTGTGAGTAGGTTTTAATTTCATTCTCTTTGACCTCTTAGTACTTTATTGTGTATTTCCTAAGAAAAATTATATTCTCTTACATTACCATAGTACAGTTGTCAAATTCAGGAAATTTAACATTGAAACAGTATTTTTATCCAGTCTACAGTTCATAATCCAATTTTTCAATGCCCTCATAATGTCTCTTACAGCACTTTTTCCCTTCCAACATGAGATTCAGTTCAGGATCACATATTGCAATTTGTTGCCTTATTTCTTTAGTATCCAAATATGAAAGAGTTCCTCAGTTTTTCTTTATCTTTGATGATACTGATACTTTCAAAGAATACAAGACAGTTACTTTATAGAAAGTTCATTACTTTGGGTTTGTCTGGTGTTGCCAGATGACTGGACTCAGATCACGAGTCCCTAGATGCATATGACATCAGCAATGTGTCCTTCTTAGGGCACCACAACTGGTGGCATATGATGTTTGCCTTCCCCTTATTGGTGATGTTAATTTGATCACCTAATCAAAGTGTTTTCTGGTTTCTCCACTGTATATTTACTATTTCCCTCCTTCAACCACTAAATAATCTGTGGGGAAATACTTTGGGGCTATGCATATATCCTGCTTCTTATCAAAATTCCTCCTGGATTTTGTATCCATACATAATTCTTGTTTGAATGAATCTTTTTTTTTTAAGATTATTTATTTAGTTATTTTTGTGAGAGAGAGAGCAAGAGTGAGCCCAAGCCCATATCAGCTCCCTGCTCAGCAGGGAGTCTGCTTCTCCCTCTGCACAGCACCCCCCCCGCCCCCCCGCTCATGCTCACTTTCTCTCTCTCAAATAAATCAAATCTTTTTTTTTTTCAAAAGAAAGTATAAGAGAAGAGGATTAGACTATTTGGTGTGTTCAGGGAAGGTATCTCCAGTAAAATGATATTTATGCTGGGATCTAATAGAATGCTAAGAGTTAACTGGAAGAAGAGGAAGAAAGGATGAGAAGGGGAGGTGGTGCAATAGGGGAATGATGATTCCTGGCAAGGAAACAAAATGCTCTAAGGACTATCATTTCAGTAATTTGCACCAATACCATCAAATACTTTGCCAACAGTCCTGCATTGTTCACTTTTCCCAGCTGCAGCAGGGTGTTAGTTCACCACCTATAGGGCAATGTTGCTGTAAGTCACACCTATATGTGGATTGTTCTACTGTAGATTTATCATCTCCAGTAGCAGTAGGCCACTTACTGATGTTTCTGTGTTTCTGGGCAATTCTGTTTCTATTGCTGCTGCTCAAACGTTATTTCAGACCTGGCCCATTTTCCTTGAGCAACTTGCTCTATTACCTCCTTCTATGAATGATTTTTCCTAGAAGCTAGATACTAATCATCCCATATGCTAGTAAGTTTGATGCGGTCTACCCAGTACCCCTCCTCCTTCCCCCTCAGGACCAAACATATCTGTGTCCTCTCTCATTCCTCTCTATTTTCCCTATTACCTCTGTTAAAGAGCTGTTGTTTTCTTTTGACTTTTGTTTTTTATATTCTGATGTAATCTTCTAGTGAAGAGTTTGGGTGGCGGCAGAGATAGGGTCCAGACTGTAAATGTCCTTTTTAGTCTAGGTTGAAAAAAGTCAAAGGATTGTACATAGAATCTGAAATAGGGGGAAGAAATGCTGGCTTGAGAAACTAGAAAGCAGTCTATGATGGTTGTCAAATTTATGAGGAGGGACTGGTTTGGGGGAGTTGTATTATAAATATAAGAAATTAAAGAGACTCAGAAATAAAAGCAAGATAATTAGGCTGGTTGAGTTTCTGAGATAAGGTTGTTACAACAACCTACTATAGCTTGCTTTTTCTGTACCTTACTCTATACTGGTTAGCTGTTATTATTAATAAACCATGACAAAACTTAGTAGCTTGAGGTGGCAAGCATTTATTATTCCTCATGAGGCTACGGGTGGTTGGATTTGGCTGATCTTGACTGAGCTTGCTCAAGTGTTGGTGGTCAGCTTTTGCGTTGCCTGAGGGCTAGCTGGTCTAGGATGGCCTTGGCTGGGGCAGTCGACTTGACTCCACAAGGAGTGTTTCACATCCTTCTAGACAGCTAACGTGGCAATGTTCCTGTGTTGGGAAGGGTTCAAGATGGAAAGCTGAAACATGAAAGCACTTTTTGAAGCCTCTGCTTACTTCATGTTTCCTAATGTCACAATGGGCAAAGCAAGTCACATGGCCAGGCCAACTATCAGTTTAGGGAGGGGGCCCTACTAGAGGGCAGGAATATAAGGAAGCATAAAAAATTGGGACCATCACTGTAACCTATCTACTATATTCTGTATATTATGATATTTCTGTTTCTGTCATTCCCTTGAACCTGTTCTCAATGACCAAGTCTAGGAGACTAGTTTTTGGATCTTATACTCCCTGACCTCTTCATAGCACTTGATGCTATTGGCCATTCCACTTTTTTGTTTAAGATTCTTCTTCCTTTTGGGGCACCTGGGTGGCTCAGTCGTTAAGCGTCTGCCTTCGGCTCAGGTCATGATCTCAGGGTCCTGGGATCGAGCCCCGCATCGGGCTCCCTGCTCCGCGGGAAGCCTGCTTCTCCCTCTCCCACTCCCCCTGCTTGTGTTCCCTCTCTCGCTGTGTCTCTCTATCAAATAAATAAATAAAATCTTAAAAAAAAAAAAGATTCGTCCTCCTTTGATTTTTTTTTTAAGATTTTATTTATTTATTTGAGAGAGAGAGAATGAGAGGGAAGAGGGTCAGAGGGAGAAGCAGACTCCCTGCAGAGCAGGGAGCCCGATGCGGGACTCGATCCCGGGACTCCAAGGATCATGACCTGAGCCGAAGGCAGTCGCTTAACCAACTGAGCCACCCAGGCGCCCCTCCTTTGATTTTGATAACAGTATTCTCTCCTGGTTTTCTTTCTATATTTCTTACTGTACATTCTTTTCCTTCCTCATGGACTCCTTTTCTTTTTCTTGCTGCTTTAGTTTTGGGTTTCCCAGCTATGTGGGTTTTAGAGAGTCCACAGACAGCACTTCTTTCTTCATCTCCTAAGTTTAAAATCAGGAATAAAACACATGGAGATAAAGACCCTCCTTCATCGCTGATAAAACTAATTATAAAATGTGTCTTTGAATGGGTATTTACAATAGGCTATGAAGTACTTAGCAGTAGAATTAAACCCCCTCTCCTAGTCACAGTTTGAGATATTGGGGAGCGGGGACAATGAATGCCCCGCAGAGAGGCTGATAGAGAGAGAGAGAGAGAGAGAGAGAGAGAGAGGCTACGTCCTCAGTTCCTTCCCTACAGCTCACCCTGTAGGCTGTAACAAGTGGAGAAATAGGCCAAGAACACTACTCAAGTGGAATTCCTCCACATATTAATTTGAGTCTAGTGGAAAAAGAGTTCTTCCCTAATTCCAAATTTCTATCATTGATCCTCTTCTGTTTTTACTTTAGTCTCTCTAGAAATGCCATTTACACATCAGTGATTTAGACGACCTATTTATATTCCCTTTTTCTTTAGTACAGAATTCTGTCCAGTATTTCCTAGAATACTGTTTATCTTTTTAAGATGTCGAATGTACGTGAACTTAATATATTCCAAATTGAAATTATTTATTTGTTCATTCAGTCAATAAAAATTATCCAAGACATTTCCAATTCTGATTTTCCCATTCTGCTTTTTATCTCAGGGCTATCATCTGCCCAGTGACCCAAACCAAAAACCAGAAAGCTCTCCTTAGATCTCTCCCTTACTTCTCAACATTCAATCTGCCACCGCAGTCTTACTCATTCAGTCTGCTTGATATCTCTTAACTGACTTATTTTACTCCACATAACCACTAACTTAATTCAGACTCTTGACATATTTCTCTTAGATTTATACAAAAGCCTCTTAAATATTCTACCCCCTACCTCCTATCTTATCTCTTTAATTTATCCTGTATAGTGCACAAGAGACTGTTTCTGGTACACTATATTCTGCATTATGAAAAAGAGTATAGGCTTTAGGGCAGAATCAGCTGTGCCATTTAGTTATGTGACTTTTTTGCAAGTGACTGAATTTAACTAAGTTTCAGATTTATTTTTTTTTTAATCTATAAAATGAAGATAAATGCCCACCTTGTCTGGTTCTTATAAAGATTTACATGGATGTATAAAACATACTTAAGCACAGCGGCTATTCTAGTACCATACTCTACTGATGGTTAGCATTACATTATGGGCTAGGCTTTGTGCTAACTGCTTTGTGCACCACCTTATTTATCTTCATTTATCTTTGGGTGGATTTTATTATACCCATTTTATGGATGATGAAACGAGGCACAAGCTGTACAGTCACAGAGAAAGTAAAGTGGCAGGGAATTCAAGCCCAGTCAGTTGGTTTCCAAAACACCTGCTTCTAACCACATGACAACAGTTATTTTGAGAGCTAGGGTGGGAAAATAAGAACATTGTGAAATTTAGCCTCTTTCCTTAGCTGCTAGATAAACTTGGGCAAGTTTCTTAAAGTTTTTGAGCATCAGTTATCTATAAAATGAGGATATAATACCTACTTATAACATGGTAAAGAGAGTTAAATAAGAATGAATAATATAGGGGCGCCTGGCTGGATCTGTCCATAGAGCATGTGACTCTTGATCTTAGGGTTGTGAGTTCAAGCACCTCAGTGGAGCCTACTTAAAAAAAAAAAAAAAAAGAATGAGTAGTATAAAATGAATGGCATACAAGAGCACTCAGTAAAGATATCTATGATTATCATTATTTCTAGATTAAAAATACAGTTACTTAGCTACTCTGCTTAAAAATCATGTTGTTCTCCCTCTGCCTCCAGGCAAAAGCCCACACTCTTTAGCATGGCACACACCAAGCCTTGCATTAATGCCTCCTCCCCTCATCTTCCAGCCTGAGCTTTAATAATAATCACTTGCGGTTCCCCCAAATGTGCATTGCTCTCTCATAATTCTCTGCTTTTGTAGTGCTGCTTCCTTGGCCTGAAAAAGCTTCCCTCTTTCTCTAGTTCCCACCCAAGCATTTTATCTTCTGGTACTCCTTCTTTAAGGCTGGGATTCCCCACCTCTTCACCCCCTCCATCTTTTTTTTTTTTTTTTTTTTACAAAGCGGGTATTTGGTGAATATCTCCAACTCCTCCAATCATGGCTGGACGTCCTTTCTTAGATTCCTTTGTAAGTGTGCATAGGTCCATGGGACCTCATTTCACAACTGTTTATTGGTCATTTTCCCCTCCCTAGACCGTGAGCTACTGGAGGGACAAAGATTGTGTCTTTCATGTGGTATTCCAGGACTTAGCACAGTTTAGGCACTCAGTGAATGCCAGATGTGTGAAGACTAAATGCAATAATCAGAGGCATAGTAGAGCCTGGTTCTTGGCAGGTGCTTCATAATAAATATTTTCTAACATTTTAATAATTTTTGCCTGATATGTTTATTATATAATATATTCTATTTTAATAATATTTATTTAATTATTTATAATTTTAAGGTGATGTTTTGTGGCTCAGCATTCTTTGTGTTACTCTTTGTTCCGCTGTACACATTTGAGTATTTCAGCAACATGTTTAGTGAAGTCTCTCTGCTACAGTTTATTCTACATTCTCACTTACCAGTTGGAAGTACTTATAAAATGATTCTGCAAGTGCTTATTTTCCTCATGGTTCAGAGACAGTGACAGTCTCGTTATTTGAATTTTTTTTTAAGCACAATCACTAACCAAACGTAATGTCTTTTGTTAAGTTGTTAACTAACCTGAAATATGGACATTTCCACTAAATCAAACTAAAAAGAATCAGCAAGGATTATACAAAAATGGCATAAAGAAATAAACATGGTAAGCAACACAAAAAAGGTGGCAATCTTTTAGAAAGGTGTAGTTTCCTAATCTGACTGTGTCTTCTCTTTTGACAAAGATTCAGTGCTGGGAGCCCCTGCAGGGAGAGGGTGGAGGAGGAAGGGAGGATCGACAGGGACACAGTTTAAATGTTTTGACAGCTTAGTCAGAGAGCGAATTGCTGCCGGCATTTGCACATTTTAACCCCTGCTGTAACAGCTAGAATTCTTTCTTGCACTATCCGAATCCAAGAAGTAGCTCTTCGGAAAGCTGAACATGTCATACCCGCCACAAAAAATGTGAAAAGTATCAGGTGAACAAGAAATTGAATAAACTCAAATCTCTGTTAGGTGGCAAGAATTTATTTTATTTTAGTTTTCATACTTCCATCTTTCATTAGGCTGTTATCCCAGACATAACCAAGAGTGCTAGAGCACTGTACCTTATTCTCTTGGGCTCCATATGTAAAATTTCAATAACACATTTTGGCAGGATGAGCAGATTTAATGGTAAGGAGTTAAAAAGTCTGCTATGATTTAGTCCCAAAGTTAACTGAGTTAGTGCTTTGTAATTTGTAGATGCTTCAGATCATTTTGTCAAAACAGTGCTTATTGAAAGAGGAGAGTCAATAGGTAATAGTTTCTCATTGTTAGAATAAAGCATGGTCTTTTACGATGGCAGGAGCTTTCTCTCTGTCTCTCCCTCTCCTTGTCACCCTCTCTTGCTCTCAGTAAGTAGAAATGAGGGTAAAAATGTAAAGGAAAAGAGGAGTGTAGTATTTACGATGTTGACTTTTTCAAAAATTTTTATTTAAAATTAATTAACATATGATGTATTATTGGTTTCAAAGGTAGAGGTTAGTGATTCATCAGTCTTTTTTTTTTCCCCTGGACGTTGATTTAATATAGCATTGTCTTCTGCAAGTAGGATTTATTTTCTTGGTCTGACTGTTGTTTGAAAGGAAATCTTAGTAGCACTAAGCTTTGGGTATCATTATAAAATTTCAGCTTAACAATTCACAATCACATACCACTATGTTAGGCACAGGAGAGAATTTAAGAGTTATAAAACAATGTCCATCTCTCCTATCTTCCTATAAGTCTATTAGGCAGGAGTGTAAAAATCAGAAAAAATAAAGTCTATTTTATAATTTATTTAAAATTTTTTCCCTCTTTCCAAGTTTTTAATTTTTTAAAAATATTTTATTTATTTATTTGAGAGAGAGAGAGCACGAGAGCAGGGTGAGGAGCAGAGGGAGAAGCAGACTCCCTGCTAAGCAGGGACCCTGAAACAGGAGTCTATTCCAGGACCTGGGATCATGACCTGAGCTGAAGGCAAACGTTTAACCAACTGAGCCACCCAGGCATCCCCCTTTTTCCAAGTTTTTATTTAAATTATAGTTAACACAGTGTAATATTAATTTCAGGTGTAGAATTTAGTGATTCAGCACTTACAAGTAACACCCAGAGCTCATCACAAGTGCCCTCCTTAATACTCGTTATAATTTATTTTTTAAGATAGTCAGAATTTTTGTGAATAAACAAGGCCAGCATTACATCACTTAGAATGAATCCTCTCCCTGAAATATTACACTTAATTGTATTGTGAAATAAATTTTAAATTTTTGGAGAAGTTTGATTTCTAATAAACTGCAGTATTTCCCCCTTCTCTTTCATTACTCTTGTTCTTTTCTGTGGCTTTTCATGTAGAATTACTAAAGAAAATATTTAAAAGTGCCAAAAACATAGAGAATCAAGCAGTCCAGAGGTGAACTTGTCAGGTTGGTGGTTCTCAATAGATGGTTTCAGGGGCTAATTTGAATTTTTTGCCCTCTTAAAATTGTTAAGACAACTCTGTTATCTTAGGCATCTGTTTCTAGCAGTTCATACTTGCCTTTAAACCGCTCTTTCCATTGTAATGGATTTAAGTGGTTGCTCAGCCTTGAGAAGAAATCAGCCTCCTTAAGCACTTAACTCACTCTAGGAGAGAAACATCCGGAAGGTTTATTATGTGTCACAGCTGGGGTCAACACTCAACTAATGGACAAGAACCTCACCAAATATTTTTAATGGAGACTAGGTAGGGGGTAAACAAGAGGAATGATGGCTGCAAATTGTAGAAGTGTAGAGGTGGGAATAACAGGGGGAAAGGTTTTTACTCCCCCACTTTAACAACTTTCATGGTAACAATTCTGTAGCTTCAAAGCTGTGTTTGACCAGTTGAATTTGGGAAGGGATTATGGTGATTGGATTGGCTACAAGTTTTATCACCTTTATTTTCAAATGTTTGTTTTCTTCATCTTGTGCCAGGGTGGAAGGGGGTTATTTACAAAAGACTCCTGAAGAGCTGTCACAATGTGTTCACTCATTTATTTATAACTTCATTTATGTGTTCACTCAAGCTTCTTTGGAATGCTCACTTTGTGTCAGGTACTGTATTAGTCAATACTTTGTCCTTGGCACACTTTCTAGTTTTGTGAATTAAACTGGGATGTAGTGGGGTGAGATGGTCAAGGGTGATGATGAAGGTAGAAGAGACATATTTTCATGGTCAGTATGATATTTGGCGCAGGAAATATTCTCAGTGTATTCTGGTACAGACAATAGGTAATGGAACTTGCTGAATCATGTTTGGACATATTGATGTTTTTGAAGGACAACTGCTGAGTTCTCATTCATAATAACTCCAATTTATTTCACTTGGGTTTCATTTCATTATATAATAATAAATAAATTAAATGCTTTGTTTTTCAAAACAGTATATTAATTGTAACATTGTGGATTTGGTCTCGGGAGGTCTTGGTTATTGTATATGCAAGCTATGTTAACACTGTTTAATCTCTGCTACAGATTGCCCTCCAAGAACCTTTAAAACTTTCCATGTTAACCAGAAAAATAGTCAATGTAGGTTTATAGCTACTTCATTCCGCTCTAACAAATAACTGTGTGTCAATGATATATCAAAAATTCCTGGTGGAAATAAATACAAGATACAGTGTAAAGTTAAAAAGATTGCTAAATAATATGTAGCACATGATCCCATTTATGAATAACAAGGCACATATAGAAACATCTAGGACCAGACTGAATATAGAAACATCTAGGACCGGACTGAATTGTTTTTTGTTTTTAAGATTATATTGATTTATGGGCGCCTGGGTGGCTCAGTTGGTTAAGCGACTGCCTTCGGCTCAGGTCATGATCCTGGAGTCCCGGGATCGAGTCCCACATCGGGCTCCCTGCTCAGCAGGGAGTCTGCTTCTCCCTCCGACCCTCCTCCCTCTCGTGCTGTCTCTCATTCTTTCTCTCTCCAATAAATAAATAAAATCTTTAAAAAAAGATTATATTGATTTATTTTAGAGGTAGAGAAAGAGAGCATGAGCTGGGAGAGGAGCAGAGGGAGAGGGACAAGCAGACTCTGTGCAGAGCATAGAGCCTAACGCTGGGCATGATCCCAGGATCCTGAGATCATGACCTGAGCCAAAGTTAAGAGTCAGATGCTCAACCAATTGAGCCACCCAGGCGCACCCAGACTGAATTGTTTTTTTTTTTTTAAGATTTTATTTATTTATTTGAGAGAGAGAATGAGAGATAGAGAGCACGAGAGGGAAGAGGGTCAGAGGGAGAAGCAGACTCCCCGCTGAGCAGGGAGCCCGACGTGGGACTCGATCCCGGGACTCCAGGATCATGACCTGAGCCGAAGGCAGTCGCTTAACCAACTGAGCCACCCAGGTGCCCCAGACTGAATTGTTAATAGCATTTATCTCTGGAAGATAGCATTACTGGTTGCCCAAATTACCTCACTTCTCTGGGAGTTTTCCCTTTCCAGAGGGAAAGGGCAGTTCTGGCAGTTATAGATATATTACAAATCCCTGCCTCTCACTGACCTCAGCTAGTGGGCCAGGGGCAGACATCAGAACAGGGAGAACCAAAGCATTGCCTCGATTGAGCCAGTTTAGATTCTCTCTAATGAGGGTTTGTAATTTGGACACAGAAATGCAGATGAGTTGATAAATTTGCTAGGGCTGGGAGGCATGGCTGTGTTTGGGTCATGGGAGTGAAGGAGCAGAAACTAGGCTGGGAGTGGAGGAAGAAAGACTGTTTTCTGATCTCATTCCAATTTCTAAGACTCAGCTATGGAAGTCTGTACTTTCCGCCTTTGAGTCCTTTGAAATACTTCTGATAGTTTTTTCTTTTTAAATAAAAAAACCTCTCTATGTATTCAGTTTGAGTAGAATTCTTGACAATTAAGAAAACTTACACAGTTTTTTGTAAAAGTCATTTCCCCTTTTTGTAAAACTCAATTCTGTTGTTCTAAGGTAACATCTACATGGCTGTTATGAGATATCTGTTGAAATATGGCCAGTTTTGACTCCTTCCAAATAGAAATACAATTCTTGTGGTTTCAACATATTTTAAGGCCACTATTTCTTTTTCTTTTAATTTTTTATTGTTATGTTAATCACCATACATTACATCATTAGTTTTTTATGTAGTGTTCCATGATTTATTGTTTGTGCATAACACCCAGTGCTCCATGCAGAACGTGCCCTCTTTAATACCCATCACCAGGCTAACCATCCCCCCACCCCCCTCCCCTCTAGAACCCTCTGTTTTTCAGAGTCCATCGTCTCTCATGGTTTGTCTCCCCCTCCGATTCCCCCCCTTCATTCTTATCCTCCTGATATCTTCTTCTTCTTCCTTTTTTTTCTTAACATATATTGCATTATTTGTTTCAGAGGTACAGATCTGTGATTCAACAGTCTTGCACAATTCACAGCGCTTACCATAGCACATACCCTCCCCAATGTCTATCACCCAGGCACCCCATCCTTCCCACCCCCACCACTCCAGCAACCCTCGGTTTGTTTCCTGAGATTAAGAATTCCTCATATCAGTGAGGTCATATGATACATATCTTTCTCTGATTGACTTATTTCACTCAGCATGACACCCTCCAGTTCCATCCACATCGTTGCAAATGGCAAGATCTCATTCCTTTTGATGGCTGCATAATATTCCATTGTGTGTGTGTGTGTGTGTGTGTGTGTGTGTGTGTGTGTGTGTGTGTGTGTGTGTGTATGCACCAAATCTTCTTTATCCATTCATCTGTCGATAGACATCTTGGCTCTTTCCACAGTTTGGCTGTTGTGGACATTGCTGCTATAAACATCAGGGTGCACGTACTCCTTCGGATCCCTACATTTGTATCTTTGGGGTAAATACCCAGTAGTGCAATTGCTGGATCGTATGGTAGCTCTATTTTCAACTTTTTGAGGAACCTCCATACTGTTTTCCAGAGTGGTTGCACCAGCTTGCATTCCCACCAACAGTGTAGGAGGGTTCCCCTTTCTCCGCATCCTCGCCAACATCTGTTGTTTCCTGACTTGTTAATTTTAGCCATTCTGACTGGTGTGAGATGGCATCTCATTGAGGTTTTGATTTGGATTTCCCTGATGTTAAGGCCACTATTTCTAAGCAAAACATTTTAGAAAGACTTCAGAGTTTTCATAGGTCCTAGACAGAACATCTAAAGAAACAGTATTTCCATTGCCAAATATAAGTGAATCAGAAATGACATTATTTCCTCTGAAAAATGCCAGGGAATATTTTCTCCCTATGTAGTTATATATATAATGTTTTACACATTTCTGAATTTAACCTTGTATTCCAGTCTGCAACTTTATCTGTTCTTTGTCGTCTGTAATTTTTTTTTTACCTCATTGTATAAGTAAAATGCCAAACCACTCCTCTCAGATGTTCACAAATGGATAATTGAATAAGCCTGTTACGCCATTGTATTTGAAGGTTTCTTAACAAGATCCATAAATACCATTTAGAGTTGTTTTTATTAGATTAAAAACGTGGGAAAATAAGACTGTAGAAGACATAATATTAGCCTAGTGGAAAAAAGTATTTAAACGAACTAAAGTAAACTATTATCAAGATAAGTCTGTATACTTCTCAGAGTTCTATTTTTCTAAAACGGAAACCTCTTTAACTTAGAATGTTCATTAATTTAAAGATTAAAAACAGCTGAAGTTAGAATTTGATATATAATGCACTTCAGCTTCCTGTACTCAATTTTGAGTCTCCCTGAACTTAATTTGGTTTTCCTGTACTCGATTTGATACATACAGTAAGTTTATTATGACATTGTTTATTATGACAATTGGTTTATTTTTGATGGATGTTGCTATGAAATTTTGTCAATAACTACTGCAAAATCCCTAAACTCTTGAAAAGCAATTGACTAATTTCATTCAAAGGCAAAATTTTTGAATTACTCTGAGTTCCACATATTTTATTTACATTTTTAGTTTGTACAATTATCCTTCTTGATTCATATTAGAGAGTTATCCAGAAATCACCTGGGTTCATCTTTGTTAAAAAAAAGTAAAAATATAGCAGATGCGTTGTGGTAATTATATAACAATTTCTGCTGCAGGCAAAAAGCATCATTCAGGCATTTTAATTGAGCCAGCTGCATTTCAGCATGCTAACAAATATACTCTATTGGATCTTCACGAAATTTGTATTATGGCATATATGATAACAAGAATGATGTGGTAAAATGTCTTATATTTTTTGGGGAACAACCTTTTTCATATAATCAACTTTATTTTAAATTGTAAATGTATTTTTATTTTTCAGATAAACTATAATTTGAAGAAGACATTAAGAGGCCAATTACTTTGAGAAGAGATTGTTTTGTGTATAGGCTTTAACTAGATTGTTTTCATGGGTTAATCTCTTATTTTCTAATAGATCAGTTGGACACTTATGAAATAACTTTTTCTTTTTTTTAAAGATTTTATCTACCTATTCATGAGAGACAGAGAGAGAGAGAGGCAGAGGGAGAAGCAGGCTCCCCAAGGAGCAGGGAGTCTGATGCAGAACTTGATCCCAGGACCCCGGGATCATGACCTGAGCCCGAGGCAGACACCTACTCATCTGAGCCACCCAGGTGCCCTGAAATAACTTTTTCTTAATGATAATTTCCCCATAGTATCAAATTTTCATTTCATCTGTACTGTAAGCACTAAATATTTTAATTTTTAATTAGCATCAGTATTTTGGTAAAAATAGAACTTATAACTTGCTTTGTTTTGGTAAATGTAATAGGCACTAATCTTATTTGCTAGATTTTGAGTAGCCTGACTTTCACTTTGGTTTATTTTGGCATTCTTTTTATTATTTTTTCACTTCACCTTTTAACTATCTTCTATGATTGCCGGAGTCCAGCTCCAGCAGGAAAGGGTTTCTTGAAGGAAAGGACGGCGTCCGCGAGTGAGGAGACACAGACACAGGATCAGGTTGTAAGCATCTCCCTCCCGATAGCCTCGGTGGGACCTTTTTTATTCATTAGAATGTTTCCTTGTTTTTCCATTCTTTTACTCTTGCTTAAAGGTTATCTAAAGTTTATTCTTTCTCCAAAGGCAGCTTACAGTGTGTGCACCCTATCTTATCAAAGTACTTATTCCATTTCTATGTGTTTTCGTCTCGTGTCCTTGCTTCATAGACACCATGGAGGATTACTCCTCTTAATCTTTACTTAAAGGCTGACAGATGATGCCCGCACCCTTTTTCCCTTAATCTTATACCATTTGTTGTGTCCTCATTATCAACTCCAGTATAAGGAATGGGAGGAGTAGGGGTAAGGAAGTTAATCCTATTCCAGGGCTTGCCTCGAGGGGCATACCAGAGGTGGCCTCCTTTTTGTATGCAACATAGGGAGGTCCCTGTACTGTGGGAGCGACAATGAGATGCCCTTCTCTTAGAACCCTGGTGCTTCTGAGGTGCCTGTGGGATCTCATACAGGAATTTTTACTGGGCCTGGATCCAACAGCTCCCTTAAACAAAGCTTATCAAAGAACTCTGCGTTGCTCATGTTAGATGAATTACAGATTGGAGGACATTGGGTAATTTTACTTCTTGGTCCATTGTCAGCCTTTTTGGAATCAGTTTCATTATGATTGCTTGCATAGGCATAACTAAATTTATAAATCATTTTATCATGAAACCCCAGAAAAAATCCCATGATTATAAAGATGGCCGCAAATAAAATGAGAGGAAGTAGCAGGAGCCAGCTGTGGAGTCTTCTGATTTTCAGGATTGTCCCTCATACTTGGACTTTGTCAAACAGCATGAGTAGCTTGGCTCGCGCCATATGATAAAATTTTTTTTTTTAAATCTCTTTTGGTCTTTCCTTAAAGGAGCGTTTTCTGTATGCAAAGTAACTCATTCCACTAACGTTTAGTTCTTTCCCTTGGTACCACACAGTTATGAATCCTTTTGGTTGCAAAGATAGAATAAAGAAGGAACAAGAGACAGATAAGAGAAAAGGAAAGGAGGAGAAAAATAGGGGGGATGAGATGCAAACAGGTGAAGACATTTTATTTAACAGAAGGAGGTATAAGTAAAAACATTAACTTTGGAGAAAACAAATAGATTAAAAAGATTAGGAAATAGATAAATATTAAAATAAAAAGACATCATAAGATAAAGCAATCCTATGTTATTCATTTTAGTGAAAGCAAACATAATCTCATGAATAAAAAGAAGTTAAATTCTCCTAGAAGATGTTAATGTCAAAATATCTATTCAGACTTGTCATAAAAGCATAATCTTGCACCATGAAAATATTCTGATATTTTCTTTGTAAATATAATTCTCTGGGACAGGAAACTCTAAATGACATCAATTTCGTATTTCAATTACAAACCAAATTAAAATTATTTTAGAATAAAAATAGGATGCATCTTCATTTAGAAGCCAGATGTCTTATTAAATATAATTTCCTCTGTTGGCTGCTTTATATTAGGGGTAGATTTAAAACAAGAACAGCTTCTGTGAAATATAATTATACCCCTTTTGTGGCTTTCACGGTCATGGAGGCTGGAATATGAAAGTAATTGACAGAAAAATCTGCAAAACAGTTTTTTTCTTTGTCTAAAAGAGTTGCTTAACTTTTAAATCAGATATCATTTTCTTTTGCTATTCCAGAACCTTGTATTGTCTATTATGCTGGATTGATTGGTACAGTCATTCAATTTCCTGTTATGACTTTTTCAGAAAAAGCCTCTCATTGCCCTAACATTCAGTCATCACATAATTTGGTGGAGAGTTCACGTTTTTTTTACAGTTTTCTTAGTCTTACAAAAGCTTTAAGATGGATGCAGTACTATTAAAGACAGAAGCATAGCTATATCTGGTGTTTGGGAGTTAAGAATTATTTTTGTTTCTTTCTATGTGCCCATTCTGGTGAAAGAATGATTTCTTTTGGGGCACCTGGGTGGCTCAGAAAGTGTCTCCCTTCGGCTCAGGTCATGATCTCCAGGTCCTGGGATCGAGCCCCACATTGGGCTCCCAGCTCTGTGGGGAATCTGCTTCTCCCTCTCCCTCTGCCTTCTGTCTCTCTCTCTGTCTTAAATAAATAAAGAAATCTTAAAAAAAAAAAAGATTTCTTTTGCTTTTTGTTTTGATTTTGCTCCTTCTCCTCTTTTATTTATTTATTTTTTAAAGATTTTATTTATTTACTTGACAGAATGAGGCGGAACACAAGCAGGGGGAGTGGGAGAGGGAGAAGCAGGCTTCCCGCTAAGCAGGAAGCCCGATGCGGGGCTTGATCCCAGGACCCTGGGATCATGACCTGAGCCCAGGGCAGGCACTTAATGACTGAGCCACACAGGCGCCCTCCTTCTCCTCTTTTAAAAAAAATTCTTAAAGCATATATCTCCTTATGGAAGGTATCTGTTCCCTTCTTTCTGCTACCTGAGTTTAACGAGACTGGAAATTATCAGCAATTGGAAAATTTTGGCAATAAGTGATGGCCTGGTTCTTAAAATAAAGTTCACTCAGGTGTTCTCTGTCCAGTGGACAGAATCATAGGATCCAGAAGCTGTCTGGTTACATGGTGCCAACAACCATTCAATACTTGTGTTCCAAATGTTCATACAGATCATGTCTGGACACTGGCACTGGTGAAGTGCTCATGAATTGCAAGGTAACCCATTCCACCTTTGGACATCTCTGTTAGACAGTTCTTTATTAGATTGTGCTGAGGTTTTCCTAAAACTTTTGTTTACCAATCACACATCTACTGTTTTTTTTTTTTAAATCACAGTTCTACTTAATGGCAACACACAGGAACTTCCTATTCCATTTTCCACATAACAACCCTTCATATATCAGAAGACAGGTGCTCTGTTCTCTGAATCTTTTCTTCCCCAGATTTAACATTCTCTGTTCCTTCATTGGTATTTCATATGAGTTCCCTGACAAGCATGGTCAATCAGGAATTCTTAATCCTATACCTGCTGTTGCTGTTTTTGTCAAGACATTTTGAAAAATAATTGTTTCAACTTTTTAGTCAACTATTTTTTTCTATTTAATAAGGGTTTTTGAAAATCTATTTTGTATGATGAAATATTCAAAATACAAAAAGTTCTTCAGAAATCTACTTTGTATCATGAAATATTCAAAATGCAAAAAAAAGTACATGTATCTGGACTGTCAAATAAAAAACAAATCCAAAATTAGTAAGAAGAGGCTTTATGTAAGAGGATTATTGCAAGATAGGGAAAGGAACTATTGCAAGAGAGAGAATGTTTTGACCATAAGATCTGCAGGCATCTCAAGAGTTAGTAAGGGACTTTGTTTTGTAGAAAGGTGTGGGGAGGTGGGATGAAAGACTAGCAAAACTGCACAGTAGATTAGAGAACATTCTACCCTGAGGCTAGTCTGTTCTGAGGAGGGTGTGTGAAGAGAGTTGTCTACTAGCTGAAGTTCAGGGACCCGGGACTAGGAGAGAGGCTTAACTTCAGTTTGATCAACATGCATGTTGTTCTCACTGTTCATTTGGGACAAGCAGTTCAGCTAAGCATTTATGACGCAAAGAATGGCAATTTGGAAGATCTGTATCTGGCCATATCTAAGCTAAACAAGGTGGCATCTGAGAGTCTTATCTAGTGTACATGGAGACCAGTGGTTCTTTGCAGTAAGCCATTTTCCCTGAACACGAAAGTGTGGGTAGGGAGATTTCTTCAACCATCACTGTTTTCCAGGATCACAGGCTTCAGTAAAACTCAACATTGTTACTATTCACCACCTGATTTAACAAATGTCAACATTTTTTACCAAATTTGTTTTAAAAACAGTTAAAAAAATACATATTACAGATACAGTGAACCCTCACAACTTATCTCATTTCCTTTCTCCCCAAAGTTAACTGCTATAGGTAGGTACATATATATATATCTCTTTTTTTCGTGAGGTTGGGTTGGGTTTATTTTAGTATATTTATAGACCACTTAGTTTTTTATTCTTGCAAGATAGCTATTTATATTCTTTGCCCATTTTCCCCTTGAGTTGTTTTTTTTCTTACTGAATTGTAGAAATTCTTTATGTTTTCCATAATACTAATTTCTTTGTTGATTATATACATTGAAAACATCGATACCTAATCTTTAGCTTATGGTATCCTTTACATATGTATATATATATACATACATTTACATATATACATATGTACATGTGATATATATACAGAGTTTTTATATTTGAATGTGGCTAAGTGTTTCAGTCAGCTTAACTTAAATCATGCTGTGATAACAAAACTCCCAAATCTCAGGGTTTACTGCAACAAAAGTTTATTTCTCACTCATATTCACATAGGTTGACAGGCTCTGTCTGCTCCATATCTTCACTTTGGCTCCTATCTTGGACATGGCTGTTCTTACGGCAGAGAGAAAAGAGAGTCTGCAGACCCACAAGAAGTCTCTTAAGCTTCTCTTTGCAAGTGGCATATATCACTATACCCTCATTTCATTGGCGAAAGCAAGTGACATGGGGTGAAGGTGTATCTTCTCCCATAGTTGAACCTGGTAGGGAGGGGCAGCAAATATTTTCACAGGGGTGCAGTCTACCATTCCAGTTTTCCCAATCCCTTTCTTTGTGGTTTGTGCCTTTTATGCTATGTCAAAGAAATAATTTCCTAATCAAATTTCATGAAAATATTTTCTATATATATATATATTTTTTAAGATTTTATTTATTTATTTATTTGACAGAGAGAGAGAGACATCGAGAGCAGGAACACAAGCAGGGGGAGTGGGAGAGGGAGAAAAGCAGGCTTCCCGCTGAGCAGGGAGCCAGATGTGGGGCTCGATCCCAGGACCCTGGGATCAGGACCTGAGCCGAAGGCAGACACTTAATGACTGAGCTACCCAGGCGCCCCTTTTTCTATATTTTTTGAAAGACAATTTTTATACTTGTGTTTTTGATCTATCTGGAATGTATTTTTGGGCATGGTGTGAGATAAAGATCTAAGTTTATCTTATTTTTTCTTATGAATAATCAAATATGCCTACCAGAATTCATTGGCTATTCTGTCCCTTTTCTTCTGATATTCTTAATGTGATCCGTGCCATATATCCAGTTCCCATGTATATGTGGTCTCTTTCTGGCATCTCTAATAGGTTTTGTTTGTCTATTTGTATATGTCTATGACAAAAAATAAAATAGATATATATTTTTAAATTCAGAAATATATCCAAATGTGGATCAGCCTTGGGGTTTTACTCAAGGGATACTTTTTTTCTCTAACCTGAGATCTAGATTGAAATCATTTCCTCATTTGCCTATGCTGTTGGGTGGAGTATTTTTTGTTTTTTTTTCTCATAGGTTTCCTATCCTGTAGAAAGCTTGTCCTGGTTCTAGCCTGTTCACTCTTGTTTAGTTCCTCCCCATGGTTTTAGTTCTGCCTTGAGCCTCTGCATGCTCTGTGCTAGCATCTGTTTTAATTATACAATGGATAAATATGCAGACTCTGGAGCCAGATGGTCCAGTTTCAAATCCTGGCTTGACACTTATCAGCTTGGATCTTGGACATCACAATCTTTCTGTATTTCAGTCTCTTTACCTGTAAAATGGATATAATGGATATACCTCGTTGTGTTGTGGGGATTATGTAGTAAGTGGGTTGTCCAACATCCTCAGATTTCTTTTTTTTTTTTTAAAGATTTTATTTATTTATTTATTTGAGAGAGAGAGAATGAGAGACAGAGAGCACGAGAGGGAAGAGGGTCAGAGGGAGAAGCAGACTTCCTGCTGAGCAGGGAGCCCGATGTGGGACTCGATCCCGGGACTCCAGGATCATGACCTGAGCCGAAGGCAGTCGTTCAACCAACTGAGCCACCCAGGCGCCCCATCCTCAGATTTCTTTTCCATTTTTGTACGTGCATGTTCCAGATGAAATGTCACTTCCAAGCCAGCACCTGTGTCTTTGTTGTCAACTGCTCTTGTCCGTCAGAACCTGCATTATTTGTGTTATTCGAGACCCAAAAGTACTTGGTTAATTTTGTCCCTTATTCCCCTCTTCCCCCAGCCTTTAACCAATGACTGACACTTTTAGGTTATCTTCATCTTCCTTGCCTCCTAGCCATCAGACACACCTGGGTGATATGTAACTAACTCTGAGATAATGTTTTACACCAGAGGTCCCATGGGGTTGAGCTATTCTCCAACACGGCTTACACCTTTGCTTGGCTTCCTCCACTTATTGGTCCTGCTTCACCACTCCCACTTCCCCTAAAAGCTCTTATTAAATCACTTTCACACAGTTCCTTGCCCCAGGGTGTGGTCTAGAGGAGGCCAACTTAAAGCAGTTTATTTGACTTACTACCTATATATAAAGTGCTTTGCACATAGTATATCATATAAATGTTGGCTGTTTTTATTCTTGCTATTACTATGTTGGCCCAAGGCAAGATGGTTTGGTGAAGGTCTCCTTTCCTCACTGCCTCATCCTCAAAATATATATTTCATTCTATTTAATAATTTACAATAGTATGGTTAATATAAGGCTGCCATGTACCAGCTTTACAGAAGGCTTGGGAGTAACAGTGTAGGACAAGAAAACTTAAAACTGAATGATGAATACAACTCTACAAATAAACGGAGTCTGGCCTTGCTTCCCTCATTTTTGGTCTATGCTTCTCTCTGATCCTGAGTGGGGACAAGCTTTTATAAGTCTTTGTGGTGAAAAATCCCCATCCTCTTCAGAAGACTCTTATCTGCATCCTACAGGAACTCTCTTAAATGTGACTTTGGATATGATCCTTTTCTCTGAGTGACTGAGGGTAAATAATACACCAGGATTTACATCCACTAGCATATCAGACACTAATTTCATAGAGTCTTAAAATATGTGGGAGAAGAAAAAGAAAATAACTTTTAATAGAAAGAATACTTTTGAATTCTAGGACTGCAAGCATTAAAAGGGTTTGGTCAGCCAAAATATTATTTTGTAAGCCAACATTTTAATGTTCTTTTTGAAAGAGATGGAACAATTTGCCTTAAACAACTGAGACATTGAATGTCAAATTTGAACCCATATGCTGGGTTGTAAGTTCAAATAGCTGTATTGTGTGAAATTCTAGAAAACTAGCTTTGCCATGAAAATGTTATTATAGCTGGAATTAGAGGTAGGCTATTGTGATTTTGTCTCTGACCATAAAAAAAGTAAAGCACTGGAATTCACAACCCAAGGGTATCTGCAGAGGCAGAAGCAGAGATAAATGAGGTATTTCAGTTACTATAAAATAAGACTTTGGTCTCCCTGCATCCCATTTTTCAGTTATAAATTAAATAATATTATTGTTTTTCAAATAGGCTCTTGCACTTAGAAAAGATTTCAACTTAGACAAATCTGAATGCTGATGAATAATATTTAGCTTAGGTTTTGAAGCATGTGGTATGAAGGAGTTATGTCAAAGTTTTGAGCTTTGGAGTATCTGAGGATATTCTGGAATTCCCTATTCACAGCACTGTAAATTTAGAGAGAGAATGAAACTATATTATACTGATGTTTCATTCAGGACTAACCTCCGCCATAAATTTACCAAACTATAAGTGATATTTACTGTTCATAGTTGTAATGTTCAGGGACAGGATTTGATGTAGTGTATTAGATTTTATTGTTGCAGTAACAAATTACTACAAATTTAGAGGCTTAAAACAACATACATTTATTATCTCGCAGTTTCCATGGATTAGGATTTCAAGCACAATCTAGCTAGATCCTTTGCTCAAGTTTTCACAAGATTGCAATCAAAGGGCCAGCTGGGTTGAATTTCTTTCTGGAGCTCAGGGTCCTCTTTCAAGCTCCTGTGATTTTTGACCTAATTCAGGTCTGTGAGGTTGTAAGTTCCAGTTTTTTTGCTGGCAGTTAACCAGGTAATTCTCAGTTCCTAGAAGCCTCTCTTAGTCCTTAACATTTGACCCTCTTACAATATGGCTGCATACTTCTTAAAGGCCAACAGGAGCATCTCTCCCTCCAGTCTGAAGGACAGTTTTACATAATGTAACATTGCAGGAGTGACTATGTCATCACTTTTGCCATATAATGTAACCTAATCAAGGGAGTGATTATCTTACTACTTTTACCATATTCTGTTGACTAAGAAGCAAGCAATAGTTTCCTCTGCACTGAAGGGATTATGTAAAGGCATGCATGACTCATTGAAGGTCGTGTTAGGGAAAGTCCACTGTACTTAGTATACCCAAAATTACATAATTAGGTTATATATCATATTAAAGCTGCCTAGTTTTTTCATTTCATAAAATGGTAAATTGAAATATAATTAAGGAAACACATGAGTCACTGAAACCATTGGTGGTCTTGAATTAAGATTTCTTTAGCTTGGGGTGCCTGGGTGGATCAGTCATTAAGCGGCTGCCTTCAGCTCAGGTCATGATCCCGGGGTCCTGGGATCGAGCCCCGCATCGGGCTCCCTGCTTGCGCCGGGAAGCCTGCTTCTCCCTCTCCCACTCCCTCTGCTTGTGTTCCCTCTCTCGCTGTGTCTCTCTCTGTCAAATAAATAAAATCTTAAAAAAAAAAAAAAAGATTTCTTTAGCTTGAATTTTTTTTTTAATTTTTAAAATTTTTGAAATTTTAATTATTTATTTTTTAAATGCAGGTATAATTAACTTATAGTGTTATAATAGTTTCAGGTGTACAATATCATGATACAGCATTTCTATACATTACTTAGTGCTCATCACCATATGTGTACACTTAATCCCCTTCCCCAATTTCACCCATGACTCCACCTACACCCATCTGGCAACCATCAGTTTATATTTAAGAGTCTCTTTTGGTTTGTCTTTATTTTTTCTTTTTTGTTTGTTTTATTTCTTAAATTCCACATATAAGTGAAGTTATATGGTATTTGTCTTTCTCTGACTGACTTATTTCACTTAACATTATACTTTCTAGATGCATCCCTGTTGTTGCAAATGGTGAGATTTCATTCTTTTTTATGGCTGAGCAATATTCATATTCAGATATATATATATATATATATACACACATAGATAGATATATACCTATATATCTATATATATATACTACATCTTCTTTATCCATTCATCTATCAGTGGACACTTGGGTTGCTTCCATATTTTGGATATTGTAAATAATGCTGCAATAAATATAGGGGTGCTCATATCTTTTTGAATTAGTGTTTTTGTTTTCTTTGGGTAAATACCCAGTAGTGAAATTACTGGATCATATAGAAATTCTATTTCCAATTTTTTGAAGAATGCCCATACTGTTTTCCACAGTTGTTGTACCAACTTGCATTCCCACCAACAGTGCAGGTGGGTTCCTTTTTCTCCACATCCTTGTCAACACCTGTTATTTATTGTGTTGATTTTAGTCATTCTGTCAGGTATGAAATGATATCTTACTGTGGTTTTGATTTACAATTCCCTGATGATTAGTGATTTTGAGTATCTTTTCTTGTGTCTGTTGGCCATCTGTATTTCTTTGGAGAAAGGTCTATTTAGGTCCTCTGCCCATTTTTAATTGGATCATTTATTTATTTATTTTTATATTGAGTTGTATAAGTTCTTTATGTATTTTGGATACTAACCCCTTATCAGATATATCATTTGCAAATATCTTCTCCCATTTAGTAGGTTGTTTTTTTGTTTAGATGATGGTTTTTACTTTGGTGTAGTCTCAATAGTTTAATTTGCTTTTGTTTTCCTTGCCTTAGGAGACATGTCTAGGAAAATGTTTCTTCATCTTATGTCAAAGAAACTACTGCCTATATTTTCTTCTAGGAATTTTATGGTTTCAGGTCTTACGTTTAGGTTTTTAATCCATTTTGAGTTTATTTTTGTATATGGTATAGGAAAGTGGTCCAGTTTCTTTCTTTTGTATGTAGTTGCTCAGTTTTCCCAGCACCATTTGTTAAAGAGACTGTCTTTTTCTATCTATCTATCTATCTATCTATCTATCTATCTATCTATCTATCTTTAAGGATTTTATTTATTTGAGAGAGAGAGCAAGCATGAGCAGGGAGAGTGGCAGAGGCAGAGGAGAAGCAGACTCCTCGCCAAGTGGAAGCCTGACATGGGGCTTGATCCTAGGACCTTGCGATCATGACTTGAGCCAGAGGCAGAAGCTTAATGGGCTGAGGCACCCAGGCACCCGAGACTGTCTTTTTCTTATTTTATATCCTTTCTTCCTTTGTCATAGAAGCGTGGTTTTATTTCTGGGCTCTCTCTTCTATTTTATTGATCCATGTGATTATTTTTGTTCTTTAGCTTGAATTTGTATTCTAAGTTTCTAAAGTAAATAGGAGGCATATGTTTATGTTACCTTCATGACCATAATGACATTTATATTATCTTTTAGTTAGTACCTATTGGTCAGCTCAGAGTTCCAGGAGACTTTGATGGATTATAGTAATAGAAAATTTTCATGAAAAATTAGATCTGGAGATAAAAGGAGCCTCCAAGAACAAGAGACAAACAACAAGCAGTTAGTAGATGTAATAGAAGAAAATCCCTATTTATAATAGTGATAAAGTATGAAATACCTAGGAATGAAATTAACAAAAATTTGCAAAGTCTATGTGAAAATTAAAATATCACTAAAGAACACAAAGAAAACTTGGACAAATGTTAAGAAATCCCATGCTCTTGGATAGGAAGATGATATTATAAAGCTGATATTTCTCCCTAAGTTATTCAATTAATTTAAGCTGAAGTACTAGTAAGGTATTTTTCTTTTCTTTTTTTTTTAAAGATTTTTTATTTATTTATTTGAGAGAGAGAATGAGATAGAGAGCATGAGAGGGGAGAGGGTCAGAGGGAGAAGCAGACTCCCCGCTAAGCAGGGAGCCCGATGCGGGACTCGATCCCGGGACTCCAGGATCATGAGCTGAGCCGAAGGCAGTCGCTTAACCAACTGAGCCACCCAGGCGCCCAAGGTATTTTTCTTTTAACTAGACAAGTTGACTCTAAATTTCATATGGAAAAATGATCAAGGAAATATAGCCTGGAAAATTCTAACAAAAAAGAAGAAAGAGAGATTTAGGAAGAATTTGCTGGCCACATATTAATATGTATATGCCACAGTAAAGCTACATTAATTAAAAGTGTGGCACTGGTATATGAACAAAAGGAATGGAAAATTAAGAAATAGAGTTGAATGTATGTGGGATTTTAATATAAAAGTGGTATTTCAAATCAATGGTGAAAAGATACTTTGTTCAATAAATTGTTAAGGGATAATTGGTTAGTTTCTTCAAAGAAGGCTTAAAAGGGAACCCCTATCTCCCCCAAAATAAATCCAGATGGGTTGAAGACATAAATATTAAAATGTGAAAACATAATAGTATCAGAGGAATAATGAAAGATGTTTTCATAACCTTGGCATTTGGAAGGCCTTTCTACAAATGACATAAACTCCCTGAAATTCATTAAAATGATTTAATTTAACTTTATGAAAATTTAAAAAAAGCCAAAAGCATCATAAGCATAGAAAAATGATAAAACTGGAAAAAATTTGAAACATATTATACAAAAGTACTTAAATTTTAAATATGTAAGATAGCCTATAAATCAATAAAGAAAAAGACTATAGGCTAACAGAAAATGAGGAAACTTCACAAAAAAGGAAATGAAAATGACTCAAACAGGGGCGCCTGGGTGGCTCATTTGGTTAACCATCTGTCTTCTGCTCAGGTCATGATCCCGGGGTCCTGGGTTTGAGCTCTGCATCAGGCTCCCCGCTCAGTTGCTTCTCCCTCTCCCACTCCTCCCTCTTGTGCTCTCTCTCTCTCTCTGTGTCAGGTAAATAAATAAAATCTTAAAAAAAAATGACTCAGATGAAAACACCTCACTCATGATAAGAGAAAGACAAATATAAAACCATAGTAATATACCACTATTTTCACTATATTAAGTTGGTAAAGAAAAGTTTGATAATACATGGTTAGCAAGACATAAAGAGACTTAACTCTCTTATATGACTGGTTGGAATGTAAATTGATACAAATTGTCTGGAGGATAACCTCGCAATATCTAGCAATATAAGAAATTCATGCAGGAGTGCCTAGGTGGATCAGTTGGTTAAGCGTCTGACTTTGGCTCAGGTCATTATCTCAGGGTCCTGGGATTGAGCTCAGAGGGGAGTCTGCTTGTCCCTCTCCCTCTCCATCTGGCCCTTCCCACTGTCATGCTCACTCTCTCTCTCAAATAAACAAATAAATAAATAAAATCTTTAAAAAAATTCATGCAGCCTTTGATCCTGCTATATATTTTCTGTGTATTGATCCTACTTATACATGAGCATGATGAATATGTACAAATATATTCATGACAGTACTGAATATAATATAATAATAGAAACATTTGGAAGGGGCGCCTGGGTGGCTCAGTTGTTAAGCATCTGCCTTATGCTCAGGTCATGATCCCAGGTCCTGGGATCGAGTTCCGCATTCGGCTCCCTGCTCAGCGGGAAACCTTCTCCCTCTCCCATTCCCCCTGCTTGTGTTCCCTCTCTTGCTGTGTCTCTTTCTCTGTCAAATAAATAAAATCTTAAAAAAAAAAGAAACATTTGGAAGTAATGCAAATGCCTTTTAATAGAATATTCGTTAAATACACAATGGTTTGTGAAAGTAATAGCTTTTTTGAATGTCTATTGTGTGTCAAATACTATAGTAAGCACTTTACATATATAATTTAACTCTCACAACAAATATATGAGAAAGGACCCATTATTATCCTCTTTTCACAAAAGGGAAAACTGAGGCACAGAAGGGACAACTAACTTACTCCTTTTTATTTTATTTTTTAAAGATTTTATTTATTTATTTGACAGAGCGAGACACAACGAGAGAGGGAACACAAGCAGGGGGAGTGAGAGAGGGAGAAACAGGCTTCCTGCCGAGCGGGGAGCCCAATGCGGGGCTTGATCCCAGGACCCTGGGATCATGACCTGAGCTGAGGGCAGACGCTTAATGACTGAGCCACCCAGGCACCCCAACTAACTTACTCCTGATAAGTGGTGGGGCTGGGACTCAAACTTAGGCTTAGGGTAGACATATTCTTACTAGGGTACAGGTTCTCCCATATATATTAAATTCTAGGAAGGTGTGAAAAAGAAATTCAAGGAAGCCACTCTATGTACTGTACTGATGATCTAGATTGCCTAGAAATACACATATATATGTATTTCTAAGATACATATTTTATGAGAAAATTGCAAGGAATAGAATGGTGTAACATACCTTCTTTGTGGAAAAAAGAATGTATTGATAAATGTTTATCAATACATGGTCTATCTTCATAGATACACCAAAAAATTAGCATTAGTGTTTGCATCAGGGGAGAGGAACTGAGTGTCTTGGTGAACAGAGGAAGGAAGAAGGTATATTTATGTTTATTGTTTTGTGTATTTTGAATTTTGTGCCATGAACATATGCTTTTATTAAAGAAAAAGAAATTGAATAACAATAACAATAGCGGTAAACATAGGGAAGAGAAATTTAGAGGCCTGGTTTATACAGCATGCTTTTGCAAGTGTCATACTTGCATTTGTAAGGAGTTCATGTTATAAAAATTTAACATGCACCATAAATAAATGAGAAGATGAGTTCCAAAAACTGGGAAAAGATATTTATTTATAACATATAGAACCAACAAAGGATTATTACCTACACATCAGTAAGGAAAAAGGCAAACAAACCAATAGAAAAAATGAGCAAAGATATGAACAGGTAAATCATAGAAGAGGGAGTTTAGGCTAATGAACACATAAAAAGATGATCAACCACACTAGAGTTATGGGAAGGCAAATTAAAATGAGCTATTTCATTTCATACCCCAATATTTAAAAGTTTGTTGGTAAATATATCAATGAGGATGGATAACAATAGCAGGAATGGCTGGTGGAGTGCAAATTCGTACAACTACTTTGGGGAATAACATGGTAATGCCTAGCGGAGTGGAAGATACCCCTGAAGACCCTATGACTCAACAGCTCCAATCCACATGTGCTCAGGGAGACATGTACAAGGATGTTCACAGTGGAGTTTTTTAAAATAAAATTTTGTTGGCTATATCAGGTAATATAATTCTCAAGTATATCTTAGAATTTCCTTTTTTAAAACTTATTTATTTATTTATTTAAGAGAGAGAGAGGAAGAGAGAGGGCGAGCAGGGGGAATGGCAAAGGGAGAGGGAGACAAGCAGACTCCCCAGGACCCTGAGATCATGACTTGAGCTGAAATCAAAAAGTCAGACACTTAACCAACTGAGCCACCCAAGCATCCCTATTTTAGAATTTCTAAAGAACTTGGCAGTTGATACCCATGGCATCTATGAAATTGGCTTTGCTACCATGTTTTTACATTTTTAGTGGCTGCCCTAGTGTTTGCAATATACATTTACAACAAATTCAAGTACACTTTCAAATAACATTGTACCATTTCACAGGTAATGTAGGCACTTTATATTAACCAAGTATGATGGTGATTTTTAAGTGTCAAATTAACTGGCCAAAGGGTGCCCAGATTAAACATATTTTTTTCTGGGTGTGTGTCCATGAGGGCGTTTCTAGATGAGATTAACATTTGAATTAGTAGACTCAATAAAGTAATTGCCCTTCCCAATATGAGTGAGCATCATCCAATCTGGTGAGGGCCTGAATAGAACAAAAGATAGAAGAAGAAGGGATTTACCTCTGCCCCCAATCCTACCTCACTGATTGAGCTAAGACATCTCATGTCAGTTTTTTTTAAAGATTTTATTTATTTATTTGAGAGAGAGAGAGCACAAGCAGGGGGAGTAGCAGAGGAAGAGGGAGAAGCAGACTCCCTACTGATCAGGGAGCCTGACGTGGGGTTCGATCCCAGGTTTCCGGGATCATGACCTGAACCAAAGGCAGACATTTAACCAACTGAGCCACCCAGGCGCCCCTCATGTCATCTTTCACTGCCCTCAATTGGGATTTGCACAATTGGCTCCCCTACCTCCCAGGCCTTAAGAACTTAGACTGAATTACATCATAGCCTTTCCTGGGTCTTCAGCTTGCAGATGGCAGATACTGGGATTTCATAACCTCCATAATTATGTGAGCCAGTTCCTCACTGTGTGTGTGTGTGTGTGCGTGCGTGTCCTTTGGTTCTGTTTCTCTGGAGAACTTTAATACACCAAGTATTCCTGATTTCTCCCTCCCATCCTTTGTATCATTGCTGTCATTATTTCACTTATACACAAGCAATAATCATTGAATACACTGTTGCTATTATTATTCTGAACAAACTGTTATCTGTTAGGTTCACTAAGAATAAGAAAAATAAAAATTTTATTTACATTCACTTATTCTTTTTCTAGTACTCTTCCTTTCTTTATGTCTGACCTGTATAATTTTCTTTCTCTCTGAAGAACTTCCTTTAACATTTCTTGCAGAGCAGATCTGCTAACAACATATTCCCTCAATTTTTATTTTTCTGAGAAAGTATTCCTCCACTTTTGAATGGTAATTTTGCAGGACACAGAATTCTATTTTGCTAGCTTTTTCCTCTTAACACTTGAAATATTTCACTCTACTTTCTTCTTGCTTGCGTGGTTTCTGAAGAGAAATCACATATAATTCTTATCTGTGTTCCTTTCTATAGGTAAAATGTTTTATCTGCTGGCTTCTTTCAAGATTTTTTTATTTTCTAAAAAAATTTAGATATAAGTGACATATAGCAAGATTTTTTCTCTATGTTTGATATTCTGTGGTTTGAATATGGTATACCCAGGTTTGATTTTTGTTTGTTTGTTTATTCTTTGGGGCATTTATCTTGGCCCATGTTCTTTGAGCTTTCTGGAGCTATGATTGGGTATCACATATTAATTTGGGGAAATTCTCAGTCATAACTGTTTCAAATATTGCTGTTGTTCTTTTCTGTCTTTGTTGTCCTTTTGTTATTCCCATTATACATATGTTGCACATTTTGTAGTTGTTGCCCAGTTTTTGGATGTTCTGTTCTGTTTTTTTTTTTTTAAGATTTTTATTTCATTTATTTGACAGAGACCCAGTGAGAGAGGGAACATAAGCAGGGGGAGTGGGAGAGGGAGAAGGAGCCTCCCGCTGAGCAGGGAGCCTGACGTGGAGCTTGATCCCAGGACCCCGGGATCATGACCTGAGCCAAAGACAGATGCTTAACTGACTGACCCACCCAGGCACCACTGTTCTGTTTTTTTTTTTTAAGTCTTTTTATCTTTGCTTTTCAGTTTCTATTGACATATCCTCAAGCTCAGAGATTCTTTCCTCAGCTATGTCTAGTCTATTAATGAGCCCATCAAAGGCATTCTTCACTTTTGTTATAGTGCTTTTGATTTCTAACATTTCTTTTTGGATACTTTCCAAAGTAAACTAACCCTATTTCAATCTTGGAACACAAAAGGAGTTCTCCTTGTATATTTATTAAAGTATGGAGACAAAAATCAAACAGCCTTGGGACACCTGGATGGCTCAGTCAGTTAAGCATCTGCCTTGGGCTTAGGTCATGATCTCAGAGTCCTGGGATCAAGTCCTGCATCAGGTTCTTTGCTTGGCAGGGAGTCTGCTTCTCCCTCTGCCTGTAGCTCCCCCTGCTTGCGTGCGCATTCTCTCTCTCTTTCACAAATAAATAAATAAAATCTTAAGAAAAAAATCAAACAAGATCAACAAAAATTGTCATATTTCCTGGGAAATGCTGATGGAAACCAAATCAGACTTAGACTCCCCTAGAACAAATAAAACTAATGTTTTGTTTTTCCATTTTATCCTTGATCAGTTAATCACTAAAAGGAGAAGCATTGGTGGCATTTTTCAAATAAAATGATAGCTAGAGTCATTGTGTGATACTTGATACTTTCTTAGAATTTCTATCTCTCTGCTTATATTACCCATCTGTTCTTGCATATTGTTTATTTTTTCCATGATAGCTCTTAGCATATTCATCATAGTTGTTTTAAATTCATAGTCTGATAATTCTAAATTCCTGCCATATCTGAATCTGGTTCTGATGCTTGTTCATTCTCTTCAAACTGTATTTTTTGCCTTTTATTAGGCGTTGTAATTTTTTGTTCAAAGCTGGACATGATATTCTGGTTAAAAGGAACTCCTGTAAATAGGCCTTTAGAGGTATGGTGGTAAGGTATGGGGGAGGGGAAGTGTTCAATAATCTTATGACTAGGTTTCAGTCATTTAGTAAGCCCGCATCCCTGCTCTGTCAACTTCCAAAATGCTTCTCATCTTTCCCCCCTGCCTTAGGTAAGATAGGAGGGCTAGCAGAGCTGGAGTTGGGGTTGAATGGCAGAAGGCTGTGGTCTCTTCCCCCAAGTACATTAGGCTATGATAAAACCCCAGTAGTTTAGGGTCTGGTAAAATAATTTCTCCTGAGGGCACATCTTGTTAAGAAGAACAGAATGCTCTGTGAATTTCAAAATGGTGATTTTTCTCCTCCTTCTGTCAGAAGCATAAGAGGGTTTTCTTCTAATCTTCACTGTGAGAACTTGGTAAAGGTCCTAAAACTAAAGCTTACAAAAGTGTGGGGTCTCCTAAAATGGCTCCCTCTGGAGTTTTAACTCTTGGACTTGTCCACACTGTGTCTCCAGTAATTCAACTACATCAATTACAGGCCAGGTTTTTCTACCCTGCACTGCTTCCTTGGAGGTTTCTGCTTGTGGATTTCTTCTCTGGTAAATTGGGGTTCTCTGTACTTGTTTCTCTAAATTTGGGACCAGCACTTTGCTCTGTGACCTCACTTCTTTGGTAGACCCAAGAGAAGTTACCGATTTTCAGCTTTTTACTTGTAGTTGGAATGGACTGCCAATTTCCAAGCTTTTTACGTGCCTGACTGGAAACTGGGTGTCTGTTCAGTGGCCATTGCTTTAATATTGAAAAATTTGAAACATCCTAAATATCTGTCATTAGGAGAAGGAATAATTAAATTGTGGTATATTAATATAATGGAATACTATAATGCAGTTAAATGAATGTATTGATTTATATGATTTAAAGTGGCAGTATCACAAAAACAGAGTAAAATAAAGAAGATGCAGAATAACATACAGAAAATAATCCTACATATTGTTTATGGATATGTATGTGTGTATTAAAAGTAAAATAATGTAATAGAAAGGTACATATCATCAAGATAGTGATTCCTTCTGGAGATGTAAGGAGTAATTGAATCAGTGAGGGATACAACAGAGGCTTCATCTGTGTGTGATATTTTATTTCCAAAAAGAACAAAAGATTTAAAGCAAATACAGCAAAGTCTTATTACATGTTAATTATGTGTGCCTTTAGGAAAGCTAGTTAACCTCCAAGTGCTTTAATTTTCTTTTCTTTGACATAGAGACAGTAGTAATACTTATCTGATAGTTGTTTTGAGGGTTAAGTTAGATTATCTATATTTCTAGTATATTAAAAATTTTATAATAAAATGTAAAGAAAAGTTAATATGAAAAAAGAAATATTTTAAGATTTGAATGAACTTAAAAATGACATTATGTGGGTTATGATTGTGACAAGTTCTACCATATTCAGCTCAAATTAGAACAAATGTATCTGGGGCAATCCTTATTCTAGCTGTCATTTTATTTGGAGAATTCCACCAATGCTTCTCCTTTCAGTGGTTAACTGATCAAGGATAAAATGGAAAAGCAAAGCATTAGTTTTATTTGTTCTAGAGGAGTCAGAGTCTGATTTGGTTTCCATCAGCATTTCCCAGGGAATGTGACTGTTTGATTTTTGTTGAGCCTGTTTGATTTTTGTCTCCATACTTTAATAACTTACAAGGAGACCTCCTTTTGTGTCCCTAGAAATACAATTTTTTTTGAAGCTCCTAGTGGAATTTAGTACTGTTTCTATTCATTAACAAAATACCAGGAAGCTGCAGGAGCGCCTTCAATGGGGACAATAGAGGGAACCGGAATTCTCTTTGAATGCTGCTTGTATGTCTTCTCTTCTGATTCTTTGTCCTCTAGTGTGGGTGGTGCCTCTGATCTGACTGACACTTTAGTCCATGTTTTCTAAATTACTAGAGTCTTTATGGTGTATTGGATTGCTGTTACCTTGCTTAAGATTGCTTTGGAAAGTACAGTGCTTTTTTTTTTTTTTTTAGTACAGTGCTTTTGAATGACTTGGAAAATATCTTCTGTTTAGGAAAATGCTCATGTTATGCTCTAGTTGTCAGTAGGCTGAGATTATTAAAAAAGATAAAGAAGATAAAGTCCTCTGGGCATCATCTTTCTAGATTTAAGTGAAAAGAAATCTACATAGCCATATGAACGAGGAAAGCTGCCGTTTGAAGCCTGAAAATCCTTTTGTGAAATAGCATGTTTTTGAGACACGTGCTTTGTGGCTAAAAGGTTCCTGTAACTATGTAATATAAAAGTAGGTCTTTTTGACCCAAACCGGGGGAAGAAACTGTTGAAGCATGAGTTCCTTTGTGAACTCAATGCCTGTAGCAAAATAAGAATAAGGATATTTTAGCAGTTCTGGTGGAGGCTTTAGGATGAATCAGAACACGACCTTATCTAGGTCAGATATTGTCTATGACTAAGTGAAAAAGCCTAGGGAGTCCCAGGTTTACTTTGAAGAACGCATAGACAGGCAGGTATAGTTCCATGGTGTATACATGCAAATATGCATACACAAGTGCTCCCCATCTCCTTTATTTGGCATTGCTGAGGAATGAAGTTTTCTCTATACAAATGAAACTTACTCAACGAAATAGAACAGTTTAATATTTAATATGAATCTGCCTTCTTTAATAAACATACCAAACACATTTTAACATTTTCTTGATGATTCATCCATCACTATTAATAATTAAATATGATGTTTTTATTTCTCTGTAATGCTTTGCTTTCATTCCTTCCCCCATCTCTGTTACTAAAGCATACTCATTACAGAAAATCCGAAATACAAAGAGGAAAACATCACTTATTAGACTTACCCAGAGATAATCAATGCTAATTCTATGTATTTTCAAATGCATAGTCATATGTCCATACATTCTTAAACAAATAGAAACATTCAGTAATATCTTTTGTGATCTGCTTTTTCTCATAGTGATTTATCATGAATATTTCTTTTTGTTTCAGTAGACCCATACCATTTTGAAGGACATGATGTTCCACTGTATGGACATACTATATTTTACTTCAACAATGCCATTGTCTTACACAGATTATGTTCAACATTCTTACATCACAAACAACACTGTGTTTAATGCGCATGTGTAGTTGGTATGTATATGTGTATAAATATGTACCTTTATATGCATCCTTGATTATTTCCTTATAATAAATTATTAGATATGGAATTTACATCTCAAGAAACATACACATATTTGAAGATTTTGATGTGTTTGGTCAGTCAGGGCTAATATTTATTCATGTATCTTGGGGTGGCTATACAGCTAGTCTAGGGCTGGTTTCCACCCTGATTGTTCAGTGTCTGTGCTGCACTGGTGATTAAACATCTTGACATATTTTATTTTTGCAAACCATCCATAAGAAAGTAATATGAATGTGTATTCCCACTTAGATTTACATTTTGGAGAGAGGTGAAAGGAGCTCCTTTAAAGGTTTTGTTTTTATTCTCACGTAAAAATAAACACTTGAAACTCAGAAAATATTTGAACGTAGAAATTTTGGGGCTAAAAACCAGATGTTTTTCCATGAAGTAAAATATACAGTACTTAAAAGATTTAAGCAGGCACTTGACTAAGGTTATATGAATAACAACTAAAGACATGAGAGGGTGCTCCAAGGTGTTAGTCATTTGGGAAATATAATTAAAATCTGAAATGAGAGAGTGCCACACACCTACTGTAATGGATCAAAATAATAATAATAAAAAAAACCCAAGTTCCAAGTGTTGATAAGAAGACAGAACAACCAGAAACTGTCACATATTGGTGGTAGGAATGCAAAAATGGTATAGCCACTAGGAAAACTGACTGTTCCTTTAACATTAAACACACACTTGGGGCACCTGGGTGGCTCAGTCATTAAGCGTCTGCCTTAGGCTCAGGTCATGACCCCAGGGTCCTGGGATCCAGCCCCATGTCGGGCTCCCTGCTCAGCGGGAAGCCTGATTCTCCCTCTCCCACTCTCCCTGCTTGTGTTCCCTCTCTTGCTGTGTCTCTCTCTGTCAAATAAATAAATAAAATCTTTAAAAAAATAAAAATAAACACACACTTACCAGATGACCCAGCAATTTTACTTCTAAAACCCAAAAAAATGAAAAACTTCTGTCTACCCAAAAACATACACAAATATTTACAGTGTCTTTATCCATAATTGCCAAAAACTTGAGACCACTCAGATATCCTCCACTGATGAATGCATAAAAACGTGTGGTACATCTATGCAGTGGAATAGCACTCAGAAATTAAAAAAAAATGAATATGGATATTGATGCATGTAGGAATATGAATTAATCTGAAATTCCTTAAGACTCAATAGGCCACATAAAATATGATTCCACTTATTTTACAGAAATGGAAAAATTATAGGGATAGAAAGCACATCAGTGGTTGCCAGGGGCTAGGGCTGGGGTGAGAGAGAAACTTTATTTTATTTTATTTTTTTTAAAGATTTTATTTATTTGATAGAGAGAGAGAGGGAGAGCACACACAAGCCAAGTGAAGCAGCAGGCAGAGGGAGAAGGAGGGGGAGAAGCAGGCTCCCCGCTGAGCAGAGAGCCTGCCCTGGGGCTCCATCCCAGGACCCTGGGATCATGACCTGAGCCAAAGGCAGAAGCTTAACTGACTGAGAACGAGAGAGAGACTTTAAAGTTGTATCGTGAGGGAATTTTTAGGGTGAGGGAACTGATAAATAGTGGTGTAGCTGTATGTATGCATTTATCAGTATACATGGAAATGTCCACCAAAAAGAGTTAATTTCACTATAGGGAAATTTAAAAAGTGAATTAAATTTTATATTTAAATTTTAAATTAAAAATTTTAAAATTTGAGATGCCTGGGTGGCTCAGTCAGTTAAGCGTCTGTCTTCGGCTTAGGTCATGATCCCAGGGTCCTGGGATGGAGTCCCACATTGGGCTCTCTGCTCAGTGGAGAGCTTCTCCCTCTGTCTGCTGCTCCCTCTGTCTGCTGCTCCCCCTGCTTGTGCTCTCTCTCTCTGACAAATAAATAACTAAATAAAAATCTTTTAAAAAAAATAAACCACAAAACATCAAATTAAAAAAAAATTAAAATTCTATTTTTATAGGAGAAAGAAAATACCATGCTGAAGCATCTGTAGTGGCTATAAGAATGTGTATCACATACTTCCAACAAATGGGAGAGTGACTGACCAAAGGGCCCAGCTGCTTTGCTTGAAATCTTTTGCTGTAATTCGCCAATGACTGAGCATGGCAGGGATAACAAGGCAAGTCTATTCTGAAGGGTCATGGGATTCGTGGGTGGCCTTTTTGAACCTCCCATAGACTACACTGTCAAGTAGGACACTTCCACACAACTTTCCCTTCCTCCTCTACTCAAGTCAGACTTGCATGGTGGTTATGGCTTTACCAGGCTCACTAGCTTCCTACTCAGTTGCTCTCACACAGGTTCTTCTCCAAGTAAAACCCTTGTGCATTTAATCTTGTCTTGGCAGCTTCTTCTGTAGGACTTGAACTAACACAACTACTTTTGTACTCTATAGTTTGATCACCACAGAGATAAAATGCATAATCACATTTAAAAAATATTTTACCTAATCATTTGTTTCATAAAAATATTTATTGAAGTACAATATACGTAAAGGAAAATATACAAAATGTAAGTATATAGTTCTATGAATTTTCACAGTGTGAAAATATCACCCAGATAAAGAATAAGAACATTTCCAGTCACTCAGAAACATTTCCTCTTCCAACCTATGCTTGTCAGTCAGTGACTAATTGCCTCTCAAAGTAATCGGTGGCCTGAATTTTAACACTATAGATCTGTTTGCCTATTTATGAATTTTATGTAAGTAGCATCACTCAGCAGATACTTTTATTTTGGTCTGGCATCTTTTAATTACCATTATGTTTGTGAGAATTATTCATGATGGTATATTTAGTAACAATTTATTCCTTTTCATTGTTGTGGAAGATTCCACTAAATGAGTATACCACAATTTATCAATTCTACTATTGATGGACATCAGTTTTTTTTTTTTTTTTTTTACTTTAGTGCTCTTACAAATAATGCTGTAATAAACATACTTGAACATGTCTTCTGGTGCGTGTGTGTGTGTGTGTGTGTGTGTATATATATATATATATATATAGCCAGTATATCACTAGGAGTAGAATCACATGGTCATAGGTTATGTATACATACGGTCAGAGTAAGAAGATATTACCAAACAATTTTTCAAAGTGATTATGCTCCCACTAGTCATGTATAAGCATTCTGTTTCCTCTCCATCCTCATCATTATCAATATAAAATTGACAAGGATGTAATAGTAAAGGAAAATTACAGGCCAATTTCTCTCATAGACAAAGATGCAACAAATTTTAAATACATTTTTAGCAAACAAAATTAAGAACCTAAAAAAGATAATATATTACAATTTAATTTGGTTTATTCCAAGAATGTAAGAATTGTGAGTTTAACATTTGAAATAGCAATTGATGTAATTCTCCATAATAACAGAATAAAAGAAAAAAATTGTAGTTATCCAAATGGAAGAAAAAATTCATTTGATAAAATTTAACACCTGAGCGTGGTAAAAACCAAAACCAAAACCAAAACCAAAACCAAAACCAAAAACCAAACTGTCAGCAAACTGAAGAGAAGGGAGCTTCCTTAATTTAATAAAGAATATAAATAAAAAGCCTGTGGCAAACATTATTTGTAATGATGAAATATTGAATAATGATGAAATGTTGAAGGCTTTGCCCTAACAGAAGGAAAGAGACAAGGAGATGTTCTTTATCATCACTTCTATTTAATTTTTTTTACGTGAGTGTCCTCGCCAGGGCAATAAGACAAGAAAAAAATGGTATAAGTATTGGGAAAGGAGAAATAAAACAATCATTATGTACAGATGACATGATTAGTTTCAAATGAAATCCAGAGACTACAGGTAAATTTTAGAATTAATGAGTGTATTTACCTAGGTTGTTGGATACAGAGTCAGTAGATAAAAATAAATTTTGTTTCTATATGCCAGCAACAAAACTGTTGGAAAATGAAATTTTAAGAAGATGCAATTTAAAACAACATCAGAAAAGGCTACAGTGGTGCTTATATAAAATGACCATAGACAGTTATGCTTTTGGTGTCCTCTAATCAGACTTTTGGTAGTTTTCCTATCTGTAACCTCAGTGGGCTGTAATATGCCATTTGGTTGCTATCACTATGTATGCCTCCAACTGCAACTTTTCCAGGTAATTTTCTGCTTCAGATGTGCTATAATTGGGAAATCAATAAAAACATAAAGTGGGTAAAAATTATCTTAATAAAGCTGAAAGAATTTTAGCTTCTAGACTGTGTGACTTTCATTTTGGCCACCTATGAGTTACTCACAGCCCTTTATACTTACATCTAGGGCCTAGTTTTGCTCAAAGTGACTGAGATTGCCAGAAGTACAAAATCCAGGGAAGAGGTGTAATATTCTGTATCTACATCTCTTTAGATGATAGAAAAGACTGATAAACTCTTCCAGTTCCTTACCTGAATAGGACATTCTTTTCTTTTCTTTTTTTCTTTTAAGTAGGCTCCATGCTGGGTGGAGTTTGAACTCACAATCCTTAGATTAAGACCTGAGCTGAGATCAAGAGTTGGAGCCTTAACCAACCTGAGCCAACCAGGCATCCCTTGAATCAGACATCTGTTAAAGTTTTCCATGAGATTTTTTCATCTTGAAAGATAAAGAAAAGTTAGTTTTAGCTTCTGTACAGAAATTTTATTTTATTTTTTTAGTACAGAAATTTTAAGCAAAATATTGTGATTATTTCCCTTAGAACAAGAATTTGGTACAAATTTTGTCACTAAGTTTGATGTTGAATATTGTTGGGGAAGAAGAAATTTCATCCAACCTTCAGGATCCTTCCAGCCGGACTAAGAGTCAAATTAACACAAAACAGATTAACAGGAGAAAACGAAATTTAGTTTTGTATGTATGGGGAATCCACACAGACATGAAATTACAAAGACAGGCACCAAGAGGCTTATATGACATCTTGAGCTAAGTAGAGGGTTGAGGGTCTAGGGATACAAAGAGGAGGAAGACTATTAGCAGGAAGGTGAGAGATAATGTTTGGAAAACAAAAGTTGACCTCTTATGCAAATAAGTTTCTTAGGTAAAGAGGAATCTTTCTTAATAGCTCTTTTCCTGGCACTGGCTCTTATTTCCAAAGTAAATTTAGGCAGCTGCGGAGGAGGTGAAGTGCTTTTCCTGAATCTGCTGGGTTTTGATTGTTTCTAACTCAAAATAATTTTCATACCAAAGTGACCCATTTTGGGCCTGCCTTTGGCCCCTACAATACTGACTCTCATATAATTTAAAATGTCCAATGACTCTTACATAATGTTGCGCTGGCTTTAAGAAGACTTTGTTTCTTTCTTTTTAAAAAAAAAATATTTTGTTTATTTATTTGAGAGAGAGAGAGCAAGAGCACAAGCAGGGTGAGGGGCTGAGGGAGAAGCAGACTTCCCGCTGAACAGGGAGCCCAATGTGGGGCTCCATCTCAGAACTCTGGGGATCACCACCTGAGCCCAAGGCAGATGCTTAACTGACTGAGCCACCCAGGCACCCAAGAAGACTTTGTTTCTAATATTAATTGAATTTGGCTCAACTTAGTAAGATTATAGCCAAATAAGTACTATTAACCAGTTAAGCCAGTAATCAGAACCAATGAGCACTGAATCTCTGTACCTAATGTAACAGATGGAACAAAACAGACTAGTGAAGAGCTAGCCTTTTCTGGCTGACAGGAGCTATTGGAACTACATTTTTAAATATTTGAGCTCTAGCCATAGTCTATGGGTGCTGTGATGGCATTATAATAGTTTCTCTTCTTTTGTAATTTGTTACATTTCATTTAAGAAATTATAGTGGTAGCTCCCTAAATTGATTTCACTGCTCATTAATGTGTCATGAACTTCAGTTTGAAAACTATGAGTGTAGGTGACACCAAGGATCAGCCTTACTCCGTCAATGCTCCTTTGCCCGGGAGCCTTGGTACTGGCCCAGTCAGCCCAGTCATGGTCTAGTAGTTAATTAATACCTCAAATCCATCAGTTCTTCATCCTGATAAAAGTCTCAGACTGTGAGAATATATTTTTTAAAATTTTTATTGTTATGTTAATCACCATACATTACATCATTAGTTTTTGATGTAGTGTTCCATGATTCATTGTTTGTGTATAACACCCAGTGCTCCATGCAGAATGTGCCCTCTTTGATACCCATCACCAGGCTAACCCATCCCCCCACCCCCTCCCCTCTAGAACCCTCAGTTTGTTTTTCAGAGTCCATAGTCTCTCATGGTTCGTGAGAATATTTTGATCCTGGACCACAAATGGGAAAATGAGATGATGTATAATTCCTACACATCTTTCTTTGTTAACAAAGCTCTATTTATTAGTCTACTTTCTACTTTTAAAGTGATTAATATAAAAAGTCATCAATTTGATGGAAACAAATGGGTAGGCTAGGGGAGATTTTAATAAAATAACCCAGAAATAAAAATAAGGCCCCAAACCTGCTCCAGAATTTCTGCATTTATGGAGGACTGAAAATCTTTACCCTACAACATGATTATGAGGGTAAATAACATAATGAATATATGTAAAACATCTGCAAAGAGCCTAGGGTGGGTGGATGGTTGTTTGCATCCCTGTATTGATACACCTTTGTAACATGATTTTCCATTCTTTCTGTACAGAAATAAGTTTATCTTTCTGATCCATCTACCCACACAACTCCCACTTGAGTCTGGGCTGTTCATACTTACTTTGACTAATAAAATGTGGTTGAAGTAATATTGTGGTGCTTCTATGCTGAGGCATCAAGGGGTCTTGAGTTTTTGTTTTCATCCTCTTGAAATTCTTTGACTTCCATGTGAAGAAGGTTTCTTGAGAATGAGAGACCAGGATAGAGACAGGCCCAACCAATAGCCAACATTATGGGAGGGAGGCCTATTAGCCTGCTCAGCCCAGTTGCTATAGACTGAATGTTTATGCCTCTCCAAAATTCATATATTAAATCCTAATGCTCAATATGATGGTTCTGGGAGGTGGGGCTCTTGGGAAATGATTAGGTCATGAGGGTGGAACCTTTATGAATGAGATTGGGTACGTTTGGAAAAGAGGCCCCAGAGAAATCCCTTATCCCTTCTGCCATGTGAGGACAATGAGAAGACAGCCTATCTATGAATCAAGAAATGGGCTCTCACCAGACACCATATTTGATCAGAAGGATTTCATGTGAGACCAGCAGAAAAACCACCCAGCTGAACCCAGTATAAACTGTTGATCCATAGAATCATAAACAAGTAAAATGGGTGTGATTTTATTTTATTTTATTTTATTTTATTTTATTTTATTTTATTTTATTTTATTTTATTTTATTTTTTATTAATTATTATTTTTTAAAATAGGTGTGATTTTAAGCTACTGATTTGGAGTAGTTTATTATACAGGGATAGATGAGTGATAAATCTGGGATATTATAAATGTTCAATAAATGAGTATAAATCCTTGCCTATTAAAGGATAGGTAAATTTAATCTTAAAGTACAGTTTCAGAGGGAATCCTTTTTGATTACTGGGATTTATTTCTTAAGTGGACATCTTAGAATGTTATTTGGCTTATTATTCTTCTCACACTGTTTATCTTATTTTTAGATCACTATACATATATATCTATAACTATTTAAGACAAAATTGAGTGTGTTCAAAGTTTGTAAATCAGGAGGAATCTTAGCAATTGCTTAATTGGGGTCACTTCCATGGGGATAAATGGGATACAAATATCATAGCTAGTCTTTGGAGATAGGTCTATATTTTACAGTGGAAAAGATCTGGGAACTTGAGCACTTTTTATCCCTCCTATGAGAAAACAATGAGACAGATAATTTTTTTTCTTTGAGCCTAATGAGGGATTATGACTCTAAATTTTGCAAGTGCAGATTATTTTTTCATAATGTTTATGGAGGAAATATTAGTAATAGCCAACACTTATTGAGCATTTGATGTGTCAGGCATGTTCTAAGCATTTCGTAATTCATTCTCAATTTCCTTCTCTGAATAAAGGGATAATAATAGTTGGTATGGGTGAGGAAAGTGAAGCACAGTGACTTGGTTTGGGTTCTCTAGAAATAGAGCCCAAGATGGGGTTCCTTACGCAAGTGATTTATTGTGGGAGTACTCTCAGAAGAAAGGGGTGAAGGAATCAGAATAGGAGAAGGAAGAAAAGCTAGGCATAAATGTGCTCTCAGCTGAAGTCTAACTTTGACCTAATCCTATGGGGAGTTCTGGAGTATTAGTTGCACTGAAGGTTTGATACTATCTTGAGGAAAGGAGTCTAGCTTTTTGTATCCTTCTACTGGGCAGTTATCAGCTGTTGGTTGGCCCAAACTGTGGTTTTTGGGGTGCTTAATGTGCTTGGTGGGGAGGCAGCTTCTATTGCCCAAGGGAAATTCTTGAGAGAAGGAGGCAAATGTGAGTCAGTAACAGAAATTACAACAGGTAAGGGATGGAGGTACCAATGGAGTTCAGAGATCTGAGAGGGGCATCAACAGTGTCTGATTCAGTCCTCCCTTGCACTGATGAAATCCACTGGCTTCTCATACTAACCTCACTCTGTCTAAGTGTAGCTTCTCCAGGATTCTGGTTGGACCCTGTTTCTGGACAAACCTACAAGAGGAAGGTTAGTAGGACAAACTATAGTCCCTATTGTAGCAGTTGATTCTGAGATCCATAACTGATACTCATTATCTTTTGCTTTTACCTTTCATTCTATTTTCCTTCCCTCCTGGCTAGCACTTCTTTAGTTTTAAATGGCCTGCCTACTGTGGTGATCAAGACCCTCAATCATGGAAAATCTGAGCTCCTGATTGCCTTATCTTTATCAAACTAATGTTCTTGAATTTACCCATTTAGAGTTGAAACTGGGCATATGAATACTAAAAGATGTCCTGTGGATCATGTCTAAGTATCAATCCATAATTCTACCTGCCCCCACAAGGTAGCAATAGTTCTTTGTCCTCACAATGACCAGGGTTAATTATCCCTGCCAGTTTATTAACTTTTCTGTTTGCTAGTCTACTGGCACAAACTGTAGTTTGTGGAGCACTTAACGTATCCCCTGGTAGAAATGAGTATGCAATGGGAGTCAGGATCTCTAGACCCACAGTCTAAAGATTCAAGAATAGGAAGCACAAATTCATTAAGTGCATTGCTAGAGTGATTGTGAATAGGACAGCTACTTCTACCCCTTTGTTCCCATATATTTTACCTTTTGGAGACAGCTCTTGCTTTGATGTGTATACTGTGTCCTGATGATTAGTGCTCTGTCCTCACAATGTGTGTTCTCTAAACTGGCCTTATGCTAATCTTGAAGAAGCAATGTTCTATCAGACCAGCAGCTCTGGATGGTGGGAGTGTGTGTTAGACTAGTGGATTTTATTATCAACGGCTCATCATCTTCCTTTCCCCTAAAATGTGTTCCTTGACAATGTTATGAGAGATCTCAGCCTATAATTGGAATACTTGCCGATCCTGGTCAGAATAAATCATTGTCCTTTCCAGGACGGAAGGGACCTGATGCAATCAATTTCCCATTAATAGGCTGGTTGATAGCCATGAGGGATGGCCCTGTATTAGAGGCTTAGGATTTGTCTTTGACATATTGGACAGTCTACAGTGGTAACAGCTAGATCAACCTTCGTTAGATGGAGCCTGTGCTGTGCAGTCATGAATGCATAACCTCCATTCTTGCTACTATGGGCTTTCTATTCATGCAACCCTTGTTTCAGCACTGGGGTGGCCAACTACAGAAGCTAGTTGACATCCTAGTGGCAGAGTCATCCTGTCCACTTCATTTTTTAACACTTATTCTGTGGTAGATTCTCTCTGGTGAGCATTAATATGTGGTACAAAGATCTTTGTGACAATTCCCACAAGTCCTTCTACATGCCTCTTCCCTGGACATTCTTGTCCATGATTCACCAATCTTGCTACTTCCAGGCCTCTGACTAACCAGCTAAACCACTTGTCTCACAGAGATTGTGTATATTCTTACCTTGGTCCCTTTTCTCTCCATGCAAAATGAATGGTTAGAATTCCCCTAGTTCTGCCCATTGGGGGAATTTCCTCTCACTGTTCTTTCAGGGTCAACATGAGTAGCACTGTAAACCAGCGGCTGTACATTATCAGTTTGCACTGACATACTGAACTGCCCATCTATGAGCCAAGTTCAGTTTTTGTTCTTCATCAGCTGGTCATGGGGAACCCTTCCACCCGCACCCGTTAGGTCCCAGCATGAGCTGCGGGAAAGGTGTTGTGCAACAGTGGTGAATGACATAGGAATTTGGGCCACAGGGTTGTGCAGCTTTCTTGTGTCCTCTGAAGCTGCTAGTTATACCACTTTAATTTTGTAAGTATTTTCAAGGTTGGTTCTCTGGAAGCCGACCCTAGAAAATGTTTGAGGTGCAAGATGTTTTTAAAGAATCAACATTTGTGACAGGAAGTAGGAAGAAGCAAGATTAGGCAGAGAAGGAATCCAAACTTCCATGTAGGTCCACCAAGGCCTCAGCTAAACTGGCTGGGAGCTCTGCAGCAAATTTTGTCCATTGGAGTGTCTTGCAACAGGCTGCAATAACCAGGCTTTTGCAACCTTATCTCAATCAGTCACCAGGAGTGGGTGCTGGAAACAGGGTGACCTTGGGTTAAGTGTCTCATTGTAGCTGAGGCAGACCTGGAAGGCACAGATAACTGGAAGTTGTCTGAACATTCTACTGTTGGATGACAAGTCTTTTTTTGAGGGGGCTCCATATCTATTTCAGCCAGCGCAACCTTATGACACAATGAGATGAGCCTGACAGTGTCATCTGCAGTTACAATGGCATGACCAAAGATCAGATGCACAAATTCCACCTGAGCCCAGGAACAAGTCAGAAACTGTTTTTAAATGGTACCTAATTCTATGCTACAAATGGTGCAGCCTGTGTGCTGTGATTCCCTTTTGGGGCTTGCCAGAAATTTTACTCAGTGTCTTTCTCTACCAAAGTTACCTCTACTGCCAGGGATTTGCTGGTTACTATGGCCAAAGATGTGCTTATACCACAGCCTAGACCTTCTGTAAAGAGACTTTATTTTTTTAAAATATTTTATTTATTTATTTGACAGAGAGAGACACAGCGAGAGAGGGAACACAAGCAGGGGGAGTGGGAGAGGGAGAAGCAGTTTTCCTGTGGAGCAGGGAGCCCGATGCGGGGCTCCATCCCAGGACGCTGGGATCATGACCTGAGCTGAAGGCAGACACTTAATGAGTGAGCTACCCAGGCGCCCCTGTAAAGAGACTTTAATTAATTAACTAATTAATTCATGCCCTGGGACCAAATCAAATCTAGCTGTCTTCTTTATCACCCAATAAATGGTTTGGTGTTATATTCCAAATGTAGAATACACTGCAGTAAATCTCAAGGTGGTTTACTAAGTGTTGTACTTCTTTCTTAGTGGTAAGATATGTGAGGTGTGTAACTTGCTCTTTAATTTGAAGAAGATAGTTGAGCATGACCCAAACCACTGGAATCTTAAAAATTTTACTGATGAGAAAGGCCCTTGAATTTTTGTAGTATTTATTTCTCACTCTCTGGAGCACCTGAGTCTTATTATGGCACCCAGAATACTTGTCACTTCTTGCTAATCAGGTCTGATTCATATGATATTATCAGTATAGTGAATTAATGGGATGCTCTGTAGAATGTCCAACGATCCAAGTGCCTTTGTTATAACAGGGAACAGGAGAATTATAACTGGGGGTTGAGACTCTGAATTAATATTGTTGTTTGTGTCATGTGAATACAAACCATGAGACAGACTTGGCCAGGACTCCATTTACTACCTCATCTCCATAATGAAACTTTGTATCACCAGATAATCAGTGTCAACTCAGACCCTGTGTATAATAGCCCCCCAAAGATCTGATATTCTCTTTTCCAGTGTGTCATTAACTGAGTGAATTTCTATAGTCCCTTGGGGGAAGGTTTGGGAAATTACTATTATATATACTTTCCATGGTATTTTATAATCCTTCTTAATATAGATCCAGCGTCTTCTTCAGTGAGTGAGTTCTGAGTCTGAGAATTGGCTCAGGTCTGGAAATTGGGCAAGGAATCATGATTTTGGGAGGGCTGACTTAAGCCTTCTGCTCATTCATTCATCATCTCCTGTGGCTTTATAAATTAAGGATTTAGTGGCTGTTCATTTATCTTGCCTCTAGGAACTCCATTTTTTATTTGCCATCTCCATTGATTCCTGTGAGTCAGACCATTCTGTTTTTGCTGCCCATTATGGTAATTATGACTTTCTTGTGTCTAAGGGTTAGGTGCCTCCACTTAGCTTTGCTATTCTGGGATCCTGTCATCCCCACGCAACAGTGAGTGCCGTTCTATTAGCAGCTTTAGCTTTCAGAGGATGATTGATCCCCAGTAGGCTTCCTATATAGAAATTTCTAATTTAGAGTCTGTTTTCTGAAGACCCAGCCTGCACTGGGTTAAGCCAAATTAACTAAAATTTCTTTATTGCAGGATTTTTTTTGTTTTTGTTTGTTTTTTTACTGCAGGGTTTTGAAATATATTTTATGTGAAAGTAGAATAGGAATTTCCATGAAAAGAATATAAAATTTTGAGTAGAAACCCTGCTTAACTATTTTGTCAGGTAACACTTACATAAACTCCCAAACAGGCATTCAGTTGAACCTTCAATGTTGCCAATATTATAGATGAAAAAGATAGCAAAATATTATTTTAAGTTTTAATTCCTTCATTATGAGCATATTTTTATATAACACTTGTCTTTCCTTTTCTATAAACTCCTCATCATTTGCTCACTTAAAAATTGATTTGTTAGTCTTTTATTGATTTGCAGAAGCTCTGTATATATTGTGGGAATTAGCTCTTTGCCTAACATGAAAGAAAATATTTTTTCTTGACTGTCATTTGACTTTTTTTTTTTAAAAACTTTATTTATTTTTTTGACAGAGAGAGAGGGAACACAACCAGGGGGAGTGGGAGAGGGAGAAGCAGGCTTCCCATGGAGCAGGGAGCCCGATGAGGGGCTCAATCCCAGGACCCTGGGACCATGACCTGAGCCGAAGGCAGATGCTTGACGACTGAGCCACCCAGGCGCCCCTGTATTTGACTATTGAAATTGGTTAAGAGCTTTCTTTATTCTCTTTTGTTTTCTTTCTTCCCTTCACCCATTTCTCCCTTCTTCCCTCCTTCTCTTACTCCTCTTACTTTTTTTTTCCTGCTTTCATTTCTAGCCTAAGCCATTGCAACAATAATACTCTTCTAACAATAATAGCCTGGTTTGGGCGCCTGGGTGGCTCAGATGGTTAAACGTCTGCCTTCGGCTCAGGTCATGGTCCCAGGCTCCTGGGATCGAGTCCCGCATCGGGCTCCCTGCTCCTTGGGAACCTGCTTCTCCCTCTGCTTCTCTCTCTCTCTCTCTCCCTCTGTCTCTCATGAATAAATAAATAAAATCTAAAAAAAAAAAAAAAAAAAGCCTGGTTTTCATTCCTGTCCCTGTCAGTTTGTTCTCTATCCAATAGCCAGAATGATTTTTTAAAAAGGCCACATGTGAAAAGTACACTATGGTTTCCCATACTTCATGGCTTCTTGTTGCTCTGAGGATAAGATACTGAACTGGTTTGCAAGGCTTCTCTAATCTGGGCTCTTGCCTACACCTATAGCCCCATCTCCAGCCACTTCCTTTCTTTTCCACTCCTGTGCCAGGCTCCTGTTTCCCTTAGATCCTTCACACAGACGGTCAACTGCCCCTCTTAGTGCTCCTACAACTTTGCCTGGGTAATTTTTTTTCTTCAGTTCTTAGCTTAAATCTCCCTTCTTTGGGGACAGGTTTTCCACCCCTCAGATTAGGTTTAGTTAACTATATTTCTTGCTGGAGTCTAATTTCTGTGCTGTCAGGAATTTTCTTTTTTTCTCCGTCCCTCCTTTTGTATTCTGAGCACTTAACCTAGGTCCTGGCACATGGTAGTTGCTCAGTGAATAATTGTTAAAAACTGTTGGTTGAGTGATGGGATGATTGAGGTTTAAGAAATAGGAAGTAGAAAAATGACTTTAATGCTATACTGATGAATTTATACTTCTTGCTGTAGAAAGTGAAGAGCCACTGAACCATTTAATAACAGAGATCAGTTTTGTGTTTTATGCTATTCTTCCCTCTCTTCTTACAGAATGTTGGATTTTCAATCAATAACTATTTCTTCAGTATTTTTTTTATATAACCTACATGGTTATATAGTAGGATATCTGTAATTCCTTAAATAAAATGGAATGCATTCTTTCTTCATTAGTTTTGGGAATTGACTTTAAAGGTAAATCTATTGTCATTATATATCTGACTTCTTTTAATTTAAGCAAGAAATTCCTAAAATAGGGGCACCAGGGTGGCTCAGTTGGTTGAGCGTATGACTCTTGGTTTCGGCTCAGGTTGTGATCTCAGGGTATGAGATGGAGCCCCGTGTTGGGATCCTGCTCAGCACAGAGTCTGCTTGAGATTTTTTCTCCCTCCTTCTCCCTTTCCCTCTGCCCTTCCCCCAACTCACAGGAACGTGCTCTCTCTCTAAATAAATAAAATCTAAAAAAAAAAAAGAAATTCATAAAAGAGACTTACCACTTTTTTCCAGCACTCTCCCAACCAAAAAAATTTCAGTGGTCTTAGCCATATCATGATATATTTTGAAATAGGTTAATATCACTGTATTAGAGAATCACAGACTTTAATAGTAATCATATGCTTAATACTACTTTTGTGAGGGAAGGAAAACACCTCTGTGTCAGGTCTTGAAAAAAGGTCTACTTGTTGTCTTATATTTTTTGATCTAGAAATTATTAGATAATGATCTAATAAACAACATGAAATAGCAATAATCATAACATAAAAATAATAATAATAAACAGAAAAGATATCTCTGTGTTGCTTTGCAGTTTGACTCAATAATTTCTGTTTTAATAATACTAGGACTTTTATTTATGTAACACTTTTCATGTTTGAATTGCTTATCCAAAATTAATTAATTCTAATACTAAACCCTGAAAAGCAGATAGGAATTATCTTCATTTTACAGATTAAGTCAAATGTACCATATTCCAAATGATTAATGCTTTGAAATCTCCAATACCAAATGGTTTATGTTCCTCTGGAAGCATGTGGAAATCCAAATTTACATAGTAATTATGTGCTCAATTGTGCTGAGGATGCAAGTGACAGGCCCAGATAATCTTTCAAAAAAATACTGGTAATATACAAAATGGAGGAAAGCCATTTTTTTAAAATCCTTGTTGAATGATAATATTATTATTCATATGTAGTGATTCCTTCCTCAGAAGTCCTCCAAGCTAAAGACAAAAACAAAAACAAAAACAAAACAAAACCACAGAAATCTTGGTAAATGCTCTTTAATGTATAGAACAAATCCAATGGTTGGTAAAATTTGCATATTGACAAATGAAAAAGAAGCCACAGTCTATTTGGAGATAACAATGATGTACAGCCATTTCCTTAACATTTAGTACATAAATACTAGTATCGGGCTGCATTCTGGTTACTATTAATATACCTTCTGCATGAAGAAAATTTATGTGAGGACAATTTGTGTTAAAAAAAGAAATAATGAAATATTAAGAAGTAATTCCTTAGCCTTACATTGTGGAAGGACTCTTTATTATGCCATTTCTATTTTTGAAACAACACAGCACTTTTTTTCTTTTTTTCATGACAGAGAAACAAGTCATAATTGCTAAGTGAAAAAAGGAGGAAAGATCTATCATCTATCTATCTATCTATATCTATCTATCTATCTATCTATCTATCTATCTATCTATCTATCTATCATCTATCTATCTATCTATCTATCTATCTATCTATCTATCTATCTATCATTCCCATTTCCTCAATACTGTGATCCACTGTGTTCAGAAGAAAGGCCATCCCGTGCAAAAATAGAAAAGGAGGTGTCTGGTTGCTGGTATTTTAGTTCAGTGAGAACAGTTTCTTCAACACTGCCTGGTATTATGCAGAAGTGCCAGAAATATTACTATTTAGAGATTTGGGTATTTCTATTTCTGATTATATGGCATACCAGATATCTGGAGTTACCCTTCTTGTAAAGAAAATCTACAGATCCTGGATAAAATTTTAAAAAATTAATGCTTAGATGACCTATTTGGAAAATAAGGAAGATTGTTGAAATGACAAGAAGGCATGAATCAGAAGGGCAAGAGATAATCAGAATCATTTAATGCACTGTGAAAAATGTATGGGAGACCAATTATGGGATTTGTATGAAGTGAAAGGTTGGGCCACAAAGCTAGATGTTCCACAAGAAATGGACAAGAAAAACCCCTGCCTCCTGGAGGATAGGCATTCTTGCCTGTCTCTGCCTTGGGTCTGTGGGAAGCAGGAGAAAATGTGTCCCTTGAGAAGTCTCCATGAGACTAGCCTTTACATAGATTTTTTTTTTTTGCCAAAATCCATACTATTATGGACTAAAACTGAAAACTAAAGTGTTCTCAGGATTTGAGTGTTTCTGGACCCCAAGCAAAAATCAAAGACAAATCTCTGGAGGAATTAGTTATAACCTCAGGCCTCAATGAAATCCTGCAGATAAAATTCCTATGCATATGAGCAGATAAGAAAAAACATAAAATATATGCAGAACCATGTGCAAGAACCAGTAAAAATACCAAAGTATATAATCAGATCAGCAAAGACTGTGGATATTGGAATTTATCAGATGCCAAATGTAGTATGAATATTTAATATTTTTAAAGAAGATGCAGGATGCTATCAAAAGTATCATAAAGGACAATAGTCTACCAAAACATTTTAGAGTAGTCAGTAAATTAACAGAAGTAGAGGAGTGCCTGGGTGGCTCAGGCGTTAAGCGTCTGCCTTCGGCTCAGGTCATGATCCCAGGGTCCTGGGATGGAGCCCCGCATCTGGCTCCCTGCTTGGCGAGAAGCCTGCTTCTCCCTCTTCCACTCCCCTTGCTTGTGTTCCTGCTCTCGCAATCTTTCTCTGTCAAATAAATAAATAAAATCTTAAACAAACAAACAAACAAAAAAAAACCCAGAAGTATATATTTACAACATATTCAAGGGAGAAATATGAAATAAGAGATTTGTTTATGTAAGTTAGTTTCAACTTTTTAAGCTGTCAATATATACTAGAGGACTTTGTGCAAATCTGTTCTTCACATCTCAGATGAAACATCTTAACCCTCTTTCTCTTCTGTCATTTTGCCTCTCTCCTTTTCTTTTTTCTTTCCTTAATTATTCTTTGGGCACCTGATATGTAATAGGATTTAGGTAGGTGTTGTAGATTGAGAGATAAATAAGACACAGTTTCTGTCGGTAAGCAGTTCAAAGACCACCTATTCCCTGGCAGCTCTGAAGAAAGTAAAATTCTGATGAGACAAAGAAGGGATAATTTTGATCCAACGAAATATGAATGGAGCTTCACAAAGGGCAACTGTGAGAAACCAGACATTAGGAGAGTCCTACATACCCAGCTGTTAACACAGTTCTGAGTTGTGAGGGTGACATAGACAGTTTTCACTGATTTGGAAACCACATTTGACCATTCATTGCAGCTTTGATATTTTCCTTGAAAAAAGTGATCAAGTTGAAAAAAAATGAAAAACTAGGTACTGACTCTCTGCAAATTTTTTTTTTCCTTTTCCCAACATTTATCGAATACTTATTATTATGTGCTGAGTACTTTACATTCCTTTAACTACTTCATTCTTTCAAATGACATATGAGGTAGGTACTGTTGTTATCTCTATTTTAACGATGGGGAAAAACTAGGCTGAACTGGACAAAGTGACTTGCACAAGAACGTAGATGGTAAGTGAACAGAAAGATCCAGGTTTAAATAAGTTGAGGGTACATAGGATTAAAGAAAGTTCAGCATACCAACTTTTCTGATGTGTTTCCCAGACACTTTATGTATTCCTAAAAGGAGGCTTTAGGGTATGCAACATTTCCTAAACTTGTGAAATTGGTATATTTAACTAGCACAACTTGTGGAATGCAAAACAAATGCATCTCTCTGAAAATTTTTCAGGGAGATGTATTTCCCTAGCCCCTGGATGAAAACTTGATAATGCCAAATTTTCTGGTCACTTAGTAATAAAATCTTTGATTTACTTTAAGTTGGAAACAACATCTTAGGTCAGTAATTAAATATTGTTCTCTCTTAGCAGGGGCTAGTTGCAGGGTAGCATTTCTCTCTAACTAGCTGCTCTTACAAGATCCTCCCTCAGTAGGGGCAGGAGGAGGGAGGGAGGGAAAAGGAAGCAGAAAGTTCTTAATTTGCCTTGCCATGGCATGGCTTTATGTTTTGGGGGTTTGGCAGATGTCTAATGCTGGATCTTTCTCTCCTGAGTGTTTTGGAAGCTTCCCTGCATCTTTTCTGACAGAGTCAGCGATGCTCTATTTTTCTTTGCTCTCAGCCTTGGTTTTATGGTTGTCTGTTCCATACGGATTCAGTCTGTTGAGCCCTCTCACTCCTCCAAGGTGGTCTTCTTGCCAAGTGTAAATGGCTGCAGGCCATTTTCTTTTCAGGTGGCCCACCTCTGGAATACATCTACACTTTGGAATACATGTATATATTCTTTGGCCTGACAGACTGAGGGTCTTGAGGCCAAGTCAAGGTGGCCACTCCTCCCTTTTTCCTGCTTATGGGTGCCAACTCTGATTTCTTGCTTATTGGCTTTTGTAGGTGGGAGTAAGCCTCCATTTCACTTTGTGTGCTCAACTCCAGGGATCATATATTATCTTCTCTTTTTTTGTTGTTTTTTTAAAGATTTTATTATTTATTTGACAGAGACAGCGAGAGAGGGAACACAAGCCGGGGGAGTGGGAGAGGGAGAAGCAGGCTTCCCGTGGAGCAGGGAGCCTGATGCGGGGCTCCATCCCAGGACCCCGGGACCATGACCCAAGCCGAAGGCAGATGCTTAACTGACTGAGCCACCCAGGCGCCCCGTATCCTCTCTGATTACAACAATTAAAATCCCTTTCATAGATTTGAAATGAGGGGGAAGCACCTCTTCATCCTCCTCAGCACTCTTTGATAATGGTGTGGAATGGACATATAGTACTTTAAAGGGTCCCTTTAAAAAAATCCTTCTTACAGATTCTGTCATTCTAGTTCATTGAATCTAAGAGACCCTCTATATTAATTATCTATTGCTGCATAATAAATTATCTCACACTGTTTCTGAGGGTCAGGAATTCTGGATCAACACAAAGTCGTTTTGGCTGGGGTCTCTCTTGAGGTGGTAGTCAATGTATTGGTCAGGCTACAGTCACTTGATGTTTTGACTAGGGCTAGAAGACTCACTTCCAAGATGGCTAACTCATGAGGTTGTTGGCAAGAGGCTTCATTTCCTTCCTGGCTGTTAACAAAAGGACTCAGTTCTATACTGTGTGAGCTATCCATAGAATTCATGACTTTTCCCAAAGTCCAAAGTAAGTGGTGTGAAAGAGAGACCAAGACAAAACAGCAATATTTTTTATAACCTCATCTTGGAAATGATGTGTTATGACTTCTGACATATTCTGTTGGTTACATAGCCCACATCTGGCGCACTGTGGGAGGGGAGTACATAGGCTGTGAATACCAGGAGGTGGGGGTCATTGGGAGCCATCTTGGGTGCTGGCTACAACACAATCTACTGTAAATGCACCACTTATTTTATAAACCACTAAGAAAGAAAACAATGTTGACAATTATGATATGCCATCAAGCATAAGACATATCTGACTTTGGAAATGTTAAAATGTGACAGAAATGAGTCTTAAAATTGATGACATGCAAACTATCTCCCTTGTGGGTAAGGATATTTTAAAATCATAGCATTGGTTCTTGATTATTTTTATTGAAAACTGCATCTTGGTCTAGAATGTTGCTTTAGATTTTTTAATCTATTGTATCTTGGGTACTTCAGTTGAAACTGCCAGTTTTCCCATTCTCCTCCCCCCTCCCCACCTTTTTCTTGAACCATTCTCATGTACTAATTTTCTGCTGAATGCTTTTTGGGACTATTGTTCTAGTTTGAATGCTAGTTGGTTCTCTCTGCTTGTTTCTGTGGTTTAAATCCCTTTATTATTAAATATTAACAGAGTGCCAACATTGAGCAGAACATCATGCAGATTACAGTAGGACACAGATACTTTTTAAGCAGCTTTGTAATCTAATTTTATAGACAGGATAAGTTAGAGCAAACATAATGAAAATATCTACTCCACTGGATGGTAGAGAAAATTTTTGATTTAAAATAATTTGATAAGCTTGTTCAAATATATAAATTACATCTTTGAAGTTCTGATGAACTCTACAATTTTTAATATGACTTATTTAGAAGTGTTTACTTAAGTAAATTCAGGTTAATAATTGTGGCTGTTTTAGTATTATCCACCAATATAATTTGATACTTAAAAATTACAATATTTAAATATATTTACACTGGGTATTTATAACTATTTTTCAAATTTTAGTAGGATTTGTAGGGAAGGGTATGTGTGTATAATAGAAAGCATGGACTCTCAAGTCAGGCAAAGCTAGGTTGAATGTCGTTTTCACTCATTACTGGTGGTGTTATTGAGCACAATGTTAGCCTCTTTGAGCTTCAGCTACCTCTTCTGTAAAATAAGAAAGATGTTACCTTTTTTACTAAGAAATAGTGAAGATTAAATAACATAGTTTATGTAAAGCTCTAGCTTATTGCCTGGCACACAGTGGCACCCAGCAAAAGGTAGTTATTATTATTATTTTCCAAGAGGTAGTGCAGAATTTGATGTGTTGGTTTGGCTTCATGTTTCTCTCTAAGGCTATAAGAACATTTAAAGAGAAAATGGGAATTTGGGTTGGGGCAAAGTTCATACTCTGCCTGTACTTTTATTCTGAAAAGGACTTAAAAATCCAATGTATGGTGGCAGATCAATTATTTTGAATATAAATGCTTTAGTAAACATGATAATAGAAATTACATTTATAGACAAGGGAATGTAACTATATTACATTTAAAAAGGGAAATTCTAGCATTGTATTTGTCTAAATATTATAGATGGCATACTTCACAGTAATATAGTATACCATAAATAGAAATAATGAAAACATAGGAAATAGCCATAATTAGTTTAGTCCTTTAGATGAGGCCAAAATACTGAAAAGGAAAGGAATACAGAGACTTTTTGAAACAAACATTTGAAATGTACCAATCTTTAGCATGCTTAATTTAGACTGACTCTAGAAAACAGATCTTAATTTATTTGTGACATATATATAAGATATAGCTGTCTGTGAGAGCTGTGGAAGAAACAAGTTCAAGTGGAGAGAGAAACAATAGGTTAAGCAGAGTGCTCAAGTCATTAAAACCGGATGGTTTGAAGAAAGATTTTAGAAAAACTGAAATCTCCAACAGACAAAATGGATGTGTTTTTAGTAGTCTAGTGAAAATACTAAAGTCTGAATTTATTTTATTTGGGAAAAAAATACTTGAAGTCATTTCATATATATTATTACTTTGATTATATGATATATATATTTAAACTTTTTAAAAAGATATTTATTTGAGGTGGGGAGAGGGGCAGAGAGGGAAGGGGAGAGAGAGAGAATCCTCAAGAAGACTCCTTGCTGATTGTGGAGCCTGATGTGGGGCTCAATCCCATGACCCTGAGATCATGACTTGAGCCAAAATCAAGAGCTGGACACTTAACCAACTGAGCCATCCAGGTGCCCCTATATTTAAACTTTTTAAAATGAGCTAAACTAATGCACGCAGCTTCCAGTGGAGATGTATTTCAAGATGTGAAATAGTGTTGGAACTAATAATCATTTTGTTTTAAGACTACTGCTGTATTTTCTACTGTTAAACCAACAAACAATATTTTGGGAAATGAAACTCTTAGAAAAAGGAGGGGATTCATTATTTCTTATTCTTGTTGACCTTTTCACTGTTTTCAGTGCCTCTAAGTGTTGATTCTTTCTTTCCTCAGCTTTCATTTCTAAATGCCTTCTTGCCTCTATCAGTCCTCTATTTCCTTGCTGGTATTTCTTTCTCCTGATCCTGAATGTGGGCTCAGCTCTTGACACGCTGCTGTTTCCTCACATTTTCCCCTGACACTTATTTCCCCATCTCTGTCCGCTAGCAAGACACATGTCTTATGCTTGAATTATGTTTGAATTATCTAAGTCAGCTTTAGCTTTTCTCTTTCCTTTGTCTCCACATCGAATTAGTCACAATTCCTTTTTTCTCACCCTCAGATTAGCAAGACTCTAAAACTTTGGACTCAGGCTGGTTTCTTAAATATGAGGGTAGGATGGACTGGTGGAGGTTGCTAAGCATAACTTAATAGGTAGATTCCTGTGGTGAGGACCAGATTGAGATCAGGCTGCTACCCCCAACTAGGACTCCTGCATTAAGGTGCTAGACAGAGTGTGAGAATCTAAGTTGAAGCAACATGGTGGAAACAGGTAACATAAGACTTGACAAAATGGGTCTGAGGTGAAGGATGGAAAGCCTGGTGGAATTTCATGAGCTGTTAGAATATCATCATCGGTATTTTTTTTTTTTTAAGATTTTATTTATTTATTTGACAGAGACAACATGAGAGAAGGAATGCAGGGGGAGTAGGAGAGGGAGAAGCAGGCTTTCCACTGAGCGGGGAGCCCAATGCGGGGCTCGATCCCAGGGCCCTGGGATCATGACCTGAGCCGAAGGCAGATGCGCTTAACAACTGAGCCACCTAGGCACCCCCATCATCGGTATTTTTACAAGGTGTCTTTAGCCTTATAAAGAGGAAGATCTCTCAGAGCACTTCCATTATATGAATATTCCAATAGTTTCCTAACTGGTTTGTGGAACTCTCAAGTCTTTACCTGTTCGGTAAACTTTGTATACAACTTTTAGGTTACTTTCCCTAAAATAATGTCTTTACCCATGCCTCTTCCCTGCTCAAAATTATATTGACTCTCTTTTTTCCATGGGATAAAATGCTTTGCTTGGCAGTGGAAGCCTCCCAAACCTTAACCCACTACTTACTTATATGGGGCCCTCATTCTAGGAAAACCAGGCTACAATCACACTACACTTCAGGTAAAACCCCACTCCATTCTCACACTATCCCTGTATTACTCCCCTTCACAAAAAAATAACATCTATAATTTTCTTTGTGACGTAAGGCATCCAGTTTTTTCTTTTTTTATTAGAGACAGAAACACTTTTATTATTTAATAAGCATTACAACTAGAATGTGATATGCATCACAAGCAATATGCTCAGACATTGCAAAACAAAAAGAAATCTCGCTTCCCAAGCAGATACAACACATTACATACATATTTTCAAGATAAACAATAACTAGTATTCAAGAGGACTTGATAGTGCCGTTTGTCATATAGTTCTTCCTAACTGCATCTGATAATTGAGATGATTATCTATTAGCTTGTTGGTTTCATCCAGAGGAAAAACAAACTTCTCACATCTTCATGACAAGAGAGAGTTTTGTAAATTGGAGCAAAGTACCACTGAGGTTATGTTCCTATCCTCCCAAAGAATTGGGAGATAGAGAAATTATCTCTTTTGATGTTTATATTTCAGAAAGATGGCTCTCAGGTTCTTGAAAAAGACATTCCTGGGGCATAAAGCTGAAAAAAAGAAAAGAAAAAAAGGCCAGCTGACAAAAGACCTATTTAGTTTTTAAAGGGATATCTTTTAAAGAGATGAGAAAGTACTCACAAGTATTCTAAGGTAAATACTCTGAGAAAACAGAAGTAGAGGGATTTCTTTCCCCATTTTGACAGGAAGAATTAAGCCCCTTATTATTAATTTGTATTTGGTATACTTGGAAAAGCCGTGTAACTGTGTTTTCAGAGCACACAGCAACACAGCCTGGAAACACGCACGTTTCAGGGTGTGTGATACTGACACTTTTCAGCATAGCCTGGGGACATCTCAGATATACTCTGGAGATAAATGGTGGCTGGTGTGGGATGCGTCATCATGTCAGATGTGACAGGTGCAAGGCCTCCAGATTTTCTAGGCTGTGTTAAAAACTGTCTATATCCTCTGTAACCTACCACCTAACTGCCATAATCATTAGCAAGGTCATCCACTACCCCTACTAAAGCTGTGGCCACTATTTGTTGAGTTTTATTATATGCCAAGTAGTTTACATACATTAACTGGTTTAATTTCTGGGTTAATCCTTATTTTTTTTTACTTTTATTAATAAAAGCTAAGTATCCTTTCTGAGCTCATTCTAGTTAAACCAAGGTCTGCCTGATCCCAAAGATCTTACTCTTTTTTTTATGCCTTAATTCCTTTCTCACCTAAATCCTCTAGTCGATTTGTTGTTTATTGCATATGCATATATGTTCTGTGTTTAGCTTCTGGATGTTTAGCTTCTCAGATAGAGGCCTTGCCTAAAATTCTTTGTATCCTCAGAGTTTAAATATAGTGCATATGCATAACAGATGCTCAGTCATTATTTACTGCTGTTATGTTGATTATCTGGTATTTCAAGAATGGAAAGGCAATTGAAGGTTGGCTATTTAAATTATTTTGTTCCACCTGGATTTTTTCAATAGAAATATTTATATGATAATAATGAGAAAAATTCTTAGAATGTCACTATCACAAAATGCCTCTTCTTTTCACAATTGTTTCTGTAGGTAATATGCATTGTACACTAAGCTATTTTGACTTCATTGTGATGATGTTGTGTATGTAAGTACTCTGAGGGGAATATAACTACCATAATCATTTTAGTTCTCTGTATTTCTGAAATGAGCCTCCAGAAAGAGAGTATTGATATCTGCCAGTGGAAAACAATGAAGCTAATGAGAAAATCAACTTTAGTTTTCAACCTTCACAAAGCATGTTAGCAAATAACAACAAAGGCTGGGGAAAGACTTAAAATTCATTAAAAAACTCTTATGCTTTTCTTAATGTGTTTTGCTTCCTGATATAATTCCAATTTTCATTATCTTAACAGGCTTTTCTCATTTTGATAACACTCCCAGCTACCCTCCTGTGTATCATATACCCTTAAAACTTTTCATTGTTTTGTTTATACACTTGTCAGTCTGTTTTGAAATTTACTTGAGTGAGAGTTAAAAATACCTTACCTTAAAATACACTAAAGATAATTATGTCTTTGTTGGCTTACTGAGAGTGCCAATGATATTAATATATGTAATGTTTAAAATTGTTTAATATTTACTTCTCAAGAGAAATGTTTTCTGATTCCTATACTATTCTCATAGGTATATTAGGAATCAGATATGTAGCCATTTTTTTCTTATTTCAATATTTAAGTCCTTAGTAAGTGTCAATGCAATGGAAGGACCAGCAAGATATCACTACCCCAAAGCAAATAAGAGACTACTTAATAATATATGTAACATACTTGGCATACAGTGGAACTCAACAGCTGGTGGCAGTGATAGTTGTAGCAATTTTGAGTGTCCTTACTGATGGCTATGTCAATTAAGTGGTAGGCAAAATCAAATATATCGTCAGGAAAAGATTGAAGTATTTAGAAAAGTCTCTTTCCCACCTATGCCTTCAAATTTAACATTTGAGGATCATTCCCATGTGTTAGACATTGCCCTCTATTTTTATCTTCTTTAAAAACGCAAGTACTCTAAGAAGTGTAATACATTCAGTGTAGTACTTAACACTTCATTCATTTGGTTAAAATTCATGAAACACCTGTATGTTGCAGGTCACCCTGGTGATAGGAACAATGTACCTGTGAACAAGACAGACAAGGCTCTCGCTCTTGAGGGCTGGAATGTCAGAACCAGATGACCAATAAATACACAAAATAATGAGATGAAGCTATAAGGATGCAGACAGGGTGCTGGGGTAGATAATCTAGTGAAGGTGGCAAATGGGGAGGACTACTTTAGGTATGAAAGTTCCTCTCTGAGGAATTGGGAAATCATGAGAAAGGCCTTGAAGTTGACAACAGAGGAGAGAGTATGCCTGGGGTACAGTGAGCATGGGGCTGAGAAGTACATGATAAGGCTGGAAAGGAGGGCAATCTGACCCTGTATGTAGTGCCTTGTATGTCATGGTGTGGAATTCAGGCTTCATTCTAAGAGCAATGGGTAGTCTCTGACAGGATTTTGTCAGAGGATTAGAACAATATCATTGGTTTTTTTTTAAAAAAAAGATTTTATTTATTTGAGGGAGAGAGTGAGCGTGTGCAGGGGGAGGGGCAGAGGGAGAAGCAGGCTCCCGGAGCCTGATGCAGAACTCGATCCCAGGACCCTGAGATCATGACCTGAGCTGAAGGCAGCTGCTTACCTGACTGAGCCCCCCAGACGCCCAATATTGTTGGTTTTTAAAAGTTTGCTCTAACTGTGGTGCAGACAATATTTGCAGCTAGTTAGGGGTGGGCCAAGATCTACTGGCAGGCCCTTCCTTCCTGAGCTATATTCCATTTCCTTTCCTTGGTGCTGTGTATCTCCTTTGCCTGGAGCAGGCTCCTTCCTCCCTGAACAACCCATTGTCCAGCTGGCTAACTTCTACTTGCTTTTTTAGATATAAGCTCAAACGCAACCTCCTCTGTGAATAGAATGACCATATAATTATCATCCTCGTGAGATATTTTGAGGGACACTATTAAAAACAATCCTAGGAAAATATGTGTAAAATAGATTATCCCAACAATACATCCCTAGTTGTTTTTACTTATATCTGTATAACATTCTGTACTATTATTCCTACTCTTGGATATAGTATACTTAATGGTTAAGGACATGGGCCCTGAAGTCAGGCCACCAGAATTCAAATCTCAGATCTGCCTCCTCATTTTGAGCTATGTGACTTTGGTCAAACTCAGCTTTACTGTCTTCATTTGTGAAATGTGGGTAATGATGGTATTTCCTTAATGATTATTTTATTGTGGACAAAAAAATTAATAATACATGCAAAATACTTAGCACAGAACCTGGCACATACTTAGGATTCATTAAATATTAACCATTATTGTTCTTTTCAATAGAACTACAATTATGTTTATAACTGTCTATAATTGTCTATCCCCTGATAGACTATGAACTCCTTAGGGCAGGGGCCATGTATTATTTATTCACCTTTGCAGTTTTAGTTCACAGCACAGTGCCTAGTATATAATGAATTTTTTAAAAATGACTAAAAATGCAGAAAAGATGAAAGTCAACCTAGAGATTTTTAAAATTCTCTTCACTCCACTTTTTACAATAAGAAGGAAGAAAGTTTAAGTGTGTTTCTTGAGTCACAGAGAGAAAGAATCAGATTTTAGTTCTCTCCATTGCCTGGCTATTATGTATAGGTGTCTAATTTAATCACAGTGAGAATAAATAGAAGATATCTATATACTATCAGGTAAATATTGAAGTAATTATAAAGATCTGTTTCTCAAAATCTGGAACAAATGCAAATGTTTATTCAGCTCCTACTTAAGAGCACTGATGTTTTCAGATAAAATTAAATAGCAACTTTTTTGGCTTAGTTCCATTTTGTTTATAAGCCTACAATTTCAATCATACACAGAGCTAAAAATTAAAATAAAACTTATTATCTCAAAAGTTGTTCAAAGTATAATGATGATTTAGGTAAGCCAAGATAAATAAGCAAGAAAAAGCTTGTCTTCTTACACATTTCTCTTTAAACCTGAGCAATTTAAAATATTTTAAAGAGAATTAATAATTTATTGCTATTAAGCATAAGAACATAATGTGACTGAAGGCAAAGTACCCACTAATCCAGAACAATACGAATCAGGTACTTGGTATTATTGTCAGTCATTGTAGTAGAAGCAAAAAGAGGCAACAGAACTTGGTGAAATGACCCAGAAGATGGGAACTCTTATTGCACATTTGAATTCATCACATGTATATAGACACATATGTGCATGTACACATTAGATTACTTCTTCCAAAATAGATTTCGTATACTTAAAAACTGGATTTTTTTTTAGACAGTTACATTAGTTTAATTTTTCATTGGTCTCTTAGGGCACCATCATTCCCTGGATTTGTGGACTAATGATGGGGCTGTCAATTAAAGTACTTACGGTTAATATGAAAGAGTTTTAACAAAGGAGAACTAGATCCTCAGTAATCCCAAATAAATATTTAGTTTTACACCTGATTCATTTCTGAGTAACCTCTTCTTTGATATTGTATTCCAGTATTTAGAAAAATGGATTGAGAACTATCCTTATAAGAAAGTGAAACAGGTGACAGCCTGGGACAGGCATTTGTTGCTCAAATCTACCCTACCCATTGCCTTTCAAGTGACTTGAAGCCTCTTATCAAACATTTATGGTATGTTTACTGTAATCCCCTTATGACCCATATTTCTTGGTAGCCTCTAAACCTTTTAGGAGAAGGAACCATGTCTTATTCTTTGTTTATCCCAGTGCTTGGTGCAGAACGTGGCACATATTTACTGACATTCAGAGTATTGGTGTTGGAATGAGTGAATGAGTACAATTCTATTGATAGCCACAATGATGACTAAGATACAGTTAGAAGTTCTTCTTTGGGCCCTTATGTATTTTGTTTTCAAGACCTTCTATAACAATTCAATGTTAATTTATTATTATGGATATTAGCTGATGCCACTGAGCAAGAGAGATTTCTAGAAAAGGGTATAAGAGAAAATAAGCCAGAACTTGGAACACAGGTGTTTCAAAGCTTTATGCATTTTTCTGTAATCTCAATGAATATTTTCTTATGAAACATTATTTCATTTTCATTAAAAAGTCATTGATCAAAATTGGTGAATTTGAAATCAAGTAAAGTGTATACAAAAAACAAATACCAAGTGATTATTAAAGCAACTCAACTTTATCACTTATGAATATATTAAATTTTATGGAAAGGAATTGATTTAAAATGTGATCTCCTCCAACACTGATGGTATAGTCCATTCGATTTGAATCCTACCGTGTAATGATGTAAGATCACATTGTATGGTAAATTGTTATATATATAATTTTTGTGTTCATAAGTGTATGTGTTATAGAGATCCATTGTTGAATAAGTATGCACAGTAATATTTTGCATAAGGTATTTAACTTGCCGAATTGATGTTTCAATTATTTTACCATCTTTAAAGGAAGAAGGAAAGCAAAACCAGTAAGATTGATAAAAACACAGAGACATGATAAAGAAATACTTTTTCACTTAGAACATGACACATTTTTATAGTCAGGGCTATTTTTCAAAGCCAGGAAAAGAGATATATTTTCAAATTTGTGCAAGAAAACATCTTAGGTGGGTCCTTGAAGATATTCTGCTATTACTGTTTTGTGATAAATAGTGTTTAATTGATCTAGCCTTTAGGAAAACTACAATTCTGGACTTCAAGCTCTATTACAAAGCTGTAATCATCAAGACAGTATGGTACTGGCACAAAAACAGACAGATAGATCAATGGAACAGAATAGAAAACCCAGAAATGGACCCTCAACTCTATGGTCAACTAATTTTTGACAAAGCAGAAAAGAATATCCAATGGAAAACAGACAGTCTCTTCAACAAATGGTGTTAGAAAAATTGGGTAGCCACATGCAGAAAAATGAAACTGGACCATTTCCTTACACCATACACAAAAATAGACTCAAAATGGATGAAAGACATAAATGTGAGACAGGAATCCATCAAAATCCTAGAGAAGAACGTAGGCAGCAACTTCTTCGACCTCGGCCGTAGCAACTCCTTACTAGACACATCTCCAAAGGCAAAGGAAACAAAGGCAAAAATGAACTATTGGGACTTGATCAAGATAAAAAGCTTTTGCACAACAAAGGAAACAGTCAACAAAACCAAAAGACAACTGACAGAATGGGAGAAGATATTTGCAAATGACACATCAGATAAAGGGCTAGTATCCAAAAATCTATAAAGAACTTATCAAACTCAACACCCAAGGAACAAATAATCCAGTCAAGAAATGGGCTGAAGACATGAGCAGACATTTCTCCAAAGAAGACATCCAAATGGCCAACAGACACATGAAAAAATGCTCCACATCATTTGGCATCAGGGAAATACAAATCAAAACCACAGTGTGATACCACCTCATTAGTCAGAATGGCTAAAATTAACAAGTCAGGAAACGACAGATGTTGGTGAGGATGCGGTAAAAGGGGAACCCTCCTACACTGTTGGTGGGAATGCAAGCTGGTGCAGCCACTCTGGAAAACAGTATGGAGGTTCCTCAAAAAGTTGAAAATGGAGCTACCCTATGACCCAGCAATTGCACTACTGGGTATTTACCCCAAAGATACAAATGCAGTGATCTGAAGGGGCACCTGCACCCCTTTGTTTATGGCAGCAATGTCCACAATAGCCAAACTATGGAAAGAGCCCAGATGTCCACTGACAGATGAATGGATAAAGAAGAGGTGGTATATATACACAATGGAATACTATTCAGCCATCAAAAATGTAATCTCGCCATTTGCAATGACATGGATGGAACTAGAGGGTATTATGCTAAGTGAAATAAGTCAATCAGAGAAAGACAATTATTATATGATCCCAGGGATATGTGGAATTTCAGATACAAGGCAAAGGGTCATAGGGGAAGAGAGGATAAAATGAAACAAGATGAAACCAGAGAGGGAGACAAACTACAAAATAATAATCATAGGAATAATCATAGGAAACAAACTGAGGGTTGCTGGAGGGGAGTGGAGTGGAGGGATGGAGTAACTGGGTGATAGACATTGGGGAGGGTATGTGATGTAATGAGCACTGGGTATTATATAAGACTGATGAATCATAGACCTGTACCCCTGAAACCAATAATACATTATATGTTAATTAATTGAATTAAAATAAAAATGTTAAAAAAAGAAAATAATGAATAAGCAAAAGATATACTGCTAATAAATTCTCAGAAAAGACAGAGAAGTTAAAAAAACACAAATGGAGGAGCATTTGTATTAAAATCTGCAGTTGCTAATTTTAGCTTATAATTGATTAGGTCTTCTTGATGAGTTTTAAGTTATTGCTTTGGTACATTTGACAACAAATGATTTTGCCAGAAGTCTAATAATCTCTCATTTTAATTATAATTTCTCTCTGATGTCTGAAAATAGAACACTTTCTCTGATATTGGATAAAAGTACACAAATTTTTTTTAAATATAGGGTTTGAAGAGAAAACACATTTATTTACTTATTTATTTATTTATTTATTTATTAAAAGATTTAATTTATTTATTCATGAGAGACAGAGAGAGAGAGACAGAGAGAGAGAGGCAGAGGGAGAAGCAGGCTCCCAAGGAGCAGGGAGCCCGTTGTGGGACTCGATCCCAGGACCCTGGGATCATGACCTGAGCCGAAGGCAGACTCTTAACCATCTGAGCCACCCAGGCGCCCAAGAAAACACATTTTAGATGGTGATTTAGAAATGGCAAACACCACACATTGAGAAAATAACTCCAGATTAAAAAAAAATCATTTATTTTTTGTTGGCTATACACTCTCAGTTTGCTGTTAATTAAGTTATTCAACAGTGTTTATTCATTACTGTGTGCCTTTAATGGTCATACTATTAATCATAATCTCTAACATTTATTGAGTGTATACTGTGTGTAGATTACTGTACTAAAGGGAGTTAGTAGTTTGAAATGATTAATAGTGTGTTTATTTGCAGTAGAGCCAGGCTCTGCTGTGTTCTGTTTGGGGCTTGATGCTACCCTAAGGTAAGGTGTAGTAAGTATGCTTAGAGAAAAAGGTTTGTTCAAGGTCATCTGAAACAAGGGAATAGCTTTGTAATGAAGAAAAATTTCTGTATTTTAGGCCAAATTTTGGGGAAAATATCTTATGTATTTTCTCTATAATTTTTCACTTCACCTCTTGAGTACCTATTGTATACCATACATACATGTGCAAAGTACTATATGGGTAAAAGATTAATAAAACATAAAACATAGCATCCATGTACAAAATGTACTTATTACCTATCTTCTGTTGAGATAATTCATATCCTACAGTATGGAGGATATTTTCATTTCCCTAGGAGAGTAAGATCTTTTAGGCTAAGAACCTAAACAAGCCAAGTCTTGAAAGGAGAGAAGAGGATTTGAGAAAAGTCAGTGAATGGAAGTCACTTGGATGGGGCAGCAGGAATGGCCTTGAGCATGCTGGAAGTCCAGTAGGATCTCACAAGGGTAAGTAAGGTTCTCAAGGACGATTTCCAGATTTAAACAATCTGAGAAATCATCTATAAGTGGATATTAAACATAGTACCTCAAAACATCCTTATTCAACTCCATCAAAATTCAGTTTCTGTGGTTGAGTGACTCATGCTGAAATAGCTAGACCTTGGGTGATGGCTTTAAACATGTTATTGAAGCATTACTGTGAATTACAGGCAGGAAAATTGAAGAAGAGATATGCTTGGGAAATGGCCTATGTTTGTGGCAGTTTAAGAACCTAGGTTTTTGGGGTGCCTGGGTGGCTCAGTCAGTTAATCGACTGCCTTCAACTCAGGTCATGATCCCAGGGTCCTGGGATTTGAGCCCCGCATCGGGCTCCCTGCTCAGTGGGGAGCCTGCTTCTCCCTCCCCCACTCCCCCTGCTTGTGTTCCCTCTCTCGCTGTCTCTCTCTCTCTCTCTGTCAATTAAAGAAATAAATAAAATCTTTATAAAAAAAGAATCTAGGTTTTTAAAATTAAATCTGCACATAAAAACTACCACAGAGAATCAAAACAATTTTTGGGGGGATAACTAAGTGCAAATAAATAAAAACTTCACTGTAATTCTTTGGTTGTTCAAATAATCAGTATTGAAGGGTTTTATTTTTTTCAAGAGAATATGAATTTTCTATAAAAGCCCTAGGATTAAAAAATTTCTACTTTATTATTATTATTATTATTTAAGATTTTGTTTGTCAGAGAGAGAGAGAGACAGAGCACAGGCACGGGGAGCGGCAGGCAGAGGGAAAAGCAGGCTCCCTGCTGAGCAAGGAGCCCAATGCAGGACTCGATCCCAGGATCCTGGGATCATAACCTGAGCCAAAGGCAGATGCTTAACTGACTGAGCCACCCAGGTGTCCCTATTATTTTTTTTAATAAAGATTTTTTTGATTTTTATTTTTGTAAGTAATCTCTATACCCAATGTGGGGCTCAAATTCACAACCCTGAGATCAAGAGTTGCACACTCCACTGGCTAAACCAGCCAGGCATTCTCAAATATTCTACTTTTAAAATAACTTTAAAAAATTATGCAAATAGCACATATTTGTTGTACAAAATTAACAGATATAAATGTACAAAAAAGAAAAAATTTAAAAAGAAGCTTTGATAATTCTATAAATGCTAGGAAACAGTTGTTAATATTTTGATGTATCTATACACTATTTCTAGGTGTGCATATAGATGGTAGTTAACACAGTTTTTTTCCTGAGTGAGAGAAATGAAGAGGAGGGAGTGGGTGAGCAGTGGAGAGATGGACAGTTTATCCCACATATAACCCACCTACATGAGTAATTCCACTAGGAGGTTTTAAAGAGAGAGGCTCTTTTTTTTTTTTTTAAAGATTTTATTTATTTGAGAGAGAGTGAGAAAGAGAGCACAAGCAGGGGGAGGGGCAGAGGAAGAGGGAGAAGCAGGCCCCCCCACTGAGCAGGGAGCCCAGTTGCAGGGCTCCATCCCAGGACCCCAGGATCATGACCTGAGCCAAAGGTAGACGCTTAACTGACTGAGTTGCCCAGGTGCCCCAAGAGAGAGGCTCTTAATACAGTGGAGAGGAAAACAATGATTCCACCTCTGGTCCCAACTTTACATCTTTCCCTTGGGTCCAGGGCTGGAAATTTCTAGCTGTTAGGAATTCATTCTGTGAAAAGAATGTGACTGATGGTGGATTAATATAGGGGACTCCCTCTGGACCATAGGTTAGCCGCTGTTGGACACTCATATATGTTGTAGGTGTTGGGAAACTAAGAATTCAATTTGAATCTCTGTCATCTGAACAAGAAAGGTATGCATGGCGGTAGCTTCATGCTGTGGGACTAGGTCTTAATTTTCTTAAAATGTGTCCCATCCCAGGCCTTGTCATCAAAAGCAGGGGCTTAATCTTTCCTGGCTAATTTCCTAAAGGGATTTTGGGAATGAGGGATGTAGGAAGTATCCTACCATCCTTTTCCACCTGGTATCTCTTTATGAATTAACAATAACAGGAACAAATGTTCATAAGCATTTACCTTGTTCCAGGCTCTATACTCATTAACTCATTTGGTTCTCAAAACACTCATGAGGATGGTTGTGTTTGTTTTCTAGGGCTGCCTTAATAAAATACCACAGACTAAGTGTCTTGAACAACAGAAATTTATTCTGGAGACTGGAACCAGGATCAAGGTGTTGGCAGGGTTGTTTTCTCCTGAGATCTCTCTCCTTGGCGTGGAGATGGTTACCTTCTCACTGTGCATTCACATGACCTTTCTATTGGGTATGCATCTCTGGGATCCATTCTTCTTATGAGGATGTAGGTCCTATTGGAATAGAGCCCCATACTTATGACCACATTTAACCTTATTACTGCTTTAAAGGTCCTCCAAATATAGTCACTTTGGGGATTAGTGCTTTAACATGAATTTTTGGGGGGTAGGGGGGTCACAATTCAGTCCATAATAATGGTGTTGTTACTATCTCCATTTTACAGAAGAGATGATTTTACAGATTTTAATTTACCAGGATCACCTAGGTAACGATGAACTCCAAATACAGCTTTGTGTGATCTGGAGTTCATATTCTTGACCACCATGCTGTATGGCACGAGATGCAATCTGTGTACTTTTTTCTTTGTCTAACTGCATTCTCCACTATAACTACTATACTTTCCCCTAGGATTCTGGCATTAGATTGTCTTTCAGTTTTAGTTTTCAAGGCTGTTGTGAATTTTTATTGCTCTCTTCTTGAGTGTTTTTGTGAGAACACAAAAGAAATTGCGTTAGTGACTACCAAGTGGTTTTGAGCCATTTGGACTAGCTAACTTCTGATCTCAACTATATTTTGTATGGGTAGAAATAACAGACTGTGGAATTATGTAAAAATCTATAGCTCTTCTTATCAGATTATAGTAGGTATATTTTATCCCAAATAAAATGCCTGCTTACTATCTATTTCCTCTTGATTATAATAGTTCTTTACAGAAGAAAATATGGCATCAGAGATTCACAGCATCTGTCTTTTCCTTGTAGTTATCAAAAGTAGTGTTGTGTAATAATGCTGCTTTATAATTTCTCATAGCAGAACTCAATTTGACCTCAACAGAATTAAAATTCTGAAGTAATGAGGTAAAAATGGCACTGAAAGTTAAGCTGATTCTTCTATGCCTACTTTAATTTTCTCATGTCACTGACAATCATAGACCGCAGGATTGCCTCAATCACTCCATGTTAAGTATACCAGGCATTTGTCAGATTCAAATGCCTTAATGTGAGATCTTAATGTTAAAAGTCTTTGCCCCAAGAACAATTTAATATAAACTGAAGCTTTTAGCTAGAGTTCTGCTATCTTCCTTCATCTAGCATCTTTAGCTTTCATTGGCATTTCACTTTCAGTTGGAGTCTTGCTGCTTTGGAGAACACTTAAAGGAAGTGTAACAATTATGTAGGCAGAGGGAGACTCATGACACAGGGATAAAATAAGGCCATGGTTCTCTTTCACTTTGTATCCCTTCTATCTAGCAATGTCTAGTACATACATAGTAAGTACTCACTAAATGTTTATTGAGAGATTGAATGTTGCTAATAAATGCAACTAGCCAAACTGCTCAAGAAGTCCACTGTGAGAGTCATATCATTATCCAAAAGTCTCTTTACAAGCTAGTGAGGATTTTTCCACACATTTTTTTTCCAGGGAAGTTGCACCTCCTCCCTTCCCCCAATTCCCTGCCTACTTCTACCTCCAAGTCAACTATAATTAAATAATAAGGGCTACTTAAATAAAACACAGAAGATAACATACTTGTCTACTAGGTCATTATAATTTTGTGGACGGATATAAGATGAACACACATGAAGCATTAGAGATTTTTTTTAAAGGTTTATTTATTGGGGCACCTGGGTGGCTCAGTCTTTAAGTGTCTGCCTTTGGCTCAGGTCATGATCCCAGAGTCCTGGGATCGAGCCCCGCCTCAGGCTCCCTGCTCAGCGGAGAGTCTGCTTCTCCCTCTCCCACCCCCCCTGCTTGTGTTCCCTCTTTCTGTGTGTCTCTCTCTGTCAAATAAATAAATAAAATCTTTAAAAAAATAAAAAAAAAGTTTTATTTATTTGAGAGAGTGCGAGTAAAGGGAGTGGCAGAGGAAGAGAATCTTCAAGCAGACTCGAAGCTGAGCACGGAGCCCCATGCAGGTCTCTATCCCATGACCCATGAGATCATGATCTGAGCCAAAACCAATAGTTGGGTACTTAACTGGCTGAGCCACAATGGCATCCAAGCATTAGAGATTTTAAATAAAACAACACAGAAAATCTTGACATTTTTAATGCATTGACATTTTTGGTCTATTTAATGGATCTTATGATGGATCTCTTTTATTAAATAGACCAAAGCAATTGCATCTTAGATAGTAGCTGCATTGCTGTTTTTAGTGACTGAGCTATATACAACATATATTTTCACATTCTTAATTCATCCAAAGAAGAAAAGGAAAAAAAAGAAAAAAAGCAGAAGTGCCAAAGCTCTCCTCTTTTTTGCTACAGGAGTATTTTGGGGCAACTTTGTTTATAAAGATTTGAAAGAGGTTAAGTAACTGGCTTTTGATATAACTTAGAAACTGCTAGGATGATGTTAGACTCAGCAATGTCTTTCTGTTAGTAGCAGGCCACCTGGCACTGGTTGGCATGGAAAGGCTGGACCAAGAACCCTGGAAGTTTTGCCTCTCTCTTTTTTCCGCTGTGATCATTTGTTTTGTTTCTTAAATTCCACATATGAGTGAAATCATACAGTATTTGTCTTTTTTGGACTTATTTCACTTAGCACAATACTCTCTAGCTCCATCTATGTTATTGCAAATGGCAAGATTCCATTCTTTTTTATGGCTGTATAATATTCCAGTGTGTGTGTGTGTGTAGATATATACACACACCACATCTTTATCCATTCATCAGTTGATGGACATTTGGGCTGTTACCATAATTTGGCTATTGTGAATCATGCTGCTATAAACCTCGGGGTGCATGTATTCCTTTGAATTAGTATTTTTGTATTCTTTGGGTAAATACCTAGTAGTGCAATTGTAGTCTCTTCAACAAATCGTGTTAGGAAAACAGGACAGCCACATGCAAAATAATGAAACTAGACACCATACACAAAAATAAATTCAAAATGGATAAAGACCTAAATGTAAGATAGGAAACCATTAAAATCCTAGAGAAGAAAACAGGCAGTAACCTCTTTGGTATCAGCTGTAGGAACTTCTTACTAGATATGTCTCCTGGGGCAAGGGAAACCAAAGCAAAAATAAACTATTGGGACTTCACCAAAATAAAAAGCTTCTGCACAGCTAAGGAAACAATCTATAAAATGAAAAGACAACCTACAGAATGGGAGATGATATTTGCAAATGACATCTGATAAAGGGTTAGTATCAAAATCTATAAAGAACTTAGAAACCTCAACACCCCCCAGAAATACATATATTTTTAATTGGTGAAAGAGAAAGAATGCAGAAATGGGACCTACTAAGAGTTTTACGGTATCAGTTATCTAGGCTAAAGGAAAAAATCAGCACAGACTGGCCAAAATAATAAGGAACTTATTTCAAAATGGAGAAATCCAGACGTAATTTGGTTGTCAGGCAGTTTGATCAGGACACTGATTCATAAAGTTATTTTGGTTCTACCCTACTCTGTATGTCTGTTTCTTCCTCAGATTGTTTTCTTCATGATAGTAAAGTGGCAGCAACAATTCCAATTATTGGGACACCTGGGTGGCTTTGTTGGTTGGGCGACTGCCTTTGGCTCAGGTCATGGTCCCGGAGTCCTGGGATCGAGTCCTGTGTTGGGCTCACTGCTCGGTGGGGAAGTCTGCTTCTCCCTCTGACCCTCCCCCCTCTCGTGCTCTCTCTCTTTCACTCTCTCTCAAATAAATAAATAAAATCTTTAAGAAAAACCCCCAAAACAAAAAAAAAACATTTAAAAAAACAATTCCAATTATTGCACCTGCATATCACATACTTCAAAGAAATAGAGATTATCTGTATACCAGAATATCCAGCATAAGGCCTGAGATTTTCTCTGATTGTATTAGCCTAGATCACATGCTTATGAATGAACTGAAAATAGTGCAGAGAGGGTGGAATGTAATGATTAGCTCAGACTAGGTTATGTACTCCATTCCTGGGTCTAGTGTCCAAGCCAGGTTTTCTAGAACCACCTGGGTGTAACATCATGGATATGGGGTAGAACTGTGGTTAGAATGATAATCACTGTCCATTACATTCACACTCTTTTTCAGTGGATCTGAACCAAAATGTAAAAGGAAAAAAAAGGATTCCCTGTAGATAAATCATGTTCACCAGGCCTAAAATTATGGCCAATTTTCCTAAAATTAGAATAAAAATATAAAATCTAATTGCAGCTATCCCTTACCCTATTCTTAAAAGAAGCCACACAAATGGGTTTAGTGTCATTATTTATTTATTAATTCATTTACAAATTTAATAAAAATTGAGAGTCTATTATGTACACAGACCTTGGCTGGAATTCAGAGATTAAAGAGCTCCCCATCTAATGAGGGGGGCAGACAGGCAATTATAATTCAATATGGTAAATGTAATTAAACAGCAAAATAAAGTGGTTAGCATCATGGACTCTGCTGGCAGACTGACTGAGCTTAAGTCTCCGCATTGCCTTTTACCCGGTGGATGACATTTGTAGAGCAAATCTATGAACCTATCCCCTCTGCACTCACCGTTTTCCCTTCTGTGACTACAGGGAAGTCTACCTCCTCCCACCCTCCATATGTACTCTTGATCCACATTTTCCTGCCTGTCTTGCCAGAAATATTTACTTTCTAAACCTCAGTTTCCTTTCAACAAAGTAGGCATAGTAATACTACTTTTCATATAGGGATGTCCTAAGTGTTAAGCATAATAATGCCTGTAAAGGTTTTAATATAAATCCTGGCAAATAAGGAGTGCTTAACAAATATTAATTATTAACTATTTATGGTGGAGCTATGTTCAGTGTTTGGTAAAAGTGTAGAGATTTGGAATCTAATCTAATCTTTTATTCCTACTTCACCTGATTAATTCACACTCATATTTGAAAATTTATCTCAGGCTCACCTCCTATTCTGAGTTGGGGTAAATGACCTTCCAGTGTCCCCCAATAGCGCCCTGGGAATTGCATCATTGTATGGAGTACTTATCAAAGTAAGTTGTATCTTCTTGCTTACTTCTCTTTTTTTTGAGTATATTGTAAGCGAATGGTTCTAAGACTGAACTTATAGCAGAACAACTGGACTTAATCTCAGGGTTTCTGATTCAGTAGGTCTGGGTAGGGCCTGAGAACTTGTGATTCTTACCAGTTCCAGGTGAAGCTGAGGCTGTTGGTTCAGAGATCACACTTTGAGAACTACTGTTGTAAACTTCTGGAGTGCTTATTCAACCAGACTCCCCACAGTGAAAGGCCAATAGGCTCTGTTTGCCTTTTTGTTGCCAGCAGTCATGTTCCATATACAGTTCTCCCCTTTACCCTTATTCTTCTGAAACATCCAGTGCTCATATGCTCTCCTGCTCTTCTTAGAGGATAGTATAATATTAATCATTTGCATCTTTGTGAAATTATATCAGGCAGTGCTGCCAAAAAGAAAATCCATCCCCTTCAACATTCTCCAGCTTGAAAAAGAAAATCTTTTTGAGTATCTTCTGGTTTCTTTATATTTGCCTAAATTATTTCCAGTTATAGGCACTGAATATTCTGCTCAGGTGATTGAAGTTTTGCTTTTTTACTTCACTAGTTCTTCTATTTTGTCAGTTACAAAGTACTACATAGATGTGAGTTATTGGGGTGGTTGGAAGAAGAAGATGAAGATGAATGCTAACATTTGTTATTCCAGGCACCGGGCTGGAATATTAATTAACTCATTCAATTGAATTAACTCATTCAATTCTCACAACACACCCATGAGAAGAGATTCTATTATTTGCTTGTTACAGATGAGGAAACAGATACTTGCCTAAATTCACACACCTGATAGCCCAGTACTCTACCAACTAAGGATGTGTTACTAGGACTGAGTAAAAGAGCATGATCAGGTCTGGAACAACCCATATATGCCTACGTATTCTGTGGCTCTAAATGTTGTTAGGATGATAAATATCTATAATATATTTAAGGAATTACCTTTAATTTGATGAAATAATTGTATATAAGTTTGCTATATTGAATATTAGGCAAAATTATACATGTGCCATGTCAATATGCAAATTTGCATTTAGTTTCTTTAAGGCTAGAACGAATTCTGGGAGTTTAAATTCTCAAAACTAAATTTATTTTTAATTTAATTTAATTTTTTTAAAGGTTTTACTTATTTATTTGACAGAGAGAGACACAGCGAGAGAGGGAACACAAGCAGGGGGTGTGGGAGAGGGAGAAGCAGGCTTCCCACTGAACAGGGAGCCCGATGTGGGGCTCGATCCCAGGACTGTGGGATCATGACCTGAGCTGAAGGCAGGTGCTTAACTGACTGAGCCACCCATGCACCCCTTAAAACCAAATTATGTTGGCATCTCTTTGGACTAAAGTTAGATGTTTAATTAAAAGAATAAAATATAAATATTAATGTTTAAAAGAACCTAGCCAGTTTTCCCTTTAACTGCTATTTGAAAGGTATAGCCAATTATTACATATCACTCTACCATTATGTCATATTAAACAGTCAACTTTCACCTTAACACCACAAAATAAGTCTGTGGCTTTATAAAAATTATATGAAATATGAGAGATGGTATTACCCATTATGATTATTGAACCCATAATTGGTGAATCCAGACCCAGAAACCAGGAACACCAACCAGATTGGTTCAGATTGGTTGAACAGCCAGATTGACTTAGAGGAGAACAGCCCAATCAGAATGTGGAGCTCAGTGGGTCTGGACACCATGGTAGCCTGTAATAAGAGACTCAGACAATGGTCGCTACTGCCAACATTTATTGAGTGCTCACCATGTGCCAGGCACTTTTTAAGACTTTAAAATACTAAATCATTCAATTCTCATATGAATTATGTCTATTATTATCCTCATTTTACAGATGAAGAAACTGTTAAATAATTTGTTTAGGGCCACACAGTAACTGGTGACGCTGGCAATGGACTCCAGGTAGTTTGGCTTCAGAATAAGCATGTAGAAGGTCTATAATGAAGTAGTATGTAGCTGGTACAACATGCAGTGAACCCTAAAATCAGTAAGGTGTGAGAAAAATCCAGGTGGGCCTTGGAGAAAGTAAGTTTTTAGTTAAATGTTAGAGTATTGAAGCAGGCTCTACTTTTGGGGAGTATGGCAAGGGTAAGGCAAAGTCCCAGATGTAGGCTTTCTAGGATTCCCCATTATCTTGAGGTGGGTCCTGCCCTGGGGAGTGACTGTGCAGATTTTTTCAGTATTGAATGACTTTAATTACACCGTGGCAATAACACTCATTATATGGAGTGTTGTTCACTTCCAATGGAGAGATGTTAAAAGCCTTGCTTAAAAGCAGTGGCCAGTTCTCCATTGCTCTGAGAAGATTCCTGATTTAGAATTGTAGCAGGGAGTTATCGAAATAAATTTAGAAATTTACTAAGACAAAACAACAATATATAAGACAATATTAGGGCCAGAAAGACATGTAGGGATTCAGGACTCAGGGCCAACTTTGCATATAGGTATCTTCTGCAAATTATAAAAATATCCCTTCTTCTCAACAGTTAGCATGATGAGGGGACTATAGGAGGGATTTTAGCATCAGGCCTATAGGGTGCTTTAGCTAACTTTGCATTAAAAATGGTTTCCTTCTATAGATTTAATATAATCTCTATCAAAATTACAATGACCTTTTCCACAAAAATACAAAAAATAATCCTAAAATTTGTATGGAGGCACAAAAGACCCCAAATAGCCAAAGCAATCCTTAGAAAGAAGAACGAAACTAGAGGCATCACATTTCCTGATTTCAAACTATACAGCAAAGCTATAGTAATCAAAACAGTATGGTCCTGGCATTAAAACAGACACATTGCTCAATGGAACAGAATCAGGAGCCCAAAAATACACCTTTGCATATGCATACATATAATATTTGATATGGAAGCCAAGAATATTCAATGAGGAAAGGGCAGTCTTTTCAATAAATGGTGTTGGGAAAACTGGATGGCCATGCTTATTATGTAGAAGAATGAAATTGGACCCTTATCTTATACCACTCAGAAAAATAAACTTGAAATGAATTAAAAAGTTAAACTTAAGATCTGAAACTGTAAAACTCCTAGAAGAAAACATAGGGAAAAAGCTCTTTGACATTGGTCTTGGCAATAATTTTTTGGATAGACACCAAAAGTGCAAACCACAGAAGCAAAAATAAACAAGTGCTACTACATCAAACTAAAAAAGCTTCTGCACAGCAAAAGAAACAATCAACAAAATGAAAAGCAACCTATGGAATGGGAGAAAAATATGTGCAAGTCATATATCTGATAAGGGGTTAATATTCAAAATACATAAGGAACTTATATAACTCAATAGCAAAACCACCAAACAACCTGATAAGAAATGAGCAGAGGAACTGAATAGTTTTCCAAAGAAGACATACAAATGACCAAGAGGCACATGGAAAGGTTCTGGACATCAATAATCATCAGAGAAATCTAAGTCAAAACCTCAAGTAGATCACAACACACTTGTTAGAATGACTATCATCAAAAATATAAGAGATTGCAAGTGTTGATGAAGGTTTGGAGAAAAGAAAGTTCTTGTGCACTGTTGGTAAGAATGTAAACTGGTATAGCCTCTATGGGAAATAGTATGGAGATTCCTCAAAAAATTAAAAATAGAACTGCCATATGATCCAGGAATCCCACTTCTGGGTATATATCCAAAGGAATTGAAATCAGGATCTTGTAGAGATATTGGTACCCCTAGGTTCACTGCAGCATTATTCACAATAACCAAGATATGGAAACAACCTAAGTGCTTGTTAATGAATTGATAGATAAATCAATGTAAAATATGTATAAATCACATATATATGTATATATAATATATATGTGTATACACACATACATATACACACACATACATACAAATGGAATACTATTCAGCCATGAGAAAGAAGGAAATTCTGCCATTTGTGACAACTTGGATGAAACTTGAGTGTATTATACTAAGTGAAATAAGTTGGACAGAGAAAGACAAATATTGTGTTATCATTTATATGTGGAATCTATAAAAGCCAAACTCGGAGAAACAAAGAGTAGAATGGTAGTTACCAGGGGTTGATGGTGGGTGAAATGGGGAGATATTGACCAAAGGGTGCAAACTTCTGGCTATAGGACAAATAAACTCTGGGGACATAATGTACAGCATGATGGTTATATCTAATAATACTGAATTATTTACTTAAATGTTGCTAAGAGAGTAAATCTTAAATGCTCTCATCACAAAAAAGAAATGGTAATTATGTGATGGGATGAAAGTGTTGGCTAATGCTATGGTGGAAATCATTTTGTAATTTATAAATGCATCAAACCAACATGTTGTATGCCATCAACTTACACAGTGACATATGTCAATTATATCAATAAAGTGGAAAGGGGGTGCCTGGCTGGCTCAGTCAGTGAAGCATGGCAACTCTTGATCTCAGGGTCATGAGTTTAAGCCCCACGTTGGGCATAGAGTTTACTTAAAAAAATAGATAAATAAATAAATAAAGCTGGAAAGGAAGAACAAAGAGCAAACAACAACAACAACAACAACAAAGTAAAAATTCCTTCTCACCAGCTTCTCTTAGTAAGAGAAGTCTGCTTCTTATTTCCAGGCAAATCAGGAAGAAAAAAGACATTGAACTGCCTATCTCAAATTTCCACAGTATTTCTTCTGGCTCCTCACGGTTTTTCTGGGCTCTTGGCAATGGAGGAAGAGCAAGAAAAACTCCTTTTTTACTATCTAACTAGCACTTAGCCTGGCAGCTGGCTCCTAAATTCCTGCAAGTTCTTTTAGCATGGGATATCTGCTAGATCCTTGCTTCTACACCTAATGGATTCCCTTATCAACCAGCTCTAACTGATAGATGACAGAATAAATAGTTGGACTGGATCTTTAAACATGATTTAATATGGAGACCGTTACTTTATAACTCCAAACCAGCAAATATGGCCTGACAACTACACATGTCCTTATGGGCACAATAGTATCTACTGAATGCTGCAGGTCACATGCTATAAAGTATTTTATACAAAACAAAAAATAAATGAACCTTGATACATGCCAGAATCATACCCAACTCCTGTATAGGATTTTCTTGTTTGATCCACAAAAACCATTCTCAGAAGTAGGTAGTAACACTAGCCGTATTTTCTTATTCCATGTTATAGAGTTAGGAAGTATATACATGGGGATTTGAACCCAGGTAGCCTATCTTTAGAGCAAGAGCCCCTAACCATTGTACTACTCTTATTGTCTGGCTTTGAAACCAGGGCTTTAAATATCTGGTGCATATGTTGTACCTACAAGATTCCTTCTGGTGCTGTGTATAGATTTGTCCTTCTCTGCTTGCAGGTTATCTTCCTCTGAAATGTTTTTGCTTCTTTTCTTTTTAAACGGGGCTTAAAATGATAGGCTCAAACTGCCAGAACTCAACTTTAAAATTGAATTTAAAGAGATCATAATAAAAGTTTTAAACAGTGATAAAATACTTTTTGCATAGTATATAAAAGTAAGAAAGCATCACACCTAATGGATGATATAGAAGTGGCATGAAACAGTAGGCAATGGTGAGTGCATTAATGTAAAAAATGCCAATGAATCAAGAATCAAGAGTAATGGAAGGCTGGAATTCAAGAAAACAGTCCTAGACTCTGTGCATTCAGCCTTAGGGTGCAATTTTGTCACAGGAATAAATTGCAAGAGGAGTTTTGAGAGCATTCACTGATTGCCTTGCTTTTCTGCCTGGAGTGTTGCACCATTCTCTCCTCTACCAGTCAGATAGGATAGCTGTTAAGTACACCCTGAGTGAAGATCATTTCATGAGAATGGAACAGAGTATTGTACAGGCTCTGGAAGTGGATTCCTAAAACTTGACTGAGAACTTAGGGAAGATATAAAAGAAATAGATAATGTGCTCTGATTTGGGGACTTGACAACAGCAGATTACAACTGAAAATTACAAGTTTGGACCTGACATCATGACAGCATGATTATTATCTTGGTTTTTGGTATTAGACATGTCATAATGATTCTTTTTACTTTGGGAGGATAAACAGACACAAATAAGGGGGTCAGAAAGGGGAGAAGAAAGTGCTTACTCAAGTTGCATCTAAAAAAGTTAGGCAAAGACTTGTTCTTACAACTAATCAGGCCATATGATCCAGTGCCAAGAATCCATATGAAGCCATCAGTATTTCTTGTTCCTGAATTATCAGGAAAAAAATTTGACTTAGTTCTTGCTGTTCTTCCTCTGATTCAATATTTATCACTTGACACCATATTTAACTGCTGCTTTAGCCTTAGTTGTATCATCTGTGCCATAAGATCTCACTATAGGTGTCAACCATGAGAATGTGCCTTGGCAGACCTCAAACTGCAGGGTGTAATTGACCAAGCGCTCTGGCCACTCACCCTGAAATCCATTGTTGCATCTGAGCCCAGACCCTGTTTCCATGACTGCCTCCTGTCCATGACCGGCTGGCAGGGATACTAAGGCAGGCCAGTTCCTGGGAGACCTGGGCCAACTTTGGATTCAAGGTCTCTCCCGTGGCCTTCCTGAACATTCTAGGCTGCACTGCAATCTATAATGCTTTCCCCCGACTTTCTCCTCCCTCCCGCCTTTTTTTCCACTTAGAAATTTCTATTAATGAAATCCTTGAACTTTTTATCCCATTTTAGCATCTACTTCTCAGAAAATCTGGATTAACATACTGCAGTATAGAGGATTTTCCCTCTCACAATCCCAAACGTTTTGCTCACAGGTTTGGTGGCTTATTTTTAAAATATTCTGGCTGATGAGTTTGTTTATATTTTCTATACCGATTGGACATATTTTAAAACAGTATTATAGGTTGACCAAATAAGTTCTGCTGCCCTGTGAATTTGCCTGAATTAAAATTGTGAACCCAAGAGACAGTGATTGTAACTCATATGATGCTGTGTTTGCAGGTACAGGTGGCTTTAGACATGGTTGGATCAAACGACCCAAACTTTGTGGTCAGAATACCATCTCTGTCTCAAATCTGCTTCCCTCTGCACTGATTTTGTTTTCTTCTAAAGTATACTCTCCCTGAAGTGAAAACAATGTCCTCTTAGCAGCTCTAGACTTAGATAATCTCATTGTGAATAATTTCAGTGAAATGAGAATACCAGTTTCCCTATGCTGCAGCAAATCTCAGGTATGACTTTCCTTGTTCCAGTTTGGGTCATGTGCCAGGAGCATGGGGTGCTTTTTAGCCAGGTCTGAGTTGTGTGTTGACCTCTGGAGCTGCGTAGTGAGGGAGGAGGAGGGATAGTTTTTCAAAGGAAAGTTTTAAGACACTCCAAAACAGTAGCAGATATCCAATACTGAGGTTATTAACCCAATACAAATTTCAATACTGCTCTCTTTGAGCAGGTAATAAGTCCTAATATTTATAAAAATGACCTGTAAATACTGCTATAAATAATCCATTTTGAGTTTTACAACATCCTGTGAGTATTACCTTTATTTTATAGATGGAAAAATGAAAATTTAGATATTAAGGGATTTGTTCAGGGTCATAGTTGTCAGTAATAAAATATATAAATTTTAAAAGTTAGACTAGAAGTTACAAGTAGAACATGGAAAATATAGTGCTCTATGTAATGAATTTGGGTTACATATTTAGGTGTAATCTTCTAGGTAGACAAAGTAAAATGAGGAACATAATTAATAAGAAAAAAATCAGCTCACAATGGGTGTAAAGCTTTTTCTGTCTATAAGATAAAAAAATATTTATTATGTGGCACTTTATATAGGATGCTCTAGTGAGTAGCAATCTCAACAACATCTCTCTAGCTATTGCATTTTTTTTTTAGCTATTACAATTTTTAGTACTATTTCTTATATTGTATTTCACTGGAAGCCAAAAGTCTGAAGCCTAAGTGTCAATCAGTAAAAACTAGTCCTAGTGTAGGACAGGTAATGCATACCTATATACCTATATACCACATTATGTATTCAGATACATAAAAGATACAAAGCATATCACAAATTGCATTTCTGTTGTAATATATAGGGAGCTACTGATAAACTCTTTGTTCATGACAGAATTTGGTATTAATTTTTTACTCAAAATTTAGTGCCTTTCCTGTAGTACCTAGCATTAAATATATTTTTCATACTGTTAAAGGAATAGAGGCAAATCAGAAATAAAATTCCATTAATAAACCATGTAGTCAGATATAATAAGTCTATTAATTTGTAATTCTGCAAATTACAATTTACTGAGAAAATTGACCTAGTAATCCACATTTGATTTTGCAATCAATGTTTACTGTCCATGCATATGTAAGCACATAATTAAATCTTCTTACATTTATTGGATCTGATGTAACTCTTTAACAAAATAAAAGAATAATGGTTAATTATAGCTTAGTGTAGAATTATTTTATAAGTAGATCTTACAGTTAAGCCTCTGAACTTTTGCCACTAAAATGTCATTGAATTAGAAGTAAGTGGTTTCCAAAGAAATTGCAAGGGAGCAAATCCCACCATTAAACTCTTCTTTCAGAGAGTAGTATCTGTTACATGCCGAATAACATCTTATACAATTAGAAAACTTATTGTAATGTTTTATTTTTGTGAAGAATGTAAATTGACTCAAGCTCATTTATTATAGAAAATAAATTATCTGTTAAAAATATCCTAGTTTGAGTACACGAATATGGGCTTTGGAACTAAAAGGTATTTTCTGTTGTGCTTTCATGTCTTTGTGGTAACTTAACTATTCCTAGTAAGGTGAACCTCTCCACTATTTAGAAAGGAGGGAAGGAAGGAAGGAAGGAAGGAAGGAAGGAAGGAAGGAAGGATAGAAAGAGATAATAATTACTATCCCTTGCTTCTTTTACCTATGCATTACTATAGCAATGTTCTCAGGGCTTGAAAGATGTCTGCTCCCTCTTAATATGACTTTTGTCTTGAGAAACTGTACTAAACATAGGTGTGGGAAAGAATGCATCAGTAAATAATGTCAGAGAAGAGGTGAGATTTTGTCAGGAACTTATCTAACCCCAAGGCATATCATTAAAATTTCCAATATAGTGGCAAAATAATGATAGCTTAGCAGTAAGTTTGTACATGATGTGATTGTAACATTTGAGAAATATATTTTTATGTCTGTATGAGAATACATTATTCATATGTTTATGTATTAGCAATATATGGCCCCAAAGAATTCTTTAGTTGCATCATGTTTTTAAGGTTGTAGTTTCCCATACTCATTTACATCTCATCTAAGTGATTTTTTTTTGTAGAAACTGTATAAGTATTATGAAAAATTTATTTATTTATTTATTAAGATTTTATTTATTTATTTGAGAAAGAGAGAGACAGGGCATGAGCGGGGTGGAGGGGCAGAGGGAGAGGGAGGAGCAGGCTCCCCACTGAGCAGGGAGCCCAATGTGGGGCTCCATCCCAGGACCCCGGGATCATGACCTGAGCCACCCTGAGACCCCTGTATTGTGAAAAACTTAAAATAACTGTCTTTTTAAGTCATCATCAAGTTTTTATTCTTTTCTAATATTGCTAAGCAGAATTAACTGTTTCCTTCTCTGTGTCTTCATTGCAGTAGGTTCACACCATGAGGGTAGCATTTGTCACATACTGCAGCTAAGGAACACCTCAAACTGTAAGGTCATTAAGGTCCGGGGCTGTTTTGCTCATCTCCCACTCCCAGGGCTTTTTAGAGCATCTAATGTATGTTAGGTGCTCAGTGGTGGATTTGTCAAATGAACCACTTGATAAAGTCATATTGGGTGCAGGTTACAGCTATGATTTTTGCCTTCAAACATAATGCAAAATTGGAGATTGTATATTAATTATTAATAATAAGGATCATTAATACTGGAAGAAAAACTATGTGCTAAATAAGAATCTTTTGACTTACATATGAATTCAGCCTTGAGAGAGGCAGAATTGTGCAGTGACTGGGAGCCTGGATTCTACAGACATATTTGAGTTCAGTCTCAGCTCTGCTCTTTACTAGTAACCTGTCTGCCAGCAAGTAATTTAACTTTCTGAGCTTGTCTTCTCATCTTTTTTTTTTTTTTGTCTTCTCATCTCATCTCATCTCATCTTAAAGATGTGGATAATAATACTATCTACCACATAGACTTGTCATGAATTTAAGTGAGTTAGTGCTCTTAGAGTGGTGAAAGCGGCATCTGGCATATAATAAATACTTAGTCATAATTAGCCATAAGATCTTTGCATCTTTTATAAAAAAATCTTTAGAAGTAGTATACTATGGACATTTTCCCCCACCAGATTAAATTTCAGTGTTTCTTCATTACCTAAAAAGCAAAGTTTGTCTATCATCTATCTATCTATCTATCTATCTATCTATCTATCTATCTATCTATCATCATCTATCTATCATCTATCAATCATCTACCTCAGAATTGCATTGAAGACTAGTATTAGGAATGATGATAGTTGGGGATACAGTAGAAAGTAGGTAGTTCTCTATGCTTGCTTCTTGAAAAAGCACCATGTTCTCTACCTGATGGTTGAATGGAATGGGAAAAGCCTGAAAATGTACTTATTTTGACATAGCAGATTCAGTGTTTTCTTAACTATTTGTGAAATCCACTTGGAAAACTGAAGTCACTGACTATTTCCATCTTTTTTTTTTTCCTTATCATTGGCTGTCAGAATAAATTTAAATGGACTGTTACTGAATGCAAATGCTAAGGGTCAAATATATGGCAATTGATAACACACCTCTCTAAAACAAGAGGAAAGGAGGGTCTTGAGCCGGGAGGACAAATGTAGGTGCAGGCAGTCCATAGGAAAAGAAGCTATCTTGCACCTCGGAGCCCAGGGGAGGAAAACAAGAACTTTCTGGAAGTTCCCAATGTCTCGAGAAGGGGCAAAGATGCCAAATACAGTATAGCTCTTCTTCCAGAATATTTGGAAATCTTTAAAAGAAGAGCGTTAATCATCTGTCTTGAATAATTAAGTATTTACTTCCCTTGAAAACACAAATGAAGTAGTTGACCTTCTATACCTTGGCAATTCTACATAAAATGTACACTTGTAATGTGGCCACATTTTCTTCATCAGAATCTTTTTTTGCAATTGCCAGTGAAGCTCCATGGAGTAGAGATTATCTATCTATCTATCTATCTATCTATCTATCTATCTATCTATCTATCTGTCTGTCTATCTATCATCTATTATCTATCTATCTATTTATCTATCATCTATCAATCTACCTACCTACCTATCAATCACAACACTTAAAGGAGAGATTTATAATTTATATAACAAAAGATTTCATTTAGAATAACTAAATCCTCTTTACAGAGTGACAACCACATGCAGTTAAGTTAGGCCAACCACAATGGGATTCTTAATTTATAGTTCCTTCTTACTGAGGAATTAATAGAAACATTTTAGGTGTTTAATAAATATCTCTTTCCTGATGTATTCTAGAGCATCTTTTTTCTTTCTACTGTATGCTAATTTCATCTTTTTCTTTTTTCCCACATAGCTTTGCTCTAGGCTAGCACTATTCAATAAAGATATAAAGTGAGCCACAAAGGCAAACCACATATGGAATTTTAAATTTTCCTAAAACCATGTTAATTTTTTTTCATGAGATAAAATTAATTACCATTATCTGGTGATTTTTTTTAAAAAAAGATTTTATTTATTTGAGAGAGAGAGAGAGAGAGAGAGAGGGCACAAGCAGAGGGAGGGGCAGAGGGAGAGGGAGAAGCAGACTCTCCGTGGAGCAGGGAGCCCAACGCAGGGCTTAGTCCCAGCACCCTGGGACCAGGACCTGAGCTGAAGGCAGACGCTTAACCAATAGAATTACCCAGGCACCCCCAAACTACAAGTGACAAGGAGAAAGCATCTACTTTACAAGATTAAATTTGGGTAATTAATTTTGGTTAGTTGTCCAAATATAAGACAGTTGAATTTTTAAATACATTAGATATTAACCAATAAACATGGATTCAAACTTTAACCATAATACTGAGTGCTTCATTTTTGGTGTGATTATAAAATGAAAGCAACAGCTCTTGTTTTTGGATGCAAGTCTGAGCTTGTATTACCCTTTGGCTCCTAAATAGCTCGTATAGAATAATATTGCAATAGTGTAGTGGATTTTTGCTGACTTATTACTGTGAATGGGTGTACTTTGAACTGTTTTCCAGAAGTGGTGGAAAATTTACATGCCCTCTCATTTTGGAGAGCAAAATTCTCCCACAGATTATGTAACAATGGACACAGATGTGTGGAGATATTGATCCCCTCAGTCACTAAAGCAGCTGGGTTGTGCCTGGGGGGTGGCCCAGAGCCTTTGGCTGTCACCTCACTTAGGAGCAAATTCATCCATTACCCCAGAGTATCTTGTAAATATCATTTTCTCTGTGAGCCAAGATTTTGGTAAAGGCTCTGTCATAATGTCACAGTAGATTCAAATCTCATTTCATTTTTAAAAATAAATAAGACCCAACTCAAGTAGAAAATGTGTTAGCATGTCAAATACTGTGTTTCCCCCCAGTATCCCTTTTCATAATTAATTGTGTCTTCTGAGTTTTCAGGTTTCTAAGTGCAATTTAATTTACCTTTCTTTTGTCCTTAAACCTACTAAATTAGTATTTTTCTACTTTTAAAAATCATACACTACTGTTGATGATTAAAAATTCTCTTTAATATTTTTTGAGATAAAAAGCAAGTATTTTAAAACTAGAAATCAGTCAAAACAAAGGGTAAATAGTTATTTTTCACACGATGCATGTTTCCCCCGATTTTGATATATACCTTGGGGATATAGCCTCTTTAAAAAAATCACTAAAAAATGCTTTAGTTTTGAAATGCTGATAAACCAAGTATGAACAAATGGCACACTGTTATTTGCTCAAGGAGAAATAATTTCAAATATCATCAGTTCTTACTTTTTATTAGTCATCTGATATTTCCGTTCTTCACTAACGTGTTTTAAGTGTTATGTTCCTAGGGTTGCAATAATTGAGTGGATCTTAAATACCGTTAAAGACGTGCTTCATAAATACCTTACTTGACTTAGAGAGATATAAAGAAGGAAGAAAGACACTTAAGGTCATATAGAGAGTTACTTAGAACTTACAGTCATGTATCTATCGTTGTCCCTGGTGTCATGGAGAGCCCTTTTTTGATTTTCTATCATTCGCTTAAAGCCTCTGAGTATGACCAGGCCGATGGATTTAATGATAATGTCTTACAGGGTGCTCATGTTAGCATCACATTATAGATTGGTTCTTTTTAAAAAGCTAAAAATATTCCTTGAAATCTTCTTCCAAAACCTGCAACTTAATGGAGCAAAAGCTATAATAGCAGTATTTAAAATATTTGGCTGGTCAATATTTGCATGGTAGTGTTTCTGTTAGAAACATTTTTTTTTTAAAGATTTTATTTATTCAATTGAGAGGGAGAGAGCACAAGCAGGGGAAGCAGCAGGCTGAGGGAGAGGGAGAAGCAGGCTTCCCGCTGAACAGGGAGCCCAATGTGGGGCTCGATCCCAGGACCCTGGGATCATGACCTGAGCTGAAGGCAGACACTTAATGACTGAGCCACCCAGGCACCCCTGTTAGAAACATTTTTTTATCATAAACATTACTGAGTTATAGGTCATCATGAATATTTTTCTAAGTTTATGAAAAATTATAGGTCTGTCAAAGTCAATTTATATAATAATCAAATTTCTTGATTCTCTGATGTACATCTTTTTTTTATCTGTAAAACCAGTAAGGATTTCCTTTAAAAAAGGAGCAAAATGATTAACTTGACATAAAAGAGGAATCTGTAAGAAATGAACTTAGATGGCCAAAAATTTGAGTTGAATTTATTGAAGTAAATATCCACAGGTTTATTGCATAAGCATTTTGAATTATCCTGTTAAATGATATTAACTTTCCAATCAAGGCCATGCTTGAAGGAAAAAAAAAAGTTCCTTTTATTTTTTTTCTCTTGATGAAAGGTCAAGACATGACTATTTTTAGCAACAGGTTTGAAATTTATTTCTACTTAAGGAATTTACACACATATGGGTAATCCTCATTAAACCTGGCAAGTGTGCTTTGCCTTGAAGCCAGCTTTTCCAAGAACTCATTTTCAAAGACATAAGTCTAACTCCAAAATCCTTGAACCATAGACTACAGAAGATTAGGTTAAATTTCCTTTGTATAGGAGTAGTTTATCATAGAGCAAAACTTCTAAAAGTTCTCCTTATATCTCTCCATCTCCCTAAAGTTTCACATTCATAATAATTGCTAGAAACCTCTCCTGTCCTTTTCCACAATCTCCTCACCAACACATTGTCACCATCCACTTCTGCCTCACCTCTTCTCCTGAGTCCTTCCAGTTGTCTAAAGTCCCGTTAGTGAGTTTATTCATTCATTCAGCAAGTATTTATTGAGCACCTACTATGTGTCTGACACCATCCTTAGGACTGGGTTGGAGTAGAGAACTCTTACCCTCATTTTACCTGTTAGGACTTTTTTTAAAGATCCAACTCAAATTGCTTTATCAAATAGGCAAAACAAAAACAAAAACAAAAACAAAAACAAAAAACACGGATGGTTTATGTGACCAAACAGACATATTTGGTTCAGAACTCAAAAGATATCCTCAGAATCTACTTTTCTACTCTGCTTCCTCTCGATTGGCTCCCTTTTCATGCTGTACCAGTTGGCCTTACAGAATTTCAGGCTCACAGGATAATAGTACCCAGTCCAGGATAAGAACTACTCCCTTCCCTGATGCAGCAAAGAAAATTTTAGAATTGAGCTTTATCGATCCTGATTGGCCTCTTGTGTCTGGTAACCCCCCCAGAGATCACCAATGTGGCCAGGAGATGGAATGTGTTGCTTGGTTAAGCCTACTGCATGCATTGCTCTTGGATCCTAGAGGAAGAGTTTGTTTTACATGAAGCAGTTTTGCTGAGAATGTGAAAGGGGGAGTTGCCTGGAAGGGAATGAATGTGAGTGCATTCTGGGTAGTCAAAAGACAGGGGTCCCTGTGGCTCTTCTAGTGTTTTCCCCTCAAGGACCTAATCTTCCTCCCCATGTTAATAAATGATATCATCTGTCCTATTGCATGTGAATTTTTAGCTTCATCCACTCTAATTTCATACTCAATGCAGGAATTTCTTTTCCTGTATTCCCAAGACATTCAAACCTTCATTGGAGGATCACCAGAGATAAGATTTCACTGCCTGGAGAGATAGCCTGACCACTGGCTCTCTAAGCCATAAAATCAGGCCTCTGCTCATTTTCCACTCTATACTTGGCTTGATGTGGAGTTACAAAAAAAAGTTGTGAATGCTTAGAATAGATAGTTCGATTATTCTCCAATTATAACATCCTTTAAAAACTTGCATATAGACAAAGATTGCATATGACTAATGATTTAACTACTCAGGCTAATATGACCAGAGGGAAAATTTAAAGTTTTAATGGATTTTGTTTCCATTTGCTCTTATCTTAAAGGACAATTATTTAAGCAGAGCTTTCTACTATGATTAGAATGGTGATCTATGATAATATTTATGGAACCTTGAATTCTGGTGACATTCAAGTTTGAGAAATTTAGATATAATTTTATGTACTAAAACTGTGCTTAAGGAAGAAGCTATTAAATATAAAAACAGGCTTGACTGTAAATTATGCATCTTTAGTTTCATTTTCTTTGGTTTCATAACTGGTTTGTGTATAGACTCTCATGTCTGAAAATGAATCCAAATGTGGAGAAAACAATATTCTACTATTTTTAGAAAGGTTGCACTGACAACACAAAGAGATAAAATAATGAAGTCTCTCAGATAGCAGTTGTGTGGCATAGGCTCTGACTGCCAATCTCTCAGAGTCAAGCATAAGAAGATACCAAGGATAATACCTATGTGAACAGAAGATTAGTAATTTGATTCTCTGGCCCTAAATGTTTTGGAAGGCACTTCCAAATATTGAATTCCTTGGGAGGAGCTTTAAGGCCTTAACACACATATAACACCTGCTATTCATGCACATCAAACAATTCTAAGTTGTTAGTAATTTTGGATAACAAGTGTAAGATGTTAGAATCACTAATTCCAGATGGAACCAAGAGAGTAAATGATTTCCCTAGGGTAATGTTGAGGTTCAAGGTAGAGTTCAAGGAATAAGCTCAAGGCTAACTGCAGGAAAGACTGTTTTAATCCTTGCCTTCACACGGGAAGAGATTTATATAAGAGCACAGATAAGGTTTTATCTGTTCAGCCATAATGCAGCCATAATGCAGCTTCAGGAAGAGTAGCTCATAGAAGATGATTCTTGAAGAGGCAAAGCCTGTAAGAGACAGGCCTCCTTTCCTTATAATGAGCTGCTAAGGATATGCTGAAGTGTATGTATCAATTAAACTGTTCATCACTTGTACTTTGCTTTTCTAAATAAGAACTGATTGCATAAGCAGGTACACAAAGGGGGTATGTTTCTTTCTCTCCTAACAATGGGCATCACGTTCATGAAAATGCGTTCAGCTTTAAGCACCTGTCTAGGCATTTCATGTAGGTGATGAAAGCTAATATTTGTAAATCTGACCAGGGAAATTTCCATATCTGAAAATCAGCAACACAGGCTTTATTAATTCAGATATTTAGCATTTTTGGTCACATTAGGTTGTAAAGAAATATTATAAAAACATCACTTTATACTTCTTTTTTTAAAAGTTATTTTTTCTCATCAACCTAATCATCACCTTCGATCCTTTGGAAAGTGTTTTAACAAAATACGAATAAGAAATTGGTTATATGGGGATATGACACACTCACCCAGGAAATGTTTCAGAGGGTGTTTTTGGGTCTTTATTGGGTGTTACAATGATTGGGTGGCCTTTAATGGGCTGGGATGAAGAGGGCTAGATGTTGTGCAGTGTGCAGGACAGCCCCACGCAATGACGAATTTTCCCATGGTCCGTGAGACTTTCCAGTGTCTCTCAAGTAAGAGACCTTTATATTTTGTCTTGGTTTTCATGAATTTTTTAGGAATGCAATTACTGTATAAGTAGAAGAGAGATTTCATACAATGTTTTCATGTTTTCAGAGGTACTAGGGATTAGTAAAGAGTGCAAAATATATTACTGAAGACAGTATCATTTCTGGAATTTGAATTGCTAAAATGGATCATTCTGCATTTATTGAATACATGTTGAAAGAAGCTCTCTTTCTCTCTTTTATCCAACTCTGAATATATTTTTTATCCCTAATTTTAAAATGACAAATATAGAGCAGAAAGTTTGACAAATTCAATTGAATATTGCCTTTTCTTAAATCCAATTTAATTTATTATAATTGAGGGGAAACATCTGCCTTCCTTTTCTAGTAGAGCCATACCTGAAAATTTAAATAAGGAAATGCATATTATTTTACTGTGTACATGAAATTTTATTTCTCCTTTATTTCACAGTTGAGGCATTGTATTGATTCTCTGAAATTATATATGTAGGTATGTTGTATTATTTCTAAATTTCACTCCATGGTAGTAAAGGAGGGTGATAAAAAGATTTATTATTGAAAGTATGTATTGCATTGGATAGGATTGAAAACCACTCAGTAGATCTGACTACCAAAGTGAGATGCCAAAACAAAATGCAGAATTTTCAAAGGAAACAAACCTTTGCAATACTTTTCAACACCTTAGTTGTCGCCAAGAATTTAAAAGTAATCAGAATGTGGAGAGTGGGGAGAATTTGTAAAGAAAAAGAAAAGTTGTCTTTTTAAAACAGCCTTGAGGCCTCCACAGCACCATTTCATGTTCTACTTTAGCCTATAGGATCACTAAGGATTCCAGCAGGTGAGGTCTGTGTGGAGTGGACCATGAATGGTATGGTGTCTAAGGACTAGGGGAAGGGGTGGGGAATTATAAACCAAAAGTAATGGATTTGTCCCTGTCAAAGAAGCTGCCTCCTTAGAACCCACAACTATACCCGAGAGAGAAAGTCAGCCTTAACGAACTAGCAGACTCAGAGTGTAAGCTGTCTAATCAGGCAGGTAATGTCCTAACTCCTTCATTTCATGTCCCTCTTCTACTCTAATCTGGGGCTTGAGAGTGAAGGAAGAAGTAAGTGGGGACATAGAACAGAGCAAGCCCATACTCTTTCCCTAAGACCAGCGACAGTCAACCATAGGCCTCTGCTGGGGGAGGAAGAAGAAAATATTCACCGTGGAGTGAAGACTGAAGTGTTGATGAATACATTGGATTGAACCATCTAATTCTGAACTGAGACTTTTTTTTTTTTTAACTAAAAGTGACTGCACGGACCATCTATTACATCAGAGTGAGTCAATAAGCAATGAGGCCTGATTGAGACATAGATTTCATCTAGAAGGAAATGAAAAATTTCCCCTACTGAACAAATTTTAAGGGGACTTTCAGGACAAAAATATCTGTTAACTTCCCACAAGTCATAAAATAAGTTAGGCAAAAACCATGCTCCAGGAATAGCCTGCCCCCTGCCCCTTGCTCCTTACGTTTATTCTTCTGAAAGGGCTCATACTCACATGCTATCTTTATCTCCTCTCAGATGTCCTTATATCTGTCCTTTACATTCCTTCGTGAGATTATATCAGCATACCTGTGCTTTTAGTATCTGAAACTATAGTAAAAAAAGCCTGCCTCCTGTTGAAGGATCTTTAGTCTCCTTTTCAGGAAGTAGAAGAGCTGTTTGAAAATTGATTTATTCTAGCAACATGTGAACGATGGTTCAGTGATAAAAATTTGTAATCGGTTGTAAAGGAAAAATACTTCCGTGTGTTCCCTCTTCTCTTAGTGCTTTGGTACAATGCTTCTTCCCTTCTGACACCAAATGTGTGGGGTTTCCACACATCAAGCAATCCTGTGATACAAGTTGGGTGTCCTACAATTTAACTCAATTCTGACACTATCTACCTGGAAATAGCATCAGATCCCACAGGTGAAGGCCTCAGTCCCACAAGACTGCCTCCCACCCCCCACCCACAACTTCAGACATTGATCCCAAGTACAGGTTGTTACCCTCACTTCTGACCCATTGGCTATAAATTGGAGGTTTCTATAACCCCTTTTGGGAGATCAATTAATTTGGTAGAGTGGCTGACAGAACTTGGGAAAACAGTTCACTTAACTAGATTACTATTTATTATAAAAGGGTATAATTAAGGAACAGCTAAATGGAAGTGATACTTAGGGCAAGGTACGGGGAAAAGGGCATGAAATGTCCTCCTTGGGCATGTGCCACTCTCCCTGCACGTCCATGTTCACCAACCCTGGAAGCTCTCCAAGTTCTGTCCTCCAGGTTTTTATGTAGGCTTTATTACCTAGACATGATTGATTGATTAATCAACCATTGGTGATTTAACTCAATTTCCAGCTCCTCTTCCCTCCCCAGAGATAGGGGAGATGGTGAGGGAGTGCTTAAAATTCCAACCTTCTTTTTTTTTTTTTTTAAGATTTTATTTATTTATTTGACACAGAGAGAGAGACAGAGAGGGAACACAAGCAGGGGGAGTGGGAGAGGGAGAAGCAGGCTCCTTGCTGAGCAGGAAGCCAGATGCGGGGCTCAATCCCAGGATCCCGGGATCGTGACCTGAGCCGAAGGCAGATGCTTAACGACTGAGCCACCCAGGCGCCCCTAAAAGTCCAACCTTCTAATCAAGGTTAGTTCCTCTGGCAACCAAACCACACTCTTGGGTTACTTAGGGACTTTCCAGAGATCACCTCATTAACATAAACTCAGGTGTGGTTGAAAGAGGCTTATTATGGATAATAAAAGACACCTTTATCCTTCTAATCCCTTAGGAAATCCCAAGGATTTTAGGAGCTTTGTGCCAGGAATGGGAGGAAGACCATCAATATATTTCTTATAAAGCACAGTATCATATCTATCCTTGATTATTAATTAATGTATGTTTTGGTTGTTTCAAAGTATTGGAAGGGAGTAACTTTGAGGGATTATTCATAATGTGTTAATAATATGCCTGAGGCAATAAAGAAGAGATCTGGCCATGCAATGAATTTGAACTCCTATATCTGTGGAAGAGAGCACAGCCAAATATGTCAAGGTCTAGTATTAATATACTCTCCATTTATAATAGTTAAAAGAATTTGTTCATAATTTAAATTATGATCACCCACTAACTTAAGAAAACATGAAGTCAACGTAAATTAAGTGGTAAACTGAGACAAGCTCAAATGACCAGAAAGTAAGTTTATTTGGGAATGGCAGAGGAATTGCAATTCAGGAAACACATGCAGCTATAGGAGCAAGCTATAGGAGAGTCCACTGAGGCTTTGGGGTGGGCTATATTTACAGGCAAGGGGTGCACAGAGGGGAAGAACAGCCAGAGTCCACGCAGAAATTTCACTGGCTTGAGAATGGGGAGAGAGATTCTTGGCAGATGTTCATTGGTCAGGAGATAGGTCTCAGTTTTCCGTAAATCAAGCAATTAATGGAAATCAGTCTTTCATATCTAAAGTTCTGTTCTTCTGGGGCTCCTGGGTGGCTCTGTCAGTTAAGTGTCTGCCTTCGGATCAGGTCATGATCCCAGGGTCCTGGGATCGAGCTCCACATTGGGTTCCCTGCGAGGCGGGAAACCTGCTTCTCCCTCTTGCACTCCCCTGCTGTGTTCCCCCTCTCGCTGTGTCTCTCTTTCTGTCAAATAAGTAAATAAAATCTTTAAAAAAATAGTTCTGTTCTTCTGAGGTACGTGCATGAGATTCTCCATTTTATATCCTCCAGTTCTGTTTTAGGTTGAAATCCTTTCACAATGAAATTTTTAGTCTTTAAAAACATGCAGGTTTCAGTAATGAAGCCCCTTAGAAACATGTAATATTAAGAGTTAAGCATCTTGTACATGGCAGCTAGATCCATTAAAAAAAATGATGAGTTCTTTTTTTAAAAAGATTTATTTGAGAGAGAGAGCGAGAGAGAGTGGGCAGGGGCAGAGGGAGAGGGAGAAAGAGTCCCAAGCAGACTCTGCGCTGAGAGTGGAGCCCATTGAGTGGCTCTATCCCATAACCCCAGATCATGACCCCAGGTTAACCCAAAAGTCAGGCACCCAGTTGACTGTACCACCCAGGTGCCCAAGGATGATTTTTTATTTATTTTTGTTTTTTTTTTAAGATTTTATTTATTTGAGAGAGAGAGAGACAGAAATAGCAACAGAGAGCATGAGTGCGGAGGAGAAGGAGAAGCAGGCTCCCTGCTGAGCAGGGAGCCCAATGTGGGGCTCATCCCAGGATCCTGAGATCATGACTTGAGCTGAAGGCAGACGCTTAACCGACTGAGACACCCAAGAGCCCCAAGGATGATTCTTTAAATATAAATGTATTATATTTATATATAACATATATATGATATCTTTGTGAAAAGGTTTAAGCTTTGAGAGTTTAAATTGTGTTACTGAATGCAAATATGTCCCTTCCATACTAGTTACCATTTTAAACAGTCCTATCAGTGGTTTAAGTTAAATTATGAACTTTAGGTTAAACATGGAATATTCAACACCATGTAACAGCTCGCTAAACTGACAAAGAAGGAATAACAACTCACAAGGACAAAAGTGAGAGGGAGAGGAGACATCAGCAGATAAAAGATTGTAGCAAGTTTTTTAAAAGATAGCAAGTTGGAGGATAAGCAGTAAATCCTTTACAGAGCAGACAAAACCAAACCTAAGTGTCCACAGAGCTTGGACAAGCCAACATGAAAGACACCAGTTACTGAATTTATGATCTCTTTGAACAAAGTATAGATACCATCAGCAAATTGGCTAATTAGTTATGTTTGTTGTCTAGAGAATTTGAGTGCTTACTGTGTACCAGGTACACTGTTAAGAATTACATATATCATATGGGCAAGTCACTTAATATCTCTGGGTCTCTGGGTTCTAAACTATAAAATGAGGACGTGAGATTGGACAACTCTGGCCTTTGGATACTGTGATACATTGTATGACTGTTTTCATTATTTGCTGCTCTTCTATACTGGTCCATCCCTTCATGGCTCCTACTTTGGAATCTGCTCTTAGCCTCCCTCCAACCCACTTCCTGTTGAGAAGAGTACAGTTCAGCCTCACTGATGACAGACTTGGCCATATGAATTGCTCTGGCTATAGAAATGTAAGCAGAATGTATAGAGCAGCATTTTAGAGATGCTCTACTCAGATCCCCCTTCAAAAGGAAGGACTTACTGCCTAGGTGGGGAGTTCCATTGGCAGACAGCCTCCAGCTGTTAGGTTCTTTGAGGTCCACCTTAGCCTGAGAGAGCTGCCTCTCCTCGGGATCATGACCTTCCCAGGACAGGCTGCATCTCATACCTGAGTGAGTAGGGAGTATAAAGGGCAAGCAATTTTAGCCTCATTTGGGATACACTGCTGGCAGTGTTTGCTCCAGAGCTCCCCTCTGGGTTGACAAAAGCTTTAACCCTGCCTCATCGTTTGCTTCTTTTCTGACCAATCTGCTCCTTCCATTTTCTTCACAGGTGTTGACTTCAGATCACACCATGCCCCCCAAATTCCATTTTAGCATCTGCTTCTGAAGATCGCAAACAGTGACTAATGCCGTGTCTGATCTGCAGGTGTGAAAGGCATCAGGTGGTTTGCCTATTCTAGTCCCTCTGCCTCTAGAATCACATGTCCTGAATAAGAGTTGCTCCTTTAGCTTGAGTTCCAGAATGAACACAACAGGGAGCATAGCCGAGGCCAACTGGCAAAGGGCCTTAAACATGAGCATAAAATTAACCTTTGTTACTGAAAGATTTGTTGTCATAGAGTGTTTATTATAGTAGGATGACTTAATGAAAGCTGAATAATAATAATATCTAAGTAAGTAATAACAAATAATAAAGACATTAACTGACCCCCCTAAATTTAATAGCAATCTACACAAATATGAGATTATTCATATGGCCAAATCTTCATAAGCCATTCTTAAAATATTACTTCCAAAATTAAAAACAATGTTCCAGTATAACATGACTAAATTAACCTCTGTGCTGTGTTGGATTTTAAGGAACTGGTTAATGTAGAACACCAAATGTTTCATAGTTAGAAAGGGCTAGCTGAAGAAGTGTGTCCATATCCAGGCATAAACACTATTAAGTCTCTACTGTTCTACATGTGATGTCTAGCATGCAATAAAAAAATTACGAGGCACACAAAAGCCAAGAAATCACAACTCGGTATTAAGAGACAACAGAATCAGACTCAGAAAGTACCTGAAGGCTGAAGCGATAATACAGGAATAAACTCATCCTGGTAAAATAAACAAGAATTGGTGAAAGAAACTCCTAAAGGTAATAATACCATCATAGGCATGAGATGACTTGGGGCGGTCATTAAAATTGTCTATTTACTTTGGCTGATATAACAAATAATATAGTTCATGTGTTGGGGGCATGGAAATGTTTAAAATCCTTAGCATAAGTATTTATGGAAAATTTAAGAGACTTGGGTTTCCTTTTGGGTAAGCACAGAGGAATCCACACTGTTGTTTACATTCCATGTTATAGGGTTAACGCATAGGTGACTTGAAACAATCTATAGCTGTATTAGTTTGCCAGGACTACTATAACAAAGTATCACAGATTGAGTGCCTTAAATAACAGAAACTTGTTTGCTCACAATTCTGGAGGCTAGAAGTCTGAGATCAAGGTTTTTAGCAGGGTTGATTTCTTCTGAGGCCTCTCTCTTTGGCTTGTAGATGTTCATTTTCTCCTCCCTCTGTCTTCACATGGTCATCGCTGTGTGTGTTTGTGTCTTAATCTCCTCTTATAAGGACCTCTTCTTTTTTTTATTATTATTATTAACATATAATCTATTATTTGTTTCAGAGGTACAGGTCTGTGATTCATCAGTCTTACACAATACACAGTGCTCACCACAACACATATCCTCCCCAATGTCCATCACCCAGCCACCTTCTCTCTCCCACCCCCCTCCACTCCAGCAACCCTCAGTTTGTTTCTTGAGATTAAGAGTCTTTTATGGTTTGTCTCCCTCTCTGGTTTCATCTTGTTTCATTTTTTCCTCTCTTCCCCTATGATCCTCTGCCTTGTTTCTCAAATTCCACATATCAGTGAGATCATATGATAATTGTCTTTCTCTGACTTATTTCACTAGCATAATACCTTCTAGTTCCATCCATGTCATTGCAAATGGCAAGATTACATTTTTTGATGGCTGTGTAATATTCTATTCTCTCTCTCTCTCTCTCTCTCTCCACACACACACATACACACATACACACACACACACACACACACACACACCACATCTTCTTTATCCATTCATCTGTCGATGGACATCTGGACTCTTTCCATAGTTTGGCTATTGTGGACATTGCTGCCATAAACAAAGGGGTGCAGGTGCCCCTTCAGATCACTGCATTTGTATCTTTGGGGTAAATACCCAGTAGTGCAATTGCTGGGTCATAGGGTAGCTCCATTTTCAACTTTTTGAGGAACCTCCATACTGTTTTCCAGAGTGGCTGCACCAGCTTGCATTCCCACCAACAGTGTAGGAGGGTTCCCCTTTTACCGCATCCTCACCAACATCTGTCGTTTCCTGACTTGTTAATTTTAGCCATTCTGACGGGTATGAGGTGGTATCACACTGTGGTTTTGATTTGTATTTCCCTGATGCCAAATGATGTGGAGCATTTTTTCATGTGTCTGTTGGCCATTTGGATGTCTTCTTTGGAGAAATATCTGCTCATGTCTTCAGTCCATTTCTTGACTGGATTATTTGTTCCTTGGGTGTTGAGTTTGATAAGTTCTTTATAGATTTTGGATACTAGCCCTTTATCTGGTATGTCATTTGCAAATATCTTCTCCCATTCTGTCAGTTATCTTTTGGTTTTGTTGACTGTTTCCTTTGTTGTGCAAAAGCTTTTTATCTTGATCAAGTCCCAATAGTTCATTTTTGCCTTTGTTTCCTTTGCCTTTGGAGATGTGTCTAGCAAGAAGTTGCTATGGTCGTGGTTGAAGAAGTTGCTGCCTGTGTTCTCCTCTAGGATTTTGATGGATTCCTGTCTCACATTTACATCTTTCATCTATTTTCTATTTTTGTGTATGGTGTAAGGAAATGGTCCAGTTTCATTCTTCTGCATGTGACTGTCCACATGATAGAGGTTGCATTAAATGTGTGAATTGCTTTGTGTAGTATAGACATTTTAACAATATTTGTTCTTCTAATCCATGAGCATGGAACGTTTTTCCATTTCTTTCTGTCTTCCTCAATTTCTTTCATGAGTATTCTATAGTTTTCGGAGTACAGGTTCTTTGCCTCTTCTTATAAGGACTTCTTATAAGTCATATTGGACTTGGGTTGGGCCCACCTTAATGACTTCACTTTAACTTAATAACCTCTTTAAAGACCATATCCCAAATACAGCCACATTCTAAGGTAGTGAGGGTTAGGACTTCAACATATGAATTTTGAGGGAACTCAATTCATCCCCTGATAACATTTAAACTAAAAGAAAAGACAACTGACTAAAGGTAGACTTAGGGAATTGTTGGAACTTGTTTACTTGGGTAAGCCTGAGAAATCTAGGGTTATGTTTCCAGAGTAACTTCTAGTATCTTCTTGTAATACTTTTAATTTTTTTTGTTTGTTTGTTTCACTGTAGTCCATGTCTGTTAGCCAGAACTTTAAATGCTTCGATGTGGCTACTGTTTTAATGGATGGCTCAAAGATAAAACAAAAATAAATCAAGCTGATTCCCCTCAAACTGGAAACCACATCTCTACAAATAAAACATTTTTTTTTCAAGGTGCATCAATAACAATGATGAAAATCTGGACAATCCTTGATGGTTTCTTTGGCAGCTTTGGTGGAGAGAGGATCGAAAGGGAGGTTTAAGAATAATAGTTCCCACCCTCCTAGTAAAAGACTAATTGTTTTTTAGCCATGGTAACAAATAACTACCAGAACTGGTTTTAAACCTGTCAAAGACTACTCACCTCAATGCATATAATTCTTCAGGCCAACCAACCAGTGACAGCACCTTACTTCTGAAAGTGAGCCAAACTCAACTTCGGTGAACATGTTTTGAAAATCAAAGTATTACCAACAGTCTGACCCACGTAACCATGCTTCCACAGCTAATGTCTACCTGCTTTTGCCTCTGTAAATCTGCCAATTCCTGAACTCCTTGCTTCCTGAAACTCCTATGCAAAATCAGTAGTCTATTCTGCTTGGGGAGTTTGTGTATGGGCAGAATAACTCTCTCTAAGCAACAAATTTAGCTTTGTGGTTTTGTTTCAGACTCTCAGTAGTGATGTCATCCTTTGTCTCTCATTATCTTATCACCCGAATCTCATTTGCCACTGAGATGCAGAATAGTATAGCAGTAATGAACCTGGACTCCAGGCTGATTCTGCTGCATTCTGGCTGTGTGATTGTGAGCAGCTTGGCTATGCCCTGATTTTTTCATTTGTACAATTGAAAGAAGTAATAGCCTCTTTCTCACAGTGTTAAATTAAATATATGAATCACTTAAAAATTATGTAGAACTTATACAAAAGCCATAAGGTGAGTATTTAATAAGTGCCTCACAAATACTAGCTAATATTACTATTTCTTCTTTTATAAATACCTAGCATAAGTTCAAAGTTAAAAGGAGATAAAGGGCTTCACCATTATTTTATAATTCAAGGGTTGGATTGCATTTTTTTAAGATTAATATTTTTAAAGTATAGCCTTAATTCTTTTAAAACTTGGAGGCATTGTGCCTGTGTATGTGTGTGAGTGTGTGTGTGTGTGTGCATATTATATACAAACATACATGTGTCTTTGACAATTTTGACACTATTCCCATTGTTTGAGGAATAGCTTGACTACATTCTTAGGAGAGCAAATATCTGTTTAATATAGTACATACTAACGACAATGTACTAGTATTGCTAAGAGCTAGCATACCGAGTTCTATATTTCAATTTTTGTACTAAGAATATTACATGTATTATATTTTATTCATTAATTCATTCATTTGTTCATTTATTCATTTAACAAAAATTTATTATGTGCCTACTTTATGCCAGGCAGTGTTCTGGGACTAGAGATAAAATGGTGAGCTATTGTGTTGAATCTTGTTTCCTTTTGAAAATCAAAAATACGATGATATAGTTTGTATTATTTATTACTGTTTATCTTTATATGTGTTTATGTTTATGCTTATATTAAGGTTACATGATGAAAAATGGTTTGGATATTGCCTTTGTTACATAGATTCAATTGCCATCCTTGAATTGACTTGTTCGATAATAACATTGGAAATACAAGGAGAGCTAGGCAAGTTTTTGCACATCAAGGGGGTAGTCAGGATTTCCAGAGGCAGTAAGTCACAGACACTATGTACCTTGCTCTTTGAATTCAAATTCCCATAAGGACCAATAAGTAAAATTCACCTCATAAATCATTTGGCAAATAACTGAATTGAGTCTGAGATAATCTGCTTGGTTCTTCTTGCGTTCACTTTTATGTTTGCTGTATTTGGATGTTAATTAACATTTGTATTACACACACACACACACACACACACACTTTTTTCTGAACTATTCGAGGTAAATTACAAGTTAAATTATACATTATGACTTTTTAAACTGTGAATTTTTAACATGATTATAGTATGTTATAACTTCATAAATTTACATTGATAATCTGCCATTTGCTTAGTACTTTTACTATTTTTAAATTTTTAACTTTTTCTGCATTTTTTTGTTTGCATATTTTTTAAAAAACATTTTATTTATTTGACAGAGAGAGAGAGCACAAGCAGGGTGAGCAGGAGAGGGAGAAACAGGCTTCCCGCTGAGTAGGGAGCCTGATGCAGGACTCGATCCCAGGACCCTTGGGATCATGACCTGAGCGGAAAGGTGCCCCTTTTGTTTGCATATTTAAAATAACTTTTTTTTTAAAGATTTTATTTATTTATTTGACAGAGAGATAGAGAGCACAAGTAGGCAGAGTGGCAGGCAGAGGGAGAGGGAGAAGCAGGCTCTCTGCTGAGCAGGGAGCCGGACATGGGGCTCGATCCCAGGACCCTGGGATCATGACCTGAGCCGAAGGCAGCCGTTTAACCGACTGAGCCACCCAGGCGCCCCTAAAATAACTTTTAAAGAGACAACTTTCTCACTGTGCTGAGTAGCTATCATAAACCATACACTCAAGTAGTACATAGTAACATATAGATAAGAGCCCGCTATATACAGTTAAAAACAAACACCTGATATTGGGAGAGAATCTAAAAAATAATTTAGAAAAACAGTCACTGGGGTGCCTGGGTGGCAGTCGGTTAAGCTTCTGACTCTTGGTTTTGGCTCAGGTCTGTGATCTCAGGGTCATGAGATGAAGCCCCAGGCAGGAGTCTGCACTCAGCAGGGAATCTGCTTCAAAGGCTCTCTCTCCCTTTTCCTCTGCTCCTCCCCTCCCTCTCTCAAATAAATAAATAAATCTTAAAAAAAACCCCAAAACACTCACTAATTGAAGAACAAAGTCAGCTCAGTTTACTCTTTTCATGTCAACACGAACTATGTAGTTGCCTTCCCCCCCTTTTTTTCCCTTTTCTTTTGCCATATGACGAGAGTGAAAATAATAGCTTCTGAACAAGGGACCAGGGCTTTCCCTTCACTTGTGCTGAATAATGTGCGGAGATTGACTAGAACACTGTGGCCGAGGTAGTGTCAGCTGTTCAGAGGTCAGTGGGAGTTGCTCCAGTCCAAACCTGAACCTTGAGGACAAATAGCAGGAAATGCTTTTTAGAAGTTGAGATTCTGGGGGAATTGCTAAAATTAAATATTGTGTGATTTGGTAAAGCCTGTACCTAAACAGTTGTTTATTATGAAAGGAAGCTTTAATTTATTGTTTCTAGTTTAATATGTGGCTGTTTTAATGATGAGCATATTTTGGTAATAATACTCAAGAGCAGAAAATCATTGGCAAAATTAAATTGAATCAGGCAGGAAATAGTCTTTTTTTATTCAAGTAAAATGCAGTTTAGTTCTATCCTTAAGCTTGAGGAACATCCTCTCTGCCTCAGACCGTTACTGCTGCCCTCCCCAAAACCAGCCAAACCAGTACAATTCGACCAAATTCCTTCCCGCTCTCCTCCCACAACCTCCAGTTATGGAATTCATAATAATATGCACTGTGGCTATATGCAAGTCAGATCAGGGTATTTCTCCAGCATTTCTCTTGTCCATAGACCTTTGTTCTAATCTATTCTCCTGCATCCCTGGTTTTTATCCTATTAACTTCATGCCTACATTTTCTCTTTCTGTATATCCTTTAAACGGAATAGTCTTTTTAGATAGCCTACCACACTCCTCTAATGAAGTCTTGAATCAAGTGGTGTTCCACCTCCAACCCAGTCTCCAAGGATGTTCTAGCCCAACCTAGATCTCAGAACCCCAGATCATTCTGTTATATTATCTGAAAAGTACGACCCTGATAGTCAAGATTTAAACCATCAAGTTTCAACTTGTAGTATACTAATCATTTCTGTTGGTGAAGAACTTAAATTGCACAATCAACCTTTTGTGATAATCTCTAAACAGTCAATCAACAAATATTTGCTAAACAACTATAATAAGTCAGATATTATATTATGTGTAGAGTTTCAAAGGGGTCACATAAGGACATTTTCCCTTCCTGCCTAGATTCTGAATAATCTAAGAAGAAATAGCAAGGTGGATAGAAGCAAAATATCATATCTATCACTCATAGAGGAAGATTGAGAGCATAGATTCATGAGAGAACCACATAGGCTAATGAACTGATTCTCAGATTTAGATATACCTACTCATATGGTCACAGCAGTGCTAGACCAGGGTAGACCTTTCCCGCAGAGGGATGACTTAGGTCCTAGAGGTGCGGTGAAAAACATCTCTTGCAGGCAGGCAGCTCCCATGAGAGAGAATGGTGCCACCAAACATGCCCACTTATTTTTACCAAATTTTCATTTCTCTTGTAAGAAAAGTGCCTAAAGAGTGATATGAGAAGGATACTTAAGGAAAGTTATCTCCATGTCAGCTAGGAGGGGGGTAATGGGATTCTATTCTGACAGAATTCACCAAGGATAAAGTGGTGCACAGACATGATCCCTCCCATCATGAAATTTATAATCCAGTAGGGAAAGGCAGATATTAAACATATAATTACAAATGATGAAGCGGGATATAATTCTTTTGTATTGCGCTTTCAGAGGCGCAGATTTTGAGTGATGATGCATAGTTTTGTTTTGTTTTTATTTTTATTTTTGAAATTTACTTAACTATGAGGAAATCCTTTGGAACGCTTGTGCCACTTCTGATACTGAGTTTTGCTTCATTAGATTTTAAAATGGCAGATTAGCAATTATTGTTAGATTGGTAACCATAAACCACAGGGGTTGGTAGATTAAAATGGCTGCATAACAAATAGAAATTTGCCAATTGTTAGTGAATCGACAGCTTGCTGATATTTCTATTTATTAATTATAGAAATATTTTATATTAAAACTTATTTTTTCCTCTAAAATTGAGAAAGATAAGTAGTAAAGGAAAGTGAATGAAGATCAAAGTATGAAAAATTGTTTTTATGTACTTTTTAAACTCCAAATAAATTCTACCATGCCAGTGCTATGCCCAAAAGTATTACACGGGTAAGAAAGCAATTTATGTGCAATTATTTAGAAATCTGTTTTTTCCTTCTCTTTGGCTTAGTTGGAAATTCCTTAAAACTTTAGTTGTTTTCTTTTAGTATAGGTGTGCATGATAATTTTTTACTCTACTAAAACTTTGCAAGATGAGTTGTCATAATTTGTATGAAACTTTTATAAGTAGAAAACAAGCACTTACTGATATCCTGTATATCCAGTCCTACAATCAGCATCTCTGTTGTCTCTGCATTCAAAATATATTCTGAGTCCAATCACCTCTCTTCTTATCTGCTCCTGGTATCCCCATTCAACTCATTATCCTTTCTTGCCTTATTTGTTTCCTTGCCTCTACATTTTCCACGTAGACTCTGATCTCCATGCTCCCCGAGTGGGTTTTTGGTGTGAATCAGACCCTGTCACATCTGGCATTCAACATTCCATGGCTTGCAATTACACAGAATATAATTTGAAGTGCCTGCCACACCTCCTGGCTACCCCTCTGGCCTCATTTCCTATTGTTATCCCATTTCTCTGTGACCTCCTTGCTCTTTTTTGAGTACACCAAGCTCTGTCCTGTCTTAGGATTCTTGCATTTGCTATTCTTTCTTCCTCAAATACAAAAACTTCTCTGATTAAATACCTGTCTATTTGTTTCTGCAATTGTAATGCAACCTCATGTAGCTGGAAATTGTTCCTGTTATTTTCCCAGCACCTAGCACTCAATAGAAATTGTTAAATGAATGAACAGTCTGATGACAAAATCAAAGCTAACATTCTATATTTTAGAGATGGCCCAGATAAATGAAGTAATGGTGAAGGTTTGGGAAGCTTTCATATTTCTCCAATGCTTGTAATTTTTAAGTGTACTGTAGAACTCATGAGTACTGACTAGTCCATGAAACTTCAGGATATAATGATGAAAGAAATGATACATCTTCTAAGTTGTTGAGAAATGAGCACAAGAGATGTGAGGATTAAAAATTAATCAAAGAAGATAAACCAGTCCGTTTAATTCATTAGAATTATTATGCACTTCAGATATGCACATTTGCTTTTTTGCCTTTCAACTATGTGTGAGGCACATATGTCATCTCTATTCATGATTGAATAAGTTTTCTTTTTCTTTAAAATTATTTGTATTCTTGGTAGTTCACCGAATTCTTTTAATGGTATTTAACTTTTTTTTTAAAGTGAAGTTCCTATATCTTCTACCTGTATTGAATCTATGTTTAAAAGATAAAATAAAGTTGAAGAAGGGAATATTATATTGTTCTCTATTAGAAAATAGGCAAAATTTCTAGGTTTTGAAGTCATGTCTAAATGTTTAATTTGATTATTTTTGGTTAATATTTTATCCTGAATTGACATGAAAATATAATGGCAGTTTATTTTATCTTACTGATTCACATTTAAATCATATTCTTCATGAAATTAATGTTTTCCTTCTGACATGAAGATGTTCCATGGAAAAATGTAGAAATAAAATCCCGGAAGGGAGTTGGATTCAAAAATTGTTTTTCTACCTGCCCATCATATGCTGAGTGGAAAAATGGGGGTTCAAAGGTTTAATGAGAAAACAGGAGGTTAAGTTCTACCCCTGCCTGGGGAAAGCTTGCTCTGGCAGCAGGGAGATCCTAGGGCCATTGTTGTCCAGGTCACATAGCACAGAGGCATCATTAAAAGGCTGATGGATTTGCCACTTGCTGGCTACTTGGCCTGGAGTAAATACTCAACACCTCTTAGAGGAAGAGTTTATTATAAGGAACTTAGACTCTTCGAGTTTTGTACCCAAAGGGAAAGAAAATAAAAGAACAAGCTTTCATGGAAAGGAAGCCTAATGTGTGTCTGAGACTATATTTATCCTATTTAATTCACACGATATGAGTATCTTCTGAGCACTTTAAAATTCTTAACTCAATTTAATTCTTGTAACAATTTTATGAAGAATGTAGGATCATTAACCTTACTTTATTGATGAAAAAACTAAAGCACAGAGAAGCTAAGCAGCTTTCTCAAGGTCATAAAGCAAGTAAAAAGCAAAAGAAGCATGGCCTTGGACCCAGGCAATATGCCTCTGCATCAGTGCCCTTGATACGACTCTCTGCTGCTTCTCACCCTGACTTAAAACTGTTGTTCTCTAACAGCGAGCATCAGTAATGCTTACCATGGCAGTGAGCATCACCGTGAGAGGAATTGGGGGGGGGTCACACTCTCAGATGAAATTCATGCCTGTCCTTTGGTAATCCAAGGACTTTGTAAGCTATAGTTGCTGCTTATTTTTATTTTAGTATCTTGAATGATTTTGTTTATTTATATATTTACTTATTTTTTGCCTTCTTAAAATTTATTTTTGTGGTAAAATACACATAAAATTTACCATTTTAACCACTTTTTAAAAAAGATTTTATTTATTTATTTGACAGAGAGACACAGCGAGAGAGAGAGCACAAGCAGGGGGAGTGGGAGAGGGAGAAGCAGGCTTCCCGTGGAGCAAGGAGCCCGATGCGGGGCTTGATCCCAGGACCCTGGGATCATGACCTGAGCTGAAGGCGGACACCCAACGACAGCCACCCAGGCGCCCCCCATTTTAACCACTTTAAGAGTACAGTGCAGTAGTGTTAAATATATTTACATTGTTGAGTAGACAGCCTCCAGAACTTTTTCATCTTGCAAGACTGAAACTCTTGTTAAAAAGAAAATGGCGCCACTCAGGTTAAGGCCCCAAGTCAGTAAAAGACCTAATACCTAACCTAACTGCAGTCTCAACCCCCCAGGAATGTAACCTTCAACCAGTCAACCTCTTCCTCCTCTTCTTTCTCCTTCTCTCCTCCTCCTCCTTCTTCTTCAATGTCTTCTCTCTGCCTTGAAGAATCTTTGTATTGTTTAGCTCAGAGGAGCTCTCCCCTACTTGCTAGATGGGATGCTGCCTGATTCATGAATTGTTTAATAGAGCCAATTAGATTTTCACATTTACTCAGCTGAATTTTGTTTTTTAACATGCTATACCCATTAAACAAGTCCCTATTTCCCCCTTCTTCTAGACCCTGGCAACCACCATTGTACTTTCTATCTCTGTGAATTTGATTAATCTAGGTACCTAATATAAATGGAATCATTTAATATTTGCACTTTTGTAACTGGCCAATTCATTTAGTATAATGTTCTCAAGATTCATTCATGTTGTAGCATGTGTCAACATTTCCTTTCTTTGCAAGGCTGAATATTATTGTATAAAATATGTATATACCATATTTTGTTTATCCATTAATTCATTAATGGATACATGGGCTCCTTCCACCTTTTGGCTGTTGTGAATAATGCTGCTGTTAATGTGCATATACAAATGAGTTTATTTATTTTAAACATTATTCATTTTATTAATTAGGTTAACATGTCCAGTAACTACTTTTTATTTCTACCTTTTTAACTTTTCTCTATTTAAAATTTGTCTATAGTCCAAATTGCATTTGTTGTACACACTTTTGCATTCTTTTCAGTGAATATTATTTTTTACTATTATTAGTTTACCTATTTTAGCCTGTTCCATTAGCTTAACTTAATTTCATATATAAAATAAGGAACTTCTACCAGGTAAGAGATTTCATTATGTTTTTCATGAATACGAGGAGAACTGTGTGAACGTTTGAGTCAGATTTTATTTCTTGAGTGTATCTTAAATATATATATATATATTTTAAAACATTTTTTAAAAGATTTATTTAATTTTTTTAGAGAGAGAGAGAGAAAGCACGACGAGCAGGAGGGCCAGAGGGAGAAGGAGAGAGAATCTGAAGCAGACTCCATGCTGAGCACGGAGCCTGATGCAGGGCTTGAACTCACAACTCTGAGATCATGACCTGAGCCAAAATTGAGAGTTGGACGCTTAACCAAACGTGCCACTCAGGCACCTCGATTTTAAATATATTTTATTTAACAATAAGAACACTCAAATGTGACCTAAAACAGATTTAACATTACAAAAATCACCGGTACATTAACCTATGCTGCTAAATTAGCATTCATAATTCAGCTATTCATCATGTGTTTATTGAGCTCCAACTTTATCCCGGCCACTGTGTTAGGTGGTAGGTGAATGAGCAGCCATGGCCCATCTCTTCAAAACTTTTTCAGTTCAGAGGTGAGCCACATATTAAAAATAAACAGACAAATAAAATACAGAATTGCTAACTGTGATAAGGTCTGACGTAAATAATAGGTACAGTTAATTAAAATAATGAGTAAGAACTTAATTTAACAAGTGGTAGGGCTGGTGAGGAAAGGTCACTAGGGGCTATGTAAAACTGAGATCTGAAGAATGAGTAGGGTCAATGCCAGGTCAATGTGGGGTAGAGAGTTGTGCTGAATATTTTCCATTTACACCTCCAGACCCACTCTCTACCTTTCTTCACATTCTGTTTGTTCTGGGAGGCCGACGTGAATGGACTATAGTAGGTACTTCAGTGGTCCTCAACTGGAGAATGATTTTGATTACCAGGGGACATTTTGACAATGCCTGGAGACATTTTTGGTTGTCACAGCAAACTAGTGGGATGCTGCTAAACATCCTACAATGCACAGGACGGTGCCCCCTCCCCCTCCGTAGAATTACAGGTCCAAAATGATGTCAGTATTGCCACAGTAGAGAAGCTCTGTGGAAGGAGGAAGGCAGTATCAGGGATTTTGTTCCCCTGGCTCCTTCCCTGTAAAGTTATCTTCAGTTTGCTGTGTCTGATGCCTGAAAGGTGCCTGCCCCTCACAAAATCGACAATTCTATCTGACTCTCCTTCTCACTGAATCTAGGAGTGCTGAGCACTATCCCCCATGGTTCCTGTATACTTACTACATCTTTGTAAATGATCTCTTTGTAAAAAAAAAAAAAAAATCCACCTCAGATTATCCTTTCTAAATGTGCCATCTGTTTCCTGTTGTGGCCTTGAGTTGTATAGGGGTATTCCCAGAAGAATAGCCCTTGGGGCGCCTGAGTGACGTAGTGGGTTGATCGGAAGACTCCTGGTTTCAACTCTTGAGTCGTGATCTCAGGGTCATGGGATTGGGCCCGTGGTGGGCTCCCCGCTCAGTGCAGAGTCTGCTTAAGACTCTCTCTCCCTTTCCCTCTGCCCCTGCCCTCTGCTCTCTCTCTCTCAAATAAGTAAATCTTTTTTTTTTAAAGATTTTATTTATTTATTTGACAGAGAGAGACACAGCAAGAGAGGGAACACAAGCAATGGGAGTGGGAGAGGGAGAAGCAGGTTTCCCGTGGAGCAGGGAGCCTGATGCGGGGCTTGATCCCAGGGCCCTGGGATCATGACCTGAGCCGAAGGCAGACGCTTAACGACTGAGCCACCCAGGCATCCCTCAAATAAATAAATCTTAAAAAAAAAAGAAAAAGAAAATGAAAAAAAAATCACCTGTGTGAGGACTGCAGGAGCTAAAGCCATGGGAGTGAGGTGCTTCTGCTAGAGGCACTGCATAAGGCAGAGAGGAAGGGGCACAAGTACCTTGGCTTCTCCCTTTATTCCACCTTCCAGTCTCCCGAAGTGCCTCCCATTGAATGAACCCAATGAAAAGACAGCTAGCAAGGAGAGTCAGACACTTAACTGACTGAGCTCCCCAGGTGTCCCCAGATGTCCTGAGTTTTAAATGAAATCTTTCCATTCTTAAACTGTGGCAACTAATTAAAAAAACATACACTAGGAACTAAACTGGTTTTGACACCAGGCTCTAGAGTCTAGAGTGATGCGTTTACAACCTCCAACCTATATAAACTAATTGTAAATGAGCTGTAGATTAGAAATTTTTAGCTCTGCTTTGGTCTCTGTCTCCCTTTTCTTTTTTAAACTCAGAATTTGTGAACCAGTCCATTAAAAAAATGTATTTTCCAACAACTAAAAAGAACAGAATCAGATTTCACGCTGGTAATGACAGGTCTGCAGGTATCATCCATGAGTCAGGGTTGAAAATGTTTAGTTCATCAAAATAGCCACATTGTGCTCATTGATCACTTTTACTATATACAAATGCTATAAGTTTGAACCTGCATACTGTGTTTATAATTAATTAAACATTGCTTTACAGATTTTATACATAGGGCTCTGTATGAGATTTTGTTGAGGAAAAGGAGAAAGGATTTCACTTAAAAAATTGAAAACAAGGAGACTGGATGAATGCACTAATGGTTTGTGTTTAGAAAACAGATAACCAGAAGCCTAAAGCTCAGCACTAAAATGGTTAGAAAAGCCGGTTTGTCAGTGGCAGTCCTTATTTATGATTGGCCTGTTCTCTTTGATAAGACTGGGGCAAGGCACAATTTGGTGCTAAATTACTTTAAGCAAAGTCAACAAATAATTGGGACATGGTGTCTCCAGAGATGGGTTGATGCCAGGGAAATCAGACCTACACAAAGGAGTGGCAATTATAAAATTGGAAACTTGAAGCCACATATAATAGATCTTGATCAAATCACATTTGAAGAGAAAATGAAAAGAAACCAAATGACTCCCATCCCCAACAAATGTATTCATGCCCCCCCACGATTTTTACACTCTGGAAATGCCTGCTGTAGTAGAGTTGTGATGCACATAGTCAGAGATTTAAGTTTCATCCCTTTCAGATCTTAACGTAGTAATGTGTCCGTTAGGCTCTGTCTTAAGGAAGATTCTTTGGTTTCTAAGATGAACTCTAATTCCTTAACGTGGGAATTAAGCTGTCTGTTTTCTGCTTTGCCATCAAGCCCCAACTCTTAACACACAAGCACTGCCGCTCTTCTGTCCCTGTGCCTGTGCTCCTTGTGCTCCAAGCTTACTGCGTTACTTTTCATTATTGGAACGCACCAGGCTGTTCCATGCTACCCTGACGGCGTTTATATTGCTTCTTCCTTTTGGACAGTTCTTTTAAGGCGAAATTCACTTGTTATCCCGTTAAATTTTTCCTCCCTGATAGGTGGGGCTGACTGTTTCGCCTTTGTAGTTCTACAGTTCGTGCATTGCCTGTAGCAATTCATGGAACACGTTTCAATTCTGCCCCAAACTTCTTGAGGGCCAGGTCCATGAGAGATTTATGTGGATCTCTCCTATGCCTACGGTCGTCCCATCCTGGTCCCAGGGACAAAAGAAGTGCCAAACAGATGTTTAGTGACTGAATAATAATCTTCTTTCACAGAATTTTCAAGGATGTCAGGTTAAATGTGTAAGACTGTTGCACTTAGTCATTTACCAAATATTTATCCAGCGTACCTGCCACATGTCAGTTATTGTTTGGGTGTTGAGGATACATCAGTAAGCAAAACATTGTTCCATCCTCATACATTTTAGAGGGGATGACAGGAAATAAACACATAAACATTTAATATATCAGGAAGGGGTAACTGCTGTACAGAAAAACATGGGCACTGAATAAGGGATAGAAGTGATGTGGGGCACTAGAGTAAGGAGGCTTGTCAAAAAGTCCTCACTAGAGGACCTTTCCAAGAGTTCTGAATGAGGTGAGATACATACAACACACATATTTTAAGGAAGAGAGTTACAGACGGAACAGCGAGTGCAAAAGCCACGAGGTGGAAGCATTCTTGACTCTTCCGAGAAACAGCAAAGTCAGTGCTGGCTGGAGGGGGAGAGAGGGTAGAGAATGAGGTCAGTGAAGGAGCCAGGAGTCAGAGCATGAGGGGCCTGGTTGGCCATAATAAGGAATTTGCATTTTATTCTTCGTGTGTCGGAGCCACTGTGTGTTTTGCATAGGGAAGAGACAAGATACAATTGATCGTTATGGTTTCTTTGGGAAGAATAGACCATAAGTGAGCCTGAAGGGAAGCTGCGGGACTGTACTAGTTTTTCTAGGGTTGCTGGAGCAAAGTACCACAAAATAGGCAGCTTTAACAATAGAAATTTATTGTCTCTCAGTTCTGGAGGTCAGAAATATGAAAGCAAGGTGCCAGCAGGATTAGTTTCTTCTGTGGGCTGGGAGGGAAGGAGCTGTTCCAGACCTCTTTCCTTGGCTTGTAGATAGCTGTCTTTTCCCTGGCCACTTCAAATATCTTTCTTTCTATGCATGTCTGTCTGTGTCCCAGTTTCTCCCTTTTGTAAGGATACCATGTCCCTAATGGACTAGGGACCCACCTGTATTGGATTTGGGGTTCAGTCTACTCCAGTGTGACCTCGTCTTAACTAATTACATCTGCAAACCATCTGGACTGTATTTCTGAATAAGGTCACATTCTGAGGTACGGGGGCATTGAGACTTCAACACATCTTTTTGAGGGAACACAAATCAATATATGACAGAAACTTAAAACCATTTGCTCCTTACATTGCTTAGATGTGATTGTTTTTTTGATTTACTGATTCATTCGTTATTCATTCATTCAACAAAAATGCATTGAGTGTTTACCAGGAACTCTCTGGGTATGGTGGATACTTAATAGTATCTGACTAGACCCAAAGATGAGTCTTAAGACCATCCAAACGGAAAAAAAGGGAATCATTTCCTTTATTATGGAATATTTTCCTTTATATTGAGAGATGACTGGAGTTTGACTGGATAGATCTCAATTCTACTAGCTGAGTGTGAATTATATTTCATCAATGGAGTGGGATAATGCCCAGAATAGAATAAATGTTAAAGACCATAGCATGATGCTTGGCACATAGGAGACACTCCATGTTGTGTTAAACTGTTGTGGAACTGAGGAAATTAATTTATATTTAAATCCACTGTATTAGAATGAAGACAAGTTCACAGCATTTATTACAGAAAATTGTGTGAAGTTCACACAAAATATACAAAGGTACTTATATAATGGATTGAGAGAGTGTTTTCTATTGGACTGTTATATTTCTTGCAAATTGAATCTGGTTTCTATTGAATTTTTGTATGTTTTGTGAGTCGAACTTAATTTCTGATTTGTCTACCACAAATTTATCACTGGAAGCTGTTGTAATTTCTTGGTGTTATTTGTGATAGTGAATAACCTGGCCCATGTTTGTGTTTCAAGTGTTCTTATTTGTGTTATAGATCTTTAGTCAGTGGCCTCTTCATTACTCTAGGCTGATTCCTTCTCTATATTCCTAGAAATTATCCACAAAATCCACTGCTGACTGTGCTGTGTGTATGTGTGTGAAAAGGAAAACTCACTTCTGTTTTTCTCTTATTACACTCAAAATACTTCATGAGTCACTGTTATAACTTTGTGTGACCCAGACCAGTATAACACTGGTGTCACTTCTGATGCCAGATGTGTGGATTTTTCCCTCACAAAAGTGATTCTCTGACACCAACCTGTAATTCAATTCAATTCTGACACCAACTGGAGTTAGTGATTAACTAATGAGCCCACAGATTAAGGGCTCAGCCCATCAGACAGCCCCCCTCTTTAGAAACCGATCACAAGTAGTATGTTCCCAGGTTTCTCATGTCTAACTTGACTACAAATCAGAGGTTTCCATGACCCCCTCCTTGGATTCTATAATTTTCTAGAACAGCTCACAGAACTCAGGGAAACACATTTACCAGTAATGGTAAGCTCTCTGAATTCCATATCCTTGGGATTTTTATGGAGGCTTCATCACATAGGCATGATTGATCATTAACGTAATCTCCAGCCCATTTCCCCTTCCTAGGGTATAGAAGATGGGGCTGAAAGTTCCAAGCTTCTAATAATGGTTTAATCTTTCTGGTGACCAGCCATTACCCTGAAACCATCCAGAGCCTCCCGAGTCTCTGCATTAGAACAAAAGTCGCCCTCTCCTAAATCCCAGGAAATTCCACGAGGTTTGGGAGCTCTGTGCCAGGAATGGGTAGGGGGCAGGGAGAGAGGCAAAGACCAGTATATATGTTTTCTATTATTTTACAGTGTGCATTTCTAAGGTTTCCCCCAATCACCCCAGCTAGAGATAATCTTTTCCCCAAACTTCCATTGCTTTATTCCCACTGCTCTACTGAATTAGCAGTTTTAAAAACCTTGCTTTATGATTATTCGTATTCATGTCTAGTAAAACATTGAGCCCCTTCAATGAGCAGAAGCAATATCTGAACAAGTTTGTCTTTACTGTGTACAGTAGATATTCAATGAGTATTTGTTGACTGGATGAATAGTTGTTTGTATTTGTGTGTGTGTATACATGCATTCATAATACCATTGCATTTCATTTCTATAGATGATGTTTCCAATAAAAGTATACAGCTGTGTTTGAAAGACTACTACCAATATCTTTTCTACATTGCCTACAGGAGGTGGGTTTTCAGTTTAGGGACTGTAGCTATTTGAAGAGACTGAAGCTTTGTCTTTTAGATTCACAGTTGGCTTAAAATCTTTGCTGAAAAAAGAGCAGTCACATTTTTTTATAGAGGAACATCAGGTGTTCTATTAGCTACTGCTATTTCTCAGCAGTTCACGGCCATGCCATGTTTTTATTTTTTTAAAGATTTTATTTATTTATTTGACAGAGAGAGAGAGACAGCAAGAGAAGGAACACAAGCAGGGGGAGAGGGAGAGGGAGAAACAGGCTCCCTGCAGGGAGCGCTATGCTATGTGGGGACTTGATATGGGGAGGGGGGGATCGATGCACGGGCTCGATCCCAGGACCCTGAAATCATAACCTGAGCCAAAGGCAGATGCTTAATGACTGAGCCACCCAGGCGCCCCTCATGCCATGTTTTTAATAAGCTGTGCTACACTACATCTTAGAAGGGCTTCTTCTGTTTTCTTATTTGGGGGTTTCTCTGCTTCTGCTTAAAAGGTTATATTGCCCTAACTGCCGATTCTCCATATGCACCACAAAGGCAACAGTAACAATAGGACATAATTAGTGTTCTGATTGAGTGGGAGAAAAGACCTTCCTATTGGATGATACTCCTTTTATAACTTAAGTTCACTGGCATTTTTCCCCCTTAACCTCTCAATGTAGAGATATCTGTCAGATATACGTGGATTTAAATCCTGACTCATCTAGTTTTTAATCATGTGATCCTGGACAAATTATTTAAACTCTCTTTATGTCATAATTTTCTTGCCCATAAAGTAGGGATAATAATCCTACCTACCTAATAAAAATCTGAAAAGAAAAATAAACCTCCTTATGTGATGGGAGAGTAGTGAGGACTGTAGTGATATAGCATAAGCCCAAGCACACAGTGGATGATCAACAAATGTTAGTGAGATAATGATCAAGAGATGCCATGAGATTAGAGCTGATGTCTGTAAATGTAGCCAAGTACCTGATACAGAGTATCCTTTCAATGGATAGTAGCTAAAATAATAACAAGGATGTCTATGATGATATTGGTGATAACAATGATAAAAATGGTAGCAACTATGAATTTATTATTATAAGGTAATATATATTAAATGACTTAGAAAGTCAGAACTGACTCTAGCAGTGGTTCCTATTCTCCCTGACTTATATTTTCATTTATAGGGCAAATGTTTGGTTTGGATCTTTTGCCTCATAAGACAATCTGGTTGAAGAGTTTCCATTTCTCCCAGTACTTTCCTTTCCCTTCAACTAGAATGTTATCTCTTTACTCTCATCCAAATATGATATATTTTTCCTTACTTTTAAGTCTATTCTCCTTAAATCCCAACTGTCCAAATTGTATTCATTGCTCAAGAATCATCTTAAGGGGGTGCCTGGGTGGCTCAGTTGGTTAAGCGACTGCCTTCGGCTCAGGTCATGATCCTGGAGTCCCGGGATCGAGTCCCACATCGGGCTCCCTGCTCAGCAGGGAGTCTGCTTCTCCCTCTGACCCTCTTCCCTCTCGTGCTTTCTATCTCTCATTCTCTCTCTCTCTGAAATAAATAAATAAAATCTTTAAAAAAAAATAAACATCTAAAAAAAAAAAAGAATCATCTTAAGGCTCTCTTTTACATTTCTTATCATTATCATGTAATGTAGACCTAATATTTTATAGATGAAGAAACTATAATAGAGAGAGCTCCTGTCTGCCCAACTTCTCTTGGGTAGTTAGTTAGTCACTGTGGAATCAAAACTTAGATCTGCATTTTTATTGGACTGTGCTGCTTCTCAACAGATACAGGATTTGAGATCTATGTTTTCAGCAGGCATGCTCATGTGGAGGACTTCCCTCTCTAGAGATTTCATTGTTTTTAGCCTACATTTAGGGACTTATTTATAGATTTTTTTTTTTCTTAAGTGGGTTAGTCTTGACTCTGCAGTAAGATAATGAGCTTATTTTTAATAGGTACCATCTCTTGGACTTCCTTTTTAAATCTCTAACACATTGCTTTGTACTTATATGCTACTCAGTGATTTGCTGGTTGAATTGATTTTAATTAAATTATAAGAATATCACAGAGCTCCAATAATTGTACTATTTTTTTGCTTAGTCTTCTTGATTTGATTCTCTATTTCTTATGAAAGAGTATATCTCTGGATATCTGCTGACCAAGTGGTTGAGTTTTCTCTGGGAAATTTCCAGTGAGAATTGCTGATGTCTTGAATAGTTTCTCAAGTGTAGACTGGCAGGTAGGCTTAAATTCTTTCAAGTTTATTACTAGTTCTATAGTGCTGTTTCAACACTGCCAAGTACCATATGATCAATTGCATCTCCTCTTGTGTATATACTTTAAGAGCATCATCAAGCAACAGAAGATGAATGTTTCTGGGGCACTGGACAATGTCCATAGTTTTCAAAATTATATTAGGAAATTTAAATTTAAGTGTGGGTTGTATCTTTCTTGTTGCAGATAGATTCAGTTGAATGGTCAATATTTATTAAGGGGCTCTCATATGCCAATGGATGTGCCAGGCACAGTTATATACATTACTTAATTTGATTCTCACAAAAATTCTGTGAAGTGAATGTCATTCCATCTATTATGTCAATGCCTAAATTGGGAAATGGAGAGGCCATGTGATTTGTTCAATTTACACAGACAGGAAACAGCATAGCTACAATTTATTTATTTTTTTTAAAGATTTTATTTATTTATTTGACAGAGACAGAGACAGCGAGAGAGGGAACACAAGCAGGGGGAGTGGGAGAGGGAGAAGCAGGCTTCCCGCCGAGCAGGGAGCCCGATGCGGGGCTCGATCCCAGGACCCCGGGATCATGACCTGAGCCGAAGGCAGACGCTTAATGACTGAGCCACCCAGGTGCCCCCAGCATAGCTACAATTTAAACAAAATCTGTTGATGAATCCAATACCCTTTTCACTAACTATACATATTCCAAATAAGACTTAAAAGTATTTACATATTGTTTAAAAATTTAAAAAATATCCTATACATATACCAGATACATACTAAATTTATACTATCATCACTGCTCTACATGAATTTAGACAATTTTGAAGGTTGGATTCCTATTTTCCTGTTGTCCTCTTGAATATAACCTTCCAATGAAGGTTAAATGGCATGCCTAGGATACTCAAAGAACTTTTTTTGGTTATAACTTGAAAATCTAGCAAGCATAAGCTATATATACAAGTTTATGCTGATGATTATTTGGTTTAAAAATAGAAGACCAAATATGCCAAATCCTGTAATGTATTATTAACTCTGATTACTACTCTTTGGGTCATCTGGTACTATAACCATCTGTTACTATTACTTATACTATTGTTCTATTGCACAGACCCAGGATTCACTAACTAATGAATGATTGCAAAAATCTTCTCCTATCATGTTTAAAAATAGGCTCTCTAATACTGGGAAATTTTGTTTAGTGGTGATAGAGGATCTGTATTTATTAAAAATATTATTAACCTTTTATTTTAAATTTTATTATGAAAGTTTGGGCTTGTATTTTCTCTCTTGGCCTGCCTCAGTGACCATCTTTTGAGCATTGTGATAGCAAGTCAGAATCAGAGGTGAGAATAGCCCTTTTAGAAATCCTACCATTGAGACAGAAAACATGGATGGACCTTAGGGTATCATGCTAAGTGAGGTAAGCCAGACAGAGAAAGACAAATACTGTAAGGTATCATTTAGAATTGGAACCTAAAAAAAAAAAAAAGTTGAAGTCATAGAAACAGAGACTAGGAAAGTGGTTGTCAGGTGCTGGGGGATGGGGCGGAGGGTAGAATAGGGCGAGATTGGTAAAAGGATACGTACACACTTTCAGTTCTAAGATGAGGTCTGAGGATCTAATGTGTAACATGTTAACTGTAGTTGATAACACTATATTGTATGGTTAAAACTTGCTAAGAGAGTAGGTCTTGAGTGTTCTTACCACCGCCCCAAAGGTAAATACGATATGTGAGGTGATGGACGCAATAATTAACTTGATGAGGGGATCTTTTCACAATGTACATGTATATACCACATCATCACGTTGTATACCTTACATGTCTTACAGTTTTATTTGTCAAGTATACTTCAATAAAGCTGAAAAAATAAAAAGAATACCCTTTTAATGAAGATATGAATTGCTGCAAAGTGGTAAGAAGTTGAATTTCTAGACCAAACTCAAATATAATCCATGGTATCTTGATGCTTTGGTCATGTTTCTAAGGCATGGCAGTAAAGTAAGGGTAAGGAAAATTGGAATTGCTATGGCTGTGCATGGATTGAGGTGTGGATAAACGTGAGGATGTCTGGCAAGAGGAACGGTTTCTTTATCTCACAAACCAGCTTCTGCTGGAATCTAAGAAAAGGCATTTTTCTATTAGCATAGTTGTTCAAAAGACAAATACTCTAATTAGATTTTTTAAGCTGTTGCTACCTGAGGAAACTGAAGCTTCTTTGGTATTATTCATAACTAAAATTCCCCACCCCTCCTTTATTATTGTAAACTAAATCCAGACTTTCAAAAAAGTCTACCAGGATACTGAAAAGCTGTGTATAACTACTATTTTCTTTGTAGCAGATATTCTGCATTTACAAAGTATGTTTAACCACAACGGGACATAATTTGGCTCGTTGTGGTGTTCTTAGTGAAAAAAAAATGAATGCTTTTATAAACTTAATAAAAGTTGGTTCAAAGTACATTTTCTGCCATTGAATTCTAACAGTTGTGATCTATCCACTAGGAAAATCTTTCAGCAGACCAAGCTTATCTACTTTCTTTTGATGTGAATGCAGTTGTTTTCTGAATGTAAAATTGACTTTTAAGCAAGCAGATTATTAAAAGTGAGTGCAGCATGACATTGTATGTTTGTCAAACCCCATAGAACTGTACAATACAAAGAGTGAATCCTAATATAAACTATGGACTTCAATGGATAATAACATATCATTATTTGGTTCATCAATTGTAACAAACTTACCACACTGATACAAGATGTTAATAATAGGGGAAACTTTGTGGGGAGGGAAACAGAGTATGTGGGAATTCTCTGTACTTTTATGCTCAATTTTTCCATAAACCTAAAGCTGCTCTGAAATACAAAGTCTATTAATTAAAAAGAAAAATGATACTTCCTCCTTCTATGACACTGATCACAGTTTGCTCTCATTAGAAACCATTACTATTTTACTTTATTTTTTATTGAGGTGTAATTGACATGCGTTACATTCATTTCAGATGTACAATAAAATGATTTGTATATATTACAAAATAATCACCACGATAACTCCAGCCAACACTTATCACCATATATAGTTACAGAATTTTTTTCTTCTGACAAGAACTTTTAAGATCTACTGTCTCAGCAACTCTCAAACATGCTATGCAATTATAGTCAGCATGCTGTACGTTACATCTCTATGACATTTATTTTATAACTGGAAGTTTATCCCTTTTGCCTCTCTTCACCCATTTCACCCACTCCCCACACCACCTCTGGCAACCACCAATCTGTTCTCTGTATCTATGAGTTTGGCTTTTTTTTTTTTTTTTATTCCACATATAAGTGAGATCATATGTTATTTATCTTTCTTTGTCTGGCTTATTTCACTTAGCATAATGACCTCAAGGCCCATCCATGTTGTTGCAAGTGGCAAGATTTCATTCTGTTTTATGGCTGATTTATATATGCCACAATCCATTCATCCACTGATGGACACATAGGTTGTTTCCATGTCTTGGCTGTTGTAAACAATGCTGCAATGAACATGGTGGTGCAGATATCTTTTCAAGTTAGTGTCTTTGCTTTCTTCAGATAAATACCCAGAAGTGGAATTGCTGGATCATATGAAGAACCATTTTTTAAGTTCACCATCATGGCCATGGTAAGCTGTTGGCCTTGTGTTTCCCATCCAAACAGAATAATAAAAGATATTAATTATAAACTTCACTTGAGAATTTATTTTAAGATATAAATTTTGATTTAATTTTGAGAAATTTAGTTTTTTTTAAACTTCCAGTCTTCTCAGGGCTTTTAATTTAGTAATATGAAATACAATTTTCCAAAAGGGAGATATTGAATGCAGCATCTCTGAAACTTTTAAATTATGAAATAGTTTTGCAAAGGACTAGTGTTCCCCAAGTGGAAGCATCATGAAAAATACATGACTGACTCTCTGAGAGGAGACATTATTATATATCTTGACAGATATCTGAATCAACACTGACCCTCTGCATTCCCCACATATTTATTCACTCACCCAGTTCTACTGATTTATCTTTCATAATTTTGCTTGTGTTTACCAAACCATTTGCATCCTCTTGCCACCATCTTAATTCATGGCATAATAATCTAATTGTTGAAAAGTGTAGCTAGGTGACACTCCTCTTTAGCAACACCACTGTTATAACTAATTCTTGACTTCTTCCTTTTGTAACTTTTGAAGCTGGGACCTTTAATTCTCATCTGAGGGTTCAAGTCCATTTTAGACTTTGGGATAGGTTGATCAACCTTCCTGGTTTGCCTGGGACCAAGGGGTTTCCTGGTATGTGGGACTTGTTAGTACTTGGGAAGTTTCTGGCAAATGGGGATGAGTTGGTAACCCTACTCTAGGACCAATTTTGATAAGAGATCTTAGTGTAGTAGTTAGTTTTACTGCTAAGCCCCCATGAAGGCACTTGGACTTGGATTCAGAAATGGAATTGTTACTCCAATTTCACTGGCTTGATTCCTTTGTGTTCCCTGATTCCAGAGTCCCTTCCCATTTACTGTTTGGAAAGCCAGTTCATCAGTACCTTCATTCCCTCCAGAGTCTTGAGTCCTGACACTGAATGATAGTTCTTACAGCAGAACCTAAGGATCTGCTTCTTGCCGGGCTTCTCTGAAAAATCTGTTTTTTAATAGCTGAATTCTTATTTCTTGTTTGTTAGGTAAACCTCAATTATCTGCTTCACTTTGGAGGGTTTGCTAGATCTCTTAAGATCCTATTGACACTGATTGTGGCTTTTCCTTTTGCTGGGTTTGCTTGGGTCTGCAAAATCAAGATTCAAGGTATGGGATCAGATTTGCAGGTTTAGTAGGAATTCTAACTTATTGCTCATAGCAATTTTCTTCTTCTTGGGAATTGGCTTATTATTATTTTTAAACAGTGGCTCAATTTACATAGAGTGAAATGCACTAATCTTAGGAATTACACTTTGAGGAATTCAGACAAATGCTTACACCTATGTAATAACTTACACCTCTATCAGGATGCAGAACATTTCATCACTACAAAAATTTCCCTTTCGCGCTCATCACAACGTCAAACTTGTGGCTCCCGCAAGCAGTCTTATTTCCATCACCATAGAACAATTTTGTTTGTTCTAGAACTTTATATAAATGGATTTATAAAGTAGATGCTCTTTTGTCTCATTTTTTTCCACTTAGCATGTTTTTGAGATTCATCGATGTTAGTGCATGTTTCAGTACTTCATTTTGAAAATGTAATATCACAAAGTTTTCATTTGTAAGTGAAAGGAGAGCTCCGTGTTTACAGAACAAGAAGTATCCTGCAAGTCTTCAGTCCTACTGCAGTCTACAAACATGCTATTAAATAAATAAAGTTGTATATAAGAAATACTAAATACAACTCTGTGCTTTTGAAAATAAAGAACTCACATTTATTTATTCACTTAAAACTTTTCTTTCAAAAACTTTTATGATTGATAGTACTGATAGAATTCAGGTCAGACTTCTAGATTAAATAGTTTCATTTGAATACCCTTTGAAAAGAGTTTAAGACAGTTAATGTTTAAATATTAAATTTGTAACAGAAGTTACCTGCTTTAATATTGGATATCTCAAAACTTAACACTCCATAATAATATTTGAGATAAAAAGTTTGATAGCTGATAAAAGAACTGTATAGCCTTACTGATCACCTACCAAGTGTAAGAAGATAGGACAGACTCCTGGAAAAGGGAACTTTCAGGGAAGACAATGAATACTAAGAAAGATTAAGTTACAGTCAAGTTTGAGGTAGGATATTACATAGTCATAAAATTAGAGTAATACAACATATAGTATGGTAAATAACAAATGAAAGGGAGAAGATACTTTTGTGGGCGTTCATGTGGTGGATACAACTATGCATAAGTAGAGTGCCTGCCAAATACAATGATGTCAGTAGGTATCTGTTCTTTTTCTTTCTCTCTTTTGACTAAAATTGTGTTCTGGGAGGGAAGGGAGGTTCTAAAACATACCGTGTTGGATTGAGAAATTGCAGTAGAGATTTACATTGGGATTATCTTTTGAGGGCTTTAAGTAAATAGTTTTTGTTTTATCCAATCAGGAATGGGATCTATTTAGTGTTGATTTTTTACTAACAGCCAACTTGTATTAAATGACCTAATTTGAGGAAATTAATTTTTCTATAGTGTATAGACTGGACCATTTTGATCATCTAAATATTACTGAAATGAGTAGGTTGAGAATTAAAACTCTAAATAGTAAAATTCACCTCCAGATCCACAAGCAATGTTGGTATCTATTATTCTTGGTAAATTGTGCCATCAAGAATTGATACCTAATGGAAGAAAATGGTTGTTTTTAACCTATTCGTAGTTGACATTCTTTTTTATTGCTGAATAGTATACCATTATATGAATATATCACAATTTGCTTCTTCATTGTCCTGTATATACTTTGAGTTGTTTCTAATTTTTACCAATTACAAATAAAGCTTGCATACACATTTATGTACAGGTTTTTTTTTTTTAATGAAATATGATTCTATTCTCTTGGGTGACTATCTATGAATAGAATTGTTGAGTCATACTGTAGGTATATGTTTATCATTAAAAAAACCTTGACAAACCATTTCCCAAAGTAGTTTTACCATTTTATATTCACACCATTAATGAAGGAGAGTTCTGGTTCTCTATATCTTAGCCAATATTTAGTGTTGTTAGTCTTTTTTAATTTTGGCCATTTTTATGGGTGTAAAATGGCATTGATTGCAGTTTTAATTTGCATTTCTCTGATGACTAATGACACTGAACACTTTTTAATGTACTTATCGACCATTTATAAATCTCCCTTGTCAAGTGCCTGCTCAAGACTGACCATTAAACGCAATTGTTTGTTTTTATCATTGAGTTGTAGGATATTTTTATATAATCTAGAATTTGTATTTGAATTTGTGAGTATCATATAATAGTGTCAAGAATATTTTCAGATGTTTATCAAGACTATTTTCTTCTGGTCTGTGGCTTGTCTCTTTCATTTTCTTAATGGTGAGTTGGATAAGTGGAAGCTTTTAATTTTGATCAAGTCTATTTTTTTCTATTATGGTGCTTTCTGTGTCCTAAGAAATCTTTGCCTCCTCCAAGATCAGAAAGTTATTTTCCTTCTAAAAGATGTATTTTATTCTAATAGCTTTATAAATTTTTGCTTTTATGTTTCAGTGTATAATATATCTCTAATTTTTGTGTTTGCAATGTGAGGTAAGAGTTGTGTTCATTTTTTTCTTTGTTGATATCCAGTTATTAAAAATTAACTTTTACTGTCAAAGCTTAGAATATAATAACTTAAAAGCCTGAATGCTAATTATATTGTACTATAAAGTTGTTTGGCTAATCAACATATTTTTGCTTGAGACATAGTTTTCTTGTAGGTAGAATCATTGCCAAGACTAACAGTTAGTCATCAACTGATTCCTGTTGAACTTGAAATTAGAGTAAAGCAACACCCAAAACCTTGCCTTGGCCAATAGATTAAAAAGACAGAAAAACTCATGTAAGACGTTTGTTCTAGAGTCCCTCCTGAATAAAATAGCAGCAACAACAATGAAAACAAAACCTGATGTAGTCCCACACAGTTTTATGATGTTTTAGTGTGTACGATCACTGCTTGGTTTATATCTGTTGCATATTATATCTTTTGTTTTCTGTTATCTTCTGGAAGAAGCTCTTTATTCATGTAAATATGCTAGTTCTAAAACAATGCACAATGGTATAAAACTCAGCATTACTTGGTTTCAATGGACAGAAACCCACCACAAAGTTCTTCAAGAAAAAAGGACTTTGGTTAGATAATGTTACTTGAGAAGTCCAAGGGCTGAGGCTGGTTGGGCCAAATGTGAATTGAAAATTTTCCTTATGTAAAGAAAGTATTTTAAAAAGGTTAAAAGAATTTGGTAATTTTTTAAAATAGTGGAAGTGGTTAATTCCCCTCATCCTAAAAAAAGTATTATTTGTAGATGCTAAAACTGTATGGAGACTTAAAAATATACTCTAACAGTCAAAAGCAGGGCAATTTACTTACATAAAATAGAGATATTTGCCCCCAATAGTAATAATACAGTTTGTATCGGTTTTCCAGAGAATAATCTGCAATAATAATAATAAAAAAGAACCCCTGGTTTGTTAACTCAGATTAACAGTATTTTTTCCCCACATTCTAACTGCAGTCGAAGAATCAGTTTGTTGAGTTTGGTGTAGTGGGTATTTATTTATGATTTTTATAAAACCCAAGGAACCAGAGCGGAGGAACAGTGCTGTGCAAATGACCTCTGGGGTCCAGCTGGGACTCAGATGCTCACTTCTCTGCTGAGGTTATTACCATCCCTGTTTGTTTTGACATTTAGACTACAAGTCTCACTTTGTGCTGTTTGCAAAAAGCGGAGCTAGTTGAAAAGCAGCGATTGACGGTATTTCTCACGGTGTTTTGGTCTGCGGGCGTTTGTTCCTTAGCCCTGCTGTGCACAGGGCCGGGGCTGCATGGAGCGGATTGTTTCTCGCGGTTGTGCCAACGGGCTGCTGATGTAGTTCCTGAGAGTGGCGGCCAACGAACCCCATTCCTTTCCATTTTGCTTGGTCCTCATTTCGCCGGAAAACACAGTAGCTGTAGCCGCACATAGACTTTTTCCTCTTTCCCTTTCCCCCGCTCACCCCTCCCTAGACCTCTCTGGGCTTTGACGTCATGTGTGCTCCTTTCGGTTGCCATAGCAATCCGATTCCCCAAGCCCTCTGTCGGTCTCCTCTGGTAGGTTCCACAATGGTACAGGCAGCATCACGCTGCACAATGGTTTCCAGGCAGTGAAAGAGGGTGATTCAGCAAGCCACTCTTCTTCTTTTTTTAAAAAACCTCCCCTTCTTTTTTTATTTTTATGGGGGTGGGTGGTGCTTGTTATATGCTTACCTTTTTCTTTTCTTTTTTCATTTTTACAATTTTCCTTTTTTCTCCTCACCCCTCAATTCCTAGGGGCTCGAGTGACTTTAAGATTGGGTTTTCGTGGAAATCACCTGTCTATCATTAATTTTAAACAATTTCCCCACCTCCAAAGAATCTATTCCTTATTACAATTTGGAATGTGTTAATGAAAAACAAATAGGGAGGATTTCTGGGGCAAACACTGCTGGATCAGGATCGTAGTTCTCAAGCACGGAATGGTAGGTGGCTCTTTGCTCCTTCTGGGTTCTAACCTGTTTTTTGGAGGGTGGGGTGATGCCTATTGATTGCTCCTGGTGGGGTGGGAGCGCGAGCATGGGAAAAGTGGGAGAGATGGGATGGAAAGCAGGTTCATGAAGTGAAGTACCTCGGAGGCAAGAAGCCACCAGCCTTTCCTTCTGTGTGGAGCATCTCTCCCCAGACTTGGGCGTGTGGAAACCTTCCTGTTTGGAGTGAGGGTTGGCAGAGGGTGGGAGGGAGATTTCTTATTGTGACCAGGGGTTTTTAGACCAATGCAGAGCTACAGAAGGGAAGAGAAAAACAGCGGGGGAGAGAGGGATAGAAGGGGGGGTGGAGAGAGAGAGAGAGAAAGAGGCAGAGAGACAGCGAACAGCTGTGCTTGTTAGAAGTGCTGACCTCAGTCTTATAGCTAAGAAATGCTCTGGGTTCCATAAAACATTAAAAAAGCATGTCCTTACGTGTGTGTTTATGTTTACTTCCTGAGAGGTGTAATTTAAATAAATATTTTGGAACATATTTATTTTTAGTAGGGAATGGTATTTATATATTTTAGTTGCAAAACTGATGACGTGACTCTTGCAGAGACATTCTAGGCTAAATTCAGGCCGGGGAGAGGACCACAGGACAGGGGTCAGGTTAGAGATGAGAGGAAACATTGGCACTGCAGTCGCATAGGTAAGGGGTCCCTTTAAGAAGGTGATCTCCTAGTCACAGCAGGCAGCATTTTTTTTTTTTTTAATGGCAGAATTCCCATATTCTGTGCTGGGATACCATGTCCCCTAGAAATGTCAGAGCTCTTTTGGGAAAAAAAGAATATCAGAAATGAGCACGGCAATATACTTATCAGAATTTATGTCTTTGTGCCTGCAGCAAAATAAATGTGATTTATTGGAAAATGTTCAAGTACATCAAGGTTAGAGATATTTCAAGAAAAAACTATATATGTATTTTTTTCCCTCTACCTTTCAATCTAGAGACTGTCTCTGCTTTTACCTTCTAACACATAACTTCCTAGGTACTGCCATTTAGCTGCAGAAAAAAGAATGGCTTGTCCCATGGCAGGAGGCTCCGAAGGAAGCACAGGGTTGTTTACATGGGCTGTCTTTGCTGCAGAGCCCGACAGGGACTGTACAGCAGCCCTGCGTGCTGCTGGGGTGTTCACGGTAACTTTTATGAACAAACCAGAAAGAGGCAGGCTAAGTCATGGGACAGGCCACAGTTCAGATGGAAGGAAAATAAGTGCACTCAGCGTTGATAGCCCAAGGTCCAATTTCTCCCTCTGTCCCTCGTCTGCTAGCTGTCAGACCCTGGAAGATCTCACGGAATGCTGATCAACGTATCAAAAATGGTTGCAGCCTCTCAGAGAGGCTTCTGTACACATTCTACCTTAGGTGAGCCTACATGTTGTCAATACAAATAGTGATACTCATGAATGAGCTCAGAAGCTTCTGCCTCTACTTCGGAACCGTTGGATTTTAGGGGCCAGACAGCTTGGATAGAGCAGTTTTGTTGCCTCTGGCACGTATTCCCTTTCCTGCCTCCATCTCACTCTTAATTGACATAAAGTACTGGGCTAGCTTATTTTATTACACAGAGCAAACTGGATTTTCTCTTCCCCATAACGGAACTAGCAAATCAGATGACAAAGGTGGTATGACCTTAGATATGAAAGAGTCTTCGTGCTTCCTCATCTGCACATCACTCCCTCCTGTTGTAGAGTAGCTTTAATTTGACAGGCTCCTGGTGTTACAGAATCTTTGCAGTTCTGGTAAAAAAAAAAAAATTCTTGATGATGAGGCAGTAAGAAATCATATGTAGAGTGGAAAAATCAGCTGCCTCCAGCTTCCTGCTTGCTTGCCCCAGAACAGCATCTGCTGCTGGGAGGAGTGTGTTTGTCATGCTGGAAGGGGATGTTTGTGAACAGATCCCAGAGGGACCGAGTGTGTTTTGCTGTCATTGTCTGGTATGTCTGCACTTACTAGTATTTAATGGTTTTATAGGACGTGGTCAATGTTTTTCAAGGTTAGAATGAACTGAGACTCGATTGTGGGTGCTATAAAATAAATGTATATTTTTAAGTTGCAGGAAAATTCATAGGATTTCCCTGGTTAGTATATCTTATAGGGATATCATAAGCAAAAGGGATCTGCCTAACCTCAGTAATGTGAAAAAGCCTCCCATGTTGAAAGGCAAAGCATCCCATATTTAAAGGTTTTTTTTTTTTTCCTAAGTTTTATTGTGGCTTTATGTATATGAATCTATGTCTTCGGATGTAATCTTAGTGAAAAGGTCTTTTAATACTGATGATAAAAATAAAGGCAAATTGGGAGCTTTCTTGTTTGTTAAACATGGGGGGACAGGTGCTCTCCCTTCCTGCTCTAGTTCTGGCCTCAGGTCACATTTGGAGCTAAAAGACTTTGCCTGGAATTGGTGTCTGCAAATCCAATGATAGCTTAGTTGCTTATGAGAATAATGGGTCTCAAAGCAAGGGAGTCTTCCTTCAATTAGAAGAGGAAATAAACAAATTGACCCTTAAAAGTCCTTCTCCATTGCGTTTACTATTTTCTCTTGCAGTCTCCTTTAACCTTTTGGTTGGACATTGCAACACTTAAGCAAAAAGAGGCACAAAGTGTCTAATTATGACAGAAAGGAGTACAATGCTGTATTTGCTGCAGGCTGAGTATTTCCTCCCCACCACATATGCATCTCTCACACCTTCTTCTGAGGACCATGGACTTGGATAAAGTTGGGTCTGTACACTACTGGGGGAATGCTTATTGGTAAACGAGACCAAGATCCGTTTATTTCTTTTGTATATTAAATATGTTTATTGCATTATATAAGTCTGAGATGAGGCACTGCTGCTGATTCAGATAAAAGATCATGCTGCATATTGATTTTCTCTTTGAAAGAGAAAATGTAATTGAGAATTGGAGCTTGAATTTTAGAAATTTACCTATCTGTACATATTTTCATAGCAAAGTTTTAAGGTTTTGACTGAAGATTTTTCAGTTTGAGTACATTTTATCCTTATGAGAAAATCAAGGCAAAGAGGGGGAAAGTGAAAAATCTGCATGTTTTCGGTACTATCCTACGCCCCTCCCCCGTTTCTTGTTGTGAATCTTAGTAGAAACTCTAAATGGAGAACTCAGGTGATACTGCAAATTCTTAAATCAAAAGAAGCATTTTGGTATAAGTGGACTACATATTTATACTTATTTTTGGCAAAGAATTTTTCTAGTTGAATTGATGTTTTGGATCCATGATAAGCCACGATAGCCTTTCTTACGGCTCTTATCTCTGAGATGTGAAAGCCATGGGCTTATAGAGCTAACGCTCCTAGGAATGGAAATTAAAGTTTTGAGTGGAAAAAGAGAAGACTGAATGTTCCTTAGTAGCATTCCTACCCTACAGTTGCTCTGAAATCCCATATTTCAGAGTGTGCAGGTGTAAAGTGGAGTTCCCCTATAGGACCATCAGGCATTTGCAGAGTGGCCTGTTCGGTAATAAACAAGATTTTTGTTACAGTGTGTGTGTGTGTGTGTGTGTGTGTGTTGTAGAAAGCAGGAAAAAAAATGCAACCTCCCAGCAGTGACTTAAAAAAGTACTAGAAATTCATTTTAGTGACTTCTCTTCCTAGAAGTAGACCCGCCTCCTGGATTTTGGATGTTAACCTGCCTGCGTGCTCCACATGCTTCCTGAAAATGAGTTTCTTCAAGTAATTGTCCTCTTCTCATACATTGGAAAGAGGATCTGAAAGCACTGATAGTGAAGTGAAAGCTCTTAGGCCCATTTATTTGGCAAGATTTATTCAGTAACTGTACTTCCGCTGTCATAGCACTTATCACACAATACAGTAATGGCCTATTCCTGTTTCCTGTGTTCTCTATGAAAGTATAATCTCTCAGGTACTGACTGTGTCTGTTTGGCCCATTGTGGGGACACAATAAATATGCCTTGGATGAATGTCTCCCCTGTACAGAGTTCTCTGCTAAGTGCAATGGAAGGAAGAGTTTGGAGCCATTTAGGGAGATGAGGTTAAATAAAGATGGTGTATAATCAAGGGCTCTATTAGTAATTTGACAAGAAATATGACAGGAATTCAGAAGAGAAGGAAATACATGTGACACTGGAGGCCACATTGGGATGTCTGGGCAGCAGGAGGGTGTGGTGGGAAAAGAATTCCTAGTAGAAAGTTGTAAGCACCCGGCCAGGAAAGGGACTCTTAGTTGGAGCAGAGAGGAGGTTTACTTTCAGTATGGTGAGCATACCTTCCAAAATTCTAGAAATAAAAACTTATGGTTCGATAATGGGTAGAGCACTGAAAATTGGCAAATCTTGGAGAATCTGGTCCAATATAATCTCAAAAAGGAACAGTAACAGATTGAAGTTACAAACCTATTTTTGTAACTAGATCAGATTATGGGAAAGCATACATACAAGTCTGTTTCCAGCTTCAGACCAACTTCAGTTTAGTTTTATTCTGTTTCACATACTTCAGAGGTTTTTGAACTACTCCTCCTCTTTTTATTGGTAAGTATGTTACCCATCATTCCAATGAAATCTTGCATGAAAAGCAAACTATGTAAACATGCAACAGTGAAGCTGTCCCAGTTGAAACTGAGTAGTGTGCCTTGTATCTCAAAACCAAATCCATATCACAAAGTCAAATACCATCCCAAGTAAAGTAATAATTATTAATTGGGCTTGTGTTTAGATTTTGAAATATCCAGCTACCCTGGTGTTGGTGACACCAAAGTTCTTGTGCTTGTGATACGTTGGAACAGAGTGAACTAACTTCGGATGTTTTATTCCCTCATCCTGTGTCCCATCACTCATTTTCAATGGTCTTTGTCGGTCTTTTGGTTTCCTAAATGCAGATGAAATTCCCATGTAAGTGTTAAAAACAAATTCATTCTGTGTTTTCACTTTGATTTTAGGCCAGCGTGAGGAACACCAACGGCAGGACCATCTCAGATCTTCGTTATGGCAACTCATGCAAGAAGCTGTTGAATTAGAACCATTTCCTATAGATGAGAAACCATACAAGCAGTGGTGAGTCACAAATTTAGAAATGTTCCTTAGCAGAAAACATGTGATCTCCATAACCGCTTTAAATATTGCATGGGATTTAGTGTATGGATCTGAAGAAATACTGCTCCAAATAATTTCAGCTAAAGGAATGAAAATCAACAGGACAGAATGTTTAACTGGTGATGCCACATAGAGCAGCATGAAGCCTTGAGGTGCAAGGGTGCATTGAGAAACAGCACAACGCTACTGGCCTGCATGATACCAGTCTGGTAAGATAGCTGTAATGAACAATTTCATGCGCCTGAGTAACAGTTGGTAACAGTGTTTTTCAGTGGCTTTTATTATTTACAACATAATTCTGCATTTTATCAGTTCATCCCGTCTGGTAGAAGAATTGGTTCTGAGCTGTTATAATGCTCAGTACCTTTCAGGAATACACATACAAGCACACTCCTATGTAAATATATAGGAGTATATAAAGAATGTATATAATATATATGTTAACATAACATTTAGAACCTTGGAAATAGGGGAGAGAAATCATAGCACAGTTTTATAAAACTCAGTTCATAGACATTTACCCTACAAATCCTTTTGCCTAATACAACAATATTAAAAGTAGATCCAGTTTCTCTGCTAGTTGGAATAATTTTGAAAACTTATTATTTTATAAAAATATCAGCACACACAGGCAGAATATTTTTTTAATCAAATACTTGATGCTTTATAGTCACCAAAGTCAATAATCAATAGACTCCGGCAGAGATGAACCAGTTATAATCTGTCAAATAACTTCTTTGAGAAATAGCTCATGACAGTGGTGCTTGTAAGACTTCCAAAAGAAGCTGTTTTGAATAGTGATCGATACATCTCTTTCATTTGCTTAGTGACTCATATAATGCTGGGTAGGTAGGCTGTCTTGTGAATTAATGCATAAACTCTAACTACAGAAGACTGATGAAATTAACCCTGTACTTATTTCACATCATGATTTTCATTATAGTCTGCTTACAGTGCTACTGAGAAAGTAGATATAATAGTCATCACTATGCTGTGCTTAATCAACATGTATTAAATGCATGTTTGTTATAAAAGAGAATAGCATGTTGCCAATAATCAACCATCATGGATCTAAAGTAAGGGCAATTTTATATGGATGAATCTTAATATTTTGAGTTATGTGCCACTTCCAGTGATGTGGAAAACATATATTGCCCCATCTTAAACATTTATTCATTAAGCAAACATTTGTTGAGAATCTGTGATGTAGACAGTATCTTTAACTCTTGGGATAGATGAAAGAGATTGTACCTGCCTTAAAGGAGCTTTCAGTCTAAAGAGTATAGTACTTATGATAAAATGTGCCATTAATTAGGGGAGATCTATTCAAAGAGTGTGGTACTGAAACAGGGTTGTTAAATGGGTAGACTTAGGGTGCTAACGGAAGTGCAGCAGAGGAGAGTCTAATACAGATGGCATGGGGAATTGTCAAGGAGGACTTCCCAAAGGAAGTGGTATGTTAACTGGGTGTTAAGGATAATAAAAAGTAACCAGAGGAAGGGGAGCAGTGGGAATATTTTCCAAGGGTCCAGAGGCTTGGCAGAGTATGATTTTTTGTGAGTGCTATGTGTCATTTACTGTGCCAGGGCATAAGTGGGAATGGTAGAAATGAAGTTGCTTTCAGATTCTAGTATACAAGTTTAAGAGCTTCTTTCAGATAAATATCAAGGAAAGGAACTACTGAATTTGGGGGTGTGTGCACATTCAGTTTTTCTAAATAATGCCAGAATATTGTCCCCAAGCAGTTATATCGGTTTACACTCTCATCAGCAATATAAGAGAAGTTCTATACCCCACCAACATTTGATTTATAAGTTCTTAAATTTTGCTTATAGGGTGGGTACTTAGTTGTACTCATAGAAGTATTAATTGGCTTTTTGTTGATTACTAATGAAGAAGAACATGTTTTCATTTTTTTTAAAGATTTTATTTATTTATTTGACAGAGAGAGACACAGTGAGAGAGGGAACACAAGCAGGGGGAGTGGGAGAAGGAGAAGCAGGCTTCCTGCCGAGCAGGGAGCCCGATGCGGGGCTCTATCCCAGGACCCTGGGGTCATGACCTGAGCCGAAGGCAGATGCTTGACGACTGAGCCACCCAGGCGCCCTGAACATCTTTTCATTTTTTATCGGCCATTTTATTTTCCTCTTTTGTGAAGTACCTGCTCAAGTGTTTATGAGATTTGTCTTTCAAAATAATAACTAGCATTTATTTAACATAATAAAGCATTGTGCTAAGCACTTTGCAAGCATTTTATCTTCATATCATCCCTATGATTTACAGATAAGTAAATTCAGGTTTAGAGAGGTTAAATAACTTGCTAACAGTCACACAGCTAAGAAGCACTGGGCTTTAGTATTCAATCGCAGGGCTTTCTGACTCCAGACTTCTTCAATGTTTTGGATAGTGTTTGGAGGAAGATTAGATTGGAGCCAGAGAGAACACCTAAGGTGTTATTGCAAGAATCCAGTTAAAAAATCATAGGGACATAAACCAAAGAATCACCAGTAAAACATAAGTACAAAGCAACTGGACTCAGTAATGAATGTCATGGGTGAAGAAGAGGCAGGATATATAAAAAGTCTCAAGTTTTAATACCTGTTGGCTAGGTAGAGTCAATATTAGTAATATAATGAATATTTATATTCCAGGTGTTGTGGTAGGTTTTAAAAATTATGATTCCATGATTCAGTACAAAATGAATTTAGTTCAGGGGACCATAAAATTTAGGGTAAAGAGACCACAGTGTTTATTTGGGTCACCTCTTCACTGTTTTAAAATGCGGAACTTGGTGTGAAAAGAGGTTTAAGTGCCTTGTTTAAGATCACATATTACTAAGTGTCAGATTAAGAATAGATAGCAGGCCTGCAAAGAGTACAAAGGAGTAACAACTTTGCTGATTTTTAAATTAATAAGTGAAAATACAATCAACTTACTTTATCTGCTGAACATTTTTTTTAAGTCAGTTGCCTCGGGGTGCCTGGGTGGCTCAGTTGGTTGAGCGACTGCCTTCGGCTCAGGTCATGATCCAGGAGTCCCTGGATCGAGTCCCGCATCAGGCTCCCTGCTTGGCAGAGAGTCTGCTTCTCCCTCTGACCCTCCCCCCTCTCATGTGCTCTCTCTCTCTCTCTCATTCTCTCTCTCTCAAATAAAAAAAAAATCTTTAGTCAGTTGCCTCATCATCATTGTTAGCAGATTTATTTAATATGGCCTAGAATGTTATCTTCTTGCCCATGATTCTACCAGTGAAAACACCAGATCTGATTTGCAGTTGTTACCATGTAACTGCCCGACTTACTTTGATATACTCCATTGGCTATGTAATAAATTCCTTTCTCCTTAACATATACCATATTCCCATCCACCCCCATTTTAGGAACTGATGATCTTTTGAATTGCTTGGGGACGCTAATGTGCTTCATTCTCATAACACACACTCAAGTGTTTCTTACCTCTGTGATTTACTTCATACTGTCTATCCTGCCTATATTCACTCCACCCAACCTTAACTTAGTCATTAGCCATCTTTTAAGACCTTTGCAGACCAACAGCATGGGCACCATCTGGGGCTTGATGGAAAAGCAGTATCTCAAATCCCACCCAGATCTCTGGACTCTGAATCTTTCAAACAAGATTCTCAGATGATTTAAACTTGGAGAGGTACTGCTGAGACTCACTCTAGACTTCATTAGGTGTTATCTCCTTCCAGAAACGTTTCTTGACTCCTTCCAGTGGGCATTCCTTCCTAGTGTTCTCACAGTAGCCTAGGCATATCTATCTCATTGCATTACCGTGATGTTTTATTAGTTTATGTATCTGTCTCTGCAACTTAGTTTATGAGTAATTTGATCCAGATCTAATTATCTTTGAGTTTTCCATGCCTAGCACAGTGCCTGATACATGGTAACATTATACAAATGTTTGTTGAATGATGGTTTGATGAAAGAATGAGAAATGAGCAAGAGATAGACACATGGAAAGATAGAAACAGGCAGAAAAGAGAAAATCACAAGGAGAAAAGACACACAGCCAAAGGGACTACATAGAGAAATAACTAGACGACAAAAAAATTATACCTGTGGATACAGTCTGGAAAGCAGCCTGACAGGGAGTCTACAGTCTTATTTAAGTAGATTGAGTGATAAATGTGAATATTGTTGGCCAACTCCCCCCAGAAGCAAAGAATACCTTAATTACTCATATAAGAATGGTATAATTTTATTGTCATTGTTTTTGTTGAGTAAATTTTGTCAAAATTTGTTTTACTTTCCTAAACAAAGTGTTCTACTTAACTAGTCAGAGACTATTCAGAATGTTGTGTGAAAGTGGATAGAGGATGAAGGTTTGTTTTGAAGCTGTGGAGACAGAAATAAGAGACCAGTGAGTAGAAAGTAGGCATCATACATAAGAGACCTTTCTGATGATTAGAACTATTTGCAAGTCTGTGCTTTTAGAAGAACAGTGAATTTTCCAGCACTGCAAGCATTTAACCATCTTCATGGTTGACCAAATATTAACATTTTAGAGGTGCTACTACTTGATGTGGGAGATTGAACTCAATGACCTCTACAGTCTAGGGTTCTTATGAATTATGAGTCTACAGTTGTTCAGAGTAGTGCAGGAAGAATGAATGTTATAATAAAGATTATAATAGTGGATAATATTTATTGAGTGATTACTTGTGCCACTCACTGTTAGAAGCACTTTGCATGCACTAATTCATTGAATCCTCACAGAAATCCTACTGAGCATTTCCATTTTATAAATGATGAAGCTGAAACATGGCAGCTTTAGTAACTTGCCCTTGGTCATGCAACTAATGTTGGTAGAGTCCACGGAGTCCAACTTGGGAGCACTTCCTTTTTTATCACTGTGTTGAATCCTTCTCAGAATTAAAGGTGAAAGTTGGGCTGAATAGAGCCTTAAAACATTGATGTGGCTTGAATTCCAAGTAAGTGTAAAAACAGGAATTTCAAGAAGTGATAACAACATAATCAAAGTAAACAGAGATAGAAATGAGCATAATAGGTTTGTGGAACCAAATACCTTATAAATGAGATGAATAAGAGGATAGTCAGAAATTTGTTATTATAGTGCAATTTTGTCATGTTTTAATGGCTGCAAGTAACCAAGATGGGAAACCAAGTCCTTAGGACTTTTTCACCCTCATAAAACCAACATAACTAGCCCTCATATTGTATAAAATTTTAAGGCTTTTCATCAATTTGTGGAACCTCAGTCTATATTTCCTAGGAAGATAGATTTGGTACTGTCACTGTTTGAGAGGTCCCAAGTAATTTGATGTCATATCAGGAAAAAATAATATTGTCTTTACAAGTTGGCACTTTACTGGATCTTATTTGAAGAGTGAATTAACATAAATTTTACCATATCTCAGATTCTTCATAGAGAATTCAGGGTATTCCAATAATCACTATTGGAGGAACTACTATTAAAGCAGAAGTATGAGATCTTAATGAAAATTTGGTTAACATAAAAAATATTTTCAGATTAGGGCTGGTTGGAAAACTTAGTCCATACTTAAGCAGTTTCATAACATGTGATAATCTATACTTACAGTGCAGATACCAGAAATTATATCTGCTGGATGTCTCTAAGTTTTATTTCTAGTTGTATTTTTGGAAGTTCTAGGTGATTTGTTTGTTCTTTAAATCTTTAAGGCCCACTTTTAAGCTCCTTTAAATTTGACAGTGGATAACTTCGACAATATTATCTTTAGAAAATCATTTATAAATCTTAAGAATCAGAATAATTCTGCCTTGAAATTTAGTTTAATAAGATTTATTTATTTATTTTTAAAGATTTTATTTATTTATTTGAGAGAGAGGGAATGAGAGACAGAGAACACGAGAGGGAAGAGGGTCAGAGGGAGAAGCAGACTCCCTGCTGAGCAGGTAGCCCGATGTGGGACTCGATCCCGGGACTCCAGGATCATGACCTGAGCCGGAGGCAGTCGCTTAACCAACTGAGCCACCCAGGCGCCCTAGTTTAATAAGATTTAAAGATATTGTACTCCCCCACTCCCCTAAAAAAGGGTTGAATAAAATATGTTAGGCAAAAACTATGTGAAATAGTGGGTAGAAGACAAATTAAACTGTTTTTCATCTTTTATGAATTTCAGCCAAATATATCATGTCATATGTCTGTTGACTGTCCTTTTGCCAAGCAGCGTTCAGGTCAGCAATGTGGAACATCACAGGCAATCAAATCTCATATGTTGAGTTTCTATTCTAGTCTTGGTCCTGAGTACAGATGTCTGGCTCTGTGTTATAATTTAAGGAGCCAAAACACCCTCTGGTTCTCTGCTTCTAAACCTAATATAATATGTGAAATTCTCACTTACTTATTTGGTTGAAGACTTCCTATTAAAATAGAAATGTTATGAGGTAAATTGGTTGGTTAGCTAACCTGGTAAGCTAACTTGAGTTAAGGTGTGAATTGGTGATAATGGATGTTGAATCATAGATAATATCCACACTAGGATTAGTGTCTTAACACATTAAAATAAGATACTAAAGAAAGGGAATATATGGGAAAGATTTTTATGTGGGGAGGGAATCAAGATGGGTGTTGAAGACAGTACTTTTTTTCTTTTTTTTTTGTAATATCCAACATTTAGTCAGTGCTTACTCTTTGCTGGGCTGTGTCCTCAGCCCTTTACATGAATTAACTCATTTAAGATGATGGTCTTACATGATAACTGTTATCAGTATTCTCATTTACCAGATGAGGAAACTGAGCACAGAGAGATAACTTGGGCACGGTGACCTGTGAGTCCTGGAGTTGAGATCCAAGCCCAGTGAAGTTCGAAACTCAGTTGTTCCACTGCCTGTCCCAGTTCGACAATAGTGGTGCAGAATGGGTGTTTGGTGATTGGCGACCGGCACACAGTAGGTGTTTAGTGAATGGCGAATAGGTGTTTGGGACCTTTGTATGTTGGCTGCCCAGACTAAAGGCAGGCAAGTCATACAGATCAGCTACTAAAAAAGGGTGGAAGTTCCTATTTGTTAAACTTATCTCTAGAAAATGTTTTTCTAGAGTCTCCAGTCCTGTGTATCTTTTTTCCAATCCTGCTCTAGACCCAGCTCTTGACTTTCCAGAGAGGAGGAGCGGCCTGTGTTTCCCAGACTGGCTCTGTGCCACTTCCTCATTGCCATCTCTTCTTCAGGCTGCTGTATCTCTTCCCTCTGTCTAGAACATTCCTTCTCCCTCTCTTCTGCACCTTCCCCACTGCCACTGTGATCCTATCTGGAAAACTCCTCCCATCCTTCAAGGTCCAGTTCACGCCTACTCTCCTCTGGAACTCTTGCCCAACTGTCATCCCCACTCCTTGGTTCTCCCAAACTGAACACATGTCTAAATAATATATATACCCAACAAAGTGGTGTGGGCTTTAGCGCCAGACACCTGGCTTTCAGTCTGGCTCTGCCACTGTGTGCACGTGTTCCTGCCAGGGCCTTAATTTCCCCACATAGTAGGTGCCCCTGTACTTGTATCAAGACAGTACTTTGTGAGGGGTTTAGCAGATTATTTAAAAATTCTCATTGCATAGTTTCTGGGAAAGGAAGAGACCTTGATGTTAGATTCTCATCCCGACTCTGTCATTAATTAATATTCCCTTGGGCAAGTCTTAACCCAGCTGAGTTTCAACTGTGTATGAAGGAGTTTTGACAGTGTTTAAATTTCTTTTTAACTGTGAAAACTATGTAGATTAAATTGTACAGATTGAATTAAAGCATGGGATAATACCCAAAAGGCCAGGCCCAAGTGGACTACCTTGGTGATGGTAGCCTGGGCCAGTGAAGGTACTTCATGAGAATGGAAAGCAGGTTCATGGACAGATAGAAGGGAAGAATAGGCCAGATGGAGGTTTATAAGGGTCTTGAAGACAGACTTGCCATGCCCAAGTTTGCTTTAACCCACCCTCTTTAGTTATCTTTGGCTTCACATTGTCACTCTAAATTGAAAGATAAGATATTTGAATTATAGGAAGTCACTTCTAATTATTGAGACTTTATTATCCATAGGGGAGATAACTTATGCACAGGCAACCAAATTGATTGCATCCAGTTTCTAGATTTGTATCTTTCTTTATCTTAGAATTATCCACTGCTATCAAAGGGCTAGTGTGTACAAATGTTTGCTCATTGATTTGCTAATGAGAGGAATCTTTAAAAATTTGCCTTTAAAAATTATGGTCTCTAAGCTGTACTAAGATCTACCAACATATCAGGTGAAACTGTTGGCATCTTGATTACCTTAGATATCATATCCATACAACAGATTTACATGAGGGTTAACATATTTTCAATGGGCAGATTACTGTGGTAGAATCTTTGAAGAATGAGTAAGGCACAGTTCTTCCCTCCCTTCAATCCCTCCCTCCCTCCCTTCCTTCCTTCCTTCCTTCCTTCCTTCCTTCCTTCCTTCCTTCCTTCCTTTCTTCCTTCCTTCCTTCTCCCTCAAATATTTACTGGCTGTCTTTTCTGTGCTAGGTGCAGCAGCAACAAAGATAAATTCTATTTAGTCTCTGCCCTTAAGCAGCTCACTACCAAATCTGGGGCCTTTAGATGGGGAGAGAAAGGGGAAATACTTGCAAATAAATGAATCCACACATAGGATAGTTGCTTTAATAGATACTGAGTTCAGGGAATGGTCATTTACAAACTCAGCTACTCAATTGGGATTCTGCAGAAAGACATGAGTCTCAGTGTTCCTTTACAACAGTGCTCAGACTTTGTGGTCTCATGATCCTTCTACACTTTAAAAAAATTTTTTTGTTGTTATGTTAATCACCATGCATTACATCATTAGTTTTTGATGTAGTGTTCCATGATTCATTCTGTATAACACTCTTGAAAAGTATTAACCACAAGCTTTGGTTTATGTGGGTTATATTCATTGGTATTTACCGTATTAGAAATTAAGATATAAATTTAAAATATTTATGTAATTCATTTATGAATTAGCAATGGTAAACCCATTACATGTTAACACAATACATTTTTTTATGGAAAACTACTTTTTATAGAACAGAAATAGTATAGGTACAAAGTGGTATTATTTTACGTTTTTGCAAATCTGTTTTATGATTAGTTTAAAAGAAGATGGCTGAATTCTCTTATATACTTATGGCTTTAATCTGTTGTTATAAAACACATTGTGTAGCCTCCAGAAGACTTTACTGTACATTAGAGAGTAAATGAGAGTGATGACAGGAAATCATATCTTTATATTATTTGGAATTAGTTTTGACCTCAGGAACCCCCTGAAAGGGTCTTGGAGATCCTCAAGAGGTCTGGTGTACTATACTTTGAGAACCACTTCTAAAAAGCATCTGTTGTATGTAACGCATTAACATCTTTTATGCATCTAGAATGTACATACTACCTTAAGAAAAACAAAAATAGTGTGCTTGGTTATTCACAAGAGGAACTCCAGATGAGAAAAACTGTAAGACTATTACCTCTGTGAAGGCAGAGAGATCAGTTTCTCTTTTTTACTCATTACCCATCACAGGGCCTGACACATAGTTGACTTTCTGGGAATGTCAATGATAGAACATTTTAATAAGACAAACGTACTTTCACAAGTCACTATAGACCTGGGCAGAATATGCTGAGTGCCACAAATAAAGGTTAAATGTGTGTTGTGGAGTTGGAGGGAAAGGCCATTTTTAACTGATGTATTAGAAGGGATTCATGGAGGAGAGGGCATTGGAGTGGAGTTGTGAAGATAATTTTGGTATTCAGTGTTAGAGTTGGAAAGGTTACTTCTAGAAGAGGAAATAACAATGAGTAAGGAGCAGGGTGGGTTTGGGGTCCAGAAGTTTAGGTTTGTGTGCTTTAGGGATGGAGGACATGGCAGTTAGAGATATGGTGGAGAAAATAGATTGGGGCCAGACTGAGGGAGGTTATGAGTGATCTATGAAGGAATTTTGGGTCTGTCTCTATAGATAGTGAAGAGCTATTGCTGTTTTCTGAGCAGGCTTAAGAAAATGATTCTGGCAGAAATGTTGAGAGTGGTTTTGAGAAGAGAGAGGATGGAGGCGGGATGAGCAGTTAGAGGGAGGAAAGGAATGATAATCCAGTCTGAAGAAGAGACAGTAAGAACCAGCCCCAATGGAAAGGGATCCAGGTTTCAGGTAATTTGGAATAAAGTTATAAAAGAGATAGTGCTGCAGTCAGTGAGGAAGGGAAATACTGAATTCTTTATGATTTTATTAGAAGCCCAGCCACAGTATTTTTTTGATTGATTGATTGATTTTTTTAAGATTTTATTTATTTATTTGAGAGAGAGAGAATGAGAGAGAGAGAGCACGAGAGGGGAGAGGGTCAGAGGGAGAAGCAGACTCCCTGCCACGCAGGGAGCCCGATGCGGGACTCGATCCCGGGACTCCAGGATCATGACCTGAGCTGAAGGCAGTCGCTTAACCAACTGAGCCACTCAGGCGCCCCCAGCCACAGTATTAATAAACAATTTTACACAGGTCCTTGGGCTTTTGTTTTTCCATATGTAAAATGTAGAAATGGATTGCTTGCCTATTTGTGTCACAAGAGTCCATGTAAGGATAAATGAGCTCTTTTGACAAAAAGGCGCTCTATTAATCTAAGCCATCAATAATAAAAATGAGAATGTTTGTCAGGTGCTTTTGCTCCTGTGTTGAAGGCTGCTATGTAAATATAAAATACTGCCTGAAACTATTGTCACTGTTAATAATAGTAAAGTCATTACCACAAAATGCCTACACAGCAAACTTGTTCTGTCAATTCCAAAGTGAGAAGATGAAGCCAGGCATGGAAGTCCATTCTATTTTGTTTATTATGAATTTTGCTTATTGTAAACTATTTTCATGGTTAGTAGAAAAGTCACTTTAATAGTATTTGGATTTCATTGTATCTCATTTTTTCATCACTCTATTCTGGTCAGGTTTTCCGTCATTATCAGGGGCCTCATTATCCTGATTTTTTTCTGTGCAAATACAAATGGAACAGCAAGTACAGATGCAACAGTACTTGCATCTATGTTTTTGTTAATTATGGCTCCTTTCATTAATTTAACACATAGCTGTATGATATGGTGGTCAAGCACGTAAACTCCAGAGTTAGACTTCTTGGATTTAAATCCAAATTCTGTTACTTCATATGAGATCCTGTGTGAGTCACATAATCTCTTAAGCTTCAGTTTCCTTATCTGTAAAATGGTACTAATAATGTTGCTGATCTCATAAGGCTATTGCGAAGGTAATGAATGAAAATCACAGAGCGTTAAGTGCTCAGTAACTGCAAGGTTTTTGTTTTTGTTTTGGTCAAATTTATTACCATTATCATCAACATGTCTTCTTTCCTCATCAGGATCCTGTTCCATACCTTTTAAATTCATCATTTGTCTACCAGTAGTTAATGTATGACCACACAATTACTCATCCACCTTTACTGAGAATAACATTTTGAAGAATTCCCCAAATTTTAAATTTTACTCATTTTCTATCTATCTATCTATCTATCTATCTATCTATCTATCTATCTATCTATCTATCATCTATCATCTATCATCTCCCTACTGTGCTTTCTTGTACCTAGCAAATCAAGTATGTAATTCTGCTGTGAATATAAGGGATCTAATTAATTTGTTCTAACCACCGGACTGGTATTATTTCTCATGGCACACGGCTATCCTCCCACACAATTTTCCTGTAAAGAGAATTTTTTTGCCATCTTCCTTTTTTTACTCTAGTATTTTACTCAATCTGTTCTCAAGATCTGTAACAGTCTGTTTCTGTCCTTGCTATTGATCATGTCTATAAAGGCACCTTCCCATATTAGATTCAGATTCACTGTGATCTATGTGGAGCATACATCATGCCCTGGATGTACAGTGCATGGTTGGGGCTACAACCAAACCTGTGCTCTGCTTCCAAACCAAAGCTCATTTTTTAATTTATGTAAGTACTTTAAGAGTTATTTGACTACTGTGGTCCTGCTCAGCACTCAGTCAGTTGTTATCTATTACTATTGATAAGTAATGTTTATAAATTCCTGTGAGTTTTGGTCAAATGTATCATTGGCAGACTCTTCTCTTGTTATGGTTGCATGGACTGAATATTCATCCACATCTCTACATTTTCTCTAACTTCTATGGGACAAGAACCAAATGAAGGCAATGATCTTGCTTCCTATGAAAAGTTGATTCATATTTGTTAATAGTGAATCTATTCAAATTGTAGCGGGTGGAATGAAAATGACTATTGAAAATAGCTGCTAACAGAGGAGGAAAAATGACTGCGTAGTAAAGCAAGTCAGAATACATTAGCATTTAATCAGCTCCTTCTTTTACTATTCCAGGATTGAGTATCTGTCTTAATCAGAAACTATTTAGAAATTGTAGAAATTGTTTAGATGAACATAGCAGGAGGGAGTTTTCTTTTTGGAAATTGTGATAATCTGATATTAGGTCACTGGGATTTCAGTTTAGCACCTTGGCTTTACCTATCTTTCAGAATGGGGTATACTTACTTTAGCTATCTGTTAGTTGTGTGATCTTGGCCATGTTACTTAATGCCTGGTCTCTGTTTTCTCATGTTTTCTAATCAGTAAAATGGGACCAACAAAATCATCTGTTTCATAAGGTAGTTCTGAGAATTTAATTTTCACAAGAGATATAATATATGAGATATAAAGTTATTAGAACAATGCCTGGCATAGAACAAAATGTATGGTGGTTAAGAGTTTGATTCTGTAATCAGATTGCTGGGTTTGAGTTCTAACTCCATCACTTATTGCTTGGGTAATTTTGGACTCCTTTTATACACTTTCTGAGCCTCTGTTTCATTTTTAAATTGGGCAGTGATGATATCTACTTCACAGGGTTTATGTGAGGAATAAATGGAAATCACTTAGTATAGTTTTCATTGGCTATTAGCTATTTTTAAAATCCTTATGACACATGTATTTTCTAGTAATTATAATTGTAAATACCTACAGAGAACTTAGTGTGGGCCAGGCAATATCCAAGTACATTCCATATATTATCTCATTTATTTTTCATAATACTCACAAGGAGGTAGGTACTATTGTTATTATACCCATTTTACAGATGAGCAAATTGAGGCACACAGAGGGTAAGCAACATGTTCAAGCTCTTACAGTTAGTGAATGGCAGAGCACAATCTGTGCACTTATGCATTGCACTTTTATTGCCTTTTATGAAAATAAAGAAAAAAGTTGAATATGATGTCTGAAGAATAAAATTAGGCTGTCAGGCTAATGATTGAGGTTCTCACTGTGTCCTATCTTCTTTCAAACCTCAAATCTATTCATATAGTGACATAAACCTAGTTAAAATGAAGGTTAGTAAGTAGCACTAAAGAAGAAGAGAAGGTGAGGCGGTGTTGTTAGAGGGGAAGCTGAAGTTTCTGTGGTTGTGTACGGCAGTCAAGTCTCCAGTCCTTCTTGCCCAAGATAAGACCCTACTGTCTTGGGGATGCAGTGAGAGCAGGGTTTGCATGAAGACTTCTGGTGTTATTTTTGCTTCAACTTCCTCCCTTCCTGGCTGCTTGCCTCGGTCATTGCATGACGCTGTCTGAGGCCCCAAGCAATTGCACACATTTGCCATTTCTTTCCTTTTTAGTTTTTTAAATCTTATGTTGTTGGGATTGATGCTCTGGTGACAGTTGAGATGATTTTGTTCTGTGCTGCAGCCCTGCTTTTACACCCCGTATGGTAATATAGTCCCTGATGTCAGGGCGTGGTGCCAAAGGGCTTCCTCTTCCAGCCACACAGATCAGATCCACGTTTCTAGTCTGACATTGGGCAATTGGTTAATGCTTTCTCTCTCTCTCTCTTTTTTTAAAGATTTTATTTATTTATTTGAGAGAGAGAGAGAGAGAGCGAGAGCACAAGCAGGGGGTAGTGGCAGGCAGAGGGAGAGGGAGAAGCAGGCTCCCCGCCGAGCAGGGAGCCCTATGCAGGACTCGATCCTGGGACCCTGGGGTCATGACCTGAGCTGAAGGCAGATGCTTAACCAACTGAGCCACCCAGGCGCCCTGGTTAATGCTTTTAAGATTTAGTTTCTTTATTACGAAAGGGCATGTAGTACGTACCCCATAGTTTTTGAAAGAACTGAAAGTAAAAGACTTTAATACTGTGTTTGGCTAGAGCAGAGAATTAAATTTTGTTATTGTTATTATAACATTAAAAACAAAAAGACTGGTTTGCTTTAGATCATTACCAAACAGTTTTATTATTGAAATAACAAAGGAAACTTGGTTGTTATTGTGGCAGATATCAGGGATACTTTTCAATAAAATAAAATTAATTTCATTTTCATCCTCATTAGCATGGGACCCCTACTAGGATTGGGAAGAGCAAGCTATGGAAAAAGTAGAGGGCTGGGGAGTGAAAGAAAAAAATGGGTCTATAAAATAGTACTCTGCTCTTTATGTAAGTGAGATAACGTACATGGACATGCTTTCCAGATTCTCATTTTCCCTGCAAATATAACATTAAAAAATAATTTCTATAGGCATTCTGAAAAGAAGAAAAGCACAGAATTAGTCAAGGAAGGCAAGGAGAAGAGGAGGTGTTGCATTATTTGTTAAAGAAAGTATGGATTGGATTGGAGGAAATTGGAATCTGAGCAATTGGACTATTGGACAAAGGCAAATAGATATTGGAAATGCATATATGATAAGGGTAAAATGACCAGCCTGATGTGTTGGAATATTTGGGCAAATCAGTGGGGGCTTGAATGCCAGGTAGAGGATTCTAGATGATATCCAATTGGCATCAGCCCATCCCCAGCATGAGGGCTTGGATCCCAGACACTAATTCACAGGGTAATACAGAGAATTAAAAAGCAAGATTTTCTTTCATTATATGTGGAGTAGCAGTGGTGGATTAATCGGTAGCTCTTGATCTAGGCACTGATACAATGGCTATTGGCAGTAGTCCTTCTCTTTTCCTGGGTTGCAAGCTTGGTCTAGATTATCCATTCATGTTGAGTGCAAATGCCCACCACCCTAAGGACCCAGAATTCTCATCACTTCTTTCCATTTCCCCATTCTCTCTCTGGTGTGAGGCAGTTTCTTTTTATGACTCTGAAACACAAAGGGGCTTATTACACACTTTCTTCCAGATATCCGCTCATGTAAGTGTGAATAGAGACCTTGAGCAGTTTCTGAGGAGTCTCCATCTGAAGTGATTCAGATATAATTTGCCTTTCTGAGGTGATCAAAGTGACTATCAACCTTTATAACTCATGCAGAAACTGTTTCTGAATTTGGTCTATGATAAGACTTCTAGCTACATTAAATTTACCATGCAGGAATAAAGATCATCTGGATATACTATCAGTTACCACATTGATTTCAAGGATAGATTTGATTTCGTTTATTCATTCAATAAATATTTATTGAACACTACTATGTGCCAGGTCGTGTTGTAGCTGTGGGGATACTGTAATGAATATAATAGATAAAAAATAGATAAAAAATCATCCCTGACTTCAAGAGTCCTTTCTGGTTGAAAGAGACAGACAATAAATCAGATAAATAAATAAAATATGTTGTATATTAGATGGTGGAAAATGTCAGGAGAAGATTAAAGCAGGAGGGTGGATTAGGGTTAGGGTTACGATTTTAGCTATGGTAACCAGGAAAGGCCTCTCTGCGAAGTCATGGAACAAAGACCTTATCTGATATGTCGTCATCGGCTTGTGTTCCTCCCTCTTTGTAATTCCATGTTTGTCCCTTCCGAGGTTGTATACTTAATAAAAGTGAAAGCACTTCCTGGATAAGTGCTCTAAGTCTTATCTTCTTGGATAAGACCCTTTATGTAAGGGTCTGTCGGTAGCCCTAATTGCTTGGTAGAACTTCCAGACAAATCTCAGGAATCACTTTACAGGAGAAAGTAGGGTGGTCAAGTTTAAGTTAAATCATTTAATTCTGCTTAAGACAAGTTCTCAAAACCGTTAAAATGAACTTCAAGAGTTAGTCATAATGGTTTAGCTTTCCACAAATACATATACCACTAATTTAAAAGAAAACAATTTAAAACTTTTTATATTATCTTTCTCTTCCATAAAATTGATTCTGCCTCTACTTAGAAATTATCTGACATTAATTTATAAAAGTTATGTCAGGTTCTAGTTGTTTTCTAAAGGTTATTATATGACATTTCCATGTTCTTTCATTTATAATTTGATCTTACACTGATTTCAACACATTATGCTTTTCTTTTTATGTAGAAAAGTTTCTGATTCTAGTTTGATTTCTCTCCACTAATTTCCAATTCAGGGTGGCATCTCTGCCACCTGCCACTCACATATAATATATATGAGTAATTTAACATATCCATTGCACAGAGAGAGAGAGAGAGTAAGAAGTGGAAGGAGAGGGTAAGAAAGAGAACAAGGAGATAAAAAGCAAAAACTTTAAAAATAACCTAACATCTTTATTTTTATTTATTTTATGTATTTTTAAAGATGTTTTTATTTTTATTATATTTATTTATTTTAAAGATTTTATTTATTTATTTGATAGAGAGAGACACAGGGAGAGAGGGAACACAAGCAGGGGGAGTGGGAGAGGGAGAAGCAGGCTTCCCACGGAGCAGGGAGCCCGATGTGGGGCTTGATCCCAGGACCCTGGGATCATGACCTGAGCCGAAGGCAGACGCTTACCCGACTGAGCCACCCAGGTGCCCCTTTATTTATTTATTTTTAAAGATTTTATTTATTTATTTATTTATTTATTTTTTGACAGAGAGAGACACAGCGAGACAGGGAACATAAGCAGGAGGAGTGAGGAGAGGGAGAAGTAGGCTTCCCGCCGCGCAGGGAGCCCGATGCGGGGCTCGATCCCAGGACCCTGGGATCATGACCTGAGCCGAAGGCAGATGCTTAATGACTGAGCCACCCAGGCACCCCGATGTTTTTTATTTTAAAATAATCTCTACAACCCAAAATGGGGCTTGAACTTACAACCCCAGGATCAAGAGTCACATGTTTCACTGACTGAGCCACCCAGGCATCCCAAAACCAACTTATTTTTAACCTATCACTTCTCTCAGTAACACATTCTCTGGTTGTCCTCTATTACCTTACACTCTAAGGCAGGACTATTATGGATTTTTAATTTTTGAAAACCATTTTTCAAGTGATTTTTATACACCAATGACTTGTACATATTTGGTATAAATGGCATTTACTTTTAGCTTCTAAGGGCTTTGTGGCCTTTTAATTTGAATAGATTTCAACACCTAGCACAGTATAACCTGTACAACAAATTATTTGTATTGTCAATCAAATAAAAAACCTATATCAACTGTTATCCTATGCATTTTATGAATTACCTTTCACTTCATCAAAGCTATGGAAATGACATTGGAGGTGTAGGGTTGATGTATGGAGATGGGTGCTGATAGTCAAGGTACTCAGAGAATTTAACAGGTGAGAGCAGGTAAGAAATTAGGCTTTCTCTTTTCCTCTTCCCTCCTACTTGTTCCTGATGATATTCTTTCTCTATGGATTTATATACATATACATATTATATGTATTATATATATATACACATATAATACATATATATAATAAAATATATATTATATATGTCCTATATACTATTATACATATAATACATATATATTATAGAATATATATATATATATATATATATATATATATATATATATATATATATACATACATAATAGAAATTGAGCTCAGAAAAAATCATCCTCAGAGGATTATACTCTGGTAAGGGAAACACATTTTCCTTCACAGGATGTATCATAGTTTGTAATTATACAATTTATTTGTATGTTGACTTTAAATATTTTAGTAAAATATGAGAAATTATTATCAGCTGGGCTATAGTATTTTTTGTGAGCATATGACAAGGTTACTGAATGAACGTAGTTTAGATGTCAGGGAAAACCTTCTTAAGAAAAAATAGTTGGGTAAGAACTAGCCAGATGAAGGAGGGAGGTTGGTGGAGTGGGAGAAAGTTCCAGACTGAGGAGATAGCATTTGTGAGGGTCTAGAGGTGACAGAGATTTGAAAGTTGTGTGAGAGATAGAATGGTAGTAAATGATGCTTATGAAGTATGCAGGGGCCAAGTTACATTATGAAGAGCTTTATCCTCCATATTCATTATGATGTGGAAGAGTTTTAAACAAAGATTTGAAGACTTGATTATATTTGAGGGTTGGGAGAATGCTCTGCTTGTATGGAAAATGTTTAGAGAAGGCTACTACTGATGGTGAAGAGACTAGGAGGCTGTTGTAGGGGTCCAGGAGAGACAGAGGTGGCCTGGCCTAGCTCTGCAGAGTGAGAAGAGAAAGGGATGTGTTAGAGGGATATTTAGGCAGTAAGTAGAATCTGCAGCATTTGGAAGATGAGGGGAATGGGAGAGTCAGACACGATTCCTGATGCTGGCTTGTGTGGGTGGTGGCTGCAATTTTAGAGGAAGGGAACACTGGAGGAGGAACAGGCTTGGAAGGAAGATGAATTCAGCTGTGGTCATGTGGAACTGGAGATACCCAGTAGGCAGTTGCATGTGTCTGTTTAAAGTTTAAGAGATAGGCGTGGGCCAAGGATTGTGTTTAGGCTTCATCAACAAGCAGGACACTGTAGCTTGGGAGAAGAGAGAATCTAGGGAAAAACCTTGATGAACACTGACATAGAAGTAGGAGGATAGTAGTAATAAAAATGATAAAAGCTAAAATGTAGGGATGCCTGGGTGGCTCAGTTGGTTGAGCATCCACCTGCAGCTCAGGTCATGATCCCAGGGTCCTGGGATTGAGCCCCGCATCAGGCTCCATGCTCAGTGGGGGACCTGCTGCTCCCTCTGCCTGCCACTCCCCCTGCTTGTGCACTTGCTCTTTCTCTCGCTCTGACAAATAAATAAATAGTAAAAAAAAAAAAAAAGGCTAAAATGTATATGATACTGTGTGCCCAGCATTGTTTTATGTACTTTTAGATATATTAAATCAATTTAACCTTCTCAAGAGGTGCTACTGTTATCCCTGATTTTACAAATGGAAAATTTAGGAGTCTCAGAGAGGTTAAGAGGTTTACAGACCATCACACAGCCAGTATATGGCAGAACTGATTTAAATTTAGGCAATCTGGCTTCAGAGTTTGTGTGTTCTTTCTCTACATGGTTCTGAAAACTTTGGGCATGGCTGACTAGAAATTCTGGGAAGGGAAGGAGTCACCAGCAGTGTTGCTGCTTAGAGGCCAATATCAGGGCTGAAAGTTGTTCATTAGGTTTAATGACATTTACCCTTAATGAGAACTTGGTTGCTGTTGTGGTGGTCAAAGAAGACAGGTCTCAATAGGCTGAGGCCCTGTGGAGAGATTGAGCAAATGAAGACAGCAAGTGGAGATGATGCTGTCCAGCAGTCTGGCTGGGAAGGTGAGGAGAGTAGAGTTAGGGAGTTCTAGATGACAGACTTGGGATAGGAAAAAAAGTCACGGACGTGACTTGGTATGGAGGTAGAACAGAGGTTCTTCATGAGAGCAATAAATTTGTGAAAATTTTGTTTTGTTTTGTTTTTTTGAGGAGGCATATATGGCCTAAAATACTCATAACAATCCTCGTTGATGAGCTATAGAATTTTTTGCTTTCTTAAAATCTCTGCAGCTATGTAGTGATTAGTTGAGTACCAATACCTATCAGTCAGCAGCATTAAATTGGGTTGCAAAACCTATGGCCAGGAACATACTGATTTGTGACTTCTCTCTTGAGAACCTGGGGAACAAATATGTTAGAAATTTTAAGCAGACACAAATGGAGTGCTCTCACCAGGACAAATGACAATCATCTTTTAGTACATTTCACTCCATTTGCTCACTTCTTGCCATTTATTACTCTAAAATTAGAGATGGCAAAGATTGCCTTGGGGAAGTTTCCCTAAAAACTACTTTTCCTTGTAACTTCAAATCAGGTTTAATTTTGACCTAAGGCTTTTGTCTAGAAGGTCAGCTGGACCATCATCCCTGCTATTACCTCCAGATTATGAAGGAGCTCTTCTGAAATATTTTGTGGAAAGTTACAGGCTGAACTGGCCTATTTCTCTGTGGGAATTTAGGGCACAGGAAAATGTCACAGATGCCCCACTGGAACTATGCTGTGTCAAACCACAAGCCGTGCCTTCATACAAAGGTGACTGGGATATGTTCTCTAAAATTCTATGTAATTTGATGGGTGGCATTCTTTCCTTTTTCCATTACAGAGAGCTGAGGTTACTAAGAATACTTTTTTTTTTAACTGAATCTGAAAGGTGTGTTGTTTCCATAAGTTTTTTCCTTTCCTATCTTAAATCTTCATGAGACTGATAAGCTTGTGACTTGTTTTTAGAATAATTAAAAACAAAAATCTCCCTGATGATTATGGATGATTTATAAAATGAGGCATTTAAATGTAAAGTTGCATTTACTGTAAAGTTTTACTTAGAATAAAATTTATTTAAAGTTTTATTACATTTACTTAAACATAAAATGCATTTAAATGTAAACTTTTATTATTTAAAAGCTTTAATTTTCTTATACCTCTAGTTTGTGTCTTTTGAAACATCCATAGTATATTTGCATATTGTTTGGAGAAAAAAAAACCATGTGTGCCATAAGTAGAGCTTTGCTATTTGGGCTAAACATTCATTTTTATGAAAACAATGTAAGGTTATCAGTTACTCACTTAAGAGTCCTATTTCTGCATTAATAAAGGAAAAGGGAGGAGGAAACAAGATTAATGATAGAAAGATACAGTTAATGATTAAGTGAATTTTAGTTACAACCCAGCAAAAGCATAAGCTAAACCAGTTAAAGAATGATTTTGGTATTTTCTTTTTCTAAACAGGCCTTGTAGATAATTATACTTGCTGAATCATTTATCATGTTATACATTTCCCTACATTAACTATGAAACATATTTCATGAGGTTCATTTCATGATTGATTTGTTGCTCTCAATAAAAAATGCTTGAGCCTTTCCTTGTTGAAAGAATTCAGTGACTGTTTTCTTGAGGAAACTCTCAGTACCTATTCTTTGTTGAATGAAAACAGAGCAATGAAACCAATTGAGAACATTTTTCTTGTCACTTCAGTGAGCAATCATGAGTGAACGAACACCTGTGCTCTCATGCTGCATCTTTCAGTGGCCTTTCCTGAGAATGATAAACAGAGGTGTGGGTTTTTTTCCCCCCAAGTCTGGCTTGTTCTGAGACTATACTCTTGAACTTACAGGCTAATATAAGGGTGAAGAGAGGGGACTCTGCAATCATATTCAAACATGGCTACACATCATGTTCAAGACATACCCTATGTTCTTTGTCTTGCTTGTGTGCCACTAGGTGAGGGAATAAATATCCCTTCCCCGTTTTGGCTGCTGCCTGCCATGTATACAATTCTCTACTTCTTTTGAAAAGCCTGTTTTCTGTATCCATGCTTTAGTGAGAGCTCAAGAAAGTCTTTGCTTTTAAGAACTTTCCTGGTGGTTTAAGTCAACCTTGGGAGAGGGAGGCATTGTTCTTCTTACCGTCTTCACATCTCCCTCTCTAGCTTCCCCATAAAGATTAGTAGTTATCTCAGATGTTTAAAACATATATAGTGACCTGTACCCGATCTCTGAGTTTATAGATTTATTATAGGTCATTTGCAAAATTGATATGCTGCTTATCAATATTTATGTTTAATTTTTAGTAAAATTTTTTCAAACTATTATTCATCCAACAAATATTTATTGAACATCTGTTACATGCTAGACATTGTATATTAATGCTAGGATGAACATGAACAGGGTATGGCTTATATATGATCTCTTTGTATCTAGAAGGAACACCATCAAGTATATTTTACAAATTTAATTAACTTAAGATTTTGATAATAAATTGAAAATACTGACCCATCATTATGACTATGTCAAATTAACATGTAGAAATGAAAGCAAACTCCTTAGCCATGATCCCTATAGCTTTTCTTAGTCTGCGCTAGAACTTCCCCCAGGTGTGGAAGAGCGGAAAGGGAAAATAAGGACAAAGATGAAATTCATCTTGAAAGCCTGTTACTTGCATCTGCTTTTGTTTCACCCATGGGTAGTTTGTAAATCCTATTAAGTTGAGGAGTTCATAAGGCTAGGAGGTTCCTGAGCTTCTCATGAATTTCTACTTGAACACAGAGAACCTGAAAATAAGTGCTATACACGTTGTGATGAACACTGGGTGTTATACACAACTAACGAATCGTTGAACACTACATCAAAAACTAATGATGTGTTGGCTAACAGAACATAATAAAAAAATAAAAAAAGGAAAAAAGAGAGTAAGTGCTATATTATTATTATATGAATTCCAATAGAGAAACACTGATTATTCTGAACAACCAACACAATATACCTCTATGTGAATTCTCATACATGCTGATGCTCATTTTAGGGGTTAAGGGTACAAATATACACATACTTATACAAAGCATGTACACTTATATTCTCATGAATTCTCACTGGTAGCTCACCATAACTGAACTTTCCTTAATTAGGGATGCCAAACTCTATTAAATTAAAGATCTAGAAAATAGATGCCTCAGTCTCAGTCCTTATTCAAGTAAGATTTAATTATTTTACTTCTTTGCTTATGATATTTATAACTTTGGGTATAACAGCAGTTGAAAATAATAGAAGACATTCTTAAAATATGATGGGTTTTCCCAAAAGGGTGCTTGCCTGCCTGCCTGCCTGTCTGCCTTCTTTCCTTCCTTCCTTCCTTCCTCTTTATTTTGGGAAGATAGAAATGAGGTGACTTGTAAAGACCAGAGAATGAGATTATTTAACAAAACTAGGGGAAGAAAAGGCAAATTTGTGACTCCGAATTTCTGCATAGGGGTATGGCAGATGGCACAGTGGAGAACCAGCTGATAGGAGTAGGCAGAGAGAAAAGTCACAGTGTTGTAAGCCCAAATTGGAAACTCTTATTGCTGCTAGCCTAGACTAAGCTCAGGACCTTGTCCTTGCTCGTGGTAACAGGCTGTGGATAGTAAAATGCATCTTCCTCTTTATAATCAATGAAGGTTTCCTATTTAAATAAAATTGTGATATAACGATGCAATTTAGCGTCTAGGTTAAATGTGCCTTTAAAAGCTCTATAACTGGGGGCACCTGGGTGGCTCAGTTGGTTAAACGCCTGACTCTTGGTTTTGGCTCAGGTCATGATCCTCAGGGTCATGAGATTGAGTCCTGTGTCAGAGCCTGCTTGAGATCTTCTTTCTCTCCCCTTCCTTCTCTCCCAGCCCTGCTTGCGTGAGTGCTCTCTCTATCTAAAATAAATAAAATGTATAAAATCTCTACAATAGTAATAATATGAAAAAGGGTGGTACTAAGATATCAGTCAATTAAAGACTTATATGCATTTATCCAGCTAATTAAGATATGCTTAAATATGTTTATGTTTGTGGAGCATGTTTTATTGCAAATAGAGCTTATTTATAACATTTTATAAATGTTAAGTAACTATCAAGATTTTAGGAAAAATAGTATTTAAAATGTATAGTATTATGCTACTTAATTAAGCATATGTAAGATATTGAGATCATGTTGTTTTTCAAAGAACTGTATTTAATGCAAGAGTGAAACTGGTGAATGTTTAAACGTTTGCAAAAGAAAGTAGTGCTGTAAGTAATTCAGAGAAAAGTGTCAGATACTACAAGATAGAATTTCATGAGGTTTTACTGGTTAAAGCACCATATTGGCTCTGACTGAAGAAAAAAAATTTGTAGTTTTTAAACCTCAGGTTAAGGAAATCTGTGCTAAAAAGAAAAATAAAAATCAAGGTATTTGGTAAACTTTACTTGAAATATTAAAGGTTCCCAGGATTTATAAAATTCAATGAAGATTTTGAGTTTAAATCAGATGCACTACATACTATATGAAATTTTAAATGTTCTTATATATTACATGTACTTCTGTCACATAGTTATAAAAATGTTCTTAAAGAGGATTTAAAGATTTTTATTTATTTATTTGAGACAGAGAGAATGAGAGAGAGAGAGCACGTGAGAGGGGGGAGGGTCAGAGGGAGAAGCAGACTCTCCGCCGAGCAGGGAGCCCGATGCGGGACTTGATCCAGGGACTCCTGGATCATGACCTGAGCTGAAGGCAGTCGCTTAACCAACTGAGCCACCCAGGCGCCCTTAAAGAGGATTTAAGAATGCTAAAAGTAATATAATAAGTAAGACGGTGGTTAAATACATTCATTGTATAGATTAAAAGTCAAGTAAGCATGTATATTTCCAGTGCTACTAAGCATATTTATACAACTGTTAGCATGGACAGTTTATTCCATTTTTTGTTAGCAATTTTGTCTCCATACTAAATGTGGTTGACTTTTAGTTCTGTTATTTGTTATTGCTTAATTTGCTTCCCAATAGTAAGAAGAGCTATAGACTTGTACTTGGTAGCTTTTCAGCTATTTCATCTTAAAAATGTAGTATAAATTGACCACAGATAACTCTAGGGATATATTACTCTAAATGGAATTTGATCTGTAAAACATCTTTCTTTTTCAATATTCAGGGAGAGTTGCAAGAGAAAGGAAGAAGCTACGGTGAGCCATCTTGCCTTTAAATCTCTTCTAGACCATTCTTGCCCTGGCTCCGACCCTCACCACCTCTCAGTTAAGCCACTGCAGTTACCTTCCTCCTGGTCTCTGCCTCAGCTCTCTCCCCACTTGAATCCATGAGACGCTAATGTCAGAGTGAATTTTCTTTTCTTTTTTTTTTTAAAGATTTATTTATTTGAGAGTGAGAGAGAGAGAGAGCATGAGAGGGAAGAGGGTCAGAGGGAGAAGCAGACTCCCCGCCGAGCAGGGAGCCCAATGCGGGACTCGATCCCGGGACTCCAGGATCATGACCTGAGCCGAAGGCAGTCGCTTAACCAACTGAGCCACCCAGGCGCCCCTAGAGTGAATTTTCTAAAATACATTGGACATATCTCCTTCCTGTTACATGCATCCAATGGGTTTTCCCCTAGAGTCCAAATTTCTTACTATAGTAGCCAATCACATTATAGTCTTGCCAGCCTTATTTCCTGTCCCTATGAATCTGAAATTGGTTATTCCCTGAACAAGCCACATCCTTCCATGCATTTCCTTCTGACTGAAATATTCCGTGCTTCCTAATTCCAGTCTTCGGGTAAATGACATTCATTTTACAGTGTCACTGACTCCATGGAGGCCTTTCTGGACATTTTCACACTCAGCAAAAGTAATGCTCCATTTTTTTTTTTTTTTCTCCCCAGAGCTCTTTTCACTGAGAAATTCTCAAGGGTAGGATTATTTTCTTCTTACCAGTCCTCTGGTGTGCTGTATGAACCTACTAGGTGATCAGTAAATATTGGTTGACAAATGATTAAATTCCGCTTAGGGTTTTTTGTTTATAAATTCATTATATATTCTTTTATTGGCATATAATTTATCTATTTGATACTGGTTGAATATGTATTAGTAATCTAAGTCATTGTGTCATTAAGGAAACAATTAGGGCAAAATGAATCAAGGCACAACAGTCTATACTAAATTGTATTTTACTTAAAAAAACTTCTTTTTATTATAACTATGACAAAAATAATGTTCTAATATAAATTTTATTTTAAAAATTCAGATATAGTAAAATCTTTCTAAAATCTATTTGAATTCCTAGATCTAAGCACATTTATTTTGCATAATAAACATTCAAAAACACTTAGGGCCAGGTTTTATGAAATTTGAGAAGTGTCTTATGTCATACTCACCTGTAAGATTGCTTAATAATATTATTTGTTAATGATGTTAATTCAATAAATGAAATAGGAGAGGTAGCATAGTATGGTGGTCAAGCAAACTGACTTCAGAACCAAACTGGGTTTAAATATTGAGTTTAATTATTCCTGGGATAGTTTTGAGAAGTAGTGTGCCTCAATTTCTTTTTCTTTTAAATAGTCTTCCTCGGGAGATTGTTTTGTGAATTAAATGAGTTATTTTATGTAAAAGTGCCTGGGAAGTAAGGCACTTTTATGTAATAGCTAATGCTTACTGATTTTCCAGTAAGGTCAGTAAGCGTTAGCTATTATTATTATTCATAAATTACTTTGTTCTCTTCCTCCATGCTTTATGAAACCTCACTTATTCAATTACTGGTGTAGTGTTCTTTATCCTTTTGTAGGGATATTTTCCAGTTCAAATTGCAACTTCGGTTGGAAGCTCAGAAATACAGAAGGTTGAATTAAAATTACAATGAGGGAGAATTGGAAATTAGAAATTAAATTGAACTTCCTATTTCCTTTGTATTAAAGTTCTTGTCCAAAACAGTATGCAATTTAGAAGTCAATATGCACTGAGTGCCATAGCCAAAGTATGGAGAGCCTGTGCAGAATATAAACTAAAAAAATCATCTTAAAATGGACAAGTCTTTTCATGAAGAGCAAATTTTGTAAAGGCTGTTTGTGTGTGTGTGTGTTGTGTGTGTAAAGATTTATGTTTTAGAGGGTGCTCAGATTTCTAAGTGGGTGAGGGAATTTACAGACAAGAGTTCCTGAAAAGGGGACTAAGAATTGGGGAAAAACAAGTTGAATAATGATGCTCTTTATGATAGAATTTTTATGATAGATTTTATGGATAATGTGAGTTTTTTTATGTTTCTATCTATAATAATTAATTTGATTATTTGAGCAAAATAAACAGAAGATAAATCTTCAAAGGAAGGAGAGATGAGTCTGAATGAATCACACTATTAATATCTTCCCAGCTCTAATTGTACCTCTGCCTAAATGTTGTCTTTTTTTTCCTAGACACCTCCTTCTAGTAACTGTCAGAAGTTGAGTCCATAAACTAAATATTATGAAGATGATATAGTGTAAGGGATTTGAAAACAGACTACTACTTGGATCCAAATCTTGATGCTGCCATTTACAAGTTTTATGATTTGGGCATTTTTGACTGCATTAAATCTGTTTTCTATAAAAAATAGGGATAACAATAGTACATAAGAGATACTGTTGTGTGGACTGAGTTAATAAATGTATGGGCACACAATAGGCAATCAATAAATATTGGTTATCATCTTTATATCTTATCAGTTCTGCTGTTAAACTGGCTTCTATAATGCCTGATATGGCTCTTCTCTTCGACTCTGATACTGCTTCTCTAAAACCTTTTAGGAACTTTCCACCTAAAACAAAGAGAATCTGTACAATATTTTCAAGTTTACCACTTAGAATGGGTCAATAACAGACTAAGTATTAATTCAATCCTGAATTTCAGTGATGGTAAAGAAATATTCCTGCAATAAGTGATATCAAGGAATGAATTTTTTAGAAGAGAGTTATTTCTCTTTAGATTAAGAGAGGCATTGTTTTCATGCAGACTTTTTAAAGGATATTTTGTTTGGTCATTCAAGACTCTTAATTATCCCAAAATCAACTTAAGAGTTTGCACATAATAAATAAGATAGTATTGGCTATAATAGTCATAATTTTTGATAATTCTATTATTATATGGCATCTTCCAGCCAGGCACTGATGCCCCAGAGACTATGGCAGAGAACTCTGTCTGTCATTAGTAGAATTCTTTCCAAATTATGTTATCTTCTCTCTGGGACTTTCAGGTTTTGTTTAGACTGTTGTAGGAGAGGTTGTGATTGTAAAATCTGGTAGGCCTGGTTTAAACTCTGATTTTGATATTTGCTTGTTGAATGATCTTGAACAAGTTAGTTCTCCAAGATGTTCAACACGATTTGGTGAGGTATAAATGTGATTACATGTATAAAACACTTGACCCAATGTCTGGCACAGAGTTGGCAAACACTATTTCTAATTTATTTCAGTTTTGTAGGTTGCCTGGCATGCCCTGAATTTATAATGGAAATGAAATGTGAGACCACATGGAGAGGTTTAGAGATTACACAGATCTTGCTCCTGAGGGACCGTAAAGAAGACAGCAGAAAGTTTACCTTTTATTACTAGCATTTTCTGTCCAGCGTGTGTGGTGGATTTCTGCTACATCTCCTGCTATGCCATTTCTCAAAATGAACTTTTTTTTTTTCTATGAGATCTGGACAGTAATATTTTTTCTTTCCTGGCCTGAATATTTCCAGTTTGGAATGACCTTGGTGAGCATCTAAGCTACAATTATTGATCACTGTAAATTGTCCAGGAAAGAGAACTGAGGCTTCTCTGGTCCTAAGGGTGGGTCAGTAATAAGATGCTGTGATAGCATAGGGGATAATCTTTATCTGATACAAACCCTCTGAAACAAACAGCAGTTATTGCTACTGACATTTCAGAACTAGGTAGTCTTATGAACAAGTGTGGACTTGAACTTGAATTCTGCCATGGCATTGCCTCCCAGTTACTGATTCTTCCTCCTTTTTAACTTGAATAGAAGGCTTTTAGACTTTTTATATAGGCAACATTCAGGTTGGGTTGCCTCCTCCTGGCCAATTATGTTAGAATTCATAACTTCATATCTCCTTTTTTTGTGCTGCCTTATTCTCTGAGTTCCATAAATAGAATCTCTGCAGAATGTGTGCTGGAATTCTCTGCAGAATGTGACTAGATTATGTTCTAAAATATTTCACATATAAGGGATGCAGTCTCCTGAGAAATGAGAAGCTGATGAAGAAAAGGAATTTCAAGGACAAACAAATGCAAACTTTTCAGATCTGTAAACAAAATTGTCAGAAGCTGTTCCTTAAATGGTTTCTCATGACTCAAAACATGCTATAGTGCTGTTTAAATATGTGCATTAATTTGGGCCTATAGTTTAGTTATTGTAGATCAAGACAGGTGATTTTATGGAATTATGAACTCTTGATTTACCATGGTATTTAAAATTTATCTGATAATTCTTTACAGAGCTCCATTTTAAAAGGAGGTATATTACAAATGAGAGCAGTGCATACCTGTCTTAGAGTTACAAAACAGGTTGGCAGGTCATATAAGATGTTTAGTAAATCTACCCATATAAATTCCTTATTATCCAAAACTAAGTCACTGATGTCATTCTTTCTGGCAATAAATGTAGATATTTTACTTGATTTGGTAGTAGATTATTTGGGAACCTGGAATAGACATAAACATCACTCCTGAAAATGTGAACCAAGTTAAGTCACTGCAGGCTCTCATTTAAGGTTTGGAAATATAATAGGCTGTCACTGGAATTACTTTCTAACAAGCAAAGTGTAGAGGAACCTTACCTTTTAGGTCTCATAATTTCTGAACTATGGATTGGGAGATCTATTTTTGAATTAAAGACTATGTTGATTGGAACAACATAAGATATCTAGTCTGACACTTGCATTTTACAGATGTGAAAACCACAGATTTGACAGTTAACTGATTTGTCCAAGGTCACGCAGCCAGTTGGTAACAGAGCTAGTTTCTTGCTTCCCCAAACCACTGTTGCTCTCTTTAGATTTAATTAGTCATTACTTTCAAAAGTCTCCTCTAAAGAGACAAATTTTCAGAAAATCTGAGTCTACAGTAGAGACTAAGAAGGGCTTGGGTATAGGTAGTATATTTTGGAGGTCTTTCCAAAGGATAGGAATGAAGGAGAGGGAGAAAAAGATAGGGAACAAGGTCTCTGCCATGGCAGCTGGGGCTCCTTTGATTAAGACCTCCTGAGAGGCAAACATGAGGTTTCTCGGGGATGTTTGCCTAAAGACCTGAGACAGAAGAAGCATTTGGGAGCAATGGCTGCTCTCTCTTGTTGGTTGAAGGTTGCCCCTGAGGATATAAACTCCTCCAGCACTTTTAGGCTGAGGTTGCTCAGAGGCACAGCAGGCTTTCTTAGAGTTAGAGAAGGTTATTCTGGTTATTTTACAGGAATTTCCAAAAATGGCCTGTGCCTTTATTCTTGCCAGGATGAGGAGTGCTTTCAGTCTCAGGACCCTGAAATTATTTTTCAGTATTTTCTCTCTATAATTCCCATTCTGTTCTTTCTCACTTCTGCTCTTGCCCTGCTTCTTCCTTTTAACCTTCTCAGTTAATTTGCCATGGCTACTTCTCACTCACCTCTCCAGACTTTAAACTTATTTTCATCTGCCTTTCTGTTGCTTTGTTCTCCTCTCCCAGGCCCATCTCACTTGTCTTCCCCAAATAATAAATTTCCCATTCTTTACTCACCCTCTTTCAATTGAAGTAATGTATTGAAATACATCTAGTATTTTAATATCTTGAAACTTTGACCTGAAGAGTGAGTGTTGATGATCCCTTCTGCTATTTAACTTCTGAGACACCCTGTAACTCACCGGTCTAATAAATGTGGACATTCCCCCTTCTCCATGTCTAGTTGAAAGGACATTTTATTGATAATCCAGGCTGCCCTACTTCAGTTTTCAAGTGAAGAATTGATATATAAAGGGGTTAAACAACCTGCTCAGATCCCACAACTAATAATGTTCTTCCTTCCCACTTATATTGCCTATTTAGCTTTTCAAATGGATCGCCTTACGGATTATTGAACCAACGAATTCTATAGATAATTTGAGATGCATGGGGCAAGACAATCTAATACAGCCAAATTTTTTTTAAAGATTTTATTTATTTAGAGAAAGACACAGTGAGAGAGGGAACACAAGCAGAGGGAGTGGGAGAGGGAGAAGCAGGCCTCCTGCTGAGCAGGGAGCCCAATGTGGGGCTCCATCCCAGGACCCTGGGATCATGACCTGAGCTGAAGGCAGACACTTAACAACTGAGCCACCCAGGTGCCCCAAGCCAAGTTTTTATAATTCTAAAATTTTCCTTGATTTTTTTGTGTTTTAGTGGGTTTCTCCTTACACCCCAAGTAGCAATACTCCATGAAAAAAACGTGAGATGCATAAGTTCATGTGATTTCTTTTACAATTTTGTTTATTTTATAGTGATTACTGATATTTCACATTCTTCATAAAATCAACCCTGAGTAGATTAGAGGCTATATTGGGTTGAATAGTATATCCTCAAAATTCATGTTTACCTGGGAGCTGTGGATATAACTTTATTTGGAGATAGTGTCTTTGCAGATGTAATCAAGTTAAGATGAGATTATGCTGGATTGGGGTGGGCCCTAAATCGATTATGACTGGTGTTCTTTGGACACAAAGGCAGACACACAGGGGCGAAGACTATGGAAAGGCAGGGGCAGAGATTGAAGTGATGCATCTATAAGTCAAGGAATGCCAAGGATTGCCAGCAAGCATCAGAAACTAGAGGAGGCAAGGAAGGATCCTGCCTTAGAGCCTTCAGAGACAGCATGGTCTTGCCAGCACCTTGATTTATGACTTACAGCCTCCAGAACTCTGAGAGAATAGATTTCTGTTGTTTTAAACCAAGCTTGTGGTGCTTTATGGCAGCCCTAGGAAACTAATGCAGATGCTAAGATAGTGTGGCAAATAATTTTCAGGATTATTTATAGTATGTACATCCATTCTGGGAGAGCTATGAGGGCAATCAGTGAATATGATTTCTTGAGTACTAAGCAACTGCTCAATAATACTGTAGAATGCTAAGAGGGTACAAAGGAAGAAGACAGAGTTTTAACTCTCAAGGGATTTATTGCTGATTTATAGAGATAAAACAAGCACTACAAAACAGAAAGCATAATTAAGAGATAATACCATACTGACTAGAAGTGCTGTAAGATTTCAAAGAAGGAAGGCTTTATTGGGTTTCAAAGGAAGCCTTCTTAGAAAAAGCATTTGAATTCAGCTTAGCGTGGTGGCAAGACTTATAAAGGAGAGCACAGGAGTGGATGGTGGCCATCTTCTAGGGAGAGGGAAGAGCATAAACGAAAGCACAAAGGTGGGAAAGAACCTCATAGGCATGAAGGCTGATCTCACTGGAGTGGAGGTGAGAAAATTGGGACCAGGGGAGAGACTAAGATGGAAGAGGAAGAGTGAGACAGCCCAGATTCATAGCAGTGCTCCAACTTGTGATGACACATAGTTTTGGAATACAGCTTTATCTGATGATACAACATGCTATGTGGTAGTGGTGGACACTTCTCGTGGCCGGGGGGCAGGGAACCTATTTTGAGTTTGCCAATAACCCACTGTTTTATGACTTTGAGTAGGGTATAGCTCCTGTTGGGTCTCACATTGGATTAGATCAGAGCTTGAATTCAGATTGCTGGATTCAGTGTCCAGAGTGCTCACCTTTACACCATGGAACCTCCTAGATCAGAGCTTGAAAACTGATTTATTTTTTGGCAGGATCCATGTGTAGTAAGGTTGTACATTGTTTAAACATTTTAAATATTAATTAGTAACCATTTAAAATCCAGAGATTTACCTACTTATGTAAAATGATAAAATCTGAAGCATCAGGTGGGCATCTCTACCATGGCAACAACCAGCTATAGTTACTGCCATTTAGATGGCTTCTGTGTTGTTCAGGTTGCCCAGAACTAACTCAGCTGCCTCACGCATCTCGGACACCAGTTTAACCCCTGTGGGCATTTGAATTTGCAAGCCCCGGATTAAATGATCTCTCTCTGCTCTTACTGCTTTCTGAGTTGATGACTATTTTCTTAACTGTGGTGAAAATAACATTACCTAGGTTTTGGCCAATTCTGAGTAATTGCAAATTCATTTATACTGTAAAATTGTAACATGTTTCTCTTTAACTTATACTTTTTTAGTCTGTGTGTGTGTGTATGAGAGAGAGAGAAGAGAAAGAGAGAGAGGAGACAGACACACACAGATCATATCTTATTAAATTTACTGTGAAATTTCAGTGGAAAAAGATAATTCTTATGTAGGTATCATTAGTCATCTGACCAAGTCAGATTTATATTTATATGTCAGTATTCTCTCTCTTCTTAAAAAAAAGTTGGTTTTCAGTTGCTTGGTCAGTTTTAATTTAGAATGGAGAAACATATACAAATACTGGGTTTCATCTCATTGCAAAATTATTTTCATATGCGAATGTTACTTTTGGTACATGCAGTAAGTCATCTGTTTACATATGTGTTACTAAGGATCAGATATGCCATATGCTTCCTTTTGTTCTCTTTCTCTTTTTTTCTTTGTTGTGTCATATAGTGTTGGTTTTATGTAATCTGTGTTGCTTCTGGAAAACTGAAATCAACTTTAGATAGGGAGTAGTGCTAGTCTTTGTCTACAAAAGCATTTTTAAATCAAGCTTTTTACTTTAGTTCTAGTATAGTTAACATACAGTGTTCTATTAGTTTCAGGTATACAATATAATGATTCAGCAATTATACATATTACTCAGTGCTCATCATGAAAATGTACTCTTGAATCCCCATCACCAATTTCACCCATCCCCTCACCCACGTCCCCTCTGGAAACCATCAATTTGTTCTCTGTTAAGGGTCTGTTTCTTGTTTGTCTCTCTCTCTCTCTCTTTTTAATAAGCTCATTGTTTTGTTTCTTAAATTCCGCATATGAGTGAATCATATGGTATTTGTCTTTCTCTGACTGACTTATCTCACTTAACATAATACTCTCTAGCAACATCCGTGTTGTTGCAAATGTCAAGACTTCCAGTACTTCCAGTACTATGATGAATAAAAGTGGTGAGCTTGGACATCCTTGTCTTGTTCCTGAAGTTAGGGGGAAAGCTTCAGTTTTTCCCCACTGGGTATGATGTTCACTGTGTGGTTTTCACATATTGTACGTCCATGTTTATTGCAACATTTTTATCAATAGTCAAATTATGGAAGCAGCCCAAGTATCCATCAATAGATGAATGGATAAAGATGTGGTGTACATATATACAAAGAATATTATTCAGCCATAAAAAGAATGAGATCTTGCCATTTACAACACATGGATGTAGCTAGAGAGTACTAATCTCATTAAAATGAGCAGAAGATGTGAATAGATATTTCTCCAAAGAAGACATATAGATGGTCAACAGACACATGAAAAGATGCTCAACATCATTCATCAGGGAAATGCAAATCTAAATTACAATGAGATATCACTTCACACCTGTCAGAATGGCTAATAGCAAAGACACAAGAAACAAGTGTTGATGAGGGCATGGAGAAACAGGAACCCTCATGCATTCTTGGTGGGAATGCAAACTGCTGCAGCCACTGTGGAAAAGAGTGTGGAGGTTCATCAAAAAGTTAAAAGTAGAACTACTCTGCAATCCAGTAATCACATTACTGGGTATTTACTCAAAAATACAAAGAACTAGGGTGCCTGGGTGGCTCAGTTGGTTAAGCAACTGCCTTCGACTCAGGTCATGATCCTGGAGTCCCGGGATTGAGTCCCACATCGGGCTCCCTGCTCAACAGGGAGTCTGCTTCTCCCTCTGACCCTCTTCCCTCTCATGCTCTCTATCTCTCATTCTCTCTCTCTCTCAAATAAATAAATAAAATCTTTAAAAAAAATACAAAGAACTAATTCAAAGGGATGCATGCACTCCTATGTTTATAGCAGCATTATTTACAATAGGTAAATTATGGAAGCAGCTCAAATGTCCATCAGTAGGTGAATGGATAATGAAGATGTGGTATATATATATGTAGTTTCTTTTTATTGTCTCATTGTTGTGGCTGGGACTTTCAGTACCATGTTGAATAAAAGTGGTGAGCTTGGACATCCCTGTTTTGTTCCTGACCTTAGGGGGAAAACTGAAAGCTTTCTCCCTTGAGTATGATATTTGCTGTGGGTTTTTCACATGAGGTCTTTGTTATGTTGAGGTATGTTCCCTCTAAGCCTATTTTGTTGAGGGTTTTTTATCATGAGTGGATGTTGTACTTTGTCAAATCCTTTTTCTGCATCTGTTGAAATGACCGTATGGTTCTTATCCTTTCTTACTGATGTGATGTATTGTGTTGATTGATTTGTGAATATTGACCCACCCTTGCGTCCTGGGTATAAATCCCACTTAATCGTAGTGAATGATTTTTTTTTAAGTTATAGTTGGATTATGTTTGCTAGTATTTTGTTGAGGATTTTTGCATCTATGTTCATCAGAGATATTGGCTTATAGTTCTCTCTCTTTTTTTTTTTTTTTGTGGAGTCTTTATCTGCTTTTGGTATCAGGGTGATTCTGGCCTCATAGAATGAATTTGAAATTTCTCCTTCCTCTTCTATTTTTTTTTTTTTTTTTTGGAATAGTTTGAGAAGAATAGGTATTAACTCTTCTTTAAATGTTGGGTAGAATTAACCTGTGAAGCCATCTGGTCCTGGACTTTTGTTGTTGGGAGTTTTTTGATTACTGATTCAATTTCATTGCTGATAATCAATCTGTTTAAATTTTCTGTTTCTTCCTGCTTCAATTTTGGTAGGTTATGTTTTTCTAGGCATTTATCCATTTCTTCTAGGTTGTCCAGTTTGTTTACATATAATTTTTCATAATATTTTCTTAAAATTGTATTTCTGTGGTGTTGGTTGCTATTTCTCCTCTTTCATTTATGATTTCATTTATTTGAGTCCTCTCTCTCTCTCCCTCTTTTTTTAATGAATCTGGCTAGAGGTTTATCAATTTTGTTTACCTTCTCAAAGAACCAGATCCTGGTTTCATTGATATATATTTTTTAGTTTCTCTATCATTTATTTCTGCTCTAATCTTTATTATTTCCTTCCTTCTGATGGTGTTGGGTTTTATTTGTTTTTTTTTTTGTAGCTCCTTAGGTGCGAGGTTAAGTTGTTTATTTGAGATTTTCTTTGCTTCTTGAGCAGGCCTGTATTCCTATAAACTTCCCTCTTAGAACCGCTTTTGCTGCATCTCAAAGATTTGGGGCCATTGTGTTTTTATTTTCATTTGTTTCCATGTAACTTTTTATTTCTTCTTTTATTTCCTAGTTGACCCATTCATTGTTTGCTAATATGTTATTTAGCTTCCATGTATTTGTGGTCTTTCCAGATTTTTTCTTGTGGTTGTTTATAATGTTTATAGTGTTATGGTCAGAGGTTACGCATGGTATGACTTCTATCTTTTTGATTTTGTTGAGGCTTCTTTTATGGCCTACTCTGTGATCTATTCTGGAGAATGATGCATGTGCATTTGAAAAGAATATATATTCTGCTGTTTTAGGACGGAATATTCTGAATATATCTGTTAAATCCATCCAGTCCAGTATGTCATTCAAAGCTACTGTTTCCTTGATGTTGGTGGGGTTGTGCTGTTCTTCTGGGGGCGGGGGCCCTCAACCCCAGGACTGAGGCAAGTGTGACTAGGAAGGGTGGATCCATCTAAGTGCTGGGGTTGGGAAGGTGAAAGGGGTTAGATAGGTGAGGGGATGTGGGGCTTGGTGTAAGCAAGTTAGGTAGTGAGTATCAGCAGCACCGCGCTATTCCCACAGGTGGCTGTGTGTTTATGCTGGAGGGTGGGGGAGGGAAGTGGCATGTGCCAGCTCCTTTGTTCCTGGAGAGGTCTCCCTGTTCTCTCTGGGCTGCCTCTGAAATGAGTAAATAACTCTCCCTTGCATGTTCTCCTGGTGTTTTTCAAAAATGCTGCTTCCATACTGTGTCTCTGCTGGCTGTTTGTTGTACTGTCTTTTTAAAGTTGGGGACTCAGCTTCCTAATGCCCTCTGGGCTCTCCCAGAGCAGAACTACTGACTTTTAAAATTCCAGGCTTTAAGTCCCACTGGTTTTAAGAACTCATGAGATTTAGCCTCTCTAGCTTTCAAAGCCAAATAGTCTGGGGATTTGTCTTCCCAGTGCAGGGTGCAGGCTCCCTGGTGTGATAATCTGTTTCTTGCCCTTCTCCACAATCTCAGCTCCCTCCCAACAGTGGATGGTCACCATCCATTTTGCTCCCCAACCGTGGCTATACCTTTCCTACCTTCTTCAATGTGGCCTCTTCTCTACTTTTATTGTTCTGTCAGTCTTTGGGTCATTTTCTGAGTTATTTACCCTGACGTGAGTGTTATCTAGTTGTATCCATGGGATGAAGCAACCTTAGGGTTCTCCTACTCCATCATCTTCCCAGCCTCTCCTATAGAAGCATTTCTTAGGAAGATATCACTCTAGCAATGGAATCTTTTAAAGGAAAATCCATAGACAAGCCTTATTTGAGAATAGGTGTAGAGATTTACTTGGACTTAAGAACAGAGAAATCTTAGGTGTGTAACTTTTTACTGCTTTGGGGAAGAAATTAATATTTTGTTTTCCTGTATATTTCAGAAGTTATTAATTTTTTTCACTAGGTGAAAGTCTAGATGATGAAATTTTAATACGATATCCATTTGAGACTGAGTGACTTCTGTACATTTAATTTTTCTTGCTTGCTATGTCTGTCTCAACATCAGAAAATATTTAACTTTATCTAAGTTATACAATTATTCTTATTTACTGTAGAAAACAACTCTGTACATATACATAAGTAAAATGAACAAGCAAAAATTATTCTGGTACAACATACTTGTAAAGTATTTTGACAATATAGTATGTAGCAAGCATTCTAGAAATGCTTACGTTGTTGGGTTTAGTAATTCCACTTGTAGGATGCATTGGATGTGTATAATCAAAAATATAAAGATATTAATCAGTGTAATTTATAACAGCAGAAATTACAAGCGTTCGTTAAGGAGTAGAGAGCCTCACATGTCTACTGTCATACATGAGGAAGAAATTCTGAACTACGGGGTCCATCTCTGCAAAAATTGGCATCATTTGGTGAGGAAACGTAGTTACATTTTTAAAAGTTGCATTTGCTCTCCAAAGATAAAAATATTTGTTATTCTCTGTGACAGTGTTGGGGATGGAAGTCCTTAAAGTCCAAGCAGAAATTATCTTGAAGGTATCCCATAATGTAAGATCAGTGCTATTTTAAAAATGGTCATGGTGAAAAAAATTAAGAATCATAAAAAAGATAGAGGTTCATCTTGAATTATCTATAAAACTAATGAATAATAAGAGTCTAGGATTTTCACTTATAATTTTTCACCTACTTAATATTATTTTATCTTTTAAACTTCTTTATTAATATTGAGCCATTTCTGTTAATCTTAATATAGTTATACTACTCAAGCAATATAAATGTTTTATACTTGTTAGCACGTTAGCAGTGATGTTTGTTTTTGAGGACAAATATGTGCAGTCCTCATGATTTTGTGTGTGTATGTGTGTGTGTTTGTTAAACTTAAAGCTGTGTAATCATAGAGTGCTTGGGAGTTTGGCTTCCTCATACTTTGTGTTTTGGGGCCTGTTTCTGACCTTGGGCTCTCACAGGAAACCTATGTAACAGCCCATCTTAAAAGTAATGTTCTGACCTCTACCACAGTAGGAGATTTGGAGTAAATAATTAAAGCTGCCTTCATGAAAAGCATTCCACAGCAGGAAAGGAATAAAGAATCTTCCTCAAGAAGAAAAACCACTAAATCACACAGTGAGAAATGAGGAAAAAAAATAACCGAGAGCAAGTTATCATAAATAGCGCCTCAAGGAAGTGAATGATATTTTAGAAAGAGGACTCATACTTAGAAAAGTGAAAACATTTCAGTGGATTTCCAGGCTGCCAGCAATTTTAAAGTCAACTTCTCCCTTGACATTATATATTGATATTTTTATAAATATTAGTAGTATATTTATGTTGCTTGTAAGGAAGTTACTAATGGAGGAGCCAATGTACTATGCACATTGATCAGAAAGGTTCACACTTTACCAAGTCACTTTGTCATATATTACCTGCTATATAAATGGATGACTCATGTTTAAGTAATATATTCTCTGTACTTTTGAGAAAAAATTAAAATGGTAGGTACTATGAATTTGCTGAGGGTATTACTAATACACTCTAACAGTTCAAAGGAGAGTGGTGCAGCACCTAATCCTTAGGCTGGCACATCGTCTGGCACATTGCTGGCTTAGATTACATTTATTAAGTACTTACTATGTGTCAGGCACTGCTCTAATCTCTTCGCATGTCTTAACTCTGAGTCTCCTTAAACAATTCAGTGGGTCCTGTCATTATTCCTATTTGAAGATATGGTCACTGAAAAAGGGAGAAGTTAATAACTTGTCTAAGGTTACATACTTGGAAGGTGGCAGTGCTGTGATTTGAACTGAGGCCAGTTTTAACCACTACAAATGACTTTCAAGTTATGGCAAGGAAAGGAAAAGTGTCAGTGGTTGATTTTATGTTTATATTGTTATTGCTAAAAGCATCTCCTTCGTGCAATTGTTTTGCAGGCTGTTGAATGCAGATACGGCAGGTAGCTGAAGACAGTGTGGCCCTTGGTCTTTACTTCCTGAACATAAGCGCCCTTCCCTTATAACACTGATGCAATACACATGCACAGAGCTGTCAAGAGATCTGCATGACAGAGTTCATCTGTTCTTCGTCTACCTTACCAGGATTTGCCTGTGGCAATGCTGGAGATGTTGGCATTGAGTAGCATCAGTGGGGAATGTAGGATTACACTGGAACCTCAATTATTTTTCATTTTAGTTACAGAGTATGAAGTAGAGTTTTTAAGTAAGGAAGCAAGTTACGAAATAAGTAACAAAAGCTAAAACAGAGGCCAGATCCCAGTGCCAATGAATAATATTCTCCTTTTGATTTTGAAAAGATTCTTTTTTTTTCCACTTTAATGTGAGGATTGAAGGATTTTTTTTCAATGTTATTACTAGAAGAAATTTCAATGTCTGTAGTTTTCAATCTGTAGAGGAACTCACATGATGATGACGATGATGATGATGATGATGATGATGATAGTAGTAGTAGTTAAATAGCACCTGACTGTGTGCTAGGCACTCTTCTAAGGACTTTACATGTGTTACCTGATTCACCACCATATTAAATATGTTTAGAATTTTTTTTAAAGATTTTATTTATTTGAGGGAGAGAGTGAGCAAGAGAGAGAGCACGAGCAGGGGGAAGGAGAGGGAGAAGCAGACTCCCTGCGGAGCAGGGAGCCCATAGCGGGGCTCTATCTCGGGACCCTGGGATCATGACCTGAGCTGAAGGCAGACGCTTAGCTGACTGAGCCACCCAGGCGCCCCTGAATATGTTTAGTATGAAATGAAGTCCACTGGATACAATTTAAATTTCTAAAGAGATATCTCAAATAACTTTCAGTTAAGTGCCAGTTATGTTAGCAAAATCAGCAGAAAAAGTACATAGCTTTTCATTTTTAAAATGATATGCTTTCTTTCCAATCCCAGATAGCTTTGAAAATCTCCTTTCTCCTTGGTCAGCATAGCACGTGCCTTATTCCCCTAGTCTGTTCTAAACTAAGCTAAAAGCCTGACAATTCATCAGGTTTGTGATAGGGATATTATTTTTCAACAGATGCACCTATGTAGGCTATTTATAATTCAACTAAGTCATGCCATGAGACACATCCTTACTTGCAAAATTGGGGATGACCTACAGGAATTCATATAAGAATAGAGGCATAGAAGTATTACATAATTGTGTCCTCTTACAATTTATTTTCTTTCTCTTGTTTTTCTTGCCTTTAATCTTCAAGCCAAGACAGCAATTCAGCAAGGAAAGAAGACTATTCTCATTTTAAGCTCTACGTAGAAACACTGGATAATAATGTCAGATGTTTCATCTTTTTGGAAAAAATCACAATGAAAAGATCAGTTTATTTTTGGCATTAGATAAGAAACTCAATTTTGTCTCCCTCCACCCCCTGAGGTTTAAGGTATTAAAAAGATGTCTAAAGAACATAAATAGATGAGCCTATTTTCAAAAACCTGCTTAACTTCCAACCTGAAATTCACCATGTTCAACAATCATTTTCTTCCCCCAAATTAATTCATTTCCTTTTTGTACTTCCCCATTAATGTTAACAATACCATTATTTCCCTAATGGACTAGGGTCAGAATCTGAGTCATTTTTGATAGGTCTTTCTTAATCATTATATTCACCTGTTGGTGCATTTTATAGATTGTATCTGGAAAATGTCTCTTGTCTCTGTGATTCTATGTTTACAGCTCTAGTTTAAGACTCATTCATTCATTGCTTCTTGCCTTGGCTGGGATAATGGCTACTTATTGGTGTCTTACCTCTCTAATCTATTTGATGCAAGACTCAGACTACTACTTAAAAATCTTTAATTATTCCCTCTTACCTCACAATTAACTACAAACTTCTCAGCCCGGAATTCAAGGATCATGGCACCATTCTACTATTCCTATTTTATTTGACCTATTTGCCTAACAAGTTTTTGTTCTAACCAAACTAAGCTTTTTACCATGTCTTGAACATGAATCATGAGTTTCTCTTTCCTGTCTTTGTACTCTTTTGAAGCTAGAACCTCACGTTTAGTCTCTACCTTTTGATTTTTTTTTAAAGGTTTTATTTGACAGAGAGAGACACAGTGTGGGAGAGAACACAAGCAGGGGGAGTGGGAGAGGGAAAAGCAGGCTTCCCCCTGAGCAGGGAGCCCAACGTGGGGCTTGATCCCAGGACCCTGGGATCATGACCTGAGCCGAAGGGAGACGCTTAACTACTGAGTCACCCAGGTGCCCCAGTCTCTACCTTTTGAAATCGTATTTGCCTGTGTATGTCTATGCTTATTACTACCAACTCATTCTCCTTATCCCAAACTAAACCACTCCCCTCTTACGGATATCCATAGCCCTCTATATTTCTCTTAAAGTTCCTTATACTATAATCAATGTTGAATTTTCTAACACTTTTCCAACTCTCTAGTCCCCACACTCATACACATGTCTGTGAGTTCCCTGTAAAAATATATTAGTCCAGTAGAATGGAATTGGGGTTCCCCTGTAACTCTCAGTTATATATCAGAAAGGCTCAAAGATCTGCCCTTATATTAAAAACATAGTCTGAAACTGTGCAACAAGAACCCATGAACTCCTATCACAAGGTAGACTGTGTAAGGACATGTTTTTTTTTTTTCTAATTAATGGACCTGAAAGGGCCTTTTCTGGATATTTAGCTTGATTTATACCATTGTAAGTCAGCCCTAGATTTTTTTCCCCTAACAGTTGACCTAGTTATACTTCATTTTCTCTTTTGGAACTCCTTGTGATACATGGTTTGTGATTTGTGGTTTACACCTGGAATGACTGCGCAGACTTAGAAGGTCATTAAACCTAGGCTGAATTATAGACTCTAAGCTTACTATAGCCACGTGTAATTATCCAGTATTGGAAGTTAAGTTTATTTTCCCTTACAAAGGCTACATATATACATGGGCAAACATAGAGAGTGATTATTACTGCAGTGTTAGCTCATAGCCTTCATGGCAAGGTTCAATGGGTAAAGGCTATCTCAGAAAATGTTGGAGTTAAATCTGTTTATTAATTGTTGAAATTTTCCCAAGAGTAAACAGCAACACATGCCATGACTTCTCTTTGATTCTCCCAAGGAAATTAATTTATCTTGAAATATTAAAAGAGAAAATTTCAATTATATTGCATATTTTGTTTTCCATAATGATTCTGGGCATACTATATCATATTTACAGTTTTGAGAGCAAATGTAGTTTAAAAGCAAATGTAGTAGAGTCTTTGGGAATCTTAAATTGATGCAAAGAGTTTGCTTATGGCCTGATTAGGAAGGAGTTTTGAGTGAATACAATAATGCAGTGGTTCTCAAAGTGTAATTTGGGGATCTCTGAAGTCCCTGAGATCCTTGAAGGAAATATGCAGGACCAAGAATTTTTTTTTTTTTGTAATAATGCTAAGATACTATTTGACCTTTTTACACTCATCCTTTCAAGAATGTGCAGTAAAGTTTTTCAGAGGTTACATGATACATGATGGCACAACAGATTGAATGCAAACACAAATATGAGAAGTTAGCTGTCCTCTATTAAGCCAGACATTAAGTATAGTTGTAAAAATGTAAAACGGTGTCATTCTTCTCACTAATTTTTTTCAGGTATAGTTATTTTTTTTCTTAGCTTAAATTTCTAAAATGGTAAATCTGATAGATAGGACAATCATAAACAGAAGCTCTGTGGAGACCTAAATTATTTTTAAGAGGCTCCAGAGAAAAAGTTTGACAAATACTGCATTTGAGCATACAAAATAAAGTCCGAATATTATCAAACAGGTTATCTAGAGTTGATTGATTTTCTATTGACTGGGCTATTCACAACTTTGTAGTGGTAGAAGTTAAGTTGCAGAAAACTGACAGCATTGCAAATGATTCTTATCCATAGCAATACAAATGATTCCTGTTTGTAGCAATGCAAATGAATTTTGTCCAGTAGAGGCTATAAATCTCTGTAAGTCAAATAAAATATCTGACACGAGATCATTTTATATATGACTGAGAGTAATTTTTTTCGGTTTTTGAAAGTTACATTTTAGTATCTGCCTTTCTCAACTGCCCTGTATAAAACTTATTTACTCTTCAAGACATAGTGAAAATACCATTTTCTCAATGGGACCTATTGTATTTCCCTAATCAAAATTAGCTTTTTACCTCATAATGCTCCCATTGCACTTTGAATCTACTTCTACTATAGCTTTTACTAAATTGTAGTATATCTGTCTATATTTCTGTTTTTTTTTTCCCACTAGACTAGCTCTTCAAAGGCAAAAACACCATATTTTATTCACCTTTGTGTTATCTTCTCCTTTGCCACGTGTATAGCACATGACATGGAGACAGTTGCTTGGTAAATGTTTATTGATGAATGCCAAGTAGAAATCACAGAAGGCAGTGATGGGCATGTCTTAGGGTTTGTTGATGAGAAGGACTTGGCTATTGAGACCAAAAAATAAAGTAAGTTTTTCACTTATAGAGTTTATGGGAAAATATAATTTAGAATGAAATTTAAAAAGTTGAAACAAGAAACTTAATGAGGCCAGAATGACTTAGAAGAGATAGGGATTAAGAGATCTGAGACTTAGAGGCTTGCACTATGGATTTTTTACTGAATTGCTGTAGTCAAGACATTTTTCTTCTGTCATACTTTATACATCTAAATTAGACATAATAATTATTATAATTACAAAGACAGAGGAATTCCCATAAAGGGATGTTTGAGTCAAATGTGGGCAGAAGGCAGCCTTACTTAGCTCATTTGGCTATGAGTGAGAATGAAAGAAGTTAAAAAAGATATGACTTTTGTACAACCTGAAATATATAACTATGGCTTGTAATAAAATTAAAAAGTGGCTTGATTCCTTACTCTGAATTCAGAAGGGTCTTTTACTTAGCATTATCTTCACATCCTTATCATTTTCATTTTTATTTTATTTATGTATTTTTAGGAACTAGTGTTTGGCAAAATAAGCAATGATTAGAACGAAGAGATAGACTAGTTTTGTCTGTCAAATATTTTGCACAATTAAATTTAATTGTGCTTGGATGCCCCAAGATTCAGACATTTTTAGAACTGTTTGGATAATTTTTCTGAAACAAAGAGTGATTTCTGGTATTTACTTCGTAAGTAGGTCACTTACATATAGTGGACTTAATGATCAGTGGTAAATTCTGAATTTACGTCCTAGCAGGTGAGAGAACCCAAACTATTTACTAACCCATCTCAGTGCTGTTTCCATGGCAACAGAGGCCAGTTACTGTCAGCCCAGAGTCGCTTTGACGGTTGACTTCAGCAGTGAACTCTGTGTGATGCTGCCAAATGTCTGGCTTCTGTGTTTCCTGTTCCAAGCAGTTGTTTCTTATTCTGAATACTAATGACTAGTCTACAAAGGCTGTGGTTCAACGCCACTGAAGATGGGCCTGGGAATCATATGTGGAAAAGTAGTGAGCATTTTGCTTGTAGTGAATTAAAAACTGTATGTAATTGGATTGTACATTCCCTAACTAGCTATGCCAGTAGTTTATTAATAATTTTACCTTGCTATTATTAGGCAGATGGGCCTAAATGAGAAATGACAGCACATCCATCATCAATGAGCCAAACGTTCTTTTTTAGGAAGGCTTGCTGACTGTGGCTGGCTAGCACCGTCATGTAAATCCAAATGATTGTGCGTATGTATGCCAGGAGAAAAATAAATTTGCAACTGAAGTGGTTTTTTGCTGTTTTAAAGTGTTCATATATTGATTGCTCTGAAATGAAGAAAAAGCAGCTGCCTGAAATGCCAGTGAAATGACTGAGAATTTTAAAATGGCGGGGGGGGAAGCTAAGCAGTTTTTGCTCTTTTAAAAACAAAGAGTACTATGATTTTGAAATTCTAGTTGTATGGTCATTATCAGTGTAGGGAAATGGGCCCCTCTTTGCTTGGGTCACACCCCAGGCCAGGAATCTGAAGACCAGACTTATTATACTTATGTTTCTCTCTAGAGCATAAGTTCCTTGAGGGTAGATGGTTTTCATCATTGTGTTCCTGACAACTAGCACACATACACATTGAATGCTCAATAACTATTTAATGAATCCAAGTGAAAATCAGTGAATTCCCTGCAAGAAGTTTCTGGTATTTAAGCCCATCAAATTTCCTGGAAGAAGCTGTTAGTTCTCTTCATTAAAGTGCAGAGTAGCCCACTACTGTAAATACTCACTGCTAAGTGTCTGATGTGGAGCTTTCATTGGCAGTTACTTATGGCTGTGGCCACTCTAAGTGTCTGTTCCCAGTAGATACCACTCAAAGGTAGCTCTTTACATCAGCATGTTTTTCTTTTTTCCAGCTAGTGGATCCAATTTTTCATAGCTGTTGGTAGTTCCATTTGCCGTTTCTAAGTCTTTTCCCAGTGGTTGTTTTAGGCAAGGACCTCCGAGGTTGTTTCTCTCCTTGTGCCAAATCTTGTCTCTTGTTCTTGACTGGGGGCAATTCTTCTGCACCCTACTCCCCAGAGGCATTTGGCAATATCTGGAGTCACTTTGGGTTGTTACAATCTACCAGGGGTGCGGCAGGATGGGGAGTGCTACTGGCATCTAGCAAGCGGAGGACAGGGATACTGCTTACTATCCTAAATGCACAGGGCAGCCCTCAGAACAAAGACGTATTTGGCACAAAATGTCAGTAGTGCTAAGGTTGAGAAATCCTGCCCTGGTACTCAAGCTCTTTCATGAAGCTTTTTCCAAAACTATTCAGAATTATCCCATGCCTTCTTTATCTCCTTTTCCCCCCTTAGAAGAAAAAAAGCTTAGTGTGTTTTCTTATACTTTTAACATTCACTTTCTTTACCTCAAGATGTTGCCAGATTCTTTGCTACCAGTGTCTGAACTCAGGTACATAGTTATCTTTGCTGGTAGACCCAAATTCTGTAGCATAGGAAAGCAAATGTGCAAAATAAGTTCCAGGAATAATCAATCCTGAATAGCCTGCTGTTTTAAGGGAGACATATAAAGAAAACTCTACAGGGGGATCCTCTTACACTGTTGGTGGGAATGCAAGCTGGTACAGCCACTCTGGAAATCAGCATGGAGGTTCCTCAGAAAGTTAAAAATAGAGCTACTCTATGACCCAGCAATTGCACTACTAGGTATTTATCCAAAGAAAACAGTGATTCGAAGGGACACATGGACCCCAGTGTTTATAGCAGCAATGTCCACAATAGCCGAAATATGGAAAGATCCCAGATGTCCTTCGACAGATGAATGGATAAAGAAGAGGTGGTCTACATATGCAGTGGAATATTACTCAGCCATCAAAAAGAATGAAATCTTACCATTTGCAGTGACGTGGATGGAACTAGAGGGTATTATGCTGAGCTAAATAAGTCAGGCAGAGAAAGACAAATATCATATGATTCCACTCATATGTGGAATTTAAGAAACAAAACAGATGAACATAGGGGAAAGGAGGGAAAAATAAACTGAAATCAGAGAGGGAGACATACATAAAAGACTCTTTAACTATAGGAAATAAACAGGGTTGCTGAAGGGGAGGTGGATGGGGGGGTGGGGTAACTGGGTGATGGGCATTAAGGAGAGCATGCGATGTAATGAGCACTAGGTATTATATGCAACTGATGAATCACTGAACTCTACCTCTGAAACTAATAACACACTATATGTTAATTAATTGATTTTAAATTAAAAAAAAAGAGAAAGCTCTACAAATATACCCACATGGAGTTTTGAAGCTGCCCCATAAATAAAAAATATTTTGTATTGTTCTAAACCTTTTTCACTGTAGAGGAATTTTAAGTTGGGTATTTGTGTATTACATCAAAGTTTGGAAAGCAAATATAATTCAACAATCTTAATATCATTCTTAGGGTGGACATGTTTTTGTCTTTGAAAATACCAAATTGTTCTGAATATTTTTAAAAAGGAGTTGATTATTTTTATGCATGGATATGGGGCTCAAATTTTGGATTCTAACATGAAAAATTTAGAAAATTGTATGGCACTGGATAGACCTTTTTAAAACTTTAAGAAGGAAATATTGTCACTTGTTTAATGATTTCAATGACACTTAAAGAAAAGAGGGAAGCACTTCATCTTTAAAGTTCTTTACAAATGTTAACTAATTAATCCCCATAACCCTATTATAATAAATGTATTATTATCCCTCTTGGAAGATTTGAATGCTGTTTACCATATAATATCCAGTTTAGCAAATTCATGAACAGTGATTAAGGGTAGTGTTTCTGTTCTCAAATACTATAATTAAATCCCTTTCTCAGATGCTTTCTTTGTAAATTGCATAACATAGTAATTTTTAGTCTTTGCCTTTAGGAGACTAGTGTTGATAGTTTAAGAGAAAAGAAATCTAGATAATAAATTTACAAAGTGCTGAGATAAATGAATGCTAATATATTAATTAATATCTATATGTTGCCAAAATTAAGTGTTATCACTTTTCCTTTTAGTTTTTACTTAAAATACTTTTAAAAGTTCCCTTTTATGAATATTCACATGTTTAAAGTTATAAAGTGAACAAGGTATTATTATTACTACTACTTTTATTCTGAAATAACAATTTCCTTATTTTAGTCTAATTTCTATTTATTACACCATCAAATTGATTCAAATTATAGACATATAACAAGAAGGTCGTATCTCACAAGTATTCAAATAATTGGTAGGCCCTCCAGGTTTCTTTCCTTATAAATAGTAATTTAGAGGTTACATTAGTACCAACTCTTAACTGGCTTCACAGTGGGGGAAAAAGCAGGATTATCTCTTTCTACTTTTTCTATTTTCCATTTTCTCAAATCATCCACTTATTTTTCCTAACTCTTTTCACCGTGAAGAAAAAGAGAGAACTAAATCAAAACCACTCTGCCCATCATCTGCTTTAAGTTTTTGAAGGCTGAGTATAAGGGAGGAGGAAAACAAAAACAAAATAGGAAAAGTGGTGAGTGGTAAATGCTGTATTTGGTTGAGTCACTGAGAGATCAGGTACAAATATTTAGTTGGCTGTCTGAATGAACCCTGAACATGCACTGATGGCCAGAAAAAATGCTTGTCAGTAACCATAGCTCTGTTACAACGGGCAACAGATATTTATTAAGCATTTACTATGGGCCTGGCTCTGGGACACAGTGAGACAGTCTCTGCCCTCATGGAGCTCTCAGGGCGGGATACAGTGGAGCAGTTCTTAGTTCAAACACCTGTGGTATTTAGAATCTGCAGAGAGTTGAAGGCATCATTAGGGAAGGGTTTCAAGCATTTGCCACAGCTCAGTACTCCAGTCTTCCTGATGGCTAGAGGAGGGTCTTGATGGTGGTTATTCTGATGGGGGCTTGGTTTATTTAAAGATTATAGAAAATTCAGACCCATTTACTCTATTGTTGAGTTTCATTTTTATATTTTAAAAAGTGTGCTTAGTGCCTTTTGTATGCCAAGATCTGGGGAGGAATTTAATAATTAATATTGACACAGTCCCTGCTCTAGAAATGTCTACAAACTCTTGCGGAACACAAACAAGAAAACAGGAAATGATAATTAAGTGTGATAAATATTGTTATGGGTAATCTGGAGTGCTGTGGAAGGGGTTAGCAGGGACTTAAAGAGGAATTCATATTCAAGCTGAGTCTTACAAAACCATAAACTAAAGCAGGTCCATTGAGATTATGGGACCAGCATTTTGGGCACATTCAGTCTTTGATACAAATGAGAACAAACACAGAGAACCACAAATGGTTCAAATGACTATGGGTGGAACTGAGGAGAGACTAGCCATGAATCTAAAGAGATAAGCAGGGCCAGATCATGAAGGACCTTCTGTGTCATCTCAGAAAACTTTGAATTTATCCAGGCAAAAAGAGGGAGTGAATTGACAAGATTATCAGAGAGAAGGGCCACTATAAGATTTGTGTTTTGCATCTAACTACCCTGGCTGCATTGCAGGGAAAGGAATAGAGTAGAGCCAAGTTTAGAGATAGGCTAAGACAATGATAACATTGAATAATGTGTATGGAACCAATTACAGGGACAAAATTATCGTCAGTAATCATCTTTGTTATAAAATTATTTAAATGTGTACAAACATAAAACCCTATAATATATTTATGCTTATAGTTTTATATAACTATAAAACAAACAGATTTGTAATTTGTTATCTAATATGTAATTATCAACCAGATTAAAAAGTAATAAAATTTAAATGAACATTAAATTAATATGGTAGATGGTGTGGTTTCCCCTGAAAATAAAACCCTGATGTTAAGTTTTAAGATAAAATTTTTTTTATTTTTATGTTTCACTTCTTTACTTGATTCTGAGTATGATGTACCATTGAGTCATTACTATAGGTACTGGTTCTTTTTTCCTCTTTTAGAAACAAATTGATTTTAAATGACCAATCTCTTATTTTGATGACCCAAAATGTAATAGTGTACCACAAAATATAATACTAAAAAAGCTAAAAATACTATTTAAGAAAATACTATTCTCCACTAGATAGTCTTACTGTTATCAAGCTATCACAAGTTGATACATACAAATAAGGCATCTGTGCAAAATATTAGCTTTTAACAAATATGTGAACTCCGCCCAGGTTCTTTTGTGTTTGATGTTTACTATATTGCTGTGGGTGCTTTGATGCCTCCAGTATTTCTTCCCTCTTCTCTCTCTTTTTTTCTTTTGGACTATTATAAAGCTTGGATTGGTACAGCAAACAGTGATGCCTTTCGATGACCTGAATTATTCATTTGTATTTCAGCTCAAGTTTCTCATTTCTTCTGGATAATTAAAGAACAGTATTTTAACACCTGTTGCTTTTTTTGTGGTGTACAAAGTCTCAATTTATTAAATTACAAAAACTAAAGCCTTAGCCTATAAATGTTTCTTTCGTTTACAAAGTATGTTGGTGATATAAAAGTTTTGTCAGTTTTTTAACTGGTAAAAATTTTCATATAGATATAATGATGTCTGATTGCTTTGGTAAGACTTTAGAAACAAACCTAACTCATTCATTCAACAAATATTTATTGAAAGCCCATCCTGTGCCAGAGACTTGGGATACAACTTGCACAAGAAAGGCAAAGCAGCTAATGGAAGCTAGAGATGCTTATTAACACTTCCAAAGTTAAATACCATACTTTAGTCAGCGGATCTTAAAACATGGTTACCCTGACCAGCAAGTAGCATCAGCATCACCCAGGAATTTGTTAGAAATGCAATTTCTCAGGCCCCACTCCAGGCCTATGCATCAGAACCTCTGAGGGTGAGGGGGCCCACCCTCAGTCTGCTTAACAAGTCCTCTGGGGGATTCTGATGTGCGCTGAACTGTGATAGCCAATGCTTTCACAGATTGACAGATTGATCTCTTCCAATACTACGAATACAAGAAGTCAATTTTTCTTTTTTTTCTCTAAATATTTTATTATTAATCAGAGAGAGAGAGAGCATAAGCAGGGGGAGCAGCAGAGGGAGAAGGAGAAGCAGACTCTCCGCTGAGCCCGATGTGGGACTCGATCCCAGGACCCTGGGATCATGACATGAGCCAAAGGCAGATGCTTAACTGACTGAGCCACCCAGGTGTCCCAAGAAATCAATTTTTCTTGAGGCAGAGGTCCTATGAATAGAATTTACAAAAAATGTTTTAAGGAAAACTTTTAAAAAAATGCACATTCAGGGTCATTAAATGAGATATGAGAAGAAATTCTCATCTGTTATTAAAGAAAAAAATGATAGTAGAAACTATTAAAAATTTTAACTTGATGAGAATTTAACTGCTTTTCTTCTTTCTTATAGTGGGTTAGATCCCTTGTTTTCCCCAGGTCTATGGCAGGAGAGTCCTTGTGCCATTTAAATAGCTTATAGACAAAGGAAATTATATTTACATTCCTGTTCTGTGTTGACCAGTCAATATTGCTTTGTAATTTTTCTCATTTTTAAATCTCATCTAGTGTGAAATTCCTACTTGGTTTTGTTTGGTTCCATTTTATCTGAAGGATAAAGCTTTCCTTCATGTCCCACCCTTACAAAAACATGTCCATCTCTCTGTTCAGGACTAAGTGTCCAGTGTAGGGCCACCTAGAGTTGGCTCTTTTTACTTCCTTGGTGCTTCTAAAGATGGGAGGTCCTGTTCCTCCTTCCCACTTCCGAGGCCTTTGCCCTTCCTTCTTTTTTAGCAGCTACTGCTGCACTTTCTCCTCTCCTTGCCACAAATCCAGTCTGAACTAATCTTCAACAACAGGAGAAAAATGAGTTTGGATTGCAACCAAATCTTTCTGTTTGCATTTCTACTGGATCCTTTAAGCCTTTGTTTTAGTTACTGTGTTGGGCAAGGGAAGGAAAAAATAGCCTTTGGGTTATTAATAAGAGAAGAAAGGAGGGCAGAAGTGCTGAGAATATACATTTACTAATATGAAGGTATATATTGATGCCAGAAGATAACAGTACTAAAAGATATGTTTTATCATCCTTTTATAAAACCATATTTTCTATTTCTTTCATATTGTAGTAAACAATCAATACACATGGGAGCCAGAGTTATTTTTCTAAAATATTCACTTGATAGATATTCTTTGTGCAGTTAGTATGTGCCAGAAGCTGTTGCGGATGTTAGGGAGATAGCAGTGAACACAGGGAGAAAAATCTCTTTCCTCATGAAGGTTAGAGTATAGTGAGGAAAACTGGCAAAAAACAAAATACATAAAATGTAGAGCAAACTAGATGGTGAAAAATTCTGTGAGAAAAATAAAGCAGAGAAGAAAGTTAAAGAGTAGAGAGGAGAAGACAGATTTAAGTGAGGAGGTCAGGGAGGGCCTTACTGAAAAGGAGAGCATGGGCCTGAGTAGATGAGGGAGCAAGTCAGACAGCTGCCTGGGGAAGTGTGCTCCAGGCAGAGGGAACAGCCAGTGCAAAGGCCCCAAGGCCTAGGGAAAAGGGGGAAAAAGTGGGAGGTCAAACCCCATGGGCCTCGTGAGTCAGTGGTTTTTGATTTTTCATTCTTTGGAATTTCTTATTTCAGCCACTACATTTTTCATAATCAGAAATACCATTTGGATCTTTTTAAAATCTTCTACCGCCCTGTTATGTATATGTATCTTCTCTACATCCTCAAGCACATTTATAAAATTCATAAAATCTACTTTAAGGTTCTTGTCTGCTAATTGCAACCTTTCTGCCATTTCTGGGTCTGTTTCTATTGACTGATTTTTTTTTTTCTCTTTCTCAGAGTCATATTTTTCTGCCGCTTTGCATATCTGGCAACTTGTTATTGAATATAGGATATTTTGAACATTTTCTTTAATTATGTGGACATGAAAGCCAGGGGAATATGAGTGTTGGGCTTTGTTCTAGTGTATGGTTAAGTTACTTTGGATCATGCTGACCTTTCCAAATTTTACTTTTATGCTTTATTTTGGTGGGTCCACTGCAGCCTTTAAGGCTAATTTAACTGCACTACTCAGACAATACTCTTCTGAGGACTCCACCCAAGTTCCATGGATTACCAGTTTTTTCCACTGGGACCAGTGAGAAGACAAACTATTCTCAACCTGACTTGAGCTCTGAGAATTGCTTTAGGAAGTTCTTTCCATAGCCATGTGGGGTATTAACCTAGATGTGTGCCAATCAGTACTCAGCAGAGCCTCAGAGGGCTTTCTCTAAAGATTTCAGAAGCTCTTTCTCTCTCCTTTCCAGTCCTCTGCCCCAGGGATTCGAGCTCGCTCAGCCTCCCTGAACCCATCTCCTCACTTGCATGAGACTGTGAGACTGCTAAGCTTTCTTAGGCTTCTCCTTCCCTGTGGCTTTAAGGCTGTCTCCAGGCAATAATTAGGAGAAAATGTAAAGATCACTTCATTTTTTTTTTCCCTCCTCATGGGTCACAATCTTGCTCTGGCTATCGTTCAGTGTCAGAAAATACTCATTTTCATATATAAATCTTTCTCCTCCTCCTCCTCCTCCTCCTCCTCCTCCTTCTTCTCCTTCTCCTCCTCCTCCTCCTCCTCCTCCTTCTTCTCCTTCTCCTCCTCCTCCTCCTCCTCCTCCTCCTCCTTCTTTTTAACATCAGGAGGACAATTCTCTTGGCTGTTAGTCCCTCATGGGGAGAAACAGAAGTCCTAGTATGACTTCTGATTGCCAAACATGTGGACTAATTAAATCCTTTCAGAACCTAACCCGTTTATATTTATATGTGAACTCTGGCCCACACTTAAAAACCTATGCACAACTGAAGCATAAATTCTGGCCATATATTTTGGATTGTGTTATCTCAAAGTAAACCTGGTGGTAAGGATTTATTGCAAAGTAGTTCATTTGGGAGGTGATCCCAGGAAACACGAGTGGAAGAGTGGAGAAGTGAGAGAGGGAAGGGAAAAAACACTAAATGGTGTGTTGTCAACTCACTCACCAGATATACTAAAGGGCTCAGTCCTGCTGAGAAACTCGGGGAGGTAGAATATATTTAGCCTAACTCAGAGCTATCACAATTAAGTGAGGCAGCTTGGGTCTATACCTCTCCACTCCTCATCCATCATTTATTGAGAGCTGCTTCTGTGGGTGTTGACTCTCTGAACTTCTGAGTTTGTCCTGCATGCAGGTTGAGCATATTCCCTGTGGCCAGAGAGAAGCCCTAAGGCAGAGAACTTCAGGTGTTCACAGGGGGCAGCCTTTGTAATGTAGAGATGAAAACCACGGGGTATAAGTGGGGTACTAATAACGTTACTAGCACCAGACAGAAGGGATGTGAATTAAACTCACTCTAAAGCAGGAGTGCTAGGTCCTCTTCTTTCAACTCAGCAGTTGAAATAGACCTGACTTAATAGATCCAGTCTTATATCAATCTTCTCTTCCTTTCATAATAATTAGAGAATGTTTTCTAAGGTTTTATTTCTCAAAAGTACAGCAAACACCTAACTCACAAGGAATGAATAATTCTGTACATTTGGTATTTCCATATACCTGTACATTTGACCCTCTAGGTAATGACATTTTGGCACATTAATTTTTTTACAGAAATGTATCTACACTTTTTATTGCCTTTTTTTGGAAGTAGGTTCCACACCCAGTGTGGAGCCCAATGCAGGGCTCGAACTCAAAACCCTGAAATTACAACCTGAGCAGAGATCAAGAGACGCTTAACCAACTGAGCCACCCAGGCACCCCTTATTGCCTTTTTAAATAGAGGACATGAAGTAGATTTTAGGTTTTGTTGAAGACTCAGTAATTTTATTTAAAGCAGTATACTGAAACCATAGACACAGTTATATTTGTACATATGCAGAGAAGGAAATTTAGGATAGATGGGCACCTTGGTGGTGGCTTTCTTGACAAAACATTTCATGCTGACTTAGTTTTATGCATTTGTACCTTTTTCATGAAAGAAAAGGTATAGTGTGATAACCTGGGCAGAGAAACAATAGTGAGTTATGCAAAAATAGTTACAAGATCATAGACCACCACAGCCTTCCCTAAAGTGGTTTTATTTCCCCTCTCACCCCCCAAATCATCTCCTTTGCTGAAGTTGTTCCCACCCTTTGACTTGTCTGAGTTATTAAAAAACATTTATTATTCCTCCATCACAGATACAGTTGATTCTAGGAATCTCCTCATTTGCTCAAATGCTTTTTCCTCCCATGTGTCATTGACAGAAGGAAATGAGGATTATGTTTCAACATTTTACGATTTTGTGTCAGAGATGTGGAGGGAAGGATTTATTTTCCTAATAGTCATTGAAGTCAGTATCATCTTACACTTTCTTGGACATCACTCAGTTGCACACATTTCTGAACATTCCTCTTAACTTTTTGTTAGAAATAGAATACTAAACACTATTTTTTTAAAAAAAGAATTCTAGGTTTAATAATTAGAGATTGAAAATTTTGCAAGGTTCCTGATTAATTGGCCAACTCCATTACAGATACTCTTCAGAATCAGCAACACTGTAAAAATCTGAGAAAAAAGTATCATTCTCCATGGGCTCAATTAGTGAAATAATACTGTGGTTCAGGAAGGTTCAAGAAAAGGTCTGATGACTCTTAACTATAGAGAACAAACAGAGGGGAGGTAGATGGAGGGTGGGTGAAATAGGTAAAGGGGGATTAAGAGTACACTTAGCTTGATGAGCATTGAGAAATATAAGTTACTGTACTGTAACCTGAAACTAATGTAACCACTGTTAACTATACTGGAATTAAAAAAAAAAAAGAAAGAAAAGTCCTGATGTCATGGTTGTCTTTCCTGAGGGAAGCATGATTGCCTGAAGTTTTCTTTCACTATATGTACAAAAAATGTATAAAATTATTAAGAAAGAAGCTATATGGCTATCCATATATTTAATTACAATTCACTCCCAAATATCTAATTTCATAAGAATTTGTAGCATTAGCTCTTGCAAAATGAATTTGTTTTTCCTAATCCTGCCTTAACCTAAGGACATTTCATTTCTTAGAGTCCTTTCAGTTTGGAAGTTGGCAGGTACCAGTGGCAGTATAAAATTATCTAGAATGATAGCTGGTACTTAGAAATGAATTATCTGAAAATCTAAAAATTTATGCTGAAATGTTATGATTTGCATTTTTTTATCCCAGCATCTAGCCTTCCAGTGCCTTATCTCAGTTTGAAATGCCAAAGCTAAATGCATTTCTTTCTTTTTTTTTAAAAAAAGATTTTATTTATTTATTTGACAGAGATACAGCGAGAGAGGGAACACAAGCAGGGGGAGTGGGAGAGGGAGAAGCAGGCTTCCCACCGAGCAGGGAGCCCAGTGCGGGGCTTGATCCCAGGACCCTGGGATCATGACCTGAGCTGAAGGCAGAGGCTTAATGACTGAGCCACCCGGGCGCCCCTAAATGCATTTCTTTTTTTTTTTTAAAGATTTTATTTATTTATTTGAGAGAGAGAGAATGAGATAGAGAGAGCATGAGAGGGGCAAGGGTCAGAGGGAGAAGCAGACTCCCCGCCGAACAGGGAGCCTGATGCGGGACTCGATCCCGGGACTCCAGGATCATGACCTGAGCCGAAGGCAGTTGCTTAACCAACTGAGCCACCCAGGCACCCCCCAAATGCATTTCTTTAAACAAAATGTGTATAGCTCAGTTGACTGCCTCTGCTTAAATAAAACCTTGTACTTTTTCTGTAACCATTGGGCCAGTGATGGGGTGTGCTTGGATGTCATTCAGAACTATTCATCAGAACATCAGGTAGCTGCTCCAGTGTAGGCCATTGTGGTGTGTAGCATGGCTACCTAGAATTGGCTGATTCAGGACCTATAAAGCATTTCTTTTTTTTTAAAGATTTTATTTATTTATTTGAGAGAGAGAGAGAGAGCACAGAGGGAGAGTGAGAGGCAAACTACCCGCTGAGCAGGGAGTCCGATGTGGGACTCGATCCCAGGACCCTGAGATCATGACCAGAGCTGAAGGCAGACGCTTAACTGACTGAGCCACCCAGGAGACCCCTATAAAGCATTTCAACAGGTGCTTGTTTGCAATACTGATTTCACACAGGTTGGTTCTAAGTCTTGCTAGATTGAATTCTATAAGGGAGAGGTTGTGGGTTTTTGTTTTTTGTTTTTTTTTTTTTTTATATTCCCAGTGCCTAATGTGGTGCTGAGATGTCAATATATACTCAGGGAACAAAGGACTTAAATCTCAGATTTTTTCTGATGTATTCTCTGTCATGCACAGGTGACATCTCACCCAGTTCTCCACTTGTCCGGCCCTGACTTCACGTTGATTAGGCCTCTAGTGACCTTACCTATGTTTGCACTTACGATGCTATGCTGTAGTTTTCCCATTTACGAGTTTCCATTTACCACCAGACTGAATGTTCCTTGAGAGTGGTCACGCTGCCTTATATATTCTTGCATCATCAAAGTCTACAATAGTTTACACAATGTCTGATAGACATTTTGCAAGCTAGTCTTTTAACATTTTTAAGAAACATGCAAGTATCTCTTACTTTTACACATTTACTTTTCACTGCTTTTTCACCTCCTTTTTTTTATCTCTTTTTTATTGTTATGTTAATCACCATATATTACATAATTTGTTTTGGTGTAGTGTTCCATGATTCATTGTTTGTTCATAACACCCAGTGCTCCATGCAGAATGTGCCCTCTTTAATACCCATCACCAGGCTAACCCATCCCCCTACCCTCCTCCCCTCTAGAAACCTCAGTTTGTTTTTCAGAGTCCATCATCTCTCCTGGTTCGTCTCCCCCTCTGACTTACTCCCCTTCATTCTTCCTCTCCTGCTATCTTCTTCTTTTTCTTTTTTCTTAAAATATGTTGCGTTATTTGTTTACAGATCTGTGATTCAACAGTCTTATACAATTCACAGCGCTCACCGTAGCACATATCTTCCCCAATGTCTATCACCCAGCCACCCCAACCCTCCCACCCCCGACCACTCCAGCAACCCTCAGTCAGGAGGATAAGTCTAAGTCCACAGTTAAGCTTTGATTAAAAAACAAAGGAAAAAGGCCAACTTTTTGAAGCTCCTAGAACTGATGTTCTAGTTAAATCAACCATCTGGTTGATGGCTTTGTTCGGTCATTCAGTCAGTATTTACTGGGCTGCTGAGGGCCAGCTGGATAGCAGGCACTATTCTAGGTGCTGAGGAAACAGCAATAAATTCAACAGTCTCAAATTCCTGCCTTTATGGATTTATCCCAATGAGCGATATAGACAATGTAAAACATCTAGTCTACTGATAGTGATAAGGTGCTAAGGAGATGAAATAAAGCTGGGAAAGGGGATACAGGTAACTGGGAGATCGGGTTGACATTTTTGATAGGGTGGCTATTGCCAGCATCACTGAGAAGGTAACTTTGGGTAAAGAGCTGAGGAAAGACAGACTGTCGGCTGTGTGCACAACTGGAATAGCATCTCAGGGAGAAGAAGCAGCTGGTAAATCCTCTAGTCAATTCTTAGTTCTTTTTTTTTTAAATTTATTCGAGAGAGAGAGAGAATGAAAGATAGAGAGAACGAGAGGGAAGAGGGTCAGAGGGAGAAGCAGACACCCTGCTGAGCAGGGAGCCCGATGTGGGACTCGATCCCGGGACTCCAGGATCATGACCTGAGCCGAAGGCAATCGCTTAACCAACTGAGCCACCCAGGCGCCCTAGTCAATTTTTAGTTCTCATGGGACTCATCATCCTCCTTAGCAGGTCTTGATGGAGCAAGTCACCCTGCTACCTGCGTCACTTGCCCAGGTTTTCTCTCGTCCAACTGATGGCTCCTTTGCTGGTTTCTCGATCTCATGGTTTTGAAATGTTAGAGTACTTGATAGCTCAATTATCATAATTCTTTTCTTCCCTTTCCACATCCTGTACTCGCTCACCCAATCCTGCGGCTAAATACACATAAATAACCCAAATCTGTGTTTCCAACCCTGACTCCTTTGACCATTCTATCCAGACCTGTATACATAATTAACATCTCATATACACTCATCCCAAATTTATTATGTCCAAAATAAAACTTTTCATTTTCAGCCCCACTCTTAATACCTTCTTCACCTTATTCTTTGTTATTTCAGCAAATGGTATAATTATTCACATAATTGCTCAAGCTAAAACTTAGGAATCTTCCACAATGCCTTTATTCTCTCACAGCTCACAGAAAAACCATTGGCAAGTCCTGTTAGATCTGACTGCAAAATATTTCTCACAAATGAGTACTTCTTTCTGCCTTGACAGCTACTTCCCCTACTCTAAGGCATCATCATCTTTTTCTAAAAATACTAAAATAAAGAACAGTATAATAATACAACATGAATTACATATTATAATTATATAATGTATTATATATAAAATATATTTGAATGTAATGATTATCTTGGAATATAAGAATGTTATATTTTAGGGCACCTAGGTGGCTCGGTTGGTTGGGCAACTGCCTTCGGCTCAGGTCATGATCCTGGAGTCCCGGGATTGAGTCCCACATCGGACTCCCTGCTGGGCGGGGAGTCTGCTTCTCCCTCTGACCCTCCCCCCTCTCATGTGCTCTCTCTCTCTCTCATTCTCGCTCTCTCAAATAAATAAATAAAATCTTTAAAAAAAAAGAATGTTATATTTTAGTACAAATAATATGGTTTTATATATATATATATGAGAGTTATATAATGATATAAATATAAACATGGAAATATAATTTGTCATTATATATTAATATACCCTAGAATATGATTTAATCACACAAAGATGTATATCATAACATAAATACAATAATTACCTCCTGAATTTTTTGTCTATGCTTCCATTCTTATTCTCTACTTCTGCCTCTTTATAGTTTATTCTTCATGCAGCATCTAGAGTCATTCTTTACAAATAAAAATGTGATCATGTCATCTTCTGCAAAAACCTTTAGTGACTTTCCATCCTCCCAGAAGCAAATCACACTTCCTTGTGATGTTCAGCAGGCTCTAAATGATCTAATCCTTAGCTGCTTTGGGACTCTGTAACCTTCCCTGTCTCTCTCCACTCCCATGCTAAGGGGGTTCTTGCCTCAGGGCCTTTTCCTTAGATGCTCTCTTTGCCTGGACCAATCACTTGGATATCCTTAGTGTTCCTTTGTATCATTCATGGCTGTCCCGATGTCACATCAACACAGAGGCTATCCCTGACTTCTCTGCCTAAAATGGAATCTTTTAGCAGTCTATCTCCCCTTGTTTTATTATTTTTTTAAATAGCCTTCATCAGTATACAGCAATATTGTGTATATTATTTGATTTGGGGAGTTTATTTTCTGTTGTACGACTAGGGCAGGGTCTTTTTTACTTTTATTTTTCACTGCTATATAACATGGTACTTACAGTGGAGCTTGGCACAGAGCAGGTGCTTGATAAATATTTGTAGAATGAATGAATCAAAATCTCTCTTCTGAATTTCCATAGTTTTCTATTTACAGCCTTATCATAGCACTTAAAAAACTGTATTTTAATTGGAAGTAATATCTCACATTCATTAGACTGTGAGTCCCTGGAAGGAAAAGATTATTAACATTCATCTCTGATTTGCCAATGTTCAGAAAAGGACTAGGCACATAGGGGTACTTCATGAAAGTGTATTGAATGAATTAATGAATTAATGATTACTTAGTCTCATTGTTCCCTAAAGAAGCAATTCAGAGAATCCCTGGTGTTTCCCCAAAGCAGTAGGCTAAGTAGCATTGTTGTGATTAACTATCTTGCACTAGGTAAAATGCACTCCATTTCTGTTTTAGAAAATAGTTGAGTGATAATCTAAAACCACATGCGATTTTAGACTATAATTTTTAATAGTGAAAAGCATGCAATTGTTCACATGACAGAAAAGGCAGAATTTAAGACCGTAGGACAACAAATGGAGAGTTTAGGATCTTAGATTTTGCACAGTTTGACACTGGTCATTGTCTAGTCCAATGCCTTAAGTTTATACATGCTGAAGCTGAGGGCCAGAGCTTGGGAGGTGACGAAACTAGAGCTAGAGTTGGGACACCTGGACGGCAGACCAGTTCTTCCACTTCTTCCCTCACTGTGCCAGTCTTCCATACCTAGCTCAGCTTCCTTGATCTGGGTGATTATGTCTCCAGTGGTAAACTCAGAAACTGTACATAGCCTACTTCTTCATTCTCTTGTGTTTTCTTATATGAGATTTTCTTTTCTGTATATTTAGAAACCTCAGCAATTCAATTCAGTGAGTTCTATTTTTATCACAAGAAGGTGAACAATGCAGACACCATAGATCCGATTTTTAGACAAATTTCAAGGTACAGCTTGATTCTAGATATCACCAACATTGAAGACCATCCTTAACTTGAATCATTTCTGTTGTGATTATTTCTGATACGACCAAGGGTCACATCACCCTTTAAAAAAAAGTCACCCTTTAAAAAAGGGTTTAGTTAGATTTGTGCATTAGTGTATAATTTGTGGATTAATGGAAGTAATTTTAATGAAAGCATTTGAACAGTGAGAATTGCATTATGCCTGGAATATTTAGGGACAAAAAAATACCTTGACTCTCTTAAGCTTTTTTAGAACACCTGATGTTTAGAAATGCAGAATAAACCATTACTCACAACTCTTTTCTAAAAGGATGGCAGCTGTGTTTTCTATCTGGTGATGAATATTCCTTTTTTTAAATAGGCTTTAACAAAATTTTATTATAGTATTCCCAGAAATACAATCAATTTACTCATTATAAAGCTATACCATTCATGGTTTTCTTTTTTTAATTTTATTTTAAGTTTTTATTTTAATTCCCATTAGTTAACATACAGTGTTATATTAGTTTTAGATGCATAATATAGTAATTCAGTACTTTCATACAGGTGATGAATATTCTTTTTTTTTAAAGATTTTATTTATTTGAGAGAGGGAGAGAGAGCACATGAGAGGGGGGAGGGTCAGAGGGAGAAGCAGACTCCCCGCTGAGCAGGGAGCCCGATGTGGCACTCGATCCCGGGACTCCAGGATCATGACCTGAGCCGAAGGCAGTCGCTTAACCAACTGAGCCACCCAGGCGCCCCCCAGGTGATGAATATTCTTAAAAGTACCATATAGAGAAGGGCAAGAATATATTTAGATTACATGTAGAGTTTATGTGGCCCATTTTTAAAAAATTCTTTTATTGTTATGTTAATCACCATACATTACATCATTAGTTTTGGATGTAGTGTTCCATGATTCATTGTTTGTGCATAACACCCAGTGCTCCACGCAGAACGTGCCCTCTTTAATACCCATCACCTATGTGGCCCATTTTTGGTAACAAAACAAAAACAACAAAAAGCGAAAAGTTTATGGATAAGACATTTTGATAGAAATAGTTTAAAATTAATAGATACTTAGAAAATTTAACACTAGAATCACCTCTAATGCAATTGCAGTGTTTCTATTTGACTATTACAAGCAGAGGCAACACTTTAAAAAAGTTTTTGTTGATTGATTGTAAAGGGGGAATACTGGATTTATTGGTCTATAATCTTAGAAAATGGACTTTGGTATTTTAAGCCTTTTTTGATGATCTTTCCTTGCCCAGCTAGTAAAGTGCTCCTCCTTTGTCCTACTATAACACCTGGAGCAAATCATACTCTTTTCTTCATTGAATTCAAATGGTGTGTTTACACTCTGGTCTTTCCTAAATGCAGCTGAAGTTCCCTGAAGGCAGATACGATTCTCTATTTCTGCTAACAGTGCATTCTACCAAACAGGCTCTAACTCGCTCTCTATCCATCAATTTCCAAATCCTGTTGGTTCTGCCTTTAAATTTCCCTTTCATTAGTCTTTACTGACACCAAGAAGTATCATCAACAAACCAACAGGGTTACTCTGCCTCAGGCTAATCTTAGGTGGGGAGCTGGGAGTGGAGTGGGCTGTAGAGATGAAGACCTCCCTCCCCAACCCATCCCTCGCGTAGATGAGGAGTCCCACACCGCCCTCATTCAGCACGGTCTTGAGATCAAGAGCAAGAGCTCCGGAGCCAGGCTGCCTGGATTTGAATCTCTCTTGTGCCGTTTACTAGCCCTGCCACTTATTAGCTGTGTGACCTTGGACAAGTTTTTTCACTTCTCTCTGCCTCGGTTTCCTCATCTCTAAAATGGGACTAATCATAGGACCTACCTCATGTGGCTGCTGTGGGAATGAAATTAAGTGAGTTAATATATATAAAGCCCTTAGAACAGTGCCTGGCACAGAGTAAACCCTTCAAGTGTTAGCTGCTGTAGTTATTATTATTCATTACTAGGCAATAATACTGCCTCTTTAGGTAGTCATGGGAGAGAGCAATAACAGAATCTCTGTGGGAATAAGTTGTAAGAACACCTCCCCATAGCCCTTGTTGAGAGCCACTTCTCTAGGCTAGAGAGCCAATGCTGCCCCAAGCACTTTAGATCCAAAGGGTGGAAGCAATACAGTTATAATTTACTGCTGTACAGATCAAGGGATACAAACTGACAACTGACAGTGATTTGATTTGTTAGCCCATACAGTTCTTTTTTTTTTTAAATTGATGTTATATCTTTTTTTAATTTAATTTTATTATGTTAATCACCATACATTACATTATAGTTTTTGATGTAGTGTTCCATGATTCATCGTTTGCGTATAACACCCAGTGCTCCATTCAATACGTGCCCTCTTTAATACCCATCACCAGGCTAACCCATCCCCCGCCCCCCTCCCCTCTAGAACCCTCAGTTTGTTTCTCAGAGTCCATCGTCTCTCATGGTTTGTCCTCCCTCCAATTTTCCCCCCTTCATTTTTCCCTTCCTACTATCTTTTCTCTCTCTCTCTCTTTTTTTAAACATATAATGTATTATCTGTTTCAAAGGTACGGGTCTGTGATTCATCAGTCTTACACAATAGTTCTTTAAAGTAGATGTAACTATATAGATTTTAGGCTTCTCTGAAATTCATGCATGAAGTAACACTGAACTTATATAACTGCTTTCTTCAAATAAGCAAATCTCCAAGTTTTAAGTAAGGAACTGGAAAAAAAATCTCAGAAGTGCTTTTAGAAGATGTGAATTTTGTCTGAAGAATATCCTTTAAGAGAAGATTTTATGATTTTGGTTAAAAATAGCCTCTCAGTGTCTTCCTCTTATGCATTCATTCCTACCTTCCAACTTAAATATCTACAAAAACAGAGGGAAACACACAAAGTCACATCAGGAACAAAAACAAGGACTATTTTTGCTAGATTCCAAGGGACTTTCTATTGCAAGACCATGGAAACTAGACTGAGAAAAGCAACAGATAGTCTGCATGGCAAGAAAGAAAGAGCAAAAATCTTGCTCTTCTGAAAGTAGGTATGAAGACCTTTTGTTTCTGTTACTTCATACCCTTGGCAGAAATAAAGATCTACCAACTCAAAAACTGGTTTATAATCCTCCTACAGTGTATATACACTACATTTTTAGGCAGTCAAATGCTCTTATACACCTGTTACCAGTATATTGTTTCTGTATCACCCAGAGGCTGTGTAGAGACTGAATCAGTGAGGAAAATAGCAAGAAAAACACAGGTGGTGAATATTAATTTTAATATTCACTGAGCTCCTGCTATGGCCGGACGGCTGTTCAAAGGACATTTCACTGGAGGTCTTAGTTTGTTTAAGCCTCACAATAACCTATGAGGCAGGTAGTATCACTATTCTATTTACTATTATCTAGGTGAGGGAATAGAGACACAGAGCACTGTGGAGGACAAACTTGGGAAGCACAGCCAAAACAGAGGGAAAGGACAATGAAATGATGATAGCACAGCTGATAAGTATGGAAACCAGGGAACATAACTCCAACCAAGCATGGAATGGAAATCATTCAAAGAAGCAAGTGGGAAGAATTGAAGTGAAAGCAATAACCTTCCTGAGGTAGTGAATGGTATGAGCGTGCGCAACCCTCTGCTAAGGAAGGAGAGGCAGCTGAACAAAAGTAGTCTTTCTAGATTCAGGTTCTTTCTCTACCACAAGTTGGGTGACCTTGGCGAATTACTTAATTCTTCTAAACCTCTGTTTCTTCATTTGTAAAATGGGAATAACCATGATAGTATGTTCTTCATATGGTTTTGTAAGGATTAAATGAGCCTTGCATGTAAAGTAGTACATAAAACTGTGACACATAGTAAGTGCCTAATAAGTGATAGCTATTTTGTCATCATCATTATTATTGTTGTTGTTATTAAATGGGTAAAAAGAGAGGGGAGGAGAATTCATGGTCAAGTAATTGGGGAGGTTCTAATTAATTGGGATTGTTTATGGTATGTTTCCTCATAGCCTTCAAGTAGGGAATTCTCAGATTTATTTAACCAGAAAACGTCCTTGCTTTTATTGTTTCTCACTGAATATAAATAATGTCTTGTGGGATACTGGTGTTTTACAGTCCGCAATATAGGAAATGTTCTTTATTTCACACACATTGTACAGAAGAATAGAAAAACAGACATGACAATGTCTTTCTTTGATGACCTGTACTGCAAACAACTAATCATCCAAGAAAGTGCTTTTAGCTTTGCAAAACATCATGAATACACTTCGTTCTCCATTGTACAAAACCACGTATCTAGCACTCAAACCTTATGATCACTCAATCTTGTCAATGTCATCAGCTTTAACATTGAAAGTTTTTTGACATTTTTATAGAACGTTGTAAAAAAAATGAGTTAAAATTGGCATAGCTCCAGCCTTCTGGGAGATTTATTTTACCATATTATAATTCCTTCAAGTGTTTGTCGTTCACTGCCTATTGTGTCATGGGAACACTATTCACTTGTGTGTTGGCATTACATCTTTCTAGTGCTCCTTATTTTGATAGAGTAAGAACTGAATTAACATAAAAAAACACAGTATTCAGAAGTTTTGTTTTATTTTTTCCTTCCAGCACTGCTGGTAGGTTCTGTTAATCAGTTTTTGTTTTATTTGATGTTTCTGTGTCAGATGGTGTATCCTACATGGCTTTCCACAACTAGGCATGGGTTTATTCAGAGAGAAGTTAATGAGCTTCTGTAGGAATTATTCCCACTATATCCCTAAGCTGGGTTGGGGAAATATAATTAGAAATAAAATCTCTTGGGATCCCAGTGAATCCTTCCCATGTAGAAAAGAATGAAACAGTTTTATTATTGTATAAAAATTAATCAGACTGAGATGCACATCACATGCAATCTGCTGAGGAGATTGCAATGAAAGAAATCTCACCCTTTAATATAGCTAGGTAGGCAGATACAATTCATTACATCTTTGCTAATTGTCTTTATTGAAAGAAAAAAAATAAGATTTCCTATATCTTTTTTCTTAATTCAAGTATAATTGACATTTGACATTATATTAATTTCAGGTGTACAACATAATGATTTGTATTTGTATACATTGTGAAATGATCACCACAATAAGTCCAGTTACCATCTGGCACCATACAGAGTTACATTTTTTTTTTTCTTATGATGAGAACTTTCAAGATCTGCTCTCTTAGCATCTTTCAAATATGCAGTACAATATTATTGACTATAGTCACCATGCTGTGCATTACATCCCCATAACATTTATTGTATAACTGGAAGTTTGCACCTCAACTTGTATCTTTATGATGCTACAAGCAGGAAGTAGCATCAAGAAGCCAAGCCCAGAGGTTTAAATTCCCACAGGGCCCGGGAAAGGAATGCCATCCACCCTCCTAGAAGTTCATACTTCAAAGAAATTGCTCTGAGGTCTCTGAGAAATGCATTCCTGGGACGTAGAATCAGTGTGAGGTTTATTAATCTTTTAAAAAATGTATATACATCTCAAAAAGACAGAGAAAGCACTTGATCAAGTTTTCTAAGGTAAATGCTAAAGGGAGAGGGAGGAGTACTCTTCCCTTTTGGCACTAGGGAAAAATTAAGTGTTTTTTTTAGAACTGTATATTTACCCTTGCAATTTCTCATTTTTCCTACTGCTTTATAGTTGCGCTATAGTTTTTTAATTATCTCCATTTCTGTTTCACCTTTTTCTGAACAGTTTGCAGTTGCATAAATATCCAGCAAGTCCATAGTAAAATACAAAACCAAGCAATTATCAGAATTACAATAGGATGAATTTTATTTATTATTATTATTTTTTGTTAACATATAATATATTATTTGTCTCAGGGGTACAGGTCTGTGATTCATCAGTCTTACACAATTCACAGCACTCACCATAGCACATACCATCCTCAATGTCCATCACCCAGCCACCCCATCCCTCCCACCCCCCTCCACTCCAGCAACCCTCAGTTTGTCTCCTGAGATTAAGAGTCTCTTATGGTTTGTCTCCCTCTTTGGTTTCATCTTGTTTCATTTTTCCCTCCCTTCCTCTATGATCCTCTGTCTTGTTTTCTCAAATTCCTCATATCAGTGAGATCGTATGATAAATTGTCTTTCACAATAGGATGAATTTTAAAAATTAATACAATGTTCACAATGAGGGAATATCTTTTTTTTGAGGGAATATCTTTAAATATATCATACTAATGTTATGATTCTTCATCAGAATTTTTGATTCTTGATTAGCAGTGCATAGCATTGTACATTTTCATTGTACATTACATTCACAAACGCTAGTGGAGACTTTTGCTTGTGCTTTCATATGATTAACTATTTCAGTATTGTTTTATAGTTTCTTATGAAATCTTATCCAATCCAAGTTTGTAATCTAATAATCTGAATTTTTAATTAAGAGTTTTTCTTATAAGGCCTAATGAATTTCTCCTGAGGTCTCATCAATCATATAAGTAATATTGCATTTACGTGGTAATCTAGGCCCTTCAGTAGTTATTCATCTTCCCAAATAATTTTTCCAACATGCAAAACACGAAGATACCCATGGCTCTTCTCTAGTATCAAAGTCTAATTATGAGGCACCCACTGAAGGATACATATTAGACTTCTAGTGTTTAATGTATAATGAGTTGTCTTGAGAGCAAACCCAAACTGGGCCATTTTTTACATCGGTCTAATCAATATTTGTATTGTCCATTAAATCTCCATGAATAGTGGACCTCCACCTTTGTTTGCTCTCCATCCTGGGCCTGGAGAGAACTTGCATGATGGACAATTGGGATACGGTGAAATGACTGTGGGTCCTTCCTCAATAAGCCTACATTCCAATAGGGTTTCCTTTCCCTTTAACTTATTGTCTCAAACACCAACTCAAGAAACTTCATTCCTTTTCAGTAAAAGTGTAATCTGAGGACAGTGTTTTCAGAAGAAGACTCAGGGACACCTCTCCTCACAGACTTAGCAGCATCAGGGCACACACACAGCATGTTTGTGGTTGGCCACAAATAAGAGAACCCAACATTTACAAACTTGAGCAGCAAGGCAATTTGTTGGAAGGGCATATAGTGGCTCACAGAGCAGGAGGAACACTGGAGTTAGGGGGGCATGGGGAAGATGACTAGCAAAAAAGAGATAAGCAGCTGAGAGCACAGCCTGATTTCCATCTGGGGAGTTTGTCTGGAGTGCTGGGGCTGGAAACTTTTTGCTTGCTTGATTCTGATAATGCTGCCCCTTCACACATTATACTTTCAGGAGTCAAAATTTCAGTCACAAGTATCTGATCAACTAGAGCCATACTCCAGTAATGTCAGCTGCATTATAGTAAGAGAGTCAAGGGAGAGAAAGAGTTATCCCACTTTGCCTTCTAGAGTGGGAGATGTCACTCTGCCTCCAAACTTCTGTCAAATGGTGCCCACTTTATGTACACTGTTCTAAGTGCTTTGCATATATTAATTCATTTATTCTTACAGCAACTCTATAGGGCAGATATTATTTTCCCCATTTGTACAGTAAAGAAACTGGGCACAAGAAGTTAATTTAATTTAATTTTTAAATTTAAATTTTATTTTTTAGATGTAGTTTGCCCCAATCACACAGTAAGTGGTAGAGAGAGAATCTGAAGCTAGGCACTCAGGTTGCAGAATGAGTGCCCTTCTCAGTACTGGTCAGCCTTACCAAAGACAAGCATTCAGAGGTTGTACTATAAAGAAAAGGAAAGAAAGACAGAAAAAGAGAAAATAACAAATCAAATCAACAGCAAATCAACAATCAAATGTTTGATTTGTTTGGTGATAAAATATGTAATTTCTATTTTTCTCTACATTTTATGTATTGTAAATTCATGTGTTTTTTAAACATGTAATTTTGATATAATGTTATATTTGTAGGAGATTTGCAAAGACAGTACAGTTTCCATATGTAGTCTTTACTCAGCTTCCCTGTGGTTAACACTTCACATAGCCATAGAAGAATAAACAAAACAAAGAAATTACCAGTGACCCATCACTATTAACAAACTACAGACTTTAACCAATTTCCTGTTTTTCCACTAATGTCCTTTTTCTGTTCCAGGGTTCAGTCCAGTCTCCTACATTGCATTTACTTACCATGTATGTCTCCTTACCTCCAATCTGTGCCAGTTCCTTGTGACTTTGATACTTTGAATGAATGGTTAAGTATTCTGTAGAACATTCTTCAATTTGGGCTTGTTGATGTTTTCTTACGATTTGATTAAGGTTATGAATTTGGAGGAAGAATGCCCTTTCTGGTGCATTCTATCAGGGAATTATATAATATCAATATGTTATATTATTAGGATTTTAACATTGATTACTTGGTTATGGTGGCTCTGTTCTATTTTTTAATCATAGTTTTTCTTTACTTTTCATAATATTGCTAAGTTAACATTTCCACTATTTAGTAGATTTTATTTATTTTTTATTGCAGGTTTCTTATATTGCAAAACTCATATGGATTTCTAGACCACATATAACTAACTAAGACTCTTGCTCTTCAGTAACCAAGTTCTTGTGATTTAGAACATAATCTGTTCCTTAAGCCACACTAACTAAATGCTCCATCTGATGTGTAATAAGCTAAGTGAAAGAGGAACAGTCCACTCTGTCCATGGTTTGGAGTAAACTCTATAGCCAAAGGCAATCCTTATTCTGATACCAAATGTAGTACCACACTAGGGAGTTAGTGAATTATAGTCGATTCTATTTAATGAGTATCCAGGCCATTTCTTTTGCTGTTCTTGAAAGCTACATTTGTTAGTAAAGCCTTAAGGCCAATTTGCCTATTAGCTTAGGTTTTATGATACTATGTACAGCTCATTTAAAACAATTCTCCATACATAAAATTGTACATCTGTCTTCTGATATGTGTAAAATGTGCTAAAATAGTGATGTAGACAAATTATTGTTAAAAAAAAACCATTTTGCAGTTGTCCCTGTGTAAGCCCATGATCTTTTGTAATTTGTACACTTTGCTTAAAACTGAAGTACATATTTAAACACCATTGTGATTTTATACTTTCATATTTCATATATATATACACAATGAATTTTATATATTTAATATAATTTATTATTATTATTTAAACTCTTTCTTCCTTATACTAGAGAGCCAATCTGTAAGCTGTTCTAATTTTTTGCAACTTTAGGAGTACTATTACATGTTGTTTGTGTTTGTTTTCTCTTCAAGATAAATCGTAACATCTGCTCTAGGCCTCCAACAGACAGTGAAAAAAATTTTTTTTGAAAAATATGGAATGCTTCACGAATTTGCATGTCATCCTTGCTCAGGAGCCATGCTAATCTTCTCTGTCGTTCTAATTTTAGTATATGTGCTGCCGAAGCGAGCACGACAGTGAAAATTTTTAACGTTTGGTAAGCTATTTGTTAAAATGGAATATCAATGAGTGATAATGACAATGTGGCTAAGAATAGAAAAAGAATAAAAATACATACTCATGATAAGTTAGTGTTTAGTGTGCTACGGTTCTAGCAATGCTCTTATATTTATCTACTTGGAACATGGTAATCTTGGTTATTTAGTACTTCATCCTTGTGTATTTTGCTTTTGCAAAAAGAACTTAGCATTTTAAAAAGTTACCTTCCGCTTAGACATAGAGTCACATAATCATTAGTTTTTATCTCAATGCTTAGGCACGTTAAAGAGCATCTTAGTAATCTTAGTATTAAGTTTAAGTTTGTTATATGATTACCTGAAAACAATTTTATTAGTTTTTCACTGCTAAGAGCTAGTATGGAATCCTAGAACGCTGGCTTTTGACCTTAACAGTAATATGTGAGAAATCATAAAAATTAAAAAAAAAAAAAAACCAACAACCTCAGTTTACTTTCCAGGATATGCCACAAATGATATATCTACAAACCAGTTTTTCCCTTTTTATTTTATTTTTTGTTTGTTTGTTTTCAGGTGAGTGGGGGGAAATGGGAGAAACCATGTGGCAGCAGGGAGCAGGATATGAAATTAGAAATTAAATAGTTCCATAGATCCTTTCAGGTTTCTGGGCAGCTTAAAGGGTCCTTACTCACAGAGAGCATGCATTAGTGGTGTACTGGAGCCAGGAACCAGTTGTTAAATTCTAAGGAGTTTTGTCACCCAGTTATTAAACATAGCCATTATTAAAAATCAAAATGTACAAACTTGCAATTAAATACTATTAAAGAAAAAGGTAATAAAAACTCAAAACTCATCATTTCCTAATTTTTAAGTTATGCTTTAGTATTGTTAATTATTTAATTTATGCTTTTGAAGTTAGTTATATCTGTATCTGAAATATTCACAACGATGTGCCAATGCCCACCACTCCCAATTCTGTGCAGAGACTTCATGCTGGTGGCTTGATAAGCTTATGATTAACATTATGAGTACGTATTCTCTCTTAAAGAAGATAAAATTAAATATGGTGGGAGACCATGTGATTTAAAATCACTATTCTACGATCATTACTGACTTTCTGTCAGTCAGACACACTACTCTCCTAGTCACCTCAGGGTATTTGAGTTTGCTGCTGTATTTCCTCTGCTCTCCCCTCCACTGTGCATTTGGATGTCTTTTTTCCCACCAGAGTTTAGAAAACCCTTGTCTGATTATCCTATCTAAGGTGGCTCACCCTGTTCTGCCTGTTCCCTCACCTGACACGTTTGCCATTCCTTCACGTGGTCTTTCTTTTCCTTAGAGCCCTTACTACTCATTCAAAGTATATGGTTTATTTGTTTCTATGTTTACTGTCTTTCTTCCTTACAATGATATAAACTCCCCAAGGGGAGGAATCTTCCATTATCTTTTTATTTCTGGTTTTTCAATGCCTAAAAGAGGGCTAGGCACACAGTAGATGGCCAGTATATTTCTGTTTAAGAAATGATTTAATATTTGAGTAGACAATATCGATGAAAGTCATCTAATTTAAAATAGAGGTTTAGAGATAGTTAAAGTAATATTTGAATATGAGATAAAATGAAATCAGACTACTACCACTTGACAAAAAAGAGGCTCCAAGATACTGAGATAAGCTCTTACAAAGAGAACACTTTTTGGGGCGCCTGGGTGGCTCAGTTGTTAAACGTCTGCCTTTGGTTCGGGTCTTAATTCCAGGGTCCTGGGATCGAGCCCTACGTCGGGCTCCCTGCTCGGTGGGGAGTCTGCTTCTCCCTCTCCCTCTGCTTGCCTCTCTCTCTCTGTCAAATAAATAAATAAAATCTTAAAAAAGAAGAGGCTGACATGAGGTTCAATCTCACAACCCTGAGGCATGACCTGAGTTGAAATCAAGAGTCAGATGCTTAACCAACTGAGCCAGCCAGGTGCCCCTCACTGTTACATACTTATTGAAGAGCTATACATATATAACTTATAGGCTTGCTTGACTTTGAAGTCAAATATACTAGATATATTTAATCACCTCCCAGATCAAATAGGAATAAAGTGTTAAAAAAACCCACTTTTTGGGGGGGCGTGTCATTTATATACATAAAAAGATACTGAACTTTTGCTAAATTTCCTGAGGGATGGAATTTGGGAGTAGATTATGTCAAAATTCTAGTTAGAGATGGGATTTGTACATTACATTAATTATTCTGTACTTTTCTGTGGAAATAATCCCTCTCAAGCAACATAATTTACATGAATGAAGGAGAAGGTTTTATTTTAAGGGACAGCGGCATATTCAGATTTTTTTGTGGCAGTCCTCCAGCCACAGAAGCTAGCTGTCAAAAACTACTTTCTTTCTCAGAAGGCTTCTGTCAGGTGGAAGCTGAGGCTGCAGTTCTATTCCAAGCCAAACTTTGTACAATATGAGCAAATAAAATGCAAAAGAATATTTTCAGTGACTGATTGAGGGTAGCTACTTCTAATATTTAAGAGCCTAGTCAAATTTATTGTTACTTTTTAAAAAGTGTGATCAGGATGGATAGGTTATCTGTAATCCATAAAATACTGAAGTGTATGGTTCATAAACTGAGGAGTAAAGGGTAACAAGGATGTTGCTTAAAAGGAGTAATGTGGAAGTTGGCATATATTTGGGGGAAAGCACATTTATTTGTTATTTCATTCATTTATTCCACAGATAGTTTTTAAGCATTAATTATGGTGTTAGGCATTGGTTTAGGTGCTGGGAATACACGAGAGAAATACTTTCCATCTTTAAACAGTCTAATAGGGGAATAAAAACAAGGAAACAGGTTATTGCAACACAGTGTGATAAGTGGTAGGATGATAATGTTCAAGGCTTTTTAAGAGCACATGAAAGAGACAACTAACTCAGATTTATGACGTTTGAGAAGTTGATCATTTGATCATGATTGACCTTGTGGGTTAAGAAGTCTCTGACTGGTCTGCAAAGAATGAATTGAAGACAATGATGTGCTAACAAAAGTTTAAAAACTGGCTTTTCAGAGGAACAAACCCCTCAGATATGTGCCATTTGCCCATTTCTATGGTGTAAATATTTCCACTATGCTGACTTTAAAGCTACCAAGCCAGTAGACATGGTATGTTTGAAGTTACAAGAGAAAGAATAAATGACAGAAGAAGGCTCCTGGAAAATGAGATAAAGGTAGGTTCAAGATGAAAGGACGATGAATGGGTCCTCAACCAACCAAAGGGAATAAAAATAAGGATGTGGATCCAGGTATATTTTTTGTGGTTTATAGTTAGAGTTATGATTTACAGAAATAATTTGAAAATTTTTCTATCTACTGTTTTGATGGGGCCTGCTAAATTGTCCTCTGGTATTAATTTTCTTTTATTCTAATATATTAGTCATAGAGCCTCCCTTGCAATGGTCTTCCTTGCAGGTAATGTGGTTATGTGACTATATTTGGGCTAATGGGATATGACTGGGATGATGTGTATATTTTTTTTTAGGAAAGGTACAGTAAGTGGCTTACTCTGGATTACCCTTTCTCCTTCCACCTGACTGGGAAATGACTAAAATGGCATCCAGTCTTGGATAGTTTTCATCATGTGAGGGCATGAGCCAACCTGTCTGTCTGGGATCCTGGCTATCCTCCTGAGCAAAGCCCAGACTGCATTCCTATCTGCCTGTGTATGTTATGTCAGAAGAAAATAAGCATTTATCTTATTTAAGTACTGGGTTTTAGAGTCTCTTTGTTACAGTAGTTTAGACTGTACCCTGACTAGCACAGAGAGATTCTGTATTTTCTGTGAATGAGGAGACAAAATTATTTTCTAAGAATTTAGAGTTGGTTGGAAAGGGCATACAGTTTGAAAGGAGTGAAATTAGTTTAATAGCTAGGGGATGAGGGGTAGGATATAGAGATAGGCACTAGGAAAATATAGAAACATTACTTGCTAATCTTGAGGAATAGAAGACCACTGATCATGGAAAAAGGAAACGATATAAATATGAATTAACTAAATAAACTCAACAAAATAGGGGAAAGCCTAACAAACAGGTTTAATGTAGGCCATACAATTTCTATCAGAAATGTTCGCATTTCTCAGGCTTATAGTTAAAAACCATGTAATGATAGTAAAGATCAAAAGTATATTTTCAATGTTACATAATTATTTTTTTATTTTATATTTTGAGAGAGAGTGAGAGCGAGAACTGAAGCGAGCAAGGAGGTTTGGGAGGGGCAGAGGGTGAGGGAGAGAGGGACTCTTAAGCATGCTCCATGCCCAGTGCAGAGGCTGACATGGGGTTCGATCTCACAACCCTGAGACATGACCTGAGCTGAAATCGAGAGTCAGATGCTTACAGCTGAGCCAGCCAGGTGCCCCTCACTGTTACATACTTATTGAAGAGCTATACATATATAGCTTATAGGCTTGCTTGACTTTGAAGTCAAATATACTAGATATATTTAATCACCCCCAGATCAAATAGGAATAAAGTTTTAAGATCATTGAAATTAAGTAAGACAAAAAAAAATGCTTTACCCTTATCATGGGAAGCTTCCTGGAGGAGATGGCTTTTTAATTAAAACTCAAAATTCATGTATCTTTATACCTTAAAACAAGAGCCCATATTATTGATTTTAACCTTCTACTCTCACACACCTTTCCAAGAGGTAGTAAAATCATATTTGATTTTAGGATCTTTTAGGCCTAGATGGATATAGCACTCTAGTAGTCTTTCATAGAATGGTGAAACTTTTTGTGGTATTTAATGTTCTTTGGGTCTTTAAACATTTGATAAGCTGTGATTTTAAGTGTGATGTTCCCAGTGTGGACCACGTGGAAGTAAATACTTGGAATCACTCATTAGAAGTAGACTACATAATTTCCTTGTCATAGATTTCACTATTATTTTACCTGAAAGATGATGTATATTATTTTAAGTTGTGACCTTTATATTCTTCTTTATATTCTAGGAGTGGAACACCTAGTAGTCCTATGTGTTGCACAAAATTAGGTAGAATCTTATTCCCCTAGTAATTATGGGGGTAAGGGTTTTTACATTTCTGCTTATTTATCAGGCAGTGTAATTAGAAGTGATTCTTTAAGAATCCACCACAATCAGAATAAATCATATTTATCCTGTGAAAAAAACTGGTGCATGTTCATCCAGTGACCACAAAAAATTATTATCATAGATTTAATTTTCTTTGTTTTAATCAAGATCCTTTGTTTTCATAAAGTGGGGACAGTTTATAATGCCAGTGAAAGCAGTTTTGAAGATGGATAAGGTGTGTTTGTCCATGTAAAGCCTTGAAGCTTGGTGTTCACTGGAAAAATGTTTTAATTTGGGAGACAAAGCCCTAAGCCAAATTCCTTATTATCCACAATTTAATTGAGAAAATTGCTTAACCTCAGTCTTTCTGTCAAGTTTGATTGAGAGTTAACTACTAGCTGGAGGTGCACTGGAATGCTGGGTACCTTAAAATATCTTGAGACTTCCTTAAGAGAGGTGATATGTATGTAACAGGGACAGAAAATATTAATGTGTGAGGAGAAATGCTTTTCTCTGTTCTCCTGCCTAACCAATTTACTATGCAGATTGGCATAATCTTTAGAGGCTGAACAGTAGAAGCACAAATGGGTATTTGCATGAAGATACTGTCTTGAGAGAAAAAGTGAATAGCAAAGGATAAAAAGGAAGAGGGAAAGGAAAGGGAAAGTCTCATCAAGAGACAGATGGAAGAAAATTTAGGGAAGAGAGTTGAAAGTGGGAGTGGAGAAAATTGGAAATCAGTAGGAATGAGGAAAGAATACGATTTTAAAGAAATGGGTTATAAATTAGATTTTCTTTAATAATTTTCAAGAGGTACACCTAGGAGTTAGAATTACTTTTTTAAAAAGAATTAAAAAATGATTTCTTTAAAAACACAAATGCTTTGAGAATAACATATCAAAATGAATAAATGGGAACATTAGTAAGTTGCCATGCAGTAGTGTGAAGGGGTTTTCAATTGGACCTTTTTTTATGTCCAGTTAAGCAACATATAGTACATCATTAGTTTTTGAGAATTACTTTTAAATTACCTTTGGTTGCTGCATTTTGTTACTTTGAATACAACACTTTTCACCAAGTATTTGAGTTGTATGTAAAAACCACAAAAATGATAAATTAGCTCTGTATTTTGAAATACTTTAGATTAGTGCTTTATGAAAATCAAATATGATGAAGACAAAAACTTTCAAACAATATTAATATCTGATTGCTAAGAGAGTCAGACTTGGTGACTCTTGGTAAGAAGTCAAATTCTCTGGACATCGTAAACAAACTACAAAATTGTATTGGTTTCTCCTAAAATATTTTATCAACCTTGTGACCACAAACCAGTTAATATCTATGCTGTAAAAGTACAAATGAAACATATTTACTATTTTCCCTTGCTTGATTTTATTGACAGGACTTTAGAAAAGTATGAAATGTGAACTGTTATTTTGAGAATTTTTTGGATTTTGCTAATAGGTGCGGCTTATATCTTGGCTTTATTAACTGCTCAGGCCCTGGGCAAGATAAAATTCTGCATCACATAGCTTTTATTTTCCTTTTATTACAGTGGAGCTTCTGGTTTCCCTAAAGCAAGAATGCTGGTGTGTACCCTATATTAAATAGAAACTGTAGATTTAAAAACATTTCAATAGGAAAACCCAAAACTCTCCACCCCAAAACTGCTAGAACTCATACAGGAATTCAGTAAAGTGGCAGGATATAAAATCATTGCACAGAAGTCAGTGGCATTCTTATACACCAACAACAAAACAGAAGACAGAGAAATTAAGGAGTCGATCCCTTTTACAATTGCACCCAAAACCATAAGATACCTAGGAATAAATCTAACCAAAGAGGTAAAGAATCTGTACTCAGAAAACTATAAACTACTCATGAAAGAAATTGAGAAAGACACAAAGAAATGGAAAAACGTTCCATGCTCATGGATTGGAAGAACAAATACTGTGAAGACGTCAATGCTACCTAGAGCAATCTACACATTCAATGCAATCCCTATCAAAATACCATCCGCTTTTCCCAAAGAAATGGAACAAATAATCCTAAAATTTGTATGGAACCAGAAAAGACCCCGAATAGTCAGAGGAATGTTGAAAAAGAAAAGCAAAGCTGGTGACAATTCCAGACTTCAAGCTCTATTACAAAGCTGTAATCACCAGGACAGTATGATACTGGCACAAAGGTAGACACATAGATGAATGGAACAGAATAGAGAGCCCAGAGATGGACCCTCAACTCTATGGTCAACTCATCTTTGACAAAGCAGGAAAGAAGGTCCAATGGAAAAAAGACAGTCTTTTCAACAAATGGTGTTGGGAGAATGGGACAGTCACATGCAGAAGAATGAAACTGGACCATTTCCTTACACCACACACAAAAATAGACTCAAAATGGTTGAAAGACCTAAATGTGAGGCAGGAGTCCATCAGAACCCTAAAGGAGAACACAGGCAGCAACCTCTTCAACCTCAGCTGCAGCAACTTCTTCCTAGAAACATCGCCATAGGCAAGGGAGCAAGGGCAAAAATGAACTATTGGGAGTTCATCAAGATAAAAAGCTTTTGCACAACAAAGGAAATAGTCCACAAAACCAAAAGACAACTGACAGAATGGGAGAAGATATTTGCAAATGACATGTCAGATAAAGGACTTATCTATATCTTATCTCCAAAATCTATAAAGAACTTAATCAAACTCAACACCCAAAGAAAAAATGATCCAATCAAGAAATGGGCAGAAGACATGAACAGACGTTTTTCCAAAGAAGACATCCAAATGGCCAACAGACACATGAAAAAATGCTCAACATCGCTTGGTATCAGGGAAATCCAAATCAAAACCTCAGTGAGATACCACCTCACACCAGTCAGAATGGCTAAAATTAACAAGTCAGGAAACGACAGATGTTGGCGAGGATGTGGAGAAAGGGGAACCCTCCTACACTGTTGGTGGGAAGGCAAGCTGGTGCAGCCACTCTGGAAAACAGTATGGAGGTTCCTCAAAAAGTTGAAAATAGAGCTACCCTACAACCCAGCAATTGCTCTACTGGGTATTTACCCCAAAGATACAAATGTAGTGATCCGAAGAGGCATGTGCACCCCCAATGTTTATAGCAGCAATATCCACAATAGGCAAACTATGGAAAGAGCCCAGATGTCCATTGACAGATGAATGGATAAAGAAGATTTGGTACACACACACACACACACACACACACACACACACACACACACACACACACACACACACTGGAATATTATGCAGCCATCAAAAGGAACGAAATCTTGCCATTTGCAACAATGTGGATGGAACTGGAGGGTATTATGCTGAGTGAAATAAGTTAATCAGAGAAAGACATGTATCATATGATCTCACTGATATGAGGAATTTTTAATCTCAGGAAACAAACTGAGGGTTGCTGGAGTGGTGGGGGTTGGGAGGCATGGGGTGCCTGGGTGATAGACATTGGGGAGGGTATGTGCTATGGTGAGCGCTGTGAATCATGTAAGACTGTTGAATCACAGACCTGTACCTCTGAAACAAATAATACATTATATGTTAAAAAAGAAAAAAGAAGAAGATAGTAGGAAGGGAAAAATGAAGAGGGGGAAATTGGAGGGAGAGATGAATCATGAGAGACTATGGACTCAGAAACAAACTGAGGGTTCCAGAGGGGAGGGGGGTGGGGGGATGGGTTAGCCTGGTGATGGGTATTAAAGAGGGCATGTATTGAATGGAGCCCTGGGTGTTATACACAAACAATGAATCATGGAATACTACATCAAAAACTAAAGATGTAATGTATGGTGATTAACATAACATAATAAAAAAATGCAAAAAAATAAAAAGGAATGAAGGGAGGTCAGGAGCTTGATGGTTTAATGGTAACATATAGTATGTTAATACTCTTAGTTTTTTTTTAATTTAAATTCAATTAGCCAATGTATAGTACATCATTAGTTTTTACTCTGCTTAGTTTTGTACTGTGAAAGTAATAAATGATTTTAAACCAATTAATTATAAGGAAGCACACATAAAAAAAATTCAATAGAATAATGAAGATTCCATACTTAGATATGTTAAAGTGTTAGGTTTCTCTTGGTTATTTTATTTTATAGAAATTTTTAAAGCCCTGAAAAATAACATTGTGGTATATTTATTTAAAAGAGGGCTGCCATAGACCTACTATTCAGGAGGGCAACTGTACATTTTGTGGATCGCTGCTAAAGTGAATTTCTAGGTAAAAGATCAAATCATTTGCCAATATTAGTACATTTCACAAGAGAAGCAGGTGATGCAATTTGCTCAATATGCATGTTTGGCCCCAGGATGTGTGAGACCTCCTAAGCTTAAGCCATCCAGCAAATACCCTCAGAAAAGGTGGAATTGAGACAGAAGCAAATGGCAGAAGTGGTTTGCCGTCTCAGACCTATGAACCATTTTAGCCCACTTCTGTTTGGACTACTCTTGTATAGACGTGAGCTACACTGAAACAACATCAACAATAATGAAAAGTGGCAAAGTAAAAGAAAGCATTTTTAAGTGCTGGTTAGGTATATTGTGTTCTTATGTTTCTCACCCAAAATCTTTAACTTAAAATTTAATAATTAATATAAATGTGTGGAAAAAATAAACTTCAAGCTCTATTTCATACTATACAGAAATTAATTTAGGGTGGATTAGAGATTTAAACATATAAGCTAAAGCCATATAACTTCTGGACAAAATTAAAAATATATTTTACACTTTAGAGTATGTAAAACTTCTTGGGAACCAGAAACCATTAATTATAAAATAAAAAATATGATAGGGCACCTGGGTGGCTCAATCAGTTAAGTGTCTGCCTTTGGTTCATGTCACGATCCTAGAGTCCTGGGATCGAGCCCCATGTCAGGCTCCCGGCTCAGCAGGGAGTCTACTTCTCCCTCTCCCTCCGCTCCTCCCCCTGCTCCTTCTCTCTCTCTCTCACTTACACTCTCTCTTTCAAATAAATAAATAAAATCTTTAAAAAATATGATAAAAATAAGAAGGTAAATTCCTCTTGTTCAAAAACAGTGCTAGGAAGGAGAAAAGATAAGCCATATATTGGAATTAAATATTTGAATATAGACTCTAACAAAGAACTTGTTCTCAGAAACATACAACATACAATATAGTGATTCAGCCTCTCTATATGTTATGTTATGCTAAGCTCACCAAAAGTGTCATCTGTCACCATACAACACTACTACAATACCATTAACTGTATTCCCTCTGCTGTACCGTTTATTCTTGTGACTTTTTCATTCCATAACTGCAAGCCTGGATCTCCTACTCCCCTTCACCCATTTTGCCCATCCCTTCACCCCCTTCTCTCTGTCAAGCATCAATTTGTATGCTGTATTTATAGGTCTGATTCTGCTTTTTATTTGTTTATTCATTTGTCTTGTTTTTTAGATTCCATTCCATATTAGTAATATTATATGGCATTTATCTTTCTCAGTCTGGCTTCACTTAGCATAGTACCCTCTAGTTCCATCTACATTGTTGCAAATGGCAAGATCTCATCCTTTTTTATGGCTGCATAATATTCCTCTGTGTGTGTGTGTGTGTGTGTGTGTGTGTGTGTGTGTGTGTGTGTGTGTGTTCCATATCTATTTTATGGATAGATATGGAAATACATTTCCACGACTATTTATTTTATTTATTTATTTTAAAGTATTTTATTTATTCATTTGAGAGAGACAGACAGAGAGAGCATGAGCAGGGGAGAGAGGCAGAGACAGAGGGAAAAGCAGACTCCCTGCTGAGCTGGGAGCCCAATGTGGGCTCAATCCCAGGACCTTGGGATTAGGACCTGAGCTAAAGGCAGACACTTAACCATCTGTGCCACCCAGGCACCCTATATCCTGGCTATTTGAAATAATTCTGCAATAAACATAGGGGTGCATATCTCTTTTCAAATTGGTATTTTTGTTTTCTTTGGGTAAATATCCAACAGTGGAATTATTGGATCATATGGCATTTCTATATTTTTAATTTTTTGAGGAAACTCCATACTGTTTTCCACAGGGGCTGCACCAATTTACATTCCCACCAACCATGTGTGAGGGTTCCTTTTTTGCCACATATTTGCCAACACTTGTTATTTCTTGTCTTTTTTATTCTAGCCATCCTGACAGATGTGAGGTGATATCTCATTGTGGTTTTGATTTGCATTTCTCTGATGATTATTCATGTTGAACATTTTTTCATGTGTCTTTTGGCCATCTGTATGTCCTCTTTGGAGAAATGTCTTTTCAGGTCTACTGCCCATTTATTAATGGGATTGTTTGTTTGGTTCATTGGTTTTTTTGATGTTTAGTTGTGTGAGTTCTTTATATATTTTGAATATTAATCCCTTTATTGGTTGTATCATTTGTAATATTAACCCCTTTAGTGGTTATATATTTGCAAATACCTTCACCCATTCAGTAGGTGGGCTTTTTGTTTTGTTGATTTCCTCTGTTGTGCAAAAGCTTTTTATTTTGCCCCAATAGTTTATTTTTGATTTTATTTCCCTTGCCTTAGGAGACCTATCTAGAAAATATGTTGCTATGGCCAGTGTCAGAGAAATTATTGCCTATATTCTTTTCTAGGATGTTTAGGATTTCAGATCTCACATTTAGGTCCTCAGTGCACTTTGAGTTTATTTTTGTGTATTAGAAAGTGGTACAGTTTCATTCTTTTGCATGTAACTGACAGTTTTCCCAACATCATTTGTTGAAGAGACTCTTTCCCCCCATTTTATATTCTTGTCTCCTTTGTCAAAGATTAATTGACCATATATGTGTGGGTTTATTTCTGGGCTCTATTCTGTTCTTTTGATCTATGTGTCTACTTTTGTGCCAGTGCCATACTGTTTTGATTACTACAGCTTTGCGCTATATCTTGAAATCTAGAATTGTGATACCTCTGGCTTTGTTCTTTGTTCTCAAGATTGCTTTGGCTATTTGGGATCGTCTGTGGTTCCATACAACTTTTAGTATTATCTTATAGTTCTGTGAAAAATGTTGTTGGTATTTCAGTTGGGATTGCTTTGAATCTATAGATTGCTTTGGTTCCCAAAATATATATATTTCTTTTTTGCCTTTTGTTTTTTCTTTTCAAATTTTGTTTAAATCTAACTAACCTGTTAGTTCACACACAGTGCTGTATTGGTTTCAGGAGTAGCATTCAGTGATTCATCACTTCCATGCATCACCCAGTGCTCATCACAACAAGTGCCCTCCTGACACCTATTACCCATCTAGCCCATATCCTACCCGCCTCCCTCCATCCACCCTCAGTTTGTTCTCTATCTTTAAGAGTCTCTTATGGTTTGTTTCCCTCTCTCTCTTTTTTTTTTATTTTTATTTTTAAAGATTTTATTTATTTTTTTGTCAGAGAGAGAGAGCACAAGCAGGGGGAGCAGCAGGCAAAGCAGGTAGAGGGAGAAGCAGGCTCTCTGCCAAGCTGGGATCCCAATGTGGGACTTGATCCCAGGACCCTGGGATCATGACCTGAGCCGAAGGCAGATGCTTAACTGACTGAGCCACCCAGGCGTCCCTCCCTCTCTCTTTTTTTCTTTTTTCCCCCCTTCCCATATGTTCATCTGTTTTGTTTCTTAAATTCCACATATGAGTGAAATCATAGGTATTTGTCTTTCTCTGACTTATTTCACTTAGCATAATACACTTTAGCTTCATGCATGACATTGCAAATGGCAAGATTTCATTCTTTTTGATGGCTAAGTAATATTCCATTGCATATATACACCACATCCATCCCAGAATATATATATTTTTATTTTTTTAAGATTTTTTATTTATTTATTTGAGAGAGAGAGAGAATGAGAGATAGAAAGCACTAGAGGGAAGAGGGTCAGAGGGAGAAGCAGACTCCCTGCTGAGCAGGAAGCCCGATGTGGGACTCGATCCCGGGACTCCAGGATCATGACCTGAGCCGGAGGCAGTCGCTTAACCAACTGAGCCACCCAGGTGCCCGATATTTTTAAAATTTCTATGAATCAATAATAAAATGACAAATGAGCCAGTTGAAGAAATTGGGCAAAATATTTAAACAAACACTTCACAAAAGAAGACATAGGAAGGGCCAAAAAGCACTTGAAAGGCATCAACATTATTAGTCATCAGAGAAATGCAAATTAAAACCACAATGAAATACCATATTTTACCCACTAGGATGTCCCCTATACCAAATGGTGATATGTGGAGCAACTAGACCTTACACCTATTGCCAAAGAGGACAAAATGGTACAACTACTTCAGAAAGCAGTTTGGCAGTTTCTTTTTCTTTTCTTCTTCTTCTTCTTCTTCTTTTTTTTTTAAGATTTATTTATTTGAGAGAGAGAGATTGTGTGCACGAGTGAGTTGAGTAGGGTCAGAGGGAGAGGTAGAGAATCCCAAGCAGACTCCCTGTTGAGCATGGAGCCCCACATGGGGCTCAATCTCATGACCCTGAGATCATGACCTGAGCCAAAACCAAGAGTAGGATGCTTAACTGACTGAGCCACCCAGGTGCCCCAGTTTGGTAGTTTCTTAAAAAGTTAACATATGCCTACCTATGACCCTGTCATTCCACTCCTAGATCTTTATTTACCCAAGAGAAATGAAAGCATATTTCCATAAAAAGACTTGTACTTGAATGTTCATGGCAATTTTATTCATAATTGCCCCAACCTGGAAACACCTCCCAAATTTCAACAACAGGTGAACAAATAAATCAATTGCAGTATATTCATTCAGAGAAATAATACCCATAATAGAAAAGAATATTGATGCATGATACAACATACATGAACTTAAAAACGTCATTCTGAGAAAAATCAACCAGGCACAGACAATTAGATGCAGCATGATTGCATTTTATAGAGTGCAAGAACAGGCAAAACTAATCTATGGCAATAGAATTCAACACCAGTTGCTTATGGGATGTGAGGATGGTCTAGAAGTGACACAAGGACTTTCTGTGGTGATAGACATGTTTGATGTTTTTATGGGGTTAGTGGCTGCAGAGTGTATATATGTATCAGAAATCATCAAATTATACATTTAAGATTTGTGCATCTCACTATCTATTGATTTTATCTCAATTAAAATTTTAATTCTTAATTATTATAGTGTATCCTAAATGGTACAGGTGGTAGTTCAAAGGAGTTAAATATAAATGACATCTTTATCTTAATGGCAAAGGTAAACAAAAGGCATTTGATTTATCTTCTACTGTTTTATCAGTAGGAGTCAAAGAATATAAGCTTTGGGACTTCCTAGGACCTGGCTTTCCCCTCTAAATTTCATGTGTTTTACAACTATCTGGATTCTAGAAATTTTAAATTAGTTTTTATATTCTTCTGCACACAAAGTTCTAGTTATACTGCACTATGACAATAATTGCCTTCCTAAATTTTTTAAGATTTTATTTATTTATTTATTTGAGAGAGCGAGAATGAGAGAGAGAGAGAGAGAGAGAGAGAGAGCTCGCTCATATGAGAGGAGGAAGGGTCAGAGGGAGAAGCAGACTCCCTGCCGAGCAGGGAGCCCAATGCAGGACTCGATCCCGGGACTCCAGGATCATGACCTGAGCTGAAGGCAGTCGTTTAACCGACTGAGCCACCCAGGCACCCCGCCTTCCTAAATTTTTGATAGTAATTATAAAGTTTATAATGGTAATCTGCACATTTCACAATTAGTATTCACTGATTTTTGTTCGTCTCTCACTTTCTGTTTGAGGCAAAGAGTAAGTAAAAATTATCTCCTAAGATTTTACTAAAATGTTGAGTGCCTGAAATCAAATTAATCTCTTCATTTCATGTGTCAGAATGATGAGCAAATTTTGAACAGTAAGATCCCAAATTTCTAGTTGGAATTAGAAATGTTAGAATTTTGCATTCAATTTCCATACCTAAATGGATGCACAATAAATTGATTCATGTAATACTTTTAAAATACTTTTTATTTTTTCAATTAAGGTGTTTAAGTTAATATCTACATTTTTTCTTATTTGAAATTGTAAACCCTCTCTTATATATTGATGTTATATCTACAAAATACTCTTCATCGTCTTTGAATTATAATATGCAATTATTCAGAAAATAGTCACAGGATAACATATTTTACTTTAAAAAATAAATTACTAAGATTTTTAAAATTTAGGCCAGCTCACCATAGAAATGTATTTTAATCAGAATTTTCTTATTAAATATTTTCACTACTATTATACAGGAACCTTGAATATTATATGACCTTAAGAACTGATGACGAATGTTGAATTTTGTGTATTAGGATGAGGCTTAATTACTTTTTTATAATTTCTATTTTGGTTATCTAGGAATTTATTATTGATCTGACTGTGGCTGGGTTTGGCTGACTGTGGGAGCAAGGCATAGAGTATTTGAAGTGGAAGTGCTCTCCAAATGGGAATAGAGAAAGGGAGGAAAAGTGAATATTGAATTAATAAATGAAGTGGGCTGCACTGAGGTGAGAGAGTAGATACAGAGATATGAGGCCTTGAGTGCTAAGACAAAATGTACAGACTCAGTATGCTCACAGGCACTTTAAGCACTTTCTGAATTGAATTATTAAAACCTAGGAATTTAGAGGAAGAACTTAAGGAGTGTAGCGAGGTAGTCATGGTGATAAAAAGGGAAGATTTTAGAAGATGCAGTTTGAATTAACTGTAAGGAGAGATTTAAAGCAATGAAGCCAGCAAAGAGAAATTTGAATTTGTTAAAATGACAAGAACCAAATACATTAAGGTGTTCAGGCATACGTCATAATGACAGGGCAATGTACTCACGAAATAGCCTAATAGCTCACTCTCGTAGACTGGCGGGTTCTAATGATATATGTAGTTTATGTTCAGGAAGCCTGGAGAGGAACACAGAGAATATGGCATTACATTGCAATAATTTGTTTACTTTTTATCTCATAGTATAGGAATTACTTTTACCTTTTATAGCCTTCATACATATTTTTTCAAAGATTTTATTTATTTATTTTAGAGAGAGAGTGCACGTGAGCGGGGTGAGGAGCAGAGAGAGAGGGACAAGTAGACCCTGCACTGAGTGCCGAGCCCAATGCGGGGCTTGATCCCACAGCCCTGAGTCGTGACCTGAGCCGAAACCAAGAGTCGGATGCTTAACCAACTGAGCCACTCAGGTGCCCCCAGCCTTTATATTTTGAACAGAAAAAGGTGCATCCTAGCCATTTAATAAATGTTGGTAGACATTATGAAGTAAGTAATGAAATCATTACTGTATATATTATACCATGTACCATGAACTATTCTAGACACTGGGCACATAATGGAGAATAGCATAGAAATAGTCATAAAGATTTTACATTTTCCTGGGGGGGTGAGAGAGTGGAGGAGACAATTATATGTAGTTCATTCATTCATTTATTCATTTACATACAGGTAATTCCTAGAAAGCATTTAAAAATGGGGTAATATATAGTAAAGGGGAGGAATAGATCAGTGGCTAGTGAGAACGGTCAGAGAAGGCCTCTGGGAGGATATGATGCTTTAATTAAGACCTGAATTGTGAGATGGAGGGAGCCATATGTAGACCTGGGGAAAGAGTATTTCAAGGAAGAAGGAACTTCAAAAGCAAATAAGCAATGGTGATGAGCTTTGCTTGTTCAAGAGAAAGAAAGAAGGACAGCCAGACCGGGTTATAGTAAGCAGTGGAGGATGGAGAGACATGAGGCCAGAGAGGCAACCAGAGGCCATTGATGTACAGCCTGTGGGTTGTGGTGAGGATTTTATATTTCATTCCAGTTGTAATGGGAGCCAGGGAGATGGGGGAGTGGTGCGTTCTGATTTATGCTTTAGAAGGATCACTTTGGCTGCTGTGTGATATCAAGACTGCAGGTTGAGAGCAACTATGAAGCTATTGCAATTGTTCATGTGAAAGATTCTGAAGGTTTGGAATAGAGCTGTGGCAGTAAAAATGGAGCAAAAGTGGCCTGATTTGGGACCTATTTGGTAGTGGAGTGGGCATGAATTCCAAAGAATTGTATGTGGAATATGAAGGGAAGATGCAGGACTGAGGAGGACACATGGGCTTTCCACTTGGGCAATTGGGAAGATAGAGCAGCTACGTAGAGAGTTGGCAAAAATTTGGTGAAGGGAGTAATGGTGTGTGTGTGTGTGTGTGTGTGTGTGTGTGTGTGTGTGTGTGTGTGAATAGTTTTATTTTGACCATGTTGTTTCAATGAATGAATTTCGATAAGTTTTTCCTGAGCACATCTTACATTCCAGCCACTGTTCTACATGCTGGGAAAACAGAAAAAAAGAAAATAGAAACTCATCTTCAAAAGGCTGACATTATAATTGAGAGAGACAAACAACAAATAAGTAAATATATACTCTAGTTCATTAGATGTTGATAATGTCTGTGGATAAATATAAAAACATAAGTGGGGGGTAAGTGCTGAAGGTGGAGGTAGGCTTGCTATTTTTAAAGTATGGTCATGGAGGGCCATTTTATTTTATTATTTTTTTTAAAGATTTTATTTATTTGAGAGAGAGAGAGAATGAGATAGAGAGAGAGAGCATGAGAGGGGGGAGGGTCAGAGGGAGAAGCAGACTCCCCGCCGAGCAGGGAGCCCGATGCGGGACTCGATCCCGGGACTCCAGGATCATGACCTGAGCCGAAGGCAGTTGCCTAACCGACTGAGCCACCCAGGCGCCCCATGGAGGGCCATTTTAATAAGGTGACATTTGACCAGAGGTTTGAAGAAAGTGAGGGTACCAGGTATGCGGATATCTAGGAAAAGGAGCTTCAGGTAGAGGGAACAACAAGTTTCCTTGCTTGCTCCTTCACCTGCCATGAAGCAGCTATACGTTGGTCTTATTAGAGGATCAGCAAGGAGATCAGTGTGGAGTGAACTGGGGATGGAGGAATGATAGCAGATTATTCCAGGAGAAGCAGGGCACCAAATGATATAGGATGTTGTGAACCATTGTAAGGAATTTGCTTTTTACTCTGGGTGAGAAGCCAATGGTGGATTTTGAACAGAGGGATTGATTTTCTTTCTTTCTTTCTTTTTTTTGGGGGGGGGGAGGGAGCACAGGCAGGGGCAGGAGGGGCAGAGGGAAAGGGAGAGAGAGAATCTTAAGCAGGCTCCATTCCTAGTGTAGAGTCTGACATGGGTCTTGATCTCATGATCCTGAGATCATGACCTGAGCTGAAATCAAAAGTCAGACGCTTAACCGACTGAGCCACCCAGGCGCCCTGAGGAATTCATCTTTTTTAAACAACATCTCTTCAGTTGTTGTGTTGTATGTAGTCCCCAGTGAGGCAAGGACTAAGGGAAAGAGATGAGTTAGGAGGCTATTTTGATCATTTAGCCTTGAAATATTGGTGTTTTCGATCAGGATGGTAGTAGTGAGGAGGATAGTAGGTGATTGAATTCTGGATATATAGTGAAAGCAGAGCAGATAGGATTTGCTGACAGATTGGATTTGGGGTATTAAAAGAGGAGAATCAATGATGGCTGCAAGATTTTGGAAGGATGGAATTGATATTTATGGAAATGGAGGAATGCCTCAGGATGGCTATGTTCTTAGGAGAAAAACAAGTATTCATTTCTGGGCATTTTAATTTTGAGACATTTATTAGATATGTAAGTAGTGATATGGAGTATACACACACACACACACACACACGTGCATGTGCGTGCACAGGGCTTCAGTGGAGAAATCCTAACTATAGATATAAATTTGGGAGTGGTTAGCATTAGATGATATTCAAAGAGACAAAATGTGATAACTTAGGGAAGGAAAGGAGGAGAGAAAAGATCTGGGGACTGAAGTCTGGACACTTCAACCTTTGGAAGTCTGGAGGTGTTGAGACTGAGAAGGAGAGACCAGGTGGACAGAGAACTCGGAGACTAAGTGAAGAAATTCTTTCAAAAAGGAGAGAATGGTTAACTGTGTCATATGAGACCAGGAGATCAAGAATGTTTGGGGTCTGAAATTTTATCATTGGATTTGGCAACATGGAAGTCATCAAAATTTGACAAGATCTGTTTCAGTGGGTGGTAAGGGCAAAAGGCTAACTAGAATGGATCCAAGAGAGAAGGACAAAAAGGAATTTGAAAACAACAAATGTAGAGTTTGTTGTGAAAGGATACAGAGAAATGGGATATAGCTTGAATGGGACATGGGTTCAACAGAAGCTATTTTGGTTTTTTTTTTTAGATTTATTTATTATATTTTTGAGGGGCGGGGAGCGAGCAGGAGGGGCAGAGGGAGAGGGAGTGAGAATCTGAAGCAGACTCCACACTCAGTGCAGAGCCCAACACAAAGTGTATACATGACCCTGAGATCACGGCCTGAGCCAAAACCAAGAGTCGGACACTCAACTGACGGAGCCAACGAGGCACCCCTCAACAGAAGCTTTTGTTCTCTCTCTTTTTTTAAGATGAGTGATGTATACGCATCCGTATGCTGGTGACAATGATTTAGCAGAATGTGATAACTTGCTGTAGGAAAGACTTTGAGAAAATGAGAGCTATTAGAGCAAGTGCTAGAGCATAAGAGAGAGAGGGTTGGTTGGCAAAGATCTGAGCAGCAACAGTACTTGCAGTACAGTGGACCAAAAGGCAAAGAGAATAAGAATTGATGATAGAAAGATGAAGAAGAAAACATTTTGAATTATGATGTAAGGTTATCAGGTTATAGTGGAGCAGAAGAGGTTTTTGAAGATTTCAGGACAGCAAGAAGGATTGAAATGGAACAGCCATTTGTGATCATGGGATTCAAATTTCTGAGGGAAGAACCATGGATTATTTGTAGCAATGTTGAGAAATGTGGACTCAAATTTGAAGTGAGAGTAATCATGATGGTTAGGATTTTCTCCAGGTTCTGGCAAGAATAATTGGGTAGTTGTTTTTAACAAGGGCCAGGGTTTCTCTATGCAGATATGATGAAGGAAGAGCTTACCCCATTTTAGTAAATAGCAACTCCATTATTCCATAACCTTGGAGCCATGGTTGATTCTTCTCCCTTTTTTTTTGCACCTCAAATCCAATCTATCAGAGAGCAATTATAGTGCTAGACCATGGCTGAGATGCTGAATAAAAAGGAAGCAGGATTGTTTGGAGTCGGGAGTTGGAAATGAAAAGTGGTAGGGGGAGTGGATTGGAGATTCCCTAGTGAGGATGGTAAAATAGTGGTATGGATTGCTAGATGAGTGATTTGGATGCAAAGCAGGTATTTTGAAATTGAGATTTGAAGGTGCTGCAATTATCAATGATGGTTAAAATTTGCAAGTAGAACCATGTGAAATTGGAAAAAAAAAGTCATCAGAGCTAAGGTGGTTAAGGAACTGAGAGGCCAGCGTATTTGTTGGATGTTGAAGGATCAATGATAAGACAGTAGAAGAGAGAAAAGACAAGTTAGGTGTTAAGGTCATTAACAAATAAAAGAGAGTCACTAGGAGGTGGATTCATGGCATCAAAAAGGAATGAGTGGTAAACTCCAATGAAACAAGCTTCACACGATTTAGGATTTGAAAGATAAACTCTTTGGAGAAGGCATTGGAGAGGAACAAACTAACTCTACTTGAAATCTCTGAGATGTGTGGGATGTGAAACAAACGATAGTTACCACTTGAAAGCATTGTAAAGGCAAATCAGATGTTGGTTATAACAAGAAGGTAAGAAGTAATTTGAGGACACAGGTGGGGGAGTTTGCTGATGAAAGACTGCAAATTCCAGAGAGCAAGATGGAAGAGCACAGGAGAGTGGGAACAAATTAGGGCATGTCCAGAGCAATATGGGGGTCCCTCTCCCTGGAAAAACAGATAGTTTGGCAGGCTAGGACTTCTGATGATGATGGAGGGGAAAGGCAGGGTGAAGACGGGATGAGACTAATCCTGTAAGCCTCCAAGCAAGAAGGATCTGAAGACCTTCAAGTGGCTGACTCTTCCTTGAGGGAAGGAGGTAGCTTATGAGAATTCAGATGTTGGGATGGCTTGAGATATTGGGAAGAAGGAAAAGGATATGATGGGAATAATTACATTTGTGTGGCTTTTGGTTCAGAAGCCTGCTTAGAATTTTTCTTTTGTCTACTTATCTAGAAATTAAAGGAGGGCAATTTTATTTTTGCAGAAGCAAATTAAAGCATTTGGGGGAAATCTATGCTAAAACAATAACTACTATAAGCTTTTTCATTCAGGACATTTATTTTGTAGCTATTAATCCATTTCCAAATGATTGTGTACATTTACATTTGAATTACATACCTGTTAATTTGTTTCATCTACTCACTCAGCATAGAAGCTTGAGCTGGAGACCAAAGTGATCCAAATAGCTTGGCTCCTCAAATAAACCTGAACTCATATATAAAAGAAAATACAGTACACGAATACATACCCATACCATCAAAGATGGATTTGATCAGGGTTGAAATGAAAAAGCTTATCATTTTGGAAGAACACATACTATCTTTTACATTGTTGTGTTTTTAATATTTTGCACTGTCTAGTCCTGATGATACAGATGCAGATTTAGTAATCAATTCAAAGCTCAAGAAGATTAAGTGAATTTCAGAGTTGCAAACAGAATGAAGCTTCTCAAAATCCTGGTTCATTTAAGATTTACCAAGATATTATTAATGCACATTCATCATCCAGGGATGAAATACATAATCCTTTTCTGTTATTTTTTTTTACAAGATTTGAATGGATATTTACATTATGTGTGCTAATTAACACTCCAATTGACTTGGGATAGTAGAGAAAGTAGGAAATGTCTATTTGATTTAGAAGATGCCCCATAACCTCTGTTTCCAAATGTCTCTGACATCATCAGCCTGTGAGTACAAATAGGACCAAATTATAACAGTCAAATGCTTGTCATTATTGCTAGTTACTGTTCTAACCATTTGCATATATGAATCCTTGAAACCTCACAGCAATACTGTGAAGTAGAGATTATTATTACTTCCATTTTATAGATGAGAAAACTTTGGCACTGATCATTAAATAACTTGCCCAAGATCATAAAGCTATTAAGTGGTACGTCAACATTTGAAACCAGGGACTGACTCCAGAACCCAAAATCTTATTAATGTGTTATATTATTTCATACCATGGGAGCTCTCAGCTCCTTACCTGCTGAAACCGGGCCTCATCTTCCATTTACCAGATACCTCTCCTCTTTCCCTTGGTGTTTCTTATACCTAGCAAGCATTTCAGGGAAGTTCCAAAAAGTTCCTCACATGTTCTCTTGAACTAATCTGCCAACCCAGTTTACAGAATTTCTGCCAATTGCTCTTTTCTTGATTTCACCGTCCCCTATCCATATCTCTACTTATGAAGCAGCCTTGTTGTCAGATGTGAAAATGTTGAGGTCTGTGTTACAGGTGCTATCCCTTGCTGCTTGGAAAACTATCAGTCCTCAAGGTCAGGCCAGGTGTGAAGGTCAGATGCAGAAGTGGATAATGAACCTTGCCTCAGCTCTGGTTGTCACCTCAACACTGTAACAGAACTGCTTGTGGATAGCATTCCACCCAAAAAAACACTATTGAAAATAATTTCTGCAGTTTCTGTCTCTAACGTATCTGTCAGTTTGTGCTCCACATATCCTAAGGGTTTGAATGAGAACAGAAGCATTCTCTTGTTCTTTACATCTATTCTTCTTCAGTGCCCATGGTGCCAGAAACAAAACAAAATGAAATGAAAAACCTAAATGGGTTCCTCTCTGTCACCAAAGCCAATGCATTTCAAGTTATGTCAGTGGATACTCACTGGGGCCACCTATGCGTTCCATACCCTGGCAGGCTGCCTTTGGGTTTAATAAGGACTTTGAATTCACATACTTCATAACCATTTTTTTTTAGGTTGTTGGGTAAAGGAATGTTTCTGAACAGGTTCAGAATCTCTATATAAATTTCAGGGCCATCAAAAAACGAGAAAGGACACATATTTTAGCAGAAAGAGGCATATTGAGGAATTTCATTAGAATCTTTGAGAGCTAGTTGCAGGGCCAGCCTTAGGCACAAACATGAATTAGATGATGTTTATCTTCAGTGTTGTCAGCTTCTTCCTTTTCAACCTTTCAGTTCTTTCCTTGCTGTAACTCTTTATCAGAATCAGGAAAAAATAAAAAGCAAATGTAACTATCAATTTAAGTTTAATAACTTTTTACATTTTAAACCTATTTCAAATGATAGATGATAGACTTCTGTATTCCTAAAGGAGTTTTAGATATCACTGACTGGGGTTGGAAAGACAGGCAGAGGGTTTAAAAAGTCCTGTGTGACAGTCTCAAAAATCATAGCTCACAACCTACCAGCTATTCTGACTTCAAGGCTGTTCAGTTAGTAGGTCTATTTAAAGATTTTTCTAATGCATTCTGAGAAAGGAAACAGAAGTATCTCTTCTTGTTCTTGTGTGGTGTGAAACTCATTTGCCTAGGAAAGTTTTTTACTTTGTCAATGTTTGCACTTTAAAAGACCATATTCTTAATTTGGACTGGTAACTGTGCCAAATATCTTGGCAACTTAACAAAAAGATAGCTTTAATGTTAAAGGAAAATCATACACCATAAAGGCTGTCATAATATGTTGCACTGATAGGGGAAAGATGGAATTAATGTGACATTTTCTTGTTAACTTCAAATTTCAAAATTAAAAAACATTTTTAATGTTTTTACAAGCAAGAAATAAAAGTCTTGAACACAACTTTTTTGCTCTTTATATCTGCAGTAACTAGAAACAATATTATATTTACTTTTATCTTTTAGCAACAATCATAATTGTGATTATTTGATATTGTGAGTTGATATGAGAAAATTAAGCAGTGGAAGATTTCTATAGCTATATAGAATTTTTAAATCTGTTGATATAGCTGAATGGACCTTTGGAAATGATCCTATAGTTGGAATGTGCTTCATAATGGCTCTTGAGTATTAACTATGTTATCAATAATAAAATAATATACATTTTCCAGCACATATTATATGCCAAACTTCAACATATGTCATCTTTAGTGTTTATTAAAACCTTGTGGAATAGTCTTGTTCTTCCTAATTTGCAGAAGAAATGGAAGCTCAGATAGTTTTGTTGACTTGCTCAGGCATCAGCAAAATACTAGAATTGAAACTCAAATGCTCATCTGTTCAGACCTAAAGTCTTTGCTCTTTCAACTCTATCCTGCTACATCCCCAAAACAAAAATTAATCCCAGACTATTTGTAATATCAGTATATAATGGGTAGTGTTTATAAGGGCTTGGGTTTGGACAGGGGGAAATATAGCAAGGTCATGGGGGATAGGTTAAGTAAACATCAAAAGTTAGAGGTAATTCTACCTAGATTAGACTAAGTTTGGAGAATTAGGAGCACCAAAGGTAGGTCATGGTTGGTGGCCAAACCAAGTAGACACATTAGAAGAGGAAACTATATTACAAGAGATTCGAAAATTTGCAGAAGCAAAGGTCTTTCAGTCAGAATTCTGTACAATTGGTAATTTGAGGAACATTTAATAAAGGGATTAATTTAAACATTGGACAGGGTATAGAGAAATAACAAGGAATAGTGTGATCTCTATCTCTAAGTAACAACAGGAAGCTATTACCACCCATAAGTCTACAGGGGTTAGGGGACAGTAGTTCCTAAAATTTAGAGATGACGTCATGTGGGAGGGCCATAATACAGTAACTATAACCTTTACCAGCCACCCCATTCACCCCACAAGGAGGGCGTTCAAGGAACAAATATCCCAACCTCCTGCTCCACCCTCCTTCCAATCTTCTATGGTACCCTTCTGTGGCTCATCAGAAAGCTGGAAGACAAGGCAGTCTGTTGATGAGTTCCGTGTTGGTCAGCCTCTTGAACACGGAGAAGATTGGAGAAAGTTGGAAGGCAAATCTGGAGATGCAAATGGAAGTTACCCAGCACAAGATGTCAGGCAGAGGATCGGTAACTTGATTCAAAATCAAGGAGAGGGCAGAGCTGGGACAACCAGAAAGCTGAGTTGGGATCAAATGAGACTTGAGAACTGAGGCTCCAGCTTCCTTCACTCACTATACTGGGTGAGAACCATTCATTCATTCATTCATTTGCCGTTTATCCATCCATTCATCCATCCATCCAACAAAACATTCTTTAGTTCTATATGCCAGACATATATTTCTACAGCATATGGTTTTTGTACTAGGTACAGTACACAGTATGAGCTCAGTCGTGAAGCATATTAAAAAGGGCAGCCAGAAACATCTTCCTGGTGTGTTTATTAATTATTTATGTACTATTCTGGTATCTACTATCACTCTAAACTCTGAAGGCAGAGCCAGGGAGTCTTTTTTTAGATTCTGTTAAATAATCAGACTCACAAGATTACTATAACTCACATGTGGCATCAGAGTTGCTTAGAAGGACATGGGGCAGGAACCCCAGTTGTCCAGGGCTGCATCAGGGATTGCTATTCCATGTGACTAGCCCTCACATCAGTCCATGCTGCTGTCTGTATGGTAGTCCAAAAGCTATACTTTTTGGTTCCCCAGGGGACATCTCAGGTTTGAAAGAATTATTCTCAGATGGAACAATTATGAAAGATCCCCTGGCTTAAAAGCTTCATATATCACAGGAGCCAGTATCTCTTATAGCAATCCAGAGGCAGGCTTCTGTAGAAGGTATGCCCAGTTATAAGAGTCTAAAACTATGGTATCCCCATGAAGTATTTATCATTCATTTATAGTTTTTACCATTTCAGATGCAATTAACCAAGCAGAAATTATTTTTACCATAAGCAATGCTACCTAGTAATGTAGCTGACATACCTCCTTTATCAGGTTGCTGAGGGAACTGATCTGGAAAATGAGTTGAATGTCAAATTCTGAGAGAGAAAGTGGAAAGATTTTCTTAACCCTTTGCCTTCACATATTGTGCTCCAAAATAGTATTTGTTGGATCAAATAGAACCAGAGAAAGGCATGAATATGGCATGGGCAGTTAAAGTTCCTTACTGAGCTAGGGTTTGACACCTCAAAAGACAAATTCAGCTCTTGTTACAAAAAAGAAAGCCCACATTCCATTTTGTAGCAGCAAATGATTTTAAATAGCCAGTGAGCCAACAGGATATTCTAAAGAGATGGTCCATCATAAGGTGATGAATTGTTATTGAAACTATTATTATATGAAGAACAATGAGCTTGATCTAGTTCTGTATTCAGGTAGCTCTTGGAATTAGCTGATATCTTAATATTTAGTTAGCAGTGCACAAAAACATTAAAAAATGGTATATTTTTCTGTGTCATGAGAAATGTGTTAGCATGGCCATTCATATATATATATTACTTGAGACAAACAATCTGGGTTTGAAACATGACTGCTAACTACAAACTGTGACCTTGAGTAAATTAATAAATTACTTTACTTCTGCATTCTCCAGTTCCTTCATCTAGAAACTGAGGAACATGATGGTGCCTGTTTTGTGGGGTTATTGTGATGATTGCAAAATGCAAAACTATTAGAAGAGTGAATGGCAGTTAGTAAGTGTTTAATATGTGCTTACAACTATTAACTTTCTTGATGCCAAACAATTAATACATAGTAGAAGTAAAAATTGAATCCAGGTTGTCATTTTCCAACTTCATTGTTCTTTCCAGCATTCCAAACTATATGTGCATATATACTTAAAATTTCTTTAGAATAGTGCATGTTTTTTGCCCGCACTATTCTATTTTTGGCACACTCTGTCATCTGGAGATAGTACTGCTTAGCTATAATTGTATGGTTTATCTCTGAATTGTGATCATTTGGTTAAATTTATTAGATAATGACTGCTGGTTGATAGTTTTCATTTTAGATGCAAATGACTTGGAAGGTAAAAATGGTTTTTAATTTTATATTTATATATTTATAAGAAAAATTCAGTATAACAAGTCATTAATTACCTAATAATTATTCAAAATTATAGAAAAATGTCAGAGTGCTGAGAGCAAAGGCTTTCTTGATATATCCATAAATATCTCACTTTCATGCTATTAGAACTATAAATCTCGTGGTGTGTTTTAAATGCTTCCTGGTTACATAAAATAAAGATTCATTTTTCACATCCACAGTAACATTCACCTCCATCAGGAAGTTTTAGGTAAAATATTGTACTTAACTTAGAAAGGTACTTTATGGAAGGCATATAAATATAGATCTAGGTTATAATCATGTGAGTGAATAGCTATAGTTGGTTGGAGGACAAGAAGACCATTGAGAGAGAGTTTGTATTCTCTGTGGGACCTACAAGTGTAGATGTTTAGGAAGAAGTTAGATACATGGGTCTGGAATTAAGCAGAAAGACTTACACTGGAAATATAGATATTTAGTAGCTAACATGAAGGAGATAGTGCAAATCTTGACAGTGGCTGAGACCTCTCAGGGAGAATATGAAAAAGCATGAAAACTTGGGGGGAGACTAAAAGTTAAGGAAGTATAAAGGAGATTGCAAAGGAAATGGAGAAGAAAAAAGGCCAAAAGTCAAGAGAAAACCCAAGAGAGACTGTTGTCCTAGAAACTAAGAGATCCATTCCTTTAACACATATCTTTTGAGCTATTACTTTGTGTGAGATGTTGAGATAAATCAGTGAACACAGCAGATAAACTTATTTGCTACTGATGAGAGACAGACAAAAATACAGTAAAGTAAATTCCATATTTTATTAAATGACAATAAATACAATGAAATATAATAAAGCAGTATAAGAGAGACTATGTGTAAGAATGCTGGAATTTATTTTATTTTTAAAAAAATTTTATTTATTTATTTGACAGAAAGAGAGAGAGCAAGCACAAGCACAAGCAGGGGGAGCGGCAGAGGGAGAGGGAGAAGCAGACTCCCCGCTGATCAGGGAGCCCGATGCGGGGCTCGATCCCAGGACCCCGGGATCATGACCTGAGCCAAAGGCAGATGCTTAACTGACTGAGACACGCAGGAGTCCCCAGTGTTACAATTTAAAATTGGGTAGTCTGGGTAGGTAGACAAGAAGATGACATTTGAGCAAAGACTTGAAAGAGGTAAAGGGAGCAAAAGATCAATTTCAAAAAGGGTGCAGTAGTTCATATTTCAGGAGGGTTAGGTAAGGTACTGATTGAAGAGTTTCCATTTGCTTTTTAAACTTTAGAGTCAATGTTGACCTAGACCAAAGCAAATTTGGTGGCATTGGAGGTCATAGAAGGCAGATTGCCTTGCGTAGATGAATAAATGTAAGGTAAGGAGGGAAAGGCAACAAACACAGACCTCTATTTCTACCAGTATAAGTATGAAGAAAAAAAGAAAAAAACAATATAGTATCCAGAGAAATAGATTAATAAAGATTTTGTTTAATAAGGATTTTGTTCCATTTTATTATTAGATATGAGAGACTTGAACATAGTTATAGACAGAGAGGAGGGAAGCAGCATAGAAGGGGTTGGAGACCAAGTTGGACAGGAGGATGCTAATTAATGGGAAGAGGTACGTGAGGCTATGGGAAGTGGGAGAAAGAGAATGGGATATAAAAAAGAAATCTTCTACTGGCACAAAAATGAATGAGAAAATATTGAGTTGCTTAAAAAGAAATTAGTGTTGGGAGGGGGCAAATTATGACTTTGTTTTCTCTATGAAGTAAGGAATTAAGGTTAAAAATGGTAAAGTAGGTAACAAAGGTAGAAGACCTGGGATGATGCCATATAACTATTGTGGGACAAGGAACAAGGAAATGACTAGGATGGTAGAACAATTTTGAGGGTCTAGCTGAAGCTGGAAGTCATGAATTTTTCATACCATTCATCTTCATGATTAGGCATTCTGTCCTTCTGCATGCATTTTGCCTTGTCTCTCGTAGGCCTTATGGGTCTAGGCATAGAAGAGAAATGAACAGACAGCTGAATCAATCCAGGCCTGCAGTTATGCTTGGTATGTGTGATGAATTGACTGTGAGAATGGGAGTCAAGGGGTTTGGTAAGAGTGTGCTCAAAATGATACTTACATTAGTCATAGAGAAGACAGAGAATAAATAGGAGTGGACTGATGAATTGGAACCAAATGGTGAGATTAAAGGGCAGAGAAGAAGATGGAGTGTGTATGAAGGAACTGGAGATATAAGAGGATGTGATCCAATGAATCTGACACTGGAGTTTAATATTTCAAAAATGTGGCAGTTCTGGGTTATATAAAGCCTAAGATGTGGTTGCCTGAAGTGAAGTGGAGGTGGGCAATAAATGGAACTGAGAAGGAGCGAGAACTGTGAAGCAAGGCTATTGGAGTGATAAACCACATGGGGATTGAATTCACAAAGCAAGATGATGGGGATTAAGGCTGGATCCAAATATGAAGTTATTGCTGAATCAGTGGAAAACTGCAATGAGGAAGAAAAGAGGGAGACAATACATGGATCGCATGGCCCCAAAGGAAGATACCGTAATGTTTCAAGTATTCTGTGAGATTCAAGAAGAGCTCCTTGGAAATTCACTCGCAGTGGATATGGTGTATAGATTCAGTATTTGTCCTTTTTAATAGAAATGAAGCTTTAATTTATTATATTTATCAATTTATCATAACCCAACCCCACTTAAATTGATTCCTTAATTAACTGGGTATTGCTTCTTTCAACTATACTTTTTTGAATGAGAGAAAATCATAAGCAAATAAGTTATTCTTAGGGATTAAAAAATGCCAATTTCTTGGTCATGTAGAGTAGAGGAAATATTCTTGTTAGTATCCTATATTTTCTACATTTACTTCTTTAAAAGCATACAGTGAGAAATGACATTTGTAGAAAAGGCAAAGGAATGGCTAGTCACCTGTTGTAAAAGACCTAGTGCCAACCATTAAAAATGGAACGTAATATTTAAAGTTTCAGATACCCAATGACATATATTTGAAAATAAGTGTGATTTTAGTATATCCATTGTATGGCTATTTGCTCAGAAAAAAATCTAGGAACTTATTAAACAAATTGAAATACTTGTTCTTTTTGCAATATATATCCTACTTCTATGAAAGTCTGAAAGGATTTTTCTCTAATTTTAATGGAACTCTGAGTTCTCAGAATAAGCAAAACAGAAACATAATGTTGGTAATTTTGGCCAGTTTCAAAACAGGAGCATTTTAAAGAATGGAAACTTTTATAACCTGACTTTACAGATATAATTTTCTCATTGTAATTAACTCAAAAAATTTTTGACTGTGGGCAATTAAATGGGCTGATTTTAGTTAAATGTGTATTTCCACTCTTCTCTGGAGAGGATCTGCAAACTACTGGCACATTCATGCACTGTCATAAAGGTATTGGTTCAATCTATCTTTAAATATGAGATTAGTTGATTATAGGGACAAAGCCATTGTTAATTTTGTTATACAAAATATGTTAAAAATTATTTGGGGGGAAGAATGGGGAAAATGTCTTGGCTTTAGTGTATGTGCCATACATGAAGTTCATAAATATAGAAACATTTCTCTTTTGCCTACAAATGCTTAATTCAGTAATAATGTATCAGTCTGATACCTCTCCCTCCTTCATTTCCATTTGTCTTCTTTATTTCTCTTCTCTTTCTTTACATTCTCAGGTACCTTTTCATTGAATAATTATATATTAAGTTTTAAGTACATGCCAGGTATTGTTTGATGCTGTAAATGCATAGGGGAAATATATTCTCCATGCTTAACCTGTATTCGATTGGGGAGAAAATTAAGACAAAGAGATATCTAAGATGAGACAAATGCAATTGCTAAACCCCAAGGTAGTGCTGGATTATCCAAGAGGCATGTTTTAGTTTATGTTTGAGGACTTAGCAAAACAGAGGCAACCCCCACATTTCTTCCTGCAGAAAAAGAAAATTTGGTTTTGATAAACTTTTCTAGAATTTGTAATCAGAAAAAATTAGAGTCTTGATTTTTTAAAGCACTATATATATATATATATATATATATATATATATATATATATATATATAATGGAATATTACTCAGCCATCAAAAAGGATGAAATCTTACCATTTGCAATGACGTGGCTGCAACTAGAGGGTATTATGCTAAGTGAAATAAGTCAATTAGAGAGAGACAATTATCATATGATTTCACTCATATGTGAAATTTAAGAAATAAAACAGAGGATCATAGGGGAAGGGAGGGGAAAAAAAAAGCTGAAATCAGAGAGGAAGACAAACCATAAGAAACAAAGTGAGGGTTGCGGGAGGGTAGGTGGGTGGGAGGATGGGTAACTGGTTGATGGGCATTAAGGAGAGCACGTGATGTAATGAGCACTGGGTGATATATGCAACCAATGAATCCCTGAATTGTACCTCTGAAGCTAATAATACACTATATGTTAATTAATTGAATTTAAATAAAATTAAATTTAAAAAATGAAATATTCAGTATTGATGTAAAATTTATCATTCAAGATAAGATTGTAGTTTGAATTAGATACATAGTGGATGTCTCCAAAGTTCTCTGCCTGGCACTGCATAGGAGCAGACAGAATAGAAGATGTATCAGGACAGCATATATGCATTGAGAAAGAAAGGGAGCTCTTTCACTTGAGAATGTCTCCCTCTGCCTCAGCACCCTCTTTTAAAAGGTTATGTGCATTGAGGAAGAAATCAGTAAGAGTGAGAAATGTCACAGATAACCTCCATATTAATACTCTTCATTCACTGACACCAGGACATACAGTTAAAAAATCTTGTACATTAGAAAAGCAGTTGATTTATATTGGAGCCCACAGTGAATTGCTACCGGTAAACTGGAGAATAGAAATAATCCTAGGCAAAATTGAACCAGAAGGGTTTTTCCATTTCTTTACTCTTCACAAACCCCACTTTCTATCCTACCCAGGCCTCCATTTTAGTCTTTTCTTTTTTTAAGAGATGAGAATCTCTTTATCATTGCTTTTCTTCAGAAAAGAGGAATCAAAAGATGTGTTACTCTGATTAAGCAGATTGGTCTCTTTAGTGATATTGCTGATATGTCATTGCAAAGGAATTGCATTTGGTGATTAGTTTATCTTCTATTGAAAAATAAATATGATCATGACAAGTGTTTAGGTACTTTTTGAGAATATTTATAAGAGCATGCTGTATTTATTTTAAGCCTTTTAAAAAAGGTGTTTTGTTTAACATTGAGGATGTAGATTGCTATCTTTCCTCAATGGTTTGAAGAATGTGGAAGCAACTATCTGTTGTGATGGGAAATTCCTTTACTTCTATGGGTTGTTTCCTGAAGTTTTATTTCAGTGAGAAAATTATTGGCCAATTGGTTCAAAATAACACTTTTAACTGCATGATTGAGCTTACTTCTTCCCGGCTATGATTCCAACACTTACAGCATTGGTCATAGAGGAAAAATAATAGTTTTCTCCCACAGTCATTCTGTCATGTCCCCTGGCTGTGTTGTGGCTCATGACCATTGGTGAAATTAATCAGCTTGGCTCTTTGAGAACATGTTTCCTTGGCACTAGTACATTGTTAAGGCTCCAGGAAACATTGTCCATGGCTTGTTTACAGCAACGGCTAAGTTTCCAGAAATTCTGTGATTTACTTTTTTCTTCTTTCTTTGGTACTTTCTCTATTCCATAGTGAAGAAATTTAAAGACAGGGAATTCTAGATGACTCCCTCATAATTTAAATTTTCAGAGATAACTTGAATTGTTACTTCAAAGTTGGGTAAATTTGGCCTCTTTCTAATTTTTTTCATTCCAAAACTCTCTAGACTTTTAGTCAATATTAATAGCAGAAGCATAGCTCAATGGGAAGAGGAGCTATTTTTATGATATATTTAACTAGAGGCTGTTAGAATCTCCTTCTGTCAGTGTTTGAAATAGAATAGAGCTTGTCTGTCTGGGATGTTTTAAGACCTCTGATATGTGGGTACTTAAAATGACCACAAGTACAGTACAAGGATCACTTTGAAATTAGCCACTTGGCTCTGTAGTTACTGGAGAGAAACGTTTACTTCAAAACTCTTTGTAGGCTAGACAAACAGATTTATCTAATCAATGATCACAGTTCTTTGCATGTATTAAACTTCCTGCAAAAGTTTGTAAAGATCAGCGTTCCTGTGAGTCTAGCTGAACAATTTACTGTGGAAAGACCTTACAAGGTCATTTAGTCAATCTTCCTGCTTTTGAACAAAGACGAATTTATAAGAACTAGTCATAGATATTATTTTTAGATGCCTTATATCTGTGCGCTTGTGACCAGCCTCACTTCATGTGATTTCCCCCTTTTCAGACATGTAGCTTTTTGTAATACAATCACTTAACATCTTTATTTAACATTTTTGTGGTTCAATCATGTGTAGGCCACACATTAGGAATGAATATGTTAAGGCATCATTAGGTAATCATGAGGTTTTTCTGGTCTGTTCCCTCAGGTATAAGCATCTTGATTACAGCTGTCATGAGAGTGCCCACCTGGCCTAGAAATCGGTCTTTAAAATACTTGAAAAGACTGTTTAATATGGGATTCAAGGCAATAAAAAGATTTGTTAGTAATGGTCAAACCCACTATATGGACCAAAAAAGTATATCCCATGTGTTGATCATTTCCTGCAAACTGCATATGCAGGCAGGCCTAATCATGACTGACCTCAAGTCCTTTCCAATCCTTCTTCTCTCTGCTCTCTTATTCCACTCACAGTGGAACCTGGGAAAGGTTTTTAAAAATTACCTTTCTAGATACAAATGTAGTGATCTGAAGGGGTACGTGCACCCCAATGTTTATAGCAGCAATGTCCACAATAGCCAAACTATGGGAAGAGCCAAGATGTCCATCAACAGATGAATGGATAAAGAAGATGTGGTATATATGTACAATGGAATATTATGCAGCCATCAAAAACCACAAAATCTTGCCATTTGCAATGACACGGTTGGAACTAGAGGGTATTATGCTAAGCAAAATAAGTCAATCAGAGAAACACAAGTATCATATGATCTCACTGATATGAGGAATTCTTTTTTTTTTCTTTTTCTTAATCTCAGGAAACAAACTGAGGGTTGCTGGAGTGGTGGGGAGTGGGAGGGATGGGGTGGCTGGGTGATGGACATTGGGGAGGGTATGTGCTATGGTGAGTGTTGTGAATTGTGCAAGACTGTTGAATCACGGACCTGTACCTCTGAAACAAATAATACATTATATGTTTTTAAAAAAAGAAGATAGTAGCAAGGGAAAAATGAAGGGGGGGATGAACCATGAGAGACTATGGATTCCGAGAAACAAATTGAGGGTTTTAGAGGAGGGGGGGGTGGGGGATGGTTAGCCCAGTGATGGGTATTAAGGAGGGCACATATTGAATGGAGCACTGGGTGTTATACGCAAATGATGAATCATGAACACTACATCAAAAACTAATGATGTAATGTATGGTGACTCACATAACATAATAAAATAAAATTAAAAAAAATTATCTTTCTAGCCTCTTGCTGGAAGTGGTGGTCATGTGACATGATTCCACCCAAGTGGAAGTCTGCTGAGAGAGTGTCTGAGAAAATTTCACATTCTAAGTTAATATGGACCAATTTGGTGGGCACTGGCCCATCCCTACTTCTTTTAGCAGCTAATGAGGGTGTGATATCTGGAGTTACAGCAACCATGTTGTGATGCTGAAAGACGCTGCATGGGAGAATCACAGAGACACTGGCCTTAAATAATCAAGCCACTAAGCCAATACATCCTAGAATCTGCTCACATCCAGGTGTTTTTTGAAGTGACAAAAATGAAGTTCTATTTATTGTTTTGTTGCATATATCTAAAAGCATACTATATATATACAACATAAAATTCTCGTTTTAACTATCAGTTTCTCCTCATTAGGATACTGATAGAAGCTGGAGGTTGAAATGGCAGAGAATTTTCTTGGACCTATTTGGATTTCTTATCCTATGTCATTTTGGTTTGTTAATTCAGATTAGTTTCACATTCACGAAATTCTACTCTTTAAAGCAATTTCAGAGCCATCTAAGTCTTTTCGAATTTATTCAAAATGTAGATTTCCAATAGTATCTTTACAATAGCACTTCTATCTTCTCAGCATTGCAATGCTGAAATTTATGGTTTGTTCCTCTTTGAAATACTTAATAAGATTGCCAATTCAGCTGCTCTTTTTTTCCAGAAACAATGGCATCACTGCTCTTTGGGGGTCTCCAATCTGCTTCTCTATTACCTCTCATGACAGGGTAAATCTTTCTGGTTGGCCCTGCACTATTAGGGCAGGGCCAACCCTGCCCTATTTTCCCAACTCTCAATTTAGATGAGAAAGAGAAATTGCTTCGTAGAATCTGATCTGAGAAAGTTTCTTCCTTAATGAGGTCATGAGCTCTATGAAAAATTCTTCTCTGGTATCATCAAAATTTTTTTCTGGCTGTAGCCATTTTAGATTTTATTATTTAGTCATTTCACGTTCACTTAGTTCTAGGCTGCACTTTCATAAAATGCCTAGTGCTTATAACATGTGTATAGTAGGTACTCAAAAAGGTATGTTGTTTAAATGTTAAATGACAAATTGAGAATTAAAAAAACTGTATTGAGTTCTCTTGTTAAGTTCTCTTGATTGGGTTAGAATACAGTTATCTCATATGAAGTTGTGAGTTGGCTTTACAAGAAGAATTTAATAAATTAACATTTTAATTTAAATAACCAGCAAATTTCCAATAATACCTCAAAACTAACTGTGAAAGAGATTAGAAAAATTAGTAAAGCAATAATGAAGCATTTGAGAAATCATAATGAGAAATTATAATTGTTAAGAAAGTAACCACCGGATTTTACAAATATCAGGGTCGCACAAACACCATAATTATGATTAAATACATCTCTTGAGCTTTTGCCTCTGGTCTTAGATGGAGAACTAGAAAAGCCAAAGAAACACAGCTTTGACCTTTCTTTAGCCCAACAGAGGATAATGGTGGCTGAAGTGAAGAAAAGTGTTAAGATACTTCATTTATAAGAACAAAAGACCAGAGGGACCTTTGAGACTGAACAGGTCTGCGGTTTTAGAGCTTGTCTCTTTTCTTACTTTTGTGAAGCACCTTATCACTTGGAGCTGCCCACCATTCTCAAACATTTCCAACACTCTCGTAGTTACATGATGCTGATCATGATTCCCCACTGCCTAGAATGCCTTTTCTCTACTATAAAACGCCTAGTCATCTTTGAAGAACCAGATAAAATGTTACCTTCTCTGTGAAGTACTCATAAAGTCCTCCAAAACATCCTAGAGATTCCATTCTCTATGCTCTGAGAACACCTACATCACACACACACACACACACACACACACACACACACACACACACACAGTGTTTATATATTATAGCACTATTGCATATTATGGTAATTTGTTGTCTTCCTTCCTAGACACTAATTTTGTGAAGGTAGGGGCTGTAACTCATTTATCTCACTAAACCAGAGCCTCACAATGCCCAAGACGGGGTAAGTACTCAATAAATATTTGTCAAATGAATGAATGTCCTGGAAAAGAAGTGACTCAGCAGTAAGATTAAGTGGGAGTTAAGATAAATGTTGTATTACAATGGGTCTTGGGATCAGGGCAGATGGAAAATACAGGTTAGATAAAACAATGATTGTTAACAATTTAGAATTTGTAAATGAGGTGCTTAATTATACCATTATTTGTCAGGATGCCTTTGGGTATAAGAAAGAAATGCCCTGATTCAAGTTGGCTTAAACAATAAAGGAATTTGTTATCCACATATAAGAAAGTAGAGAGACAGAGCAGGCTGAGAGCATATTAAACTGGGGGCTCCAGCTTCACAAATTCGTGATTCTTTTGGCTCTTCTCTCCTTTGTTTGGGCTTTGATGCCAGACTGGGTTCCTTCATGATTGGCAGGTGGTGACTGCCAGTATATACATCCTTGTTTTGGAGTAGACCTTCCTTAACTACTATGAAGTAAACATTCTTTCTTTTAGTCTGATAGGTCCCGCTTAGGTTGTGCACTCTCCTGGGTCATCGTGGTTGTCATGGAATGCCATTTAAAGATGGTAAGGTGGTTGGGATGATTGTGATTGGCCCTCTTGAAGGAGATCCTCTTGATGTTGTAGGGAACTAACTTCCCCCAACCAAACAGGCTGAGTGTGGGAGAGTATAATGGTTAAGAGCACAGATATCCTCACTGCCTGTGTTCAAATCCCATCTCTTCTGTTTACCTGCTCTGTGAACAAGCTAACTAACTGAGTCTCGTTTGTAGTGGGGGTGGTAACAGTACTTTATAAGTACTGTGAGGTTTAAGTGAGATATTAGACATAAACTATTAAGAACACAGCTTATAAGCACTATTGAAGTATTAGCTGTCACTTTTTAATTACTTAACCAAAACTGATATTGTTTTAGAAAGGCTATAGCAGGGAATAAGTTCTATGTAGGTAAGGAACAATGTTCTTTATGTAAATTTTTGTTTTCTTTAAAAACTAGACTTTTAGAATTATCTAATTTGTTTTTGAATGTCTAACACTATACAATGATGAGTCTCAAATATAAATGGAAGGGCAATCATGTGGAAAAGCATGTGCTCAGTGCCTGTTAAACATGTCTGGAAAGTAAGAAAGAATATCAGCCTTTTATTTCTAAGAGTGTATATTCTGCCAGTCTTGTGGTCATATAACCCAATTATAGATAAAATACCTAAAAATCATTTAGACTAATATATTTTTAGGGTTTAATTAGATTCTTAAACACCATCCATTTTACCCTTTCATTGAAAATAAGAAATTTATACCACAAGGAATTAAGTGAACTTGCCCAAGATTATAGTTTATGGTGAGATTGGTTTTAGAGTCAAAGGTTTTAAACTTCACTCACATACTATTTTACTGGTCTGTATGACATCCCTCTTGAGTGCTAGACCTGAACACCTAAATAATTAAACATAGCAATATGTTCCTCTTACTAGGAATTAGCACTTGGGCAAGGGTATGTTCTGTAATTTGTAGTATAGGACCATGTAAACAGTTGGATTCGGCAAATCAGTGTCTTCAAAGCAACTTTAATATAGGCTGTATAAAGAGCTCTTATAGTTAGTATCATGACACACACACACGATTAAAAGAGATAAGCAACATAGTCTACTGGACATAATTTATTTGAGTCGTATTTTTTAGGAATGTGGTTGCAAATGCTAGCTTTAATTTTTAGATGAATGTAATGACTTAGAATGTCAAGCAGATTCCCTGGAGAAAGCTATGTTAATGTTTATAGAGAGGAGGGGAAATGCACATCTAGATCACATATTGATTGAAATTCCTAAGTATTAGATCTGGAAAGTGTTACATAGTGAATATTGTCCATGTTCAAGGATGGGGGAGTGTTCTAAATTTCACAGTATAATTTTATTTATTTTTTATTTTATATTTTTAAAACATTTATTTGAGGGAGAGGGAGAGAGAGAGAGAGAGAGAGAGAGAGAGAGAGAGAGAGAGAGAGACTGCAGGGGGAGGGGCAGAGGGAAAGGGAGAGAGAAAATCCCCTCAACAAAAATGTTGAGCTTGGAGCTGGACCTGGGGCTCTATCCCAGGACCCTGAGATCATGACCTGAGCTGAAATCAAGAGTTGGGTGCTTAACAGACTGAGCACCCAGGCGCCGCTCACAGTATAATTTTAAAAAAGACAATTTCTCAGGCTCAAAGAGATCACATGATGCAATTCAAAATAAAAAAAAGGCAAAGATACTTAATAAGAAGCTCAGCTCTTTGATTGTCCCTCCTGAAGCTGCCTTTTATTGCCTTACCAACATGTCTTCCAGGAATCACAAAACACATATATGCACTTTGTGTGGTACTTTATAGTCCCTCTCTGATGTTCACTGGAAGCATCGTAAGCCACTTTACAATTCCTACAGGACCCTGTTTTTATTAGAGTTGCTTCTCATCTGGCAGTTCACTTATTCATGCTGAAGGATGCTATTAAGAACTACTGTGAATTGAAACACTAAAACTGCCCTTCATTTGATGCATAATTAAATAGAAGCATAAGATCAAGTAAGTGTTAATGAGCAATAATATATTTCAAAATCTATTTTAGAAATTGAAGGCATCTCAAATGCAAGAGACTTTACCTTTCATATATTTGCCACTGCATAGGTTTGCACGATTCAGTGCATTCTTTGCTTTCATGTTATCATTTCACATGAATGTGTTATAATTTCACAAATTATTAAGGAGCACAAAATGGTTGGCTTTGTTTTTCTAAGGGTTTTTTTTTAAGTACCTAAACACTCTACTTCTCTTTTTTCATACAGACTTTCTCCCTAGCTCTATGCTTCTTTAGTTGTAACCTAAGAGCTATAAAACATCTAGAAAGGTGTATATCTGTGTAGCACAATAGATGTGCTAACGTCAGCCTTCACTTATGTGACTCTTAAACCAATGCTTCCAGGGGCGTCTGGGTGGCTCAGTCGTTAAGCGTCTGCCTTCAGCTCAGGTCGTGATCCCGGGGTCCTGGGATCAAGCCCTGCATTGGGCTCCACGCTCCGCAGGAGGCCTACTTCTCCCTCTCTCACTCCCACTGCTTGTGTTCCCTCTCTCACTGTGTCTCTCTGTCAAATAAATAAATAAAATCTTAAAAAAAAAACAAAAACCAATGCTTCCATTTGGACTTCTTTCCTGAACTGCAGCATCAATCATGAAACAAATATTTATTGAGTTGTTACTATGTGCTATGTGGTCTAAGTGTTTCACATGTAGCAGTGAATCAAAAGTCAACATTCCCTGCCATTGTGGAACTTATGTTCTAATGGGTCAGGGAGGAGGTTGGAGGGGTAGGAGAGAACAGGCAATAAACAAACAAATAAAATACATTTTAAATTTATAGAGAACAGTGCTATGGTTTGAGGAAAGCAGGAAAGGAGGGTTCAGAGTACTGGGATTGGCAGGTAGCAATTTTAACTAGGGTGTTCAGGGCAGACCTCATTGGGAATGTGATGTGTGAGTTAAGAGTTGAAGCAGGCCAGGGCAGAAGACACATGGGTATTTGGGGAGAAGAGAGTTTCAGGCTGAGGGAAGAGCATGTCTAAAGGCCCTGAGGTCGGAGTGGGCCTGAAGTTTATGAGGAGCTACCATGCCAGTGTGGCTGGAATGGAATAAGTGAGGCAAGGGAAAGTAGAGAGCAAGTTCAGAAATGTTTGAGTACCCTAACCACTTTGAGGACTTTGGATTTCACTTTGAATGAGGTCAGAGCTATGTGGGGTTTTGAAACCATTTTGGGGCAAAGAGATATACTCTAAAACTTTAGCAAGGTTCCTCCGGGGATTGTGTGTAGAATAGACCAGAATGTATGACCAGTGACTAAGTATCTCCACAATTAAGGTCTCCAAACACCTCAAACTCAACACTCCATGTATCATCTTTATCCTCTAGTCACCTCCTTTTTCTGGAGTCCCAACTTTAGTTAATGGCACCACCACTTAATATCAAACAGTCTGGAAAATAATCTGGAAAATGACTGAAGCATCAGGGTGGAGAACAAGGAGACCTGGTCTGATTTTTTCCTTGACTCTTTCTCCTCCTAATCAGTTGCTGCATGGCTTCTTGCAGAAAATGTGTACAAGTTCTGCCTACTTTATCAATTATGTAAGATGGCTGAAATTTTACAAGGAGATACACTTCCTAAAAGGTCTTAGATATTGTTGATTTAAGTTTAATATTGTAATTTTCCCCTGAAATTACAAGATAGCATTTCTATACTGCTATAATCTTTGAGAACTAGAAAATTAACTTTGGGATTCTTAAGTAAAAAAAAATCCATATTATTTATTATTATTATTTTTTTTGAGAGAGAGAGAGAGAGAGAGAGAGTGTGAGCAGCGGGGCAAGGGTAGGGGGAGAAGGAGAAAGAGATTCTTAAGGAGGCTCCACATCCAGCACAGGGCCTGATGCAGGGCTCAATCTCACGACCCTGAGATTATGACCTGAGTTGAGGTCAAGAGTCAGACACTTAACCAACTGAGCCACCCAGGTGCCCAAAAAATCCATATTAATAAGAAAACTGAACATGGTGATTTGGAAATGGTGAATGGAAAAAGTTGATTCATTGAAAAGAAACAAATTCTCTTTATTTGTTATACGTTTGTCAGAATATCAGCCATTTATTTTAAAGATTGTTTTTTAGTTATTTTTGTGAGAGAGAGAGTGCACAAGCAGGGGGAGGGGCAGAGGGAGAAGCAGACTCTTCACTGAGTGGGGAGCCAGATGGGGGACTCGATTCCAGGACCCTGGGATCATGACCTGAGTGGAAAGCAGACGCTTAACCAACTGAGCCACCCAGTCGCCCTCAGCCATTTATTTTAATATAGTGTTTATTATTGAAGAACTTGGGCTAGATATTCATGGGTTAAATAAAAGTACCTAAAGTAGAATAAAGGAAATTAAAGTGAAAACCAAATATCTAATAAGGACATAAAACAGAAACTGTTTATCTTTTGTAAGGAATGTTATATATCAAATTCAATTAGGGTTTTTGAATATAATCTATTCTGAACTTTGAAATATATTTTTGTAAGAATATTGTTGCCTATCCTCAAAAGATGATAGCAAAAAAACCCTACCTATTGAACATACATATTAGAATCTCTGCATTCATTTCTTATCTTTATGACTACAATGGAGATGTTATTTTTTCTTATTTTATATATAAGGAAATGGAAGCACAGATCAAGTTCAAGGTCACATAGCTAGTACGTTCTGGAGTCCGCATTTAAGCCAGGTACTATGACTCTAAAGTTTCATTTTTTTTTCATCAAACCTGTCAGCCTCACTCTGGTGCATATTATGGTTGAGAGGACAGTCATTTTACATATTCTTTTTGGTTTTAAAGGGAAAGCCTTGGCCAATAATCCTTTATTTTTTTTTTTCTCTCACTCCAAGTCATATCTAAAAACAGTGTTAGGTGAGAATGCATAATTCAAAAGGAAGGCACACACCTTGGGAGACACAATACCATATCCTGGGTTCCAAGCATCTTTTTTTGATTCCTGCCACAAAGATGGATGGGTTGAGAAAATCAGGTCAGAGTGAAATGGTTGGAAAAATCTGTTTTTAGTCTTGAAGTAGCCTATTGCGGATAGGTGCTAAACCAAATGGATGAGAAACAGATCTTTCCAGGCAACTGTACAAGATGGTAACTTTCCACTTAGTTTCAGACCCAGAGGGAAAGGATTATTTTGAAAACTCACCACCAAAATGACTGAGACATACCCAATCAGCCAAATCTTTGTGGCAGTCACTCAGAAAATTTGTATTTTTCACTAGGATGTTTTTAAACTAGTCTTTTCCATACTCTAACTTCCAGTTACTTCTGTAATTAAGTCTTACATAACCATCAATTATTCTGACTTCACTGAGTACTTAGATTATGTATATGGATTTCTGAATAACCCAAATCAGTTAAAGGTATGTGTTTTTCATTGGGTCTTTATTTCATTCTTTGTCCGTATTTGACTATTAGTTAATGAAATAGAAGAATCATGGCTCTACTTTCTGTATACTTTCTGTGATACAAAGAGCTCAGAAGATTGGAACATAAGCGTGGCTTTTCTGACATTTGACTCTAAGACATTTATCCTCTTTGGGTCTCAGTTTCTTTATCTTTAAAGTGGAAATAACTGCTTCACCTATTTACTACCAGGGGGCTTGCATTATGTGAAAACTCTTGGAAGATCAAGAAAGTCATTGAGGCTTGTAGACCTGAACAGTCTCATCTTCAGCTCAGCATGGCCTGTCAGGCAGCCTTTATTCTAGGAAAAAAGCTCATAGGGTCACTCTCCATGCCTTTCTTCATGCTCTTTCCTTTGACTCTAAGGTTTGATTCCAAGAAAAAAGCATATGAAAGTAAATAAAAATTAAATAGAAGAGGAAGAGAAAGGAAACATATATTACATTTCTTTTTAGTCATTCCCTGATATATATTTTTAAAGGACTTAGAAGATTGGGGCAGTGGTTTGGTTGAGCTAGATGACTGAATTTAACTTAAAGATACATACATAAAAAAAAGATTCTATTACATATATTTTTTAAAGATTTTATTTATTTATTTGACAAAGACACAGTGAGAGAGGGAACACAAGCAGGGGGAGTAGAAGAGGGAGAAGCAGACTTCCTGCAGAGCAGGGAGCCCGATGCGGGGCTCGATCCAAGGACCCCGGGATCATGACCTGAGCCGAAGGCAGATGCTCAATGACTGAGCCACCCAGGCACCCCTCTGTTACATATTTTTGTAAAAATAATGTCCCAGGGAAATGACTGTAATCCCCTAGATAAATTTCTACTTCAGTGGGTATATCTATGTACAGTTTAAATAAACCTAACTGGTAATTTTGCTTATTTTCTTTTTTTAAGGAAGATTTATTTATTTGAGAGAGAAAGAGTACACGTGCACATGAACGGGGAGGTGGTAGAAGAGGGAGAGGGAGAGAGAGAGAATCTCAAGCATCCTCCCTGCTCAGCACACAGGGTTCAATCCTGTTACCTGAGCCAAAACCAAGAGTTGGATGCTCAACTGACCGAGCCACACAAGTGCCTCAATTTTGCTCATGTTTATAGTATAGTCCAGGGGTTAGCAAACTATAGGGTCAGTAATTTGGTCCACTAGCTGTTTTTGTGAATAAAGTTTTATTGAAACACAACCCATGCTCATCTGTTTATGTATGGCAGAGTTAATATTGTGACGGAAACTGTATGACCCTCAAAGCCTAAAATATTTACTTTGTGGTCCTTTATAGACATTTGGTGTCCCAGTTACAGATGAACCAATCTATGTTTCTCTGTAATGTAAGGACATTTGATTTATATATATCCTAATGTCTGGGGATCGAAGAAGAGGGCTGGCTTCATGGGCACTTGGCCTAATGCTCTAGTATTGCCATCTTGAAATAATAATTGTTGAAAAAGAGGGATCCTTCAGATTATGTAGCTAGGCCTAAGAACACAAATTTTTTTTAAAAAGATTTTTTTAATTTATTTGAGAGAGAGAATGAGAGAGAGAGAGAGCACATGAGAGGGGGGAGGGTCAGAGGGAGAAGCAGACTCCCTGCCAAGCAGGGAGCCCGATGCGGGACCCGACCCCAGGACTCCAGGATCATGACCTGAGCCGAAGGCAGTCGCTTAACCAACTGAGCCACCCAGGCGCCCCACATATTTTTGCAACATTTAGAGATTAAGAGTTTCTTCAATCCAAATATGAGGGAAAAATGAATAGGTATCCCTATAATTATGCTTCTACATAAATTCCCAGATTTAGCAAATAAAAGTACAGGATACCCAGTGAAATGTGAATTTCAAATAAACAACAAATAACTTTTCAGTATAAGTATGTCTCAAATATTGCATGTATTTTGTCTGGCAACTTGGCTTCTACACAATTGGTAACAAGCTCTTTAGGGGCTGTAATATAGTATGCATTGTAAATATCTATAGGGTAATTATAGGACAAGCTATAGAAATCATTTTTATACCAGGATAATTCATTAAACTATTAAAAATCCCCCCTCTTTCATTTTGACTTTCTTGTTAGTGTTGGTTTTGGGTGGAGATTCTAAACCTTATCAATTCATATTTTCTGATGAAAAGTTAAATGGAACTAAAATTTTGGTATTCCCTCAGTGTGCCTTTTCTAATTATCCCAGTTCTAGATTTTTAGACAACTTTTCCTAGGGCTGTTAAATAGCCATTCTTATTGGAGCAGATTTTTAAAAAGGTGATTAATAAAACAGAAAGTAGGCAGAACAAGTGTTTAAAAGTACAGAGACTTTATCATTGAAAATCAGAGGGGGAGATGAACCATGAGAGAGTATGGACTCCCGGAAACAATCTGAGGGTTTCAGAGGGGAGGGAGGTGGGGGGGATGGGGTAGCCCAGTGATGGGTATTAAGGAGGGCATGTGTTGTAATGACCACTGGGTGTTATACGCAAATAATGAATCATTGAACACTACATCAAAAACTAATGATGTATGGTGACTAACATAACATAATAAAAAAAATTAAAAATTAAAAAAAATCAAACAAGAAGTGATTAAAATGTTGACTAGATATTATTCAGTATTTTGGGATTAAAATAATTGAAGTAGTAATATTTTGCTGAAATTTAAGTTGCATAAAAAAAGGTGAATAAATTAAGGGTGATTTTAAAGAAATAATTTAGTAAGGAATTTGGCAAGGTGAACTTGTATAAATACAATATTCTTAGTACAGGGGTAACATTAATTTTGATATATTTAAGTATTAGGCTGATGAGTGATATAAATCAATAATTTCAATAGTCTTCATGGTTCCTCATTTACATGCAAGCAGAATATTCACTAAAATATATTTCTGAGATTAGATTAGCAGAGATAGTCAATTGTAAAAATTAGTAGCAAACAGTAGCTTATCTGGATATATATAGGTACCTCACATTCTTTTTGAACATTTCTTTGGAAAAGGATATGCCAAATCTGTATGTGTAATGTGCTATTGTCTGGTAGTGGTATAATTTAAACTCATATGATAACTCATACACTGATAATTCACATGTTTAATCTCCTATTTAAAAATGAAATTAATAACCTTCAAAAAGAAACACAGTATTCAATGGGAAATATATTTTATAATCAATCAAACTGTATAAATTTAGTTTTTTAATAATCACTTAAAGATCAAAACTAGGAAATACTTTTTTCCAAACCATGACTGATGATTTTCAGTTCTGACAACTCAGAATTACTCTATTAACATGTCATTTTAATTTTAATCTGAAAAGTATATTATGCATGTGATTTTTCATAAAATAAAATCTGAAACAGCTAGTTTCTCATCTTACAAAGCACAAAATAAGAATTCCTATGTATTTCATATTTTTAAATTATGCACGCAATTAAAAGCTAGTTGTTTCTCTGAATTTTTAGTGAACCATTAAAAATGTCAATAATTTCCTTCATAACAATTTATCCTACTATAAAAGGAATAGTTTTTACATTCAGAGATAGGTGCTGGAGAAGACAGAGCCTTGATTCTTACAGAGTTTTTAAAGTTATTTCTATGTGATTGAAGCTTGATAAACATTGACTAATGTAATAGTAAGAGGATTTCTTTTTCCAGGTATGGGCATGTACATTCATTTTGATGGCCCCACACAAATATTACCACCGTATGGTCTTTTTAAAAAAAAGTTTTAAATTTAAATTCCAGTTAGTTAACATCTAGTATAATATTAGTTTTAGGTGTACAATTTAGCCATTCAATACTTACATACAATACCCAGTGCTCATCACAACAAGTGCATTCTTTAATCCCCATCACCTATTTAACCCATCCCCCCCCCGATAATCATCAGTTTGTTCTCTATAGTCTGTTTCTTGGTTTGCCTCTCTCTTTTTCCCCCCTATGATCATTAGTTTGGTGTCTTAAATTCCACATATGAGTGAAATCATATGTGGGTTACTCAGACTGACTCAGTTCACTTAGCATAATACTCTAGCTCCACCCATGTTGCAAATGGCAAGATTTCATTATTTTTTTATGGCTGAGTAATATACCATTATATACCACATCTTTATCCATTCATCAATCAGTGGACACTTGGCTGTTTCCATAATTTGGCTATTGTAGATAATGCTGCTATAAACATAGGGGTCTTTGTATCCCTTTGAATTAGTATTTTTGTATTCTCTGAATAAATACCTAGTAGTGCAATTGCTGGATCATAGGAGAGTTCTATTTTTAACTTTGTGAGGAATGTCCATACTGTTGTCCAAAGTGGCTGCATCAGTTTGCATTCCTGCCAACAGCACAAGAGGGTTCCCTTTCCTTCATGTCCTTGTCAACACCTATTATTTATTGTGTTTTTGATATTAGCTATTCTGCCAGGTTTGAGGTGATATCTCATTGTAATTTTGATTTGCATTTCCCTGATGATGAGTGATTTTGAGCATCTTTTCATCTGTCTGTTGGCCATCTGTATGTCTTCTTTGGAAAAATGTCTATTCATGTCTTCTGCTCATTTGTTTAATTGGATTATTCATTTTTGGGGTGTTGGGTTTTATAAGTTCTTTATATATTTTGAATACTGACCCTATATCAGATATGTCATTTGCAAATAGCTTCTCCCATTCTTTAGGTCACCTTCTATAATACAAATGTTATTATGTTTGATGAAGTCACTGTGTCCCCTAAGTCTATTTTTGTTTTGCATAGTTCTTCTTTCTCTCTTTGTTCAGCTTCATTATTTTCCATTACTTTGTCATCTGGGTCATTAATTTGTTCCTCTCATTCTTCCAGCCTTGTGTTCATTGTATCAAGCATGTTTCTAATCTCATTTATTGTACTCTTCATCTCTGATTGATTTTTTTTTAAACTCTTTTATTTCTGTGGTAAGGGTCTTATTGGTTGTTTCCTATTCTTTTCTCAAGCCCAGTGAGTATCCTTATGGTCATTGCTTTAAATTCTCTGTCAGGCATGTTTCTTATATCTGTCTCACTTAGATCTCTGACTATGGCCTTATCTTGTTCTTTCATTTGGGATAAATTCCTCTGTTTTGGCATTCTGTCTAAGTCTCTGCCTTCTTCTCTGTGTTAGAAAAGCCAGTTATGTCTCCTAGTCCTGAATGTAATGTCCTTATGAAAAAGAGATCATGTAGTGCCCATGGCCTGGGGGAGTGTCTCTGATATGTGCTGCATACATTCTGCTGTTTTGTTCTGGCTACTCTGTCCTTCAGGCCAGTTCTTGCCTGCTGTGAGCAGTGTTTGGTCTCTGGCCTAAATGTGGCACATTTTAACTAGTTATGTTCTGGTGTACTTGTGAAATGAGACCTGTGATCACCTCCACCAGAACTGAGGCCCTGCAAAACTTTCTGGTCAGGACACATGCTTTGGGTAGGGGTTTGTGCTGGTCTTAGGGGAGAGGTCCACCATGTTGGGACTGAGGCAAGTGTGACTGAGAGGGGCAATTCCGCTGGAGTGCAGTGGGGTGGGACCTAGTATATGCAAGTTAGGCAGCCAGTGTCCCACCGCACTGCTTCCCGCAGTTGGCTCTGTGTTTATTGCTGAGGGTTTGGGGAGGGAAATGTGCTAGCCAGCTCCTTTGTTCCTGGAGAGGTGTCTTTATGAACACTGCCTCTCATAGACAGACTCCAAGAAGAGTGAATAATCTCCCCCACTGGGTGCTCCAGGCACTCTTCAGATGGCTATTGCCATGCTGTCTGTTCCTGGGTTGTTTGCCTGTCTTCTCTTCAGGAGCAGCACAGTACCCTTGGGGGGGTCTAGCTTAGCCACGCCCACTGACCTTCAAAACTACAGGCTTTAAGCCCCACTGGTTGCAAGAACTCATGAAATTTAGCTCCTCTTGTTTTTCAAGCCAATGGCTTTGGGGAAAAGTTCTCTTTGTGCATTCCCCTATGTGCTGCTCTCTCTCTCTACCTTCTCTGCAACCATGGCTCCTTCCCCTCTGCAGCAGCCTCAATCTGTTTCTTCCCTGAACTACATCTACTTCCTACTTTCTTTAATATGGACTCTTGTCTCCCTTTAGTTTTAGAGTTTCCTCTATCAGTCTTCAGGTTGATTTCTGGGGTAGTTAGGATGATTTGTTAGTTATCTAGTTGTGTTCATGGGACAAGGCAAGCCTAGGATCCTCCTATTCCACCACCATCTTTGGAACTCCATGTGGTCTTTTCATAATGATTATTTTTGTACTTTATTATAACCAAATCTCAGGTCATTGAATATATTTTAGCAGTGCATATTTGATGTGTTTGGGAGTACGGTGTGGGCAGTAGATATGAAGAAATTAAACTTGATATGAAATGCAACTTTTCTCTTTCCGTTGGGATTTAATTAGGATCTTTATGTTTAAACTCACTGAAAGTTTAATGGGGTATTGATGGGCAAATTCTAGTTGCCTTGTAAACTCATAATGGAGGTTGAAAATGTCAATGTATGGAATATTTGTTTAAATTTTTGATTCTTGCTTTCTCTAAAAGAGAGCAAATTTAGTGGCCTTGTAGAACTATAGTTAAATGTTGTTATGCTTTGAACTATGCATAGTCTTGTTTCTTAATAAAATGAGTGTAGTTGCAACATGGACTTCAACTGCATTCTGTACTCATTGTTGCTCATGAAGGACTCAAATCAAGACATAAAGCTAGATTGACTGAAACTATACCTTACCTGGGAATCTGTCTTCATTCATTCAACAAATATTTATTGAATACCAATCACAGTGATGCCTGGGCTCAGTCAGTTAAGCATCTGCCTTCGGCTCAGGTCATGATCCCAGGGTCCTGGGATCGAGTCCAGCATTGGGCTCCCTGCTTGGTGGGGAGACTGCTTCTGCTTCTACCTCTGCCTGCTTCTCCCTCTTCCTGCCTCTTCCCCTGCTTGTGCTTGCACTCTCTCTCTGACAAATACATAAATAAAATCTAAAAAAAAAAAAAAAAAGAATACCAATCACATACCTGTACTGTGTAAGGTGCTGAGGATGCAAACATGAATAAAGGATGTTCCTTCCTCAAGAACTTTATTGTATAGTGGGTAACAGACATTTATAATTTTAAGGTAGATAGAGTGATAGAAATATATGTATGGTATCTTAGGAGCATTCTGGAGTGGCAGTTTTCCCAGTCTGGGTCTGGCAGGAGTGGTCTGACAAGAATTCTAAGATGAATTTATATCTTAACTGAATATTAAATATCAAAATAAGTGAAAAATTAGAAATATATGGGAGAAGGATTTCAGGTAGAGGAAATTTCTTAAGGACAGAGAAAGGGAGAAAACATGGGATATCATAAGCAATTTAGGGTTGTTAAAACAAAGTGAGCTAAGGCTAGAAAGGAGGTCAGAACAGGAAAGAGGTAGGGCTAGAGAGGCAGGCAGTGGTCAGATCAGGTAGGACAGAGAAACCTGATTATACATAAGGTGGGCACATCCCTATTAATATTGTTTTGTAATTTGTTTGTTTGTTTTCCCTGTGCAATAATACCATTCTTTGAGACTCTCTAAAGATACTTAGTTTGGCTATACAGAATCCCCAAAGCTGGTCTAAATATCTTTTAGAACAGATTCTACCTTGTAACTGATATTGCTGACAGATGAGAAAATATTCTAGAGACCTGAGAATAATACTATCTATATGTTTTTTTCAAATAGTTTTAATATTATGCAAAGTAGATATTTAAATATTTTGCCACCTCCAGGAGAACAAATATATGGGGATCAGTGTGAGAAAGCTGCCTTTTCATTTCTGGTTCATTGGGGATTTTATTTTTTCATGACTAACAAGACAAACTGGGACATACACAATGTGTTACTATTAAACATAAAACTTTTTTCAAAAATCAGGGAAAGCAATTCACCAAATCCATTGAAAACACACTTCCAAGTGAAGCCAGGTAAATGGGATTTACAATGCCTTGGGAGTATACATTTCTCATGTGCAGACTTATAATAATTTGAAATGATATTGGTAAATATTTAGGGACAGCCGTATCGGACTCTTAAGAAATTCATTCTCACTGTGGCAATCGTCTTCAGTCATACTTGTGATATAGAACACAGAATTCTTTAGCATATTGTCCTAACATGGAATAGAAAATTAAGTTCCAGGCCCATCTGTCATTTCATATTTTCTGGAACTGTTTTTGAAACTCTTGAGGAGAAGTTAAAATGATGGCTTCTTCCTAGAGTCTTACATTGTTGGGTAGTTCATTCAGAAGCTAATAAAATTATATGCAATTAACAGTGTTGAATTAAAATCTTAGAGGAAAATATATTCAAGGTTTGATGCTCTTTACTACACTAGTTTGTGTTCTAGAAAATACTTTCAAAATAATCTTAAAACTCTGGCATAATGTATTGTAACGATGGCCGTTAAACAATGATCTTTTAACCTGTAAGTAATAATATGCCAAGTTTTTCTTCTATTTTTAAATTATTTAATTACATTTCTTTCCATTATATTTGGCATACAACAATTCTAAGATGCACTATGATCTTGAAATATAGCTGCCCACTGAAAGTCTGGTAAAGTCTGGCTTTAAATTGAAAGTAAGTAGGGGATATTTAGACACCCAAGTGATAAAACAGAAGCTTGCTTCTTACTTATGTGAATTTCTCATAGACTTTGATTCTTTTTTTTTTCTTATAAAATCATGCCTGCCAACCTCACCTCAATGAGAATTAAGTATGTGAGCACATGCTGAAAGCTGGAAATCCCTATGTAATGAAAAATATTTTTAACTTTTTAAAAATGAAATTCCATATTTAATTAATGTGATACGTGTACCACTTGCATTACCCTATATGCTGTCATAATTAAAAGTCTTCTCTTGATCTACTCTCAGAGAACTCCACTGATGGAAGTCTCTGTTTCTACTCTTTCTCTTTTAAAATGCATATGAATATGTATGTCTATATCTTACGTCTAGCTCTATTTATATCTATATATTCATCAGGGTATATATCCATGGCTACATTTACAGAGAATGTATAGGAGAGAAAGTTAACAATGAAGCTTGTATCAGTGGGCACAAGAATACAGTGTCATCTGGAAATATTCCCTATAGCTTTTAAATGTGACTAGGTAAATAATATGTGTTAATATTTTATTAGTAATTATTAAGTGTAAGAATTTAAAAATAAGAATAAATGATATATTCACTGTCTCCTATTACTTTACTGATAAAATATGGCAACTATGTCAGGGTTCTGAAGACCACTGCCAGGTTTAGAGATTCATAGGAGGACTCATAGGACTTAGAATACAGTTATACTTACAGCTAGGATTTATTAAGGTGAAAAGATGCAAAGTACAATTAGCAAAAAGAACAAACATACAGGGTGAAGTCTGAAGGAAACCATACTCAAGCTTCCAAGAATCATCTCCCAGTAGAGTATCACAGGACATGTGTAATTTCCCTAGTAACAAATTGTGAAAATATGGCTACAAGGGAAGCTCATTTGGGACTCAGTGCCTAAGATATTAATGCTTAAGATATTGGGGGCCAGTCAGGGTTGTCCCCTCTGTCTGGCGTGTACCAAAATGTGAGAGCCTCAGTCAGAAAGCAGGTGTTCAGCATAAACCACATTGCTTGCACATACAGTTTGACATTCCTATAGATTCTGGCAATGGTGGGAGCATCCCTCCAATCTAAGTTTCCATACTTTAGCCAATGGCTGAACTTTCAGGCAGGACTTTCTAAGGATAGCAGTCTCAGGTCTGCTATTAACTCTTTACTACACAAAAACCAAATATATTAAACTGTTTAGATTCTCAGGAGGATATTAAAACTTTTTTTCCCTTAGGGTATTAATATGCTTTAGCAGTTGTACACACTAATTGGGAGCAGTTAATTTCAAGGTTTCTTTGGGCCAACTAAACATCTGGTGTCTATAAATTTTAGATTACTGCAAAATAAATGAAGGTTGATTTTCATTGCAATAGAGAAATTGTATTTAAGATGTTATTCCTATAAATGGTGACTCTCATTTTTGGTAACTTTTATTTAACTTCTATTTGAAATATAAGGTTCTCTGACTTTATTTCTCAAACTTGGGAGAAAACACAAAGTGAGGTATATACAGTCCTATGCAGTGATTATGTTCTCCTAAATTTGGGAGGTAAAGAAAGGGAAGAAATACATATGTTCTTAATTTAAATCAATAGTGCTGATATTGGGTTATTGATATTTGAGCTTCAACCACTCTGTCTTCTTCAAATCATTCATTATAGTGACCCAGAGTGATCATTTGGTGGTATATTTTGGAATCAAGACATACGATTTAATCTGAGACACACAGATAGGTCTTGGCCATGACACATGATCCAGGGCCACTTTAAGGAAGGCCCCAATCACATACTCCAGTCCCTAGATCCCGAATAGTGAAACTTCCAACAGAGGTCAGTTAAATCCTAACAGAAACTTAGTAGAACTCAGCAAATGTAGCATGAATTAGCACAGCTCAAATCACAAGCTAGTCAGCAGGCAGCAGCTCAAAGTCCATGCTCTCTAGCAAGCAGAAGAGTCAGTTAGCAAGCCAAAGCAAGAGAAGAAAGACCCCCAGCAGTGGAGGTAATCATCTAGACATACTTGCTGTGCCAATTGTTATGGTCACCATACAGAGGAGAGATGGGTATCCCACCCTAAGTTTGCTTCAGATACTGATACTGATGTTACCATACATGCACCAAAAGAGTATGAAAAGGCTAATTATTCATGTAATGAGACTTTCTGGGGAGAGCAAACAAGTTCCAAAGCAGGTCCAAAAATGGGTTGAGATAACAGGGAAAGAAGACTAGGTTGGGATTTTACTGTGGTTAGCAATGGGGGATGAGGGTTTCTGTGTACATGGCTCAAGGCTTGAATGCTTTGAACTCCCTTATGTCACCAAAAGAGGGAGCATCTGAGCTTTCTAACCACCTTGCCCAGTCAGATGCAGGGCAGAAGGCCAGGGGAAAAGGGAAAGTTGGAAAGCAGTCAGCTATCAAACAACAAAAATGGTATCAGACTCTGTATTACAAGAGGGTGGGAAAGAACTGCATGTATATTTCTGACAGGCCTCTTCTGAAGTATGTCTGTTGACAGGAAATGTTGGGTATATTATTTTTATGTAAATGATCCTTTTATATGTGTTAAAAACCATGCCTGAGAAAACCTTTCTTGCTCTCTTTTAAAAATCTTAAATAATATAATTTGATGTATAGATTTACTGTAATACTGATTTACTAAGTCAATTATTGGCATTTCAGACTTTAATTACTATTCTGTGAGTCCAGTTCAAAATCACGAATTCTGTCTGAATTTTATTGTGTTATCATACAGAATTCATGTAGAAAGTCAGTCAACTAGAATGGGCATGGGCAAATTAGCTTCTCATTTGGACAGTTGTTACAATTTATGACTTATTTATGGCCACAATATGTAAATTGTTATTTAAAAAGATCCAATGTAAAACTCAACCTCTAGGCCCATTTAATGAGAATTCTCGTAAGAGTGGTCTCTTTTTCAATTATGTGGGTTGAGCTTGGTCAGCTCTGGCCTTGCAATTTTAAGTTGTGGTTTGGCCTCATTTTCCTAGAAGCTGCCTATTGGCATGGATCTTCCACTATACAACACTTAATTTGTTTTTAAAATTATCTGAATGAATAGAATGTAAATTCAATGAAGGAAAGAATAATTTTTTTTTTTGTTTGGTTCATTGCTACAGCCTCAGTGCTTGAACAATATAATACTAGCTACTGAATAAATATTTGTAATTGAGTTACTTGACAAGAAGTACTTTTTACCTTTTTGATAATTAAAAATACTTAATTATAATTTTGTTAAGTTATAAGCCTAATTTTGGTGTTCCTTGAACAGAGTACCATGTTGTTTGTTTAAATTTAAATATATTGACAAGTAATTAGAAACAGCAATCCACTGGAAACTTTAGAAGGAATAATAGGTAAAGCAATTTGTTAAGCTAATGGAAGTACACATATTAATTATGTTTATTTGGTACATTTGATTTTAAGGATATAGAAATCTCATATAAGCCCAATGACAGGATGTGTATTATAGTCAGTTTTCAAGGGAACTAGATATGTAAGATTCTTTTTTTTAAATTTTAATTCCAGTACAATTAACACACAGTATTATATTAGTTTCAGGTGTACAATATAGTGATTCCACAATTCTGTACACTACTCAGTGCTCGTCATGATAAGTGTGCTCTTAATCCCCTTCACCTATTCCACCCATCACCCCCCACCTCCCCTTTGGTTACTATCAGTTTGTTCTCTATAGTTAAGAGCCTGTTTCTTGGTTTATCTCTTTTTTTTCTTTGTCCATTTATTTTGTTTCTTAAATTCCACATATGAGTGAAATCATGTGGTATTTGTCTTTCTCTGACTGACTTATTTCACTTAGCATTGTATTCTCTAGGTCCGCCCATGTTGTTGCAAATGGCAAAATTTCATTCTTTTTATGGCTGAGTAATATTCCATTGTATACATACACCACTTATTTACCCATTCATCTATTAATAAACATTTGGGCTAGATTCTTATTTTAGGTTCTCTTTCTTTTTCAGGGAACTACATTATCTTCTTGTTTATCTTTCCATTTTTTTCATATTACAGGAAATACTGTGAGGGGATAAGAAAAAGGAGTATAGATTCAGATCACCAAGGTTGAATTCTAGCTTTATGTAAATATGTAACTTTGGGCAAGTTACTTACCTCCTCTTAACTCAATTTTTTTATCTGTCAAATGTGGCTAACAAGAGTAGTATCTATCTCGTAAGATTATTGTGAAAATTAAATGAGATAATGCATGTAAAGCATTTAGCATAGTTCTGGGCACATAGGTAAGTGCTCAATAAACTTTGGTGTTTATTAAATTTTAGAGATGAATAAAATGTATCATTATAGTATCATGGCTCATTATGGCTTTCTTCTTGTATCTCCATAGCCTCATTTTATTTTATTTTTAAGATTTTATTTATTTGACATAGAGAAAGAGAGAGAGCACAAGCAGGGGGAGTGGCAGGCAGAGGGAGAAGGAAAAGCAGGCTCCCCGTAGAGCAGGGGGAGCCTGATATGGGACTCAATCCCAGGACCCTGAGATCATGACCTGAGCTGAAGGCAGTCGTTTAACTGACTGAGCCACCGAGTCACCTCTAATCCATTTTATTTTTAAAGTATTTCAAAATTGAAATAATATTTATGCTAGTAGAGTTTATTTGAAACTTAGTTGGAAATATACTTTATTTTCCAAAATGAATTCAATGACACACAGATTTTAACAAACAGAAAGCAAAATTGAAAAGAGATTAAATGTGGCTTAAAGAGGCTGGGAATATGTTAGTTATGCTTTGGCAAGTCAGGCTAATGTTGTCTTTAACTATTGGATGTGCAATAAAATGCATTTCTAGGGCAATTTTACTTTGATTGCACTTTGCAGCTGAACATTTCTATATATTTGTAAGTTAGTCTAATAGCCCTTAGCACCAGGACTATCTACTTTATATTGAATTTAAAATCTTCTCAGGGGAGGTAAAGAATATCTTCTCCTGTACTTTTTTAGGTTTATCCATCTAAATAACATAATATTGATTTTAATTATCCAGTCCAGTTATCTACATTTGAAAAAAAAAACAACCCTAGAAGTTTTCTTTAACTCGGAATGTTATGAAGATAATGACAGAATTCCTTGAAAATGTCAAACCAATTTCCCTAACAAGATCAACATACAATTGAGTAATAGGGGAATAATGGGTTTTAGTGGTAATTTCCAGCTTTTCCCTACTAAGGAACTAGTGCTAATCTTTAACAATTAACTGAAGAAAGTTTCTGTATTGGTTCTAAGTGGACCTTTTCTAGGTACTCTGTGGTTTTTGTTCTGTACAATCTCTACTCTGCAAAGATCTTTTTCTTGCTTTTAGTAGGTTAAGCAGAAAGGAATTTAGTAAAAGGGCTCACAGATCTTCTGGATGGCTGGATGACCAGTCAAGAACCAAGGGTGATAAGGCATAGGGAAGAGCCTAAAGAAAGGAATGATTCTGGACTCTGGTGTTTCTGGACACCTATTACCACTGCCTTCTCCCATTATTCATTGCTGCCAAGCACTATTCTTCAGCTAATCTAAAGCTTTGAATTACTTCCTCAAGAGAAATCTTGGAGAGTCACATCTGATTAACTGTGCTTAGGTTATTGGCCACCTTCTATCTTATAAGAGTCAGGGAAAAGAAATACCTTTTCTCCATCCACTTCAGTAGGAAAAGGCTAGATCCTGAGTCCCACCTATTTTGGGATTCCTCGTAGTGTGAATGGTTTTTTCCTAATGGTCTGCTAAAGCTACAAGTGTGAGTTGTACCTTATTATGAAGTTGTAGTTTTGTTTAGGCACCAAAGAAAGGCCCATACTTTGGTTGAAGCATGGTTTTTGAGTGCTGTGTTTTCCTTATCAATTCACCCTTATAATGGCTTTAAGGCTGTAGTTAAGCCTATTGAACCTAGAAGCTGTATTCTGTCTTCTAAGAAGAGTAGCTATTCTTTGTTACATTCTTTCCCACCAAACACATTTTTTTTTCTCCTTGGAATGACACATGAAAAATATGGAAATTGATTTTAAATAGAGTAAAAATAAACTCATAGGTCTGTATACTTTGTCTTTTCATTTCTTGTCATGAGGAAGCAGTGGCAAATTAAATCTTATTAAAGTAGAGCTACTCTTCAACATACAGAATTCAGCAACTAAAAACTGATAAGAAGTTGACCTAAATACTCTTTAGAGGGTGTTATAGCCAGAAAATTGTATTAAATATTTTTCCTATATTTCATCAATCATATAGAGTCTTGGAGTTTGGCTTGCATTAGGCCCTAGAGGTTCATGAAGTGTACAGTCATGGTAGACTTGATCAATTGCTCATCCTCAGGGCCCAGCACAAGGATTGGCACATAAATAATACCCAATAAATATTTGTTCATTGAATAATGAATGAAAAATTTCAACATATGCATTGCCATATTAATATTGAGCTCATGTATTGAAATATAACTTTCTACACTCTAGATGTAAGTCGCTAAGGAAGTTCATCTTGTGGGGTAAGGGGGTGAGGTGGTGAAGTAGAAGTGTCGTGTCACCTCCGGAGGGGGTGGATAGCAACCTAAATTATTTGGAACCCTTTGGTAGAGAGAGTTATCTCTTCTTATTTATTTATTTATTTATTTATTTATTTATTTATATCTATATGGACTCGTGTATTTATTTTATACTTCGGGTTATAATCCAATACTACATTATTTATGTTGTTGCTGAAGTTGTTCCACATTTGGCCATTCAGATTGGTTCTTTCAGATTGGGGGCTCTATCAGATTGGCTCTTGTGTCCCTTTGGCATGCCCTTATTCATAGTATTTTCAGTTTTGATGTGTCTTCAACCTCTCAGGTATCTAAGCACCTGCTAGTGCATTGTGTTCCAGGTCATCACCTGTGAAAGCTATAGCAATTCTTTCACCAGTGCATGCTAGGCCTTATTACTAGTGATGGGATCATCCTTACCAGACAAGTTATCCAGATCCAAATTCCGTCTTAAAGTGGGCTTCCCAGAACTATTCCTGGTATCAACTTTTCTAGATGGGTTCCCTGGGAAACATGTTCTGAGCCAGAGTGATGCTTTGGGGAGTGCTCTTAGAAAAACACCTATAAGGAGGTAGGAAAAGCAGCATGGGCAGAAGGTGAAGCCAAACTGCAGTGCATTTGCAACAGAGGCTTCAGTAAATCCCATGGGTAGCTGTGAAGTTGGAGTGACCCTACAGAGATGTCTTAAGACAAAGGGTAGGTATGTGTTGGGGGTTAGGGGATTGGTACTCCACATTCACTGGGAAAGGGGTGTAAACTTGGGTAGAGAAACTCCCTTTAGCAGTGGGCCATTCCTGGGAAGAGTCTCAGCTGTGTAATGTCAGCAGGCAGAACTCCCAGTACCTGGAGAAATGAGTGGCTCAGTCCTGAAGGGGGAATCTGGTGTTATGACACAGCATCCACTGCAAATGAGAAATGTGCCTGTTTTATAAATATGCTTGGTTAGTGCAATTTCTAATACTGTCTTGTTTGCTGCATGAGATATATTAGCAGAGTAGCCATCCAATATGGCTTTTTCCTCCTATATTTTGAGCTATTCCTTTCAAGCCAGTGACATGCTAGATGGCATTTTCTCAAAGCAATTTCTCAGGATTCACACCTTCATACTCCTCCTGTTTAGTTTGATCCCGACCCATAAACACTTCTCAATTTTGCCTTTTTGGCTCCAAACTAGATTTTTTATATTTCTACACTTTTCCTTGGAGTTTGAACCCTGACTGTCCAAGCTAATTGACATCTGTTGGTGGACATCTTGGCTCTTTCCACAGTTTGGCTATATGGGGAAATCAGAGGGGGAGATGAACCATGAGAAAGGATGCACTCTGAGAAACAAACTGAGGGTTCTAGAGGGGAGAGGGCGGTGGGGGGATGGGTTAGCCTGGTGATGGGTATCAAAGAGGGCACGTTCTGCGTGGAGCACTGGGTGTTATACGCAAACAATGAGTCATGGAACACTGCATCAAAAACTAAAGATGTAATGTATGGTGATTAACATAACATAATAATAAAAAAGAAAAGAAAAGCTAACTGACATTTCCCAATTCCTTTCTACTCAGTGGACTCTGTCCCAACTGGGCTAGCAGAAGTCAGCTTTCAACTCGAGGAAAGGAAGAGCTTTCCTACACATGTTCACGGGAGAGGAAAGTGATACAAAAAATAAACATGCTAATCTTTGGGCATATTCAAGTCATTCCTTCAAAAGTTCTCTATGTTGTGAGACAATTAAGACACAAGTGAATCTACTGAACGTATTTAAAGGTTATAGAGAGCCTAGAGATTAGGACAGAAATTAATTAAATAAACAAAAAGAGACATTTGCCCTGATCCAAATGCTAAAATTCTAGATACAAATGTCATAACAAATATATTAAACTGAGTATATCACTAGAAGAAACCTAAAACACTGTGTTTATTGTTAAGAAATACTTGTAAAATTTTGAACTAGCTTTACTAACTCTAAGCACAAGTGGATTTCTATATATATGTGTATGTGTGTATGTGTATACATATATATATGTATCCTTCTAAATACCAACTGGTTAATTATATGATAAATATATGTAAAGGGAGAAAAGAAAGTATTTCTCTTGCTTTTAAGTCACTCATGGCATCCATCACCGCCCTTCTGTCCTACCTGTAGCCTGTCTACTTATCAAAATGTAAAGGCTCTGTTACCACTGTCAAAAAAAAAATTAAAAAAGGACATGATTCATGATTCTTACATTCTTTTAAAATCATGTTACTCCTTTAATAGTTTTATATTTTCCCACATTGTTCAATTAAAAAATACAGAGGTCAAAAACTGAACAGAGGTTCAATTCAAAACACAGAGGTTAGTATACTGTTAGCTTTGGTTTGTTTATTTGTTTTTACTGTGGATGAAGCATTTGGCATGGGTAGCTTTTATAAGTGATGGCTAAATATAGGTCAGCCTTCTAATGGCTTTATTTGAACTTTACTTTTTGTTGTTGTTGTGACATTTCAACCAATCATGAAATGTCGTGGATGAAATTAAACCAAACTAAATTTATATGGCATAACATTTTATTTTGTCATGGACCATATTAAAATGCCTTTTGATTTGTTTATATATATATATTTTACACATAGTTTTATTATTGACATTTGTAGGGCACGTTTTAAAGTAGGCTTTTAAATGCAATTCAGTATATCATAATTTACTTAGATTGGATAAGGGTAAAATTTCTAAACATAAGCTTTGCAGAAGCATGCAGTTTTATGTTGTAAGATTAGGTAATATGTTGTAATTCATATACATATTTCTGGAAAAGAAAATATTAAAACAATTAATTTATTATAAACACTTTAAAAAACCTTGTCTGTAGATGGTTTTCAGTAGATGTTCCCTTCTCCTCACCCCATCCCATAACCTATAATTTACTTTGGTTTACATTGGCAGGTAATTAAAACCATTTGAATATAAGAATATTAATATTCTACTTGAAAAATACACATTTTTTCCTATGAAATACTTAATTACATAAAGAAAAAATCTTCAAATTATCTATTAATTTGGTTGTCATTAAATCACCTTCCTCTAAAAAGGATAAGGGTTACTTGATTAAAATTGCTACATTTTTTAAATAACTGTAAAACAATAAGGTATATTTTATATTTCTTGAAATATTAGATATATTATTCTTATAAGAAATGTTCTTTTAAAATACCCACTGCACTTAGGCTAAAAGAATAAGGGAACATTTGATTTTATGTGAATTTATGGCTACTCTTTTCTGCTTGAAGCATTGGGATTGTGCTGTGAGTTTGTGTTGGCAATATCCCAAATATCTGCCTTTTATTTCTTCATTCTATGAAGTTTTGACTGAATAAAAAAAACCAACAACCTTTATGCTGCTCGGTAAAATGAGTATCTGTTTGCATTTGTGATTCCTTAAGTTTGGTTCTTTAGAATTTAAAAAGATTTGACTGTGCAAGATAGGATGTAATAATGTCTCCAGAAGGGGCTAGTCTGATAGATCTGTCTCCAAAGTAGGAGGTGGAAAGAAACCATGAGGGAGACAATGAGAAAGGCTCTAGGCAGCAGTAGGAAGAGGGATGTGGAGGGGAGTGAGAGAGGCGCAGATAAAAAGGAAGGGCTGTTTCTGAGGTTTGTGTGGTGATGAATATGTCCCTGCAAGAAGAGCTGGCTAGAAACCCTGGAGAAAGCTGCCTCCATTTTCATCCTCCCTTTTACTTATCTCTGTTTCAGAGTTTATGGTTAATTATTTTTAGAAATCATTTCCTTCTTGCCCTCTTCACGCCCCTTCAGTTGCTAAGTGACTGGAAGGTAGAGTGACCTCTGAATTTATTCTTCTCATTATATTGTTAGATTTTTTTCCACATCACTTAAGGGACCAAGTTGTTTGTGTAAGTTCCACACCCTTCCAGGGTTCAAGTTGACGTCTCACCTAATGAATAGCCCCTCCTGGCCTAGTTATTCTGGGGATGCATAATTAAAGCAATAATGCTACTCGTTTAGTGGAATTAAGATTTCATTTTCACTTTTGAATTAATTGCCCAAAGGTTTATTTCTTTTTTCTTGCTTAAGGCATATTATTATGTCTGTCTGTGTTAAAAAATATTTTTAAGTATCCATCCTTAGAAAAATGAAAAAGTTACTCTAATGGAAAAATTTTAACCCTGAGGATTTAAAAATAAGCACGTATATGTACAATATTTTAATTTTATGGGCATTCCAAATAGGCACTGATTTTGGCCTTTTATTTTTGAATTCTTCAGTATTGTACATGACTTTTCAGTATAGCTTTCTGACATAGGGTGGATACTAAATATATGTGTATTTTTCATTGAGTCTATGTGGTGGGAATTTGAATTTTCTTTTTGAAATGAGATGAATATTAAAAATGATTTCACATATTATGAGGAATTCTGACTAAAAATCAAAATGCTTTTTGTGTATAACACTATTCCCATTTTTACTCTTTGGGACTTGTAGTCTATATGTATTTAACCTCTGTGATGTGAAATGTTATTTGTCTATCAAATTGTATATATAAGAAACACATATATAGATAGCACTTATTATGTAAAAGGCACTATCCTCTATGCTTACAGTGCTATTAATGTAGAATCAGTGAGGAAAATAATATCGTCTTTTCTCTCTGGCAACTATTTGGAAAAGATCATGTGTAATTCATACACAAACACATACAAACCTAGAAATGATTACAGCTATCTGGAGCATGAGGCTGTTAGAGGCTGAGGAGTCTATGTGTAGAATTATAGGTATGATGGTGGTAGGCACATAGGGTTTTGTGCAGTAACTGAAGAGCAGAGTTTTAAACTTCTTGATATTTAAATAGTAAAATGTCTTGAGAAATGTTGAAGAAAAAGATGTAACTAGGCAAAGTTAGTGGTTGATATACTTCACCTGGATAAAATACTTTTTGTGTTTGATAGTGAGATCTAAACAGGTGGTATCCTGTAAGATAGAAAAAGAAGAAGACACACGCACATAAGCAGGCACAGGGAGAGGGAGGCAGAGAGAGAGAGGCAGAAGCAGTTTCCCTGCTGAGCAGGGAGCCCGATGTGGGTCTCGATCCTAGGACCTTGGGATCAGGACCTGAGCTGAAGGCAGATGCTTAACCGACTGAGCCACCCAGACACCCCCATCTCTAATATATTTAAAATATTTCCTGGTCAGTGTTTTTGAGAAATTTAATCTGTTTACTGCATAGCATTTGGGACATTTGGATTTGAGTCCTATTGCCTCACTGATGATGTATGAATTTGGAAGGTTTCCTAACCATTTATCATTAGGCCTTAAGTTTCTTATCTATGAAAAGAAGTTTCTTATATACTTGGTATTTTTCTTTCAGTTAAAAAAGAGAAGTTGAAAGCTTTGCATCTGTTATTTTACTATATGCTGTAACAGCATTTTTTGATTAAAAAGATGCAGTCTTCACTGTAAAACTGAAAAATGCATAAAAGCACAAAGATTATGGAATTTTTCTATCTCTATAAAACTATATTCATATCTATTTTTAAAAAAAGATTGGGGACATACTGTAACCCATTTTTGTTATGTTTTTTTCACTTGACAATGTATTGTGAGTATTTCTACATGTTATGATTTATAAATGACTAAATGGAATTATATTATGTTTTAAAAATACTTTTATTAGGGACGCCTGAGTGGCTCAGTCAGTTAAACATCCGACTTTTGATTTCAGCTCAGGTCATGATCTCAGGGTTGTGAGATTGAGCCCTGTGTTGGGGTCTGCAGTGGGTGTGGAGCCTGCTTAAGATTCTCTCTCTCCCTCTATCCCCCGTCCCTCCCCACTCTGCCCCTCTCTCTAAAAAAAAAAAAAAATTATTAATCCATTTTTATTGAACATTTAGTTTTTCAATTATTTTACTATGAATAACGCTATTGTTGACATTCTTATAGATTAATCTTTGTACAGATACTTGATTATATCTTTAGCATAAATTCTTAGGTATGGAATTATTTAAATCTTAAATGCATTTTAAAGCAAATGAGTATCTTGTTATCAAGCTACGCCCAAATTTGTATCAATTTTAATTTGCAACGTCTAATAATTCATTCAAGAAATGTTTATTTGGTGCTTATTTTATATTGGATAGACATGAATGAAGTGAGATATTGAGAGAAATAGATGTCTAGGAGGAAGAGAGCAGGGTAGGTCTGTTCCACACTGAATATGATTCATCAAGAAACTTTAAGAATTTGAGAAGTAAAACAATATTTTATTTTTTTTGCTATTAAGTGGAAAAGCTCTCTTTTTTTAAAGTTACTTTAATGGCAGTTTTGTACTGGGATTATTTTGTTATGCTGACTACCTTGCTTGGCTTCTGTGTCCCTCCTTGGTGAAGGAAGAAGGTGAACTCTAATGGTAATTACTTCTCCTCCAATTGGTTGCAAATCATAGGATGTTTTTGCTATCAAAATTAGAATTTTTCTCAACAAAATTAGAGAACTTTACTTTCTTTCCATTTATGTTGGTAATCAGCTGATCTTTTTGTTTGTTTGTATGTTTTATTGTTCTCGTTCTGTGTTTTATCTTTTTTTCCTTTTTTAATGGTTCTGTTTTGTGTTTTAAAGTGTCATTTCTAATGTACCACTTTTCCTACTTTAATACTTTTATACTCATCCTTTCAATTGTTCTTTTATGGGGATTCTGACACCTATCTCTAGTTGCTTTTAAGATTTTATCACTGTGTTGGCTGCTCTTCATAATATTTTTAAGCATGGATTTATTCTTATCTATCCTGCTAAGGACTTCATTATGTTTTTCAACTATTTAGGAGATTTAATTGTCATTATCAATTCAAATATTGCCCCTTGCCCATTCTGTTTAATTTGCTTTGTTCTGAAATTCCTGTTATATTTATTTTGGACCTTGTTATTCTATTGCCTATATCTCTCAATTTTTTATATTTTCCATCTCTTTAGTAGCATGTGATAAATTCTGGTGAATTTCTTTCTAATTGATTAGCTTGACTGTTTCTATTTATCCTGTTCAACCTATTAGGCTTTCAATTTAAAAGCCACTTTCCCCACAACTTCTATCTAGTTCGTTTTCAAATCTGTCAATTTTTCTTCTTATCATAGTGATAGCTTATTTCTTATGGCACTCGTCTCTTATTCTGATTCTTTAATTATTTCACTCATTCCTACTTATGGTCTTTCCAGTTGTTTTTATCATATGAAGTTCTTGTGGTGGTAATACTTTTATAGTATCTGATGATGCTCACTTATGGTATTTGTTTTCCTTGTGATATTTCTGGAAATTTGTGATTTATCTTTTCATTTCTTTTTTCATTTCTGGTACCTGGTAACTTCCAGTGGTGTGCTAGTAGATGTTCAATCACCAGTTCTCTGAAGAAAGCTTGGTTTGTAGCATTTGCCAGTTTCTATGGTATAAATATTCCCACCGAGGCCAATTTTAAACTACTGAAGTGGTGTCATCAAGCTTGGAGTTGGGAAAAGCTGTGCACATTCAGCTTTTGCAAGCTGATTGTAGGAGCCAAGTTCAGAACACCACTGGCAATTTTCCTTTTCTCGTGTAAATTCAACTGCACATTAACTACTTTTTGTTACAGTTTACCCAGGTCATCTAGAATTTTGTGGTGTAAGAGCTTCCATGTTAGCTAAGCCTACCAGGTTTCTAGGACCAGAAGCAATGCTATATGTTCAATACTAAGAAAATTTAAAAATGTTTTTATGTATTATAATTCTCAAATTGGTGAATTTTGCTGTTTTTACATTTCTTATTTTGTATGTTCTTTCTCTTCAATAATCCTTCTTATTTCTTATGTATTTGCATCTTTCTCATCTCTTATATTCTTGTCTCTATTGCTTTACTCCTGCTAAGTAAGTTTATCAAAGGATTTCTATGGAAGCGATCATCTTGTTATATGAACAATATTTTAAGAGATACTTACCTTCTAGATGTAGACAAGCACAGATTACTTGGGAGGGAGTAGTATTTATTGGATATTAAATATTACTTATTAGAAAATATTTTGTGTTCTTACAAATGTATGATTAGAGACATTAAATTACTTTTGCTTTTATACTGAATCTGGTGATAGGCTTCTAGATGTTTGTGTTGAGAGTGCTCTAAATCAGAGGTTGGCAACCTTTTCTTTTTAAAATTTATTTTAATTAAAAAATGTTTTTATTTTTTTAGTAAGCTCTATGCCCATTGTGGGGCTTGAACTCAGAGCCCTGAGACTAAGAGCCACACGCTCTACTGACAGCCAGCCAGGTGCCCCTGGCAACCTTTTCTAAAAAGGGTCAGATTATTTTAAGCTTTGCAGGCCATATAGTTTCTGCCACAGTTACTCAAATCTACCATTATAGTGTGAAAGCAGCCTTAGACAATATGTAAACTAATGGGTGGCCGTGTTCCAATAGAACTTTATTTACAAAAATGGATGGTGAGTTGAATTTGTCCATGGGCCACAGTTTGTTGACTTCTGTTCTAAATGATAGTCCATGGACCAAAAGATATAATAATATCTTAAAGTGATCAAATGCACAGTTCTTAATAGAAAATTAAATTTAATTCTATTTTTTCTATCAGCACTAAAAAGATAATTTTTTTAAAAAAGATAATTACTTGCTTCATGGTATATTTACTTTTCATTTGTTTTTTTATATGTACATTTTTTGTACATAATTGGGAGACTTCTTTGGGCATAGAAGAGACAGAGTATTTTTTTTGTAATTAACTATAATTTTATATTCTAATATTGTACATATGCTTACAGGCTGTTAAGAGAGTCATCTGTTAATAAATCTGATATGTAATAAATACAAAAATTATTTACAGATGAGTTTGTTTTATATTAGTTCAACTTGGAAAGTGCGGGATCTCAAAACATTTTTTGTAATCAATTGTTCATTTAGTTTTCTCTTGCAAGTATTACATTTCAATGACAAACCATGGGAACCTGGAGCTGCCCAGAACAATTTGATTTTTTGCATCTGTGAAGCTTCTCAAACCTCCTGTGGTTTAGTTGGCACATCTCAAATATAAAAGAATTTAAGTATTGATCTGCTATTAAAACACATCAAAGTTACATTCTTTTATAGCAGCTACGTGCACCAGTTCAATCTAATAAATTCTTAAGTGTATCTCATTCATACAACTTGGCCTACTGCTTTGCTCAGAGTAACCATTAACTCACATAGGCATGTAATGAAGCGAAACTCAGTATAGTACATAGCAAGGAGTGCACATATGGGGCTTTCCCCAGAAGAACAACCAGTAACTGAAAGCACTAAATTCCCCAAATTATCATCCCCTCCCTTTTCAAGGTCCTCATGGGTCCTCTATTGCATCAAGATATTGTCACTAATTCCATTTTAGACTAATATCGAGATAATGCCCTGGCCATTTATGTTGTTTCCATGCAATGGTGCCAAATGCTCCCTGTCATGCTATCAGGAAATATAATTACCAAACTAGTTTTCTGTAATTCACTGAGATTATCATACTGAACATTCTTTTTCTTTTAATGTCCCTTTGTGGAGCAAGACGTTTCTGCAGTGACTTGGTGACTTAAGTCATGGTGCTACATTTGGAATCTTTATGACGCAACCAGGAAAGGTCAGGATGCTTGCTTTCCACAGCAAAATTATTCATTCATTAAAAATTAAAATACAGTGTTCATTTCAGCTGGTGAGCTGGATGTTATTATTTCCCACATGTCCAGTTCAGCAGTACAGAACTAAAACAACCTTGCTGGGTAGCATTTCTGAGGTCGTCTGTGTTAGACTCTTTCACACTTTCACTACTACAAACTCCTCATTCCTAATTTGTTAGCATCAAATTTATTGAAAACTTATAGATCTCAATATGCAAAGATAGTGAAAATACTTAGATTTGTGCTAGAGAAGGAAAGAAGCTTTTTTTTCATTTGGTTTTCCTTTTATTTAGTAAACATTTACTCGACATTAGCTATATGCTAAGAACAGTGTTGGGCCCTGGGGTTGTGAACATGAATAAAACATAGTCACTTTCCCTGAGAAGGTCATAATGTAGTATGGAACAAACATATGAACAAACAGGTACAATATTATAAGATATTCATAATAAAAGTACAAACAAAGTGCTGTGAGAAGACTGCAGGAAAAATTGAAGAGTGGCTGGGAGAACATTTCCCCATTTAATGCATCCTATAAGATAATGAGACAATAATGAATGGGACAACATATTTTAAATGCTGGAAATGAGCATTTGGAAAATGGAAATAAAATAAAAATACCATTTATAATAACTTTAAAGAAAGGTGAGAAAGAACTATACAGAGAAAATACGTAACAAATATAAAATACTTTTTTTGTAATTTATTAATTTCTTTTGGATAGAATTGCTTATTTAAAGCAAAAATAATAGTAATCTGTTATGGGGTTTATAAAATATGTATAAGTGAAATATATGACAACAATCGTTCAAAGGACCTGAGGAGAAAATTGAAATATACTATTATAAGTTTCTTAAACTATATGTGAAGTAGAATAATATTACTTGAAGCTAGATGACTTAAAATTTATAATGCAGGTTGTAAACTCTAGAACAACCACTAAAAAAAAGTATAACTAGTAAGTTTTTGGATAAAATAAAATATAATCATAGCATGTAACACATTTTACTCTCCCTTGGAAATTCTACTTATGCTTAGAGAGAGTAGATTTACCAATGTTTGTTTCCCTTTATATTTTTTCACATTTTCTGTAACAAGTACATATTACTTCCAGAAACAGAAAAGAGTGTTTTAAAATAATAGAAGGTGCAGAGTTGAAACAAGGTGAAACCTTGTTTCAAAGGATGCATGTCACTCCCTGTTTACAGCACAGCTCAATGAGAAGATAACAGTGAAAATCATTACAGAAAAGCTGAATTGCTTTTTGCTTGGAGCATGAATAAAGTTACTATATTTATTATCCAAAGGACAATCCTGAGAGTGAAGGGGAGCACTATTAATTACACCATAACAACAGGCTGAAGTTAGGATTACCCTAAACATAACCTGTAGTAGGAATAAGCAGCCCAGGTAGCCTCTTTCTTAAGAATAGAATATGTATGAATACAGGAGAGCGGACTCTTATCTGGTCCATGCACACTACCTTCTTATTATGGTTCGCTATATGCTATAACTTGTAATAAAAAGACAGATAACCTCCTCCCCCTACCCACAGTCTACCAGTAAATGCACAAGACTTGAAAAGGCATTTCACAAAAGACAATAAATAAATGGCCAATAAACACATGAAAATAAGCTCAACATCATTAGTAATCAAGGAAATAAAAAATGAAACTATAACAAAATATTATTAAATACTCATTAGAATAATTAAAATTTAGAAAACTGATAACACCAAATGTTGGCAAGGATATAAAACGACTGAATTTTCCTACATTGCTGCAGGGGGTTGATAATGTGCCTGGCAGTTTTTCATAAATTAAACATATTCCTAATCTTATAATCCAACAATTTTTTCTCTCAGTACTTTTCCTGAGAGGAATGAAAACATATTTATACAAAAATATATGTACATAAGTATTCATAGCAGAATTATTAATAATGTTAAAAAATAGAGGCACCTCAAGTGCCCTCAAACAGAATGGATAAGCACACAGTGTTGCATTAAACCAAACCATAAAATGAACAATTACTAAAATTTATGCCAATATGGCTGAATACTAAAAGCATAATGCTGAGCAAAAGAAGCCCAACTCATTGATACGAGTTTTAGGACAAGAAAAACTAATTTATAGTGAAAGAAGTTAAAATATTATTTGCCTGGGGAGTGGGGAATATTGTCTAGAAAAGAGCACAGGGGTTTTCAGACTATTTTTTATCTTCATTGAAATGTGAGTTACATGGTTCTGTGCATTTGTCAAAACTCATCAACCTATACACTTAAGAACTGTTTATTTTGCTATGTGTAAATTATACCTGAATTAAAACTGAACTTAAAAATTTTTTAAAAAGTAGAGGTAATTGGCAAAAATGATACATAAATCTCATGGAAATCTCATGGATACAATAAAATAATCTCACAGACTAAAAATTGAGAATAGGTTGTTTTGTTGTTTTATTTTTTACTTTCTGACTATATTTTAGTAATTATTTTATGAGGGGTTGCTTTCTTATATAACAGAAAGTCTAGAAGTAGAAAAGTTCCAGAATTTCTCAATTCAGTAGTTTAATGTTATCATCAAGCACAGTTTCTTCTATCTTCCTGCTTTACACCTCTCGGCATTTCTCTTCAAGATCATTTCCCATTAATGGCTATTATGAATGTTTTGGTTCCGGGCATTTGTGCCTCCAAAGCAATGCCCAGCAAAAGAATAAAAGACCACTAGTTCTTTGTGTCACTTGAATTTTTTCTATTATAAAATATTTGACATGTCAAATAGTATTTCATATATGTAGGCTTTAAAAAATAATAATGAAACAAACATGCATGACTGCACCACTCAAATTGAAGAAGTAGACATGGATCCTTGGTCTTTATTACGCACATTAATAGCAGTGGATAGAATGTCAGCATTCATGCCAGTTCCTTAGGCCCCAGTCCCACAGGGTGATTCAAAGAAAGTCAGGTGACTACTGCATATACAGCGGGTTATTGTTATAGAAGAGGAACTCCAAGCGTAAGGAACCCAAATCTTTATAATTGGCAGTAAGCATGGCTTGCCCCAGAGGGACACCATATCTTTACTATACTGGAGAGTAATCAAACCTGCCCTTTCTTTGCTCCATAGGGAGATAGTATCTCTCTCTTCCAAAACTGTTTGCTATTATCCTTGAGAAGGTAGTCTGGAATAAAAACAGCCAGTGCTTCTGTTTGTCAGACATGCAGAAATGTGAAAGACCTAATTAGAAAATTGTCTTTCAACAGGGGTGGGCTTCTTCCCCACCTTCCACCCTCCATATTTCTGATGCATGACCTATTGTCTCAGCACGATTTAATGCATAGTTTCTTCTTTCCCTATATATCTGAAATGCAGACTTTAACATAATTAGGCTTCCATGTATGTATGTATGTGTCTGTTTTTGGCTCCTTATTTATAGGTCTATTTCTGCATCAATCCCATGTACGTTTACTTTAGCTTTCTACCTCCTAACCTCCACAAACACTTACTTTGCTCTTCTTAAGGCACGTCTTATATGTTCTTGCCCTTTCATTCTTTCTTAAATTTAAAAAATCTGCCAAATTCCTTTGTATTTTTTCTTGCAGTTCAGACCTTCCTTCTGGGATTGTGTTGCTAGCTCTCCTAAAGTTTGTTTAAAACTTCCTCTACTGAACAAACTGAGAGTTGCTGGAGGGGACGTGAAGATGGGGGGGATGGGCTAACTGGTGATGGACACTAAGGAGGGCACTTGTTGGGATGAGCCCTGGGTGTTATATGTAAGTGATAAATTTCTAAATTCTAAATTCTACTCCTGAAACCAATACTACATTAGATGTTAACTAACTTGATTTCAAATTAAAAAAAAAAAAAAAGCTGCAACCATTGTGAATATACCTTATCAAATAAAACAAACAAACAAACAAAAATCCTCTACTAAGCTCAGTGCAGGTGTCTTCAATGTGACTTCCCACCATAGATATGTTTTAAGCTTTGTTTCCTGGACTCTACATGCTACTCTTTAAAAACTAAAGTTCTCATCTTCAGACATCAGCAGATGTCCTGGGGACAAATGGCAGCTTCAGCTCATTTACTTCTTTGCATGAAATCTTTCACTTTGTTTTCAGCCTCTCAGAATTTTTCTTCTCTTTCTCTTTCTTTCTTTCAGCAGTTTGGTTATGCATTAAAAAATATATTTTGTATATTTCATCTAACTTTTTTAGGAGTTTTACACTGAGAGTGGTTTTCAAGATATCTAATCATTCATATTGTCAGAAACAGACGTCTTGTGTCAATTGTGGCTTTAAAATTGTTTAACTCACAGAATTGTGTCTTGCATACAATAAACATTCAGTAAAGTGTGCCTAACTGAACTGAAAAATGTTTCAGTCAGTTTTCTCTGATGCTGCTTCATCATACTCAGATTAACACAATACCTAATTTGGCATTACCACCATTACATGATTTTATCCTCTCCTTTAAAAATTATTGATTTTATGCTCTCCTTTGCAAAATTATAAAATATTTCAAACATATGGAAAATAATATTTTTTTAGTCTTGGTTTTATGATTGTATAACAAAGCAATGTACATATTTTTGTCTATTTAAAAATTTTATGTTAATAATACAATGATCTTCATACCCCTATGCAACTTGCTTTTTCTCCACTCAACATCATGTTTGAAAAATTTATCTATGCTGATACCTTAAGTTTGAATTCAGTTATTCCACGTCCTGTATATAATTCTATTATCCATTACAGTTTATTTAAAAGTCCCTTTATTCTATGATAAACATCCTTATATATATGCTCTTGAGCATATGTTTGAGATTTTTAAAGTTAGATGCCTAGAACTGAAAGCCCTGTATAATAAGGATGTTCTAAACTTTAACTTATTAAGTATATCCAATTCCCTATATCTAATCTTTATGATTGTGGTGGTATTAATCATGATAAAAATAGAACATTTTACCTTATTTTATTATTTAGTGTTTATGATTTATGAAAGGTACCTGTCACTAGTCAGGATACAGATTATGCTGAATATATGTTATGCATGACACCTTGTATTTAATTCAAATTATATTAAAGTTTATACTATGAAATAATGAACAATTAGGTGATTTGGAAATTCATGCCCCCCCCTTTTTTATAGGTATTTATGAGCCTCCATTTATTGCACTACTGCAGTGAACCAACCTTGGATGTGAAAGTTGCCTTTTGTCAGGTGTGTGTTCCTTACAGGTAAAACAAGGTACAGTATATTCTCTTGTATTTCCATTTTGCCATTTCAGCTTGCATATGTTCCACATCAAGTTGATGTAAATAGAAGTGGATAGTTAAATGTTTTTTCTTTCCCAGTTCACTTAAGTTAGAATGGGAATGAAAATGATTCTTTTTAATGATTATAAATTAATCACTGGGTACAGTGATTTCTTACTAGGTTTTATTTATACTTAATGCCATTAATATGTATTTCCTAATACTTGAAATGTGGCTTGAATCATCAAAATAGCTGAAGTCCGTATTATTGTTTCTCATCATAAGGACCAATGAGCCCCCTGTAGCAGATCTCCAATACCCACAGATAGTACCATGCCAGGCGTGCTCAGTTTTTTTGATGCCCGGTGCTAACAGGTGGTTAGTAGAAGGGTAAACAACAATAACAGCAAACAAAGGTATATTTAGCCTACAGCGAACCATAGTAAGAAGGTAGTGTGCATGGACCAGATAAGAGTCCGCTCTCCTGTATTCATACATATTCTATTCTTAAGAAAGAGGCTACCTGGGCTGCTTATTCCTACTACAGGTTATGTTTAGGGTAATCCTAACTTCAGCCTGTTGTTATGGTATAATTAATAGTGCTCCCCTTCACTCTCAGGATTGTCCTTTGGATAATAAATTATAGTAACTTTATTCATGCTCCAAGCAAAAAGCAATTCAGCTTTTCTGTAATGATTTTCACTGTTATCTTCTCATTGAGCTGTGCTGTAAACAGGGAGTGACATGCATCCTTTGAACCAGGAGAGATGATGGACTCTGAAAAACAAACTGAGGGTTCTGGAGGGGAGGGGGGTGGGGGGATGGGTTAGCCTGGTGATGGGTATTGAGGAGGGCACGTTCTGCATGGAGCACTGGGTGTTATGAACAAACAATGAATCATGGAACACTGCACCAAAAACTAATGATGTAATATATGGTGATTAACCTAACAATAAAAAAATTAAAAAAAAAAAAGAAACAAGGTTTCACCTTGTTTCAACTCTGCACCTTCTATTATTTTAAAACACTCTTTTCTGTTTCTGGAAGTAATATGTACTTGTTACAGAAAATGTGAAAAAATATAAAGGGAAACAAACATTGGTAAATCTACTCTCTCTAAGCATAAGTAGAATTTCCAAGGGAGAGTAAAATGTGTTACATGCTATGAGTAGGATTTACTGATCTGATCTGCCTCAGTTCCCTGACCTCTAAATGTCATAGTGCTGGAAGCCTCAGGCATTTAAATAACTTCTCTTCTGTAATGAGAATTCTGGAACTAAGGGCACCTGGGTGGCTCAGTCGTTAAGCGTCTGCCTTCCACTCAGGTCATGATCCCAGGGTCCTGGGATTGAGCCCTGCGTCGGGCTCCCTGCTCCGCAGGAAGCCTGCTTCTCCCTCTCCCACTCCCCCGGCTTGTGTTCCCTCTCTCGCTGTGTCTCTCTCTGTCAAATAAATAAATAAAATCTTAAAAAAAAAAGAAGAATTCTGGAACTGGACGGCTTTGTTAGAAACTCCAAGTCTGTCACTTATTAGCCATATACTTGTTTGTGCCTTGGGCAAGTTACTTAACCTCTCTGTGCATTTGTTTCTAAATTTGTAAAAAGAGGAAAATAATGGTATCTGCCTTCTAGGCTTATGAGAATTAAATGAGTTAATACTTGCAGAGCAATGAGAACAGTGCTGGGATATGTGTTTATTAAGTAGCTGAATATATTTTAAATAAATTTACATTCATTCTTCTGGTGCTCCAAATTGAGTCCCTGTTTTAAGTATTATCAGTATCTTGACTACTTCCATAGTTATATCTCCAACCCAAATCTCTCCCCAAAGCCAGACCATGCCCAGCTACTTGTTCTGCGTCTCTGCTTAGATGTCTAATAGGCATATCAAATTCTGCATACACCAAACCAAATTCCTGATCTTTCCTCCAAAATACTCTGTTCTAATTCAGTAAATGCTAAATTCACCTTTCCCAGTTGCTTAGAACAAAATCTTTGGAATCATCTTTTGGGCAACACTTCACATTCAATTTGTCAGCAAATACTGTTGTCTCTACATTCAAAATGTATCTGAAATCTCACCACTTCCCAACATTCTCTCCACTACCACTTTGTGTGTGTGTGTGTGTGTGTGTTTTAATATTTTATTTATTTATTTGATAGAGAGAGGGAGCGAGCACAAGCAGGGGGAGCAGCAGGCAGAAGGAGAAGCAGGCTCCCTGCCAAGCAGGGAGCCTGATGCGGAGCTCGATTCCAGAACCCCGGGATCATGACCTGAGCTGAAGGCAGATGCTTAATGACTAAGCCACCCAGGCGCCCCTCCACTACCACTTTGATCCAACCTACTGTTACCTCTTGCTTGGATTATTACCAGAGTTTCCACATTTGCTCACTCCTAAATGGTTTACTCTCAAACATCAACAAGAATAATATTTTGAAAAGTATAAGTGGATCATGTCACTCCTTGGCTAAAACCAAAACAAAACAGAAAAACCTTTCCACGTCTTCCCATGTCACTTAGGGTAAAAACTAAAATTCTTAAAATAAATACCCAAGCCTTGACCACGTAGCTACCTAGAAGCCCCCCTCCCTGAAATGCTCTTCCTTTATTGGCCTCTTGGTCCACTCCTTCACCACTGTCAGGGCTTTGCTCAAATGTCATTTTTTAGGGAATCTTTCTTGACTGTCCTATTTAATATTGCCCCTTCCTACCTACACTGCCTACCCAACTTGCCAGCCTTGCTTTTTTTTTTTCCCTCTGTAACACTTTTTGGTAGCTGATATACCACCATATATGTGACTAGTATGTTGCTTCTCTCTCTCTACTACAATGCATTTTCCGCATGGGCAGGAGCCAACTCACACAGGCTCACAAGAGTTGATTGTGCATCTCTCCCCCCAACTCAAAGTTCAGTGATGTAAGGTTGGTAGATGGAAGTCTATTATTATAGGAGCATGTACTTTATGTAAATAAACAATTACTACAATAAGTGTCCTCCCTCCCTGCAGTTGTTGAACATCTACCCAGCACACTGTTGGAATTTTCTCTCTTTTGCACATGGCAGGGCGTGGGCAATCACTGAGTATTTGCGTAATGAATCAATGAATGATATATATTTGGTTTAGGTAATCAGTTGCACCTGTGACTGTGCTTTGGTCGAAAGGAGCAGGACTGAATTTCTGGGTAGAATATCTGGGCCCTACCACTTGCAAGCGATGTGACTGTGTGCTATTTCATTAGCTGCCATGAGCCTATTCGTTTACTGTGGGCACTAACACTTATAAAACAAACCACAACCAAACAAAAAATTAATTCATGTTTTACGTACCTCAAGATTAAATCTGAACTTCAAAAATTATCAATAAAAAAGATCTTAAAACTTATGCTATATTTTTTAATCCAGAGTCTTTTTGTAGGTTGAAGTTATTTTTTAAAATCAGCTCCCAACATTTGGGTACAGATGCAAAATGTCTATTTCTAGTAAGACTTCTTTGAAAGCAAAGGAATAAAGAGAAGTGAAGCATGAACTCTATTAATGACTCTGAATTTTTTTTGCTTACTATGAGCTTTTGGTATCTAGATACATGCATATTCTATAAGTTTAAAAAAATCTAAATATATTATAGCAAGCAGAATGTTGCTGGTCATGACTCAGAGCATTTTATTTACTTTCCTTGTAGAATTTTTATTTGATAATGTTTATTTATTTATTTTTCTTTTCTGTAGCTCTATGCCTGATTTACTACTCTAGCAATTTAGAGAAAAGAGTGTATTCATTTTTAGAGGCAGAGTTATTGACTGGGGTTCACTTTCAAACTATGTTTTTTGGAAGCTTCTTATTTCATGAGACATCTCACACATTCTTGGTATGCAATGGTGTTTACCCTGATCACAGCAGGGTTAGGTTGCTCCCAACTTCTTGCCAGAGAGACAATGTACGAAGACAAGTGATCAAGTATATTCATTTTCCAGGTCTCTTGAGTCTTAATCTGTGGCTTTTTATATTATGTCATATTTCCAGTTTTTTCATTTGTTATCAATAAGAAGTTACAGAAAATATAGAGAACAAACTTGCCCAGACAGTTCTTTATAAACAGGAAATACGTACATTATTTGTAATAGTGTTGACTTTATTTTTTTAGTTGAATTACTTGAAGAACATGGGAGTCATTGAATTTTTTAGCTACTCCTATTAAATTTTTTTTTTTAATATTCCAACAAGCAGCTTTTGCAAGCAAGAGGTCTTTCATTATATTCTGGGGAGAAATTAGTCTGTGTAACGTTAGACAATAAAACAATAATCTTTAGTTTGGACTGGTATGAATCCTTTACAAAAATATAGACTGACAGGGAATTGAAAGTGCAAACACTCTGGATCCCCCTGAGAAACAGGTAAGCCTTCTTAGCTTTCTATTCTCAATTGAACAGAGAATTACAGAGCTGTTTAATTTCACTTTTCCAAATTAAAAAAAAATCTGTAAAAAGTGCTATTTTTGGAACTCTGTTGTACTGAACAGATGAGTCAGGATTTTAAACAAGGAATATATACACACAGAAATGCATGTTGGAAACCACACGCATGTCCATGGGTATCTACAGCATTTATCACATCCTGATGTACATTACCGTTAGTTGTACAGGTTTGTGTTTTTCCCCTCTCCATGGTGACTGACTGCCTCAGGGGCAGGACCAGGGTATCCTCATCTTGAATTTCCAAGTCCAGAAATCTCCCTTAATTCTGTAAATGTGCAGTAAATGCCTTTTGAATAAAAGAGGATAAATAAAAACTTAATAGAGAAACACCACTTCCCGAGTAGAAATTTACTTGCTTTTCAAAATCAAGTCAATTTCTCAATATTTTAACATTTTATAAGTGTACATTAATAGATTTAATTGCATTTTGGTTATTTTGCTATCACAAATCAGTGTTAACCTAACATTTATCTCAACGTTATTAGCTTGTCCTCTCTAAATGTTTACTGATGCTTGAGTCGGTTATGAATCATTTAAAATGATTTAATTTTGGATTTCACAGAGGGCTCAAATTAATGAATTGAGAATTATAAATGTCAGTAGAACTAGAAACAAAGTGACTGAACCCACTGGGTTTCTTTTTGGCTATGACACAGAAACTCTTTCTGCCTCCTTAAATTTTCTATGTAAGGAGATACCTATGTATTGACTGATTGATTACTGATTGATTCCACGATTTATGTATTCAATACATCTTAACTGAGTACCTATGATATAAACCTGCAGCTTGTAAAAACTAGGGATACAGGATGAATGAGATGGTTACTGTTCTCAAAGAACACACTGTCTATTCTAAAGCACGAAAGAGAGTGGCTGGGCTTATAATCTTGAAAACCTATTCCTCTTTGAGTTAAAGACCTCAGCAACAGCTATGTGCTAAACAATGAGTCAGAAAAAACCCCAAACCCCAATAGTTATCAAAGAAGACTTTATGAAGATTTTACCTCATTTAACCTTCACAACACTGTTAATTATCGAAGGTGTAATACAATCATATTTTATTCTGCAGTTGGAAATCTCAACTATTATACTGGAAGGTCTTTCCCTAGTCCCGTTATGAACTTTTTGGAATCTATTGGTGTACAGTGTTTTAACGGAAGCGAGTAGCAGTTAAATATAACAAGAACCGACATACTATGATTAAATGCAAAGAAGCCTAAGATATTTTGGTCCCCAGTAGGAAAAAAGAACACTTTTATATAAATTCCAGTAGATGTTTGTGATATGTAAAGTCTAAAATATTATTGAAGATATGACAAAAATAGTCTCATTTTGAAGTTATTATTGTCAAATTGTTCTTCAGTGTCTTCTGAGTTCTTACTGTTTTTTTGGTTTAAACCTTATTAAATGACAAAGACTAAACATGTTGAATTTTTTCTAGTTAAGACTGGTTTTTTTTAAATAGACATAAACTATTAATAGATGACTTAACTAGTTAACTGAATTTTATTTTATCACTCGAATGTCTGGATAATAAAAGCACTATGTATATACATGTAATAATTTTCTTAGCCACTGATGATGGCTGTTCTAAATAGATGAAAACTTAAAAATCGCCAATCACTTCTGATTTATTATTTTTTAGTGTTCAGATGTTTTCCTCTTTTGATCTTTAGAAATTTCAGGATGTTAGTAAATATTTTATGGGCTGCATTCACTTTTTAGAGCTTTTTATAAACCTGGAAATAAATAAATTCTACAATTGTAGAATACCTATCTTTAGGAGTTTAAAGTGACATGTTCAGATCACAGTACCTAGGACATTTGAAAAAATATCATTAAACCTGATGCCAGGGTTATATGGTTTAAAAAAAAAACAGTTCTTTGGTTTAAGGTATACTGAATTTAAAATAGCTTGATTTGCTCACCTTTATCTCATTTGATGGGTCTATGGTGTTTCTGTTTCAAAGACAATGAAACTATCTCATTAAAATTTTTACACTTCGTCGGATGGGCATCTTAGATGGAAAGAAGAATTTTATACCAACATTAGAGGAATAGAGCAACAAAGGAAAAGATATTTTGATGGGGCAAGGCAAAGGAAAACCTATGTAATCTAATAGGGAAACTCAAAACAATTTTTGGTGGTCTGTGAAATAAATGGCATTAGTTTTAGGGGAAGATTGTCTGCTATCTCAAAATACCAACTTAGACACTGACTTCCTATAAATATGGCTTAAGGGAATCAGTAGATTAAGCATTGATATATTTGAAATTCTTGGTATTTTGTAAATGAATGGCTATGATTTTGAGGTATTAACTGATAAAACTTTCCTTTATTATTTTAGTTTTTCATGTAACAGGGAAAGAAAATTTTTACCTTAGTTTCTCCTTTTAAAGGGTTTTGTCTCCTGTGTGTTATTCGAGGAAGCCCAACTCTGACTTTCTTCTATACTTGCTTTTATACATTGCATTTAATTTTGCATACATTTTTTAAAAATCTCAACATATATGCTTTAGTGCATGGACTGTCCATGGGTAAATTATTAAAGACATAGCAAACATTACTGTAAAAAACATGGTACATCTTGAGTTATGAAATAAATCACTAAGATAGCTATACTATCAGGATAACTAACTACCCTATTTTTATGAACGAATGTTTCATGATGTTTGAGAATAGTTTTTCTCCATATGCCCACACATGACAATGGCTACAGCAAATTTCAAAAGAGTAAATTTAATGTTATATTTGTGTCTTATACCTTGGGGGCAGGTTTTTTTCTAACGATTTATTAAATATTTCAGTTAATGAATCGATTCAGTTATGATACAAAAAAAAGTAAAGGTTCTAAGATTTGGTTCTATAATGATGAACTTTCCTGTATTGGTTGATTGTGGGTTTGTGTTTGGTTTGCTTGAGGCACAAAAAGGTTGAACTTGACTTCTTGTTGAATGATCTTAACCTAAATATAAATGTAGCTTAGTACTATAAGTTCAATTATGGTTGAGGTGTTAATCAAATTAAATGAAGTTATTACCTACATCTTTAAAAATATTTGTGGTATAAAATATCACAGAATTATCTGTGGTTTTCAGTGTATGGTAAATCATGCTCTGCAAGACAATCGTCAATGTGTGCATTCTATTTTGATCTATATAGTGTTCTTAAGTAATCAACTAATTCCTTAAATGCACTATTTTAATTCTATGTGAGACTTTGGAAAATGCATTAAGTGATAATTTTGCTTTACAGTACAGGTATTATCTGAGCTTGGGGTGCATGATAAACAAAGACTGAATTTTTCAGTAGGTTAAGAAGAAGAATGTCAACTTAGATCATGAGTTCTAAAACCAGTTCTAATCTGGAATGTGTCATTCAACTCTTCTTTTGTTCATCTTCTCTAAATGTGAATATTTATTTGGTTATATATTTTATACATCTCTAATTCATTCCAAAAAAGGTTAAGACAGTTACAAGAGTGCATATTCAAAAAGATGAAAACCCAGACTTTGTAGAACACTGAACTACTAAACTTAGGTACTGATTAGATTAGATCTTTTTGTAATTGTGCAATGAGAGAATCATAATATTATTTGATTTAAGAACTGGTGTTGCACTGGGTATTATATAAGACTAATGAATCACAGACCTATACACCTGAAACAAATAATACATTATATGTTAATTAATTGAATTTAAATTTTAAAAAAAATAAAAGAAAAAAGAATACTGCTCTTTGTTGTATATATGAAAACAGGGTTCTAGTGTCCATTTTTAAATATATCATTTGATAAACTCCATCTTTGATAAGTCAGTGAAATTTAGATAACTTGTAAACATTTTGATTCCTAAATGACTTTTTATTCTCCTTATGAGGGAATATAACTTCTTACTCCTACCCTGAGAAAGAATTTCTTTAAAAATGAACTATTATTTATTAACCTGGAAAATTTTTCGTGTCTTAATTCTATAATACCACTTTTATTGCCTGTTTTAGACATCTTTTTTCTTTATTGTAGGCAAACTGGAAATAGGTAAATAAAAAATGTAGACTTCAGTGTGATTAGTTTAGTAGGTTAGATCATTGTGATAATGAAGTCAGCATTCCAAGTTTGATCCTATAAGGAAGAATTTAATATTAAGCTCTTTGAGGGCAGGAACTTTCTATTCTTGGTGCCTGGAACATTGCCTGACACAATTGTGAGACCAATATTTGTTGAATGAAAAACATACCACAGTAATAGATAGACCTTAAGTCTCAGTGATTTATCAGAGCAAAGGTTTATTTCTTCTTATACAAAGTCTAGTACAGGTTAGCAAGGGTGACTCAAGAATTTTGGTTTCTACCATCTTATGCTGTGCCAACTAAGACACCAGAGTGTGGAAAGAGATGGATTATGATGGCACATTCCCTAAAAGCCCCTGCATTTAGCTAACTACCTGCCATTTCTACTGTGGTTCATGGACCAGAACTTGTCACGTGGCCCTAACAGAACTGCAGGGGAAGACTGGGAAATGTAGTGGAGTATGTGAATACTCATGAAATACGGTTTTTGCCACAAATGAAATACAGAAAAATATTTTATCACCTGACCATTCTGAACCCTGTTGGTTCTACATTAACTGTATAGCAATATCATAGTGTCTTGGGATGGCACTACAGTTCAAGCCAGCTTTTTGTAAAAAAACATTCTTAAACTGCTAATTAGCTACGTGTCTTTAAATGTCATCTAACTTCTCAGTAATAATAATTATAGTAGTAGTAATAATAATAATAAACTTTGTTGAGGGTTTTTTTATAAGCTTATACCACCCTGAGAGCTTTACATAGATTATCTCATTTAACCTTCTTACTAATGAAAAGAAGTAGATTATTGCTGTAATTCCATAAATAAGTACACTGAGTGTAAGATTGTAAAAAGCTTAACCAAGACCTTACAGTCAGGATTCTTAGACAAAAGCTGTATTTTTGCCCTTTACTGAAGTTCTCAGTCTAGGACTTCTCGATTGCAAAATGAGAATATGAAGTCTTACGTGAAATGATTTATGATAACCCAGCACAGTGTCTGGTCCTAATACTAGCTTGGTGCATAGTAGGCATTGAAGTGGCACTAGTTTTCTTCCTTTACATAGAAATAACAGGAGGCAGAAGCCAGGCCTGCTCTATTTATTGATTACTGCTATGTGCTTTTTCACGTCATTGAAAATAATGGTTAAACATAATTTAAGTCTTAAAGTTTTACTTCATTATTGATTTGTTAGAAGCCATTGATTCCACAGAGTATCCACCTCTGGGCAACCAATATAAAAGTCATACACATTTCAGGTCGTAATCCTCCTTAGGGAGTAATGCTTTAAGAAACAGAGTGGAGAAAATATGCTCTTGACAGAACAAAATTGAGTCCTAAATATCCTTAAGTGTTGTTGTCTTAGCTCTCCTCCTTTAAAACTCACATGTAAATAATCTGATTCACATTTAAAACGGGTTGAACATATGCCTTTTTGCCATAACAAATGGAATATGAGGTTCGATTTCTGCTGACTTTCTATGACAGTCTTGGAGTAGCATCATGAAGCAAATCAATATGCTGGTCATAACTATGAGAATGAATAACTCAATATCATTTGTGCCAAAAGCACAATCATCACTTTTGGCAGATACTTTTCAGTATCCAAATGACGATACTAAAATAATATCCTAACAGATTGACCATCTAATTTTCTGGAGACGCATTTTGTAGCGAATTTATCTTGGCTATCCTATTGAGATAGATCAATGTTATATCCATAGTATCTTCGATAGTGCCTGACATACAGTAGGTGATCAGTGTATATTTAACAAATGAATGAAATCAGACCCTTTGAATTTCTAGACAGTTCTGAAAGTCCAGCTTTCCCTCACCAACACTGTCTACTTCAACCCTGAATTACATAATGTTCAGTTAAGTTCAAACTCTGGGCTGAGTCAATTGATAAATGTAAGAGAAGGGGATTCTATTAATTCATTTCTCTTGCTTTTTCTAAGCCTTATTCCTATAGCTCACCTTATCATAAGAAAACCGTATTATTGTTCTAAATGTCTTTAGCTGACCTAGTGAATGGTTTAGTAAAAAAAAAAAAAAGCACATGTTTTGGAGTTGAATAAACTTCAATTTATATTAATTGACATCACTAATTAATGGTTCCAAGACTGTGAGCCAGTTAACAGCTCTGTATGCCACTTTCCTCACCTGTAGTCAGTGTTAAATATAATATTTAACAGAATACAAAGTTCACCTTTAGTAAGTAAACAATTAAGACTGCTTCACCTTTCTTTCTCCCTTTGAATTATTGAGAGCTGATGTCATATAAATCATATGAAATATATTTTTGTGTCTTTGATTAAAAATATTATACCTACTGCCTGATGTCTGATTCCCAGATTTATTATATAAAGAACTATTGAATATATTCTTCCTGAAGTTAAGTGCTAGAGAAATTTTATCTTTCCTGTGAACTAGTATGATATATTCTATGAGATTAATGTATCAAAACTTGCCACTCATTGTGTTTTGTTGTTGTTATTATTTTTTTCTTTCATCTTGGAAGAATGACACTGTTTCATGCTCAAGGCAATAGATATTCATAACTTAAGCCTTCTTGTAAAACTGTCATCTCCCAGCCTGCTTTATTTGAGATCTGTTTCTAAACCTGGATTTAATGGTTTTATTGTTCCCGTATCTTTGATGGTGTTCTGCACAAATCAGAATATAAATAATGAATGAAAGAATAAAACGACTTGCTCAAGGTTTTACAGCTGTTAAGTACAGAACTAATCCAGGCTTGGTGCTATTTTCAACTATCTCATTCAAGAGTAACTAAGGAAGCTTAACCTCTAAAAATTTCTAAAACTTGATGTCTCCTGCTCAGGAACTAACTAGCAGTAACATAGGACAGTCATGCATAAATGAAAATGGCGAGGGAGTACTTGTGGCGTATAGCTTATTAAATTTGAGAATAATGCAATCAAGGTTTTGGACACCTACAGGATAAGATCAATAATGTAGGATGTTTTTCTTCTCGAAATTCCATAGCTATAGGCTAGCAGCTAACTGGTGATGGGGACTCATCACACAAGGCCCTTTCTTACCGGTCTGCAGAACATGGAGTCTTTTCCCAGAACAGATTATATTCAGACTTCCTCTCTAACAAACTGCCTACCAAACTGCCAGCAGCAATAATGGCTTCTTTTAATTTAGCTTTAAAACTTTTTGGCAGATGGGGGACAGGGAGGAAATTGGTTTGCTTTGAATTTTTGCAAAAAAAAAAATCTCTTATATCCACATGGAAATAATTATTGATTCATTTAAACACAAGATTAATATTCAGTGGAGGAATGAGTTATTTTAAAAAATAATGTGAATCAATAATGGAATAGACTGTTCCAAACTTATAATTATTTTGAACCATATTGATTTTCATACATTACCACTGTGGTGATTTATAATTTTTTGATATAATATTACTTATTTATAATTAACATAATTTCTTCTCTGGAAAGAGACTTTCCATTTTGGTAAGCATTTATGAATACCTTTGGGTTTTAGTATAAATTCAATATAAATTGATGATGGAATGTTTATTTTCATGAGCTAATTGAGAGAATGTTAGTTGGATACTATATTATACCTATGAGAGGGGAAACACTCCCCTGGGACTATGACGTCTGGGCCAGCTAATGAGGTGCTGATACCAAAGAGGGCCACTGTGAAATTTTCGATTCCACATCTTTTGTTTACTTGTTTTGACCTGCATTGCGTCCAGTTTTTGCCTCTCCAACTAGCTCTCTTTAAATGGTGATGTCTCCTGTCTCTTACATCTACAATTTTCTAAAATAGTGGTTCTCTAAGTGTAGAACTTGTTAGAAATATGAACTCTTGGCCTTACCCTAGTCCTACTGAATCAGAAACTTTTCAGTGGGGCTCAGCAATCTATTTTTTTATAAACTCCTCAGGTAGTTCTGATCCATTTTAAAACTTCAGAATCTCTACCTCACACTATTGGCCAGTCATGCCCTCCCAGTGTGAAGGTTTGGTTCTTCCCTTTTTGGGTTCAGCTCATCAATTCTGTGACCTAAACTAAAAATATGCTAAAACATAACTGGAGAAAAATCTTTTTAGCATTGATAATTTTTTTATAGCATACTTTTTTTAAAAAAAATTTTATTTATTTATTTGACAGAGAGAGACACAGCGAGAGAGGGAACACAAGCAGGGGGAGTGGGAGAGGGAGAAGCAGGCTTCCCGCCAAGCAGGGAGCCCGATGTGGGGCTCGATCCCAGGACCCTGGGATTATGACTTGAGCCATAGGCAAGTGCTTAATGACTGAGCCACCCAGGTGCCCTTTTTATGGTATACTTAATGGCATGCTTTCATAGGAACATTTTATAGGGAAAAGTTTATATTTGAACTTTATAATCATAACAAGGTAGACTACATGGAGATTGAGGATAAAATATACTATATTAAATATGTCTTGAGCTTTTTGAAATTCAGTTTGGATTTGTAAGCTTGGGGCACAGATGAGATCTGGGGGAAGCTTTTCAACACAACACATTTGCTATCAAATTTTTGGTTACAACATCAATCCAAGAAAATTTCCAGTGTGTTCTCTCTGTGTCTTACTGTTTAATGATTAAAATAGCCTTTTCCGGTGGGGCCCCTGTGTGGCTCAGTCAGTTAAGCATCCAGCTCTTTATTTTGCCTCAGGTCATGATCTCAGGGTCATAAGATCAAGCCCCACATTGGGCTCCACGCTACGCGTGAATACTGCTTGGAATTCTTTCTCTCTCCCTCTTCCTCTGCCTCTTCCCGCCTAACTCATGCTCTTTCGCTCTCTCTCTCTCAAAAAAATAAATAAGTAAAAAATAATAACAATAAAATAGCCTTTTCCCAATTATGTGGGGTACTATCAAGGATGTGTTTTCTAACTTTTAGATTTTACATAAAGTTTAATTCAAAGCTAGGTATAAAGAGGATACTTGAAGAGAAATTTGTGTGTGTATGTGTGTGTGTATGTATGTGTGAATTTGCAAACTTTATAAAGATAATTTCAATGTTATTGTGAGAAATTTTATGCTTTAAATTAAAGTTAATTAAAGTTAAATTAAAATAAATTTTATGCTTTTTCTCCATTAAAATGGAGAAAAAAACAATCACTAAGTAATTTTTATTTTAGAAAATGTGTCAAGTCATTAGATATTTTATTTGAATAGTTTTTTTATTTGTTACTTTTTGACTGGGAATTCTCCTCTTACTGAAAGTTTCCTGCTGGTATAAACTCTATGATTGTTTTAACCATTTCTATCAAACTACCAAGTCCATAAAAACAAAACAAAACAAAACAAAAACTACCAAGTCCATATATATAGCTTCCCCCCCCCACATTGTATGAAAAGTTCTGTTTAGATATGCACTGACAAAAATTACTGGGCACTGCTCAGCAGTGTGAACAATTGCTGAGATGCAATGATATACTTACTCCATTAAAGCACTTGGCCAACTGTTAACCTGTCTCAATACTGAGACTTTGTAAGTCCTCGAGTCTGGGGCAGTGGGGCTCTTTCAAATACTTGAATCTGAGGTGAGGGGTAATCCTTATCCTAACTAGGACTCTGGTTTCCACTTTGGGTGTGCCATGACCAATGGAATTTGGCAATCCATAAAAACACAAAATGTGTTCCTGATGTATTTGCAGAAATAATCATTTTACTTTTCAAATGTGTCAGGCAGAGGCGTAAGTTCCATTTCGCAGTCTTCAAGTGATCCTTCCCCTCTAGGGTATGGTTCTCAACATGCATCAGCATACTTAGAGGGCTTATTGAAACAGATTATTGTCCTTGCCCACAGAATTTCTGATTCAATAGGTATGGGATGGGAGTGAGCATCTGCATTTCTAATAGGTTTCCCAGTGATGCTGATGCTGATGCTCCAGGAAGCACACCATGAGAATGATGGCTTTAATGCTGACTTTCTCAAAGTCAGATTCTCAAATCCTCAAGTCAGAATTACCTGGATTGCCTAGTAATCTTTAGATCATCAGGACCTATGATGATGACCTAAATCCTAATCTCCAGGGTGGTGTGATAATGATTTGCCTTTTGTCAAGCTCCTCAGATGCTCCAGGTGTACATTTACACTTGAGAAGCAGTTAGAGGGGAGGTCCAGGGATACTGTTAGCCAGAGAAAACACTGATCAAGTCTCCTCTCAAACATTACCAATTTTATACCTGTCAGTTGGCATCTAGTAGTTGTTTTATACATAGTAAATGAATTAATTTAAAATGAATGAATGCAAGCAATTAGTTCCTATTCCTTTTTGCTTCCAGCACTTTTTCTTTATTCTACTATAGAATATATCATCCATATTTTAACTACTTGTTTATTCGACTGCCTCCATCTAGACAGAGACCTTATCTTTTTGTTGTATCTCCAGTGCCAAACCCAGCATCTGGCACATAATATGTATATTATCAGTATTTGTTAGATTAAATGATTGTAAATGTTGAGTAGAATATTTCTTAGGGTTAGTCTGAAAAAGAGGTTGCATGAATTGTTAAATTCCCTTGATTTCTCTGAATATACATTAAAATGTTGGAAGAGGAGGGCCAGCCTAGTAGATTCAAGTATAATATGAAGACTGAGACCACAGCTAGAAAAGCCACAGGCAAGTCCGAAGGAGTAGGGTGGTACCAAGATACAGCATGAAGTCAGGGGTCTGGAACATAAAATATCACATATGTTTGGTATATATATGCAGTTGGAACAGACGGCATTTCAGAGGTGAAGAGAATAAGTGGGGGAACGAGAAGTGGATTATGTAGATTTGATGAAGCTAGTGTGTGCTAAGAATTTTGTGGGTGGTCAGAAATGAGAACATTAAGGGATGTAAAAAAGGATTAGAACATGACAAATGAAGTCAGGCACTTCATCCCTACCAAATTAACCTTGGCAATGAATTCATTGGTAGTCTAGCTCCAGTTACTTTTGTTTGTTTGTTATTTTTATATTTATTAAATTTTTCAGTTACTTTTCTACCTTTCAAAGGTAGGAAGCAAAAAAAAGGACATTTTAATAGGGTTAGTCTGCTGATACACTAAAAAAGCCTAGAGTAGAAATGGACTGTGGCGTGGAGAGAAGTTCCTGATTGTGTGCTTGAAATCAAGGATTGTTTAAATACTAATGTTCTTGTTTCTGCTGTAGTCCACATTCATTGTTTAAATTCTAAATCCTGTTATAGTCTCCCTGAATAGATTTACGATGCCCTGGTTTTGTTTGTTTGTTTGTTTGTCTGTTTGTTTTATTTAAGATTATATATTTTATTTTGAGAGAGAGAGAGAGAGCATGTGCATGGTGGGGGAAGGGCCGAGGGAGTCTGAAGTGGACTCCGTTGAGCATGGAGCACTAGGTGGGGCTCAATCTCTCTACCCTGAGATCATGACCTCAGCAGAAACCAAAAATCCAATGCTCAACCAACTGTGTTACCCAGGCACCCCAATCCTGTTTTTTGATAGTCTTGTTTAATTTCCTGTTCCATGCTTTTCAACTATCTCCTGGATTTCAGACCTCTCCTTATTGTACTCATAAATTACCTGAATTTTCAGTCTTCTGTCCAAACAACCTATATTCCTCATCTTTAGTCCATTCTGTTCTTTGAGGTCTGTGTGTATTTGTATTGGATTGCTGCCACCATATGTCTTCCAGTCATAGGCTGGTGCCGGTCATGTGCATTCCACTTTAAGTCTGTCATAAGGTCCTTGCCCTAGATTCATAGGTTTTGCCACTCACATCCATATAGTACCCACTATACTCCCCTTGTTTATATTACTTGGTGCTGCCTGGTTCCCTTTCCAAGAGCAGGTAGGGACAAATTAGTTCATACTTCTATTTCACTTTTTTTTTTATTATTTAGAAATGAAATGCCAAAAATTTCTAAGGAGAGTGGTTTTATGACCAACCAGAAGTTCAGAGCCAAAGAAGGTCTAAATCTTCTTTCAAATTATGTGAGAATCAGATTTTCAGAAATCAATGTGTATTAAAACCATACAAAGATCCTTTAGTTTAGATTCTGGACTTGGAACACTAAAGGCAGGGTTTTTGTTTTCTTTTGTTTACTAATTAAAGCTTTGGCATAACTCAAAAGTCATGAGTTATGTAAGAAATTATTCATTGTGTAAGAAATTATTCATGAATGTCCCACTCATTGCAGGACAACCAGCATTGTTTGATAAGCCAACTAAATACAAGCCACATCTCCTACCATATGGTATACCAAAACATCCTACGAATCTCCCAGATGTCTAGGAAGAGTTAGTGCCACTTCTAAAGAGAACCATTGATTTAGACTATTCCATTTTCAATTTTTGGGGTTGGGAATGAACCCACAGAACATAAGAATGCTCAAAACGTGAGCAAAATCAGCAAAAAGGAGAGGGAATAGTCGACTATTGGGTAGGCATCCACCAGGGTGTGCCACAAGAAACAGGCTAGACAATACTCTATAAGGTCCTTTCTAGCTAGAGAGTTGAAACTATTTAATGTCACAAAATGCAATATAAGTTTATTTATGTGTATAATCATGGATAATGGATATTTACATTACATATATTCATAAATCGTGATTCAAAATTTTAAGGACAGATTCTTCAATTGCTAAATATAATAGGTAGAAGAACTTCTTTTAAAGATAAAAGATACAATATCAAGATATTTAAATCTAAGCTTGCAAAGAATGAAAAGATGTCATGTGGCATTTTAGAATAATGATAATTTGGGCTAAAATTGAAAATTGTTCAATGTTTAATGTAAATACTACCATTTTGGTATTATTGAGAACAAATGAAGTCAACACTATTTAATTCAAATTTACCTAATTAAAAATTAAAACTACACATTATTTTGTATCTCATTTCTTTCTGAGAAAGGGATATAAATAAAATCTCTTATCCTTCCTCATTTGGCTGTTATAATGGATGATCAGGAATCACCTCTGAAGTTTCTAGCATAGTCAATGGGTCCAGTATGTTTGGTAGATGTTTGCTTCATAAATAATTAAATGGTTTTAATGAAACATTTCAGAAAAGATTGTGTAGATCTAATGTAAGATTATTTTATTATTAATAGTTTTAATACTGAAAACAAATTTTTCTCTCTATTTTCCTGAGTTCTTTTACTCTAGATTATCTTACATGGATTAACACATATTTTTTATATGAAATACAGGTTTATATAATGATGATAGATGACTATGAATTCGTAATCATTAAAAGAACAGGCTTTTCTATATCTTGCTATCATTCTGATTGTTCACTTTCTCATGTTTTTGTTGTTCTTTTTGCAGGGATTTGATAAACAAGTGGATGTGTCATATATTGCCAAACATTACAACATGAGCAAAAGCAAAGTTGACAACCAATTCTATAGTGTGGAAGTGGGAGACTCAACCTTCACAGTTCTCAAGCGCTACCAGAATTTGAAGCCTATTGGCTCTGGGGCTCAGGGAATAGTTTGGTAAGTGAAATATATATATATATATATATATATGTATATATATATTTATTTATTTATTGAAGTATAATTAACATACAGTGTTTTATTAGTTTCAGGTGTACAACATAGTCAACAATTCTGTACATTATTCTGCTCATCGTGATAAGTGTAGTTACCATCCGTCACCAAATGTTACCACAATCTTATTCACCCTATTTTCTATGTTGTACTTTTCATCTCTGTGACTTCTTTATTTTATAACTGGAAGTTTGTACTTTTAATCCCCTTTATCTATTTCACCCATGCCCCCTGCCCACCTCTCCCCTCTGGCAACTACCAGTTTGTTCTCTGTAGTTAAGAATCTGGTTTTTGGTTGTTGTTTGTCTCTTTGTTTTGCTTTTTAGATTCCACATGTGAGTAGAATCATATGGTATTTATCTTTCTCTGACTTATTTCACTTAACTTGCATTTTTAAAAGGAATAATGCTGTATATGTCAACTAGCTACAAATACACACACAAACATAAATAAATAGCATGATTGGAGATGGGAAGAATACTTTCTATCAAAGAAAAATAAAATTACGAGCATTATTTGTAATTCATTGCCCATTTACTAAAATATGTACAACTTTTGCTTGTGACTAGTCTTTCTACTCACCAAAAATGTCCATTACACAACAACCATGGAGAAACAAAACCAGAGATTTTCTAGCTGTTGCTAATACATTTAGAAAATTGCATTTGGATGTTTTCACAGCAGGAAATGAGGGGATATGTGTTAAGATAACAAGCAAATATAATTCCCTGCACTCTAAAGAAGTATAAATGATATCTCAAATGTTCCTGTCACTTTTAAAGATCAATATTTAAAATTCAGTTACTTATTAGAAAAAGTGGTACTTAAAAATGTCTGTTGTATGTTTCCAAAATGGAAAGATTCTGGGCTCCCTTAGTAACCATTATTTTATGACATTTTTGATGGGCAATTTGAAATGATGACAAATCAAAACCTGATTACCTTTTATAAAATTCTTGCAAAAGTGATGATATCAAATTGATAAGCATTTATTTTATGTAGTTTTAACTTGCAGTGTAACCACCAAATGTATTTACTATGAACTTATTAGCGTAAAAATTTTCAACTTGATGACTCATACCTATAAGCGAAAATTTAGCACATGCACCATAAATATGTATATTTACTTATAGAAGATATTTACTTAGTTCAATATATTTATTTGTTATATAAATTACTGCTACATTAGTAATGTCCATTTAGAAACACGAACACTTTTAAAGGATGAGCTAAAGGTGAAATAAACATTATTTAAAAACATTTTATTTACAACTTTTTTCACTCATTTGATACAATGTAATTTTGATGATAGCAATGTGGTAGTGGTAGTGCTCATTATTTTTTTAAACTTTCATCTTATATTTCATAAAAAAGTTTAAAATCTGGTTCACTTCATTTTTTATTTTTCTAAGAATTTTTTTTAGAGCAAAATGATTCACAGCAAAATTGAGAGGAAGGTACAGAGATCTTCCGTATTCCTCTATATTCCTCCTACCTCCACACATGCATAGCCTCCCCATCATCAACATCCCCCACAAAAGTGGTACATTTATTATAAATGATGAACCTACATTGATACATCATAATTACCAAAGCCCAGAGTTTACGTTACGATTTATTCTTGGTGTTGTACTTTCTGTGGATTTAGACAAATGTAAAATGATATGTATCCATTATTATAGTATCATATACAGTATTTCCACTGCGCTAAAAATCCTCTATACTCCACATGTTCATCCCTCCTCTTACTTCCAAATCCTGGCAGCCATTGATCTTTCTACTGTTTCCATAGATTTTAAAGATTACTTTTATTTATTTATTTATTTATTTATTTATTTATTTATTTATTTATTAGAGGGGGTGGGGAGAGAGAACAAGAGCAGTGGGGAGGAGCAGAGGGAGAGGGAGAAGCAGACTTCCCGCTCACCAGGGAGCCTGAGGCAGGACTCCATTCCAGGACCTGGAGATCAAGACGCAAGCTCAAGGCAGACACTTAACTGACTGAGCCACCCAGGTGCCCCTTTATTGTTTCCATAGATTTGCCTTTTCCAGGATGCTATATACTTGGAATAAAACAGAATGTATCTTTTTTAGATTGGCTTTTTTCACTTAGTAATATGCACTTCAAGTTCTTTCATGTCTTTTCATAGATTGATAGCTCATTACTTTTTATCACTGAATATTTCATTGTCTAGTAATGCCACAATTTATCCATTCACCTACTTTAGGACATTTTGGTTCATTCCAGGTTTTAGTAATTATAAATAAATATCTTTATGCTTTAAATATCCAGGTACAGGTTTTTGTGTGGACATAAATGTTAAAGGTTCACTTCATTTTGATATCTGTTTTTTTAAATTTTATTATGTAATGTTAATTACCATACATTATATCTTTTTTTGTTATTATGTTATGTTAATCACCATACATTACATCATTAGTTTTTGATGCAGTGTTCCATGATTCATTGTTTGCGTATAACACCCAGTGCTCCGTGCAGAACGTGCCCTCTTTAATACCCATCACCAGGCTAACCCATCCCCAACCCCCTCCTCTCTAGAACCCTCAGTTTGTTTTTCAGAGTCCATAGTCTTTCATGGTTCATCTCCCCCTCCGATTTCCCGCCCTTCATTCTTCCCCTTCTGCTATCTTTTTTTTTTTTTAACATATATTATTTGTTTCGGAGGTACAGGTCTGTGATTCAACAGTCTTGCACAATTCACAGCGCTCACCATAGCACATACTCTCCCCAATGTCTATCACCCAGCCACCCCATCCCTCCCACCGCCCACCACTGCAGCAACCCTCAGTTTGTTTCCTGAGATTAAGAATTCCTCATATCAGTGAGGTCATATGATACATGTCTTTCTCTGATTGACTTATTTTGCTCAGCATAACACTCTCCAGTTCCATCCACATCGTTGCAAATGGCAAGATTTCATTTCCTTTGATGACTGCATAATATTCCATTGTATATATATACCACATCTTCTTTATCCATTCATCTGTCGATGGACATCTAGGCTCTTTCCACAGTTTGGCTATTTTGGACATTGCTGCTATAAACATCGGGGTGCACGTACCCCTTCAGATCCCTACATTTGTATCTTTGGGATCAATAACCAGTAGTGCAATTGCTGGATCGTAGGGTAGCTCTATTTTCAACTGTTTGAGGAACCTCCATAGTGTTTTCAAGAGTGGCTGCACCAGCTTGCATTCCCACCAACAGTGTAAGAGGGTTCCCCTTTCTCCGCATCCCCACCAACATCTGTCCTTTCCTGACTTGTTAATTTTAGCCATTCTGACTGGTGTGGGGTGATATCTCATTGAGGTTTTGATTTGGATTTCCCTGATGCCGAGCAATGTTGAGCACTTTTTCATGTGTCTGTTGGCCATTTGGATGTCTTCTTTGGAAAAATGTCTGTTCATGTCTTCTGCCCATTTCTTGATGGGATTATTTGTTCTTTGGGTGTTGAGTTTGATAAGTTCTTTATAGGTTTTGGATACTAGCCGTTTATCTGATATGTCATTTGCAAATATCTTCTCCCATTCTGTTGGTTGTCTTTTGCTTTTGTTGACTGTTTCTTTTGCTGTACAAAAGCTTTTTATCTTAATGAAGTCCCAATAGTTCATTTTTGTCCTTGCTTCCCTTGCCTTTGGCAATGTTTCTAGGAAGAAGTTGCTGAGGCTGAGGTCGAAGAGGTTGCTGCCTGTGTTCTCCTTTAGGATTTTGATGGACTCCTGTCTCACATTTAGGTCTTGCAACCATTTTGAGTCTATTTTGGGGTGTGGTGTAAGGAAATGGTCCAGTTTCATTCTTCTGCATGTGGCTGTCCAATTGTCCCGACACCATTTGTTGAAGCGACTGTCTTTTTCCATTGGACATTCTTTCCTGCTTTGTCAAAGATTAGTTGACCATAGAGTTGAGGGTCCATTTCTGGGATCTCTATTATGTTCCATTGATCTGTGTGTCTGTTTTTGTGCCAGTACCATACTGCCTTGATGATGACAATGTTGTAATAGAGCTTGAAGTCCGGAATTGTGATGCTACCAGCTTTGCTTTTCTTTTTCAACATTCCTCTGGCTATTCGGGGTCTTTTCTGGTTCCATACAAATTTTAGGATTATTTGTTCCATCTCTTTGAAAAAAGTGGATGGTATCTCTATAGGGATTGCACTGAATGTGTAGATTGCTCTAGGTAGCATTGACATCTTCACTATATTTGTTCTTCCAATCCATGAGCATGGAACGTTTTTCCATTTCTTTGTGTCTTCCTCAATTTATTTTTATGAGTATTTTATAGTTTTCTGACTACAGATTCTTTGCCTCTTTGGTTAGATTTATTCCTAGGTATCTTATGGTTTTGGGTGCAATTGTAAATGGGATCGACTCCTTAATTTCTCTTTCTTCTGTCTTGTTGTTGGTGTGTAGGAATGCCACTGATTTCTGTGCATTGATTTTATATCCTGCCACTTTACTGAATTCTTGTATGAGTTCTAGCAGTTTTGGGGTGGAGTCTTTTGGATTTTCCACATAAAGTATCATATCATTTGCAAAGAGTGAGAGTGTGACTTCTTCTTTGCCCATTCAGATGCCTTTTATTTCTTTTTGTTGTCTGATTTTTGTGGCTAGGACTTCTAATACTATGTTGAATAGCAGTGGTGATAGAGGACATCCCTGCTGTGTTCCTGACCTTAGGGGGAAAGCTCTCAATTTTTCCCCATTGAGAATGATATTTGCTGTGGGTTTTTCATAGATGGCTTTTATGATATTGAGGTATGTACACTCTATCTCTATACTCTGAAGACTTTTGATCAAGAAAGGATGCTGTACCTTGTCAAATGCTTTATCTGCATCTATTGAGAGGATCATATGGTTCTTGTTCTTTCTTTTCTTAATGTATTGTATCATATTGATTGATTTGTGGCTGTTGAACATTGGAGCCCAGGGATAAATCCCACTTGGTCATGGTGAATAATCTTTTAAGGTACTATTGGATCCTATTGGCTAGTATTTTGGTGAGAATTTTTGCATCCATGTTCATCAAGGATATTGGTCTGTAATTCTCCTTTTTTGATGGGGTCTTTGTCTGGTTTTGGGATCAAGGTAATGGTGGCCTCATAAAGCAAGTTTGGAAGTTTTCCTTCCATTTCTATTTTTTGGAACAGTTTCAGAAGAATAGGTATTAATTATTCTTTAAATGTTTGGTAGAATTACCCTGAGAAGCCATCTGGCCCTGGGCTTTTGTTTGTTGGGAGATTTTTGATAACTGCCTCAATTTCCTTAGTGGTTATAGGTCTGTTCAGGTTTTCTATTTCTTCCTGGTTCAGTTTTGGTAGTTGATACATCTCTAGGAATGCATCCATTTCTTCCAGATTATCTAATTTGCTGGCATATCGTTCCTCATAATATGTTCTTATAATTGTTTGTATTTCTTTGGTGTTGCTTGTGATCTCTCTTCTTTCATTCATGATTTTATTTATTTGGGTCCTTTCTCTTTTCTTTTTGATAAGTCTGGGCAGGGGTTTATCAATCTTATTAATTCTTTCAAAGAACCAGGTCCTGGTTTTGTTGATCTGTTCTACTGTTCTTTTGGTTTCTATTTTATTGATTTCTGCTCTGATCTTTATTACTTCTCTTCTTCTGCTGGGTTTAGGCTTTATTTGCTGTTCTTTCTCCTCTAGGTGTAGGGTTAGGTTGTGGTTTTTTTTTTTAAGATTTTATTGATTTATTTGACAGAGAGAGACACAGTGAGAGAGGGAACACAAGCAAGGGGAGTGGGAGAGGGAGAAGTGGGCCTTCCGCTGAGCAGAGAGCCCGACATGGGGCTCAATCCCAGGACTCTGGGATCATGACCTGACCCGAAGGCAAATGCTTAACAACTGAGCCACCCAGGCACCTGTAGGTTGTGTATTTGAGACCTTTCTTTTTTCTTGAGAAAGGCTTGTATTGCCTTATACTTTCCTCTTAGGACTGCCTTTGCTGCATCCCATAGATTTTGAACAGTTTGTTTTCATTTTCATTTCTTTCCCCGAATTTTTTTAAATTCTTCTTTAATTTCCTGGTTGACCCATTCATTCTTTAGTAGGATGCTCTTTAGCCTCCATGTATTTGAGTTCTTTCTGACTTTTCTCTTGTGATTGAGTTCTAGTTTCAAAGCATTGTGGTCTGAAAATATGCAGGGAATGATCACAATCTTTTGGTACTGGTTGAGACCTGATTTGTGACCTAGGATGTGATCTATTCTGGAGAATGTTCCATGGGCACTAGAGAAGAATGTGTATTCTGTTGCTTTGGGATGGAATGTTCTGAATATATCTGTGAAGTCCATTTGGTCCAGTGTATCATTTAACGTCTTTATTTCCTTGTTGATCTTTTGCTTAGATGATCTGTCCATTTCAGTGAGGGGGGTGTTAAAATCCCCTACTATTATTATATTGTTGTCGATGTGTTTCTTTGCTTTTTTTTATTAACTGGCTTATATGATTGGCTGCTCCCATGTTAGGGGCATAGATATTTACAACTGTTAGATCTTGTTGGATAGACCCTTTAAGTATGATATAGCGTCCTTCTTCATCTCTTATTATAGTCTTTGGTTTAAAATCGAATTTGTCTGCTATAAGGATTACCACCCCAGCTTTCTTTTGGTGTCCATTAACATGGTAAATAGTTTTCCACCCCCTGACTTTCAATCTGGGGATGTCTTTGGGTCTAAAATGAGTCTCTTGCAGACAACATATCGATGGGTCTTGTTTTTTTTATCCAATCTGATACCCTTTGTCTTTTGATTGGGGCATTTAGCCCATTTACATTCAGGGTAACTATTGAAAGATATGAATTTAGTGCCATTGTATTGCCTGTAAGGTGATTGTTACTGTATATTGTCTGTGTTCCTTTCTGGTCTATGTTGCTTTTAGGCTCTCTCTTTGCTTAGAGGACTCTTGTAGGGCTGGTTGCGTGTTTGCAAATTCCTTTAGTTTTTGTTTGTCCTGGAAGCTTTTTATCTCTCCTTCTATTTTCAATGACAGCCTAGCTGGATATAGTATTCTTGGCTGCTTATTTTTCTCATTTAGTGCTCTGAATATAATACGCTAGTCCTTTCTGGCCTGCCAGGTCTCTGTGGATAAGTCTGTTGCCAATATAATGTTTCTACCATTGTAGTTTACAGATATCTTGTCCGAGCTGCTCTCAGGATTTTCTCTTTGTCTCTGAGACTCGTAAGTTTTACTATTAGATGTCGGGGTTTTGACCTATTTTTACTGATTTTGAGGGGGGTTCTCTGTGCCTCCTGGGTTTTGATGCCTGTTTCCTTCCCCAAATTAGGGAAGTTCTCTGCTATAATTTGCTCCAATATACCTTCTGACCCTCTCTCTCTTTCTTCTTCTTCTGGGATCCCAATTATTCTAATATTGTTTCATCTTATGGTATCACTTATCTCTCGAATTCTGCCCTTGTTATCCAGTAGTTGTTTATCTCTCTTCTTCTCAGCTTCTTTATTTTCCATCATTTGGTCCTCTATATCATGAATTCTCTCTTCTGCCTCATTTATCCTAGCAGTTAGAGCCTCCATTTTTGATTGCACCTCATTAATAGCCTTTTTGATTTCGACTTGGTTAGATTTTAGTTCTTTTATTTCTCCAGAAAGGGTTTCTCTAATAACTTCCATGCTTTTTTCAAGCCCAGCTAGTATCTTTAAAATTGTCATCCTGAACTCTAGTTCCAACATCTTACTAATGTCTGTATTGATTAGATCCCTGGCAGTCAGTACTGGCTCCTGTTCTTTTTTTTTGATGTGATTTTTTCCATCTTGTCATTTTGTCCAGAGGAGAACAGATGAATGAGAGAACAAAATGCTAACAGGGTAACAATGACCTCAGAAAATTTATACTAAACAAATCAGAAGAGACCTGAAACTGGGGGAAAAGAAAGGGAAAGAAGGAAGAAAGAAAAAAAAAAAAAAAAAGAAAAAGAGTAAAAAAAAGAATATGATCAAATATGATTAAATATGATCAGGCTGGTGCATAGATCATTGCCACACACTAGATTTGGGGCATATTTTGGTCTGTTAGAAGAAAGTGCCTCCCAAAATTTTAAAGAAAGAAAAACTTATATATATACAAAAATAAGGGTAAATATGATGAAGGGTTGGAATATGACTGTAAAGATGAAAATTATAAAAGATTTTATAAAAGGAATTGATAACATAAGAAGTTGGCTGAAAAAAGAAAGAAGAGGAATTAAGAAAAAAAAATGAGAGAATGTGATCAGGCAGTAGACGAGAACAAAGCCATACACTAAAGATTTAGGGTATATTTTGGTCTGTTAGAGGAAACTGTATCTCAAAATTTTAAAGAGATAACAACTTATATATATATACACCAAAAATAAGGGTAACTACTATAGAGGGATAGAATATGACTCTAAAAATGAAAAATAAAAAAGATTTTTGAAAAAGGATTTGATAAGATGTTGGTTCAAAAAGGGAAAAAGAAAAATTCAAAAAAAAAAGAAAAAAGAATTAAAAACATTAATTTTGGAAAGACTAAAGAATCAGGGGAAAAAACCATGAATTCTTTTTTTTTTATTATGTTATGTTAATCACCCTACATTACATCATTAGTTTTTGATGTAGTGTTCCATGATTCATTGTTTATGTATAACACCCAGTGCTCCATGCAATACGTGCCCTCCTTAATACCCATCACCAGACTAACCCATCCCCCCACACCCGTCCCCTCTAGAACCCTCAGTTTGTTTTTCAGAGTCCATCGTCTCTCATGGTTTGTCTCCCCCTCCGATTCCCCCCCTTTATTCTTCCCCTCCTGCTATCTTCTTCTTCTTTTTTTTTTTTAACATATAATGTATTATTTGCATCAGAGGTACAGAGCTGTGATTTAACAGTCTTGCACAATTCACAGCACTCACCATAGCACATACCCTCCCCAATGTCTATCACCCAGCCACCCCATCCCTCCCACCCCCCCACCACTCCAGCAACTCTCAGTTTGTTTCCTGAGATTAAGAATTCCTCCTATCAGTGAGGTCATATGATACATGTCTTTCTCTGATTGACTTATTTCGCTCAGCATAATACCTTCCTGTTCCATCCACGTCATTGCAAATGGAAAGATTTCATTCTTTTTGATGGCTGCATAATATTCCATTGTATATATACACAACATCTTCTTTATCCATTTATTTATCGATGGCTCTTTCCACAGTTTGGCTATTGTGGACATAAGGCCATGAATTCTATGTGCAGTGTTCCCCTAGTGCTGGAGTTCTGCTGTTCTCATTGATCAGTAAACTTGGTCTTGGCTGGCTGTTCTTACTAATCTTCTGGGGGAGGGGCCTGTTGCCATGGTTCCCAAATGTCTTTGCCAGAGGCAGAATTGCCCTGCCCTTGCCGGGTCCAGGCTAAAGAATCTGCCTGGGTTTGCTCTTGGGAGCTTTTGTTCCCTGCAAGCTTTCCGCACAGCTTTGGAGGATGAGAGTGAAAATGGCGACCTCCCAATCTCCGCCCCAGAGGAGCCGAGAACTTGGGGCCCCGCTCCTCAGTGCGCCCCCAGAGAAAAGCAGTCAGTCACTCCCGTCTCCCCAGTCTCCAGCTGCACTCTGTGCTCACCCGGCCTGTGACCGAGCGTTTCCATCTCTGGCACCTGACCCTGTGTGGAGTCTCCAAACCCAGGAGATCCCTGTGGTGCACTCCCTGCCACTCCTCCCAGGGGAGGAAGGGGAGTCTCCCCGGATCTGCCACTTGTTGTGTCCCTGCTGGAAGAGCAGTGGCCCGAATGTGCCGTGGATCACAGTTTATGGCAACCCCGAGCTGAGGGCCCACTCCTCGGCTCTGTCTCTGCAGCTGGCTTCTCTCCTCCTATACCTTGGAGCTCTGCCGCACTCAGGCACCCCTGGTCTTTCTGTGACCCCGAGGGTCCTGAGACCACACCGTCCCAGTGAGTGTTCCACCCCCTGCTTAGCCACTGGAGCGATGTCCCTCAGTGGAGCAGACTTCTCAAAGTTCTGATTTTGTGCTCCACTGCTCTCTCACTTGCCAGAAGTGGCAGATGGAGGCCACCTCCCTCACCGTCTTTCCTCCCAAATATCGCCTGGGATTCACTTCTTCACACATCCTACCTTCCAGGAAGTGGTCGGTTTTCTGTTCAGAGAGTTGCTGCTATTCTTTTCTTCGATGTCCTGTTGAGTTCGTTGTTGTTCAGAATGGTTTGATCCCTATCTAGATGAATTCCTGGGACCAGACAAAATTTAGGTCTCCTACTCCTCTGCCATCTTTCTCCTCCCCCTTGGTAACTGGTTTTAAGTTCACTCTCAACGCTTAGTCAATGCAAATGGCAGCAATGCATGGTTGGTGCACTTCTAAATAATATGCTAGCATTTAAACCTGATTTATCAAATATACCAAAGCCTTTATTGAAATTTACTTAATATCTAATGTCAATCAGTAGTTGCTTTTGCTACTAAAAAATGAAACAGTTTAATATTTTTAACAATGGACCAAACATTTCATTTCAAAGATATTTAAACAGGTAAAGATATTCTTATTTTTAGTTTTTATTTATTTATTAGTTATGGTGCAGGTATGAGGTGAACCTCTTTGTGGCACAAAATAATTTCATGGCATGGTAGGCAGAATAACGGTCCCCCAAAGATGTCTAGACTCTAACCCTCCAGAATCCTCGACTGTATTATTTTATGTGGCAAGAGGGACTCTGTCGATGTGATTAAGGTTAAGGGCCTTAAAATGGGGAGTTTATCCTGAGATATCCAGGAGAGATCAATCTAATCACATGAAAGGCAGAAGAGTGGGTCAGAAAGATGCAATGGGAAAGGAGAGATAAGAGATTTAAAACATGAGAAAGACTTGCTTTATTATTGCTGGCTTTGAAGATAGAGGAAGAAGGTCATGAGTCAAGGAATGGGCTAGCTTCCAGAAGCTAGGAATGGCTATCAGCTGCCCTTCAACAAGAATATAGAGACTGCATTAGAGTCATGAAACCACAGGGGAATTGGAATCTCCCAACAAACCCAAATGAGCATGAAAACAGATTCTTTTCTAGCACCTCCAGAAAGGAGCGAGTCTGCTAAAATCTTGACTTTAGCCTGGTGAGGCCCATGTAAGGACTTCGGACCTGCAGAACTGTCAGATAATAAATTTGTGTTTTGGTTTTTAAGTAGTTGGGTTTGGTGGAGGTTTGTTGTGGCAACAATACTAATACAGATGGTATAATAAAGATTCTACTGCAGATAAATGCTACAAATCTCCTAGTGCAGCAAAATGAACTATAATGTTTTCAGAGGAAAGAATTTTGGGTGCTTCTGTCAATGCCCCTCAAACTATGAAACTTCCCTTTTCCTTTCAAACACTTTTTACCCTAGGTAATATGAGACTAATTGCTAAAGGGGGATAACGTGTGTTTAGGATGGACCAGTATTAATTTGTTTATTAAATATTAGTAATTTTAATTTCCTTTCTACGTTACAATATATGTTTATATTTTCTGCATTCTGCTATATGTCTTTTATACCACCTGTGGAGTGGGAACCCTACTTAGGAGATCATTGTATTTATAAACAACTTTCAAAATGTAATAGAAAATAAGACAGAAAGAAAAAAATTTTATGAAGGAGGAGAGACAGGAAATGGAGAAAGCAGAGGAATTTCTCATTATCTTTCTTTAAGGGAAAATTGTAGAACATATGAAAGTTTTCCTATACCTCTCAGTTCATACTCATTGGGATTGTTTTATTTTCCTTTAAATAAAACTGCCACAGAGAATGAGGACACTAGCAAAAGGAAGCTAATAGATCTTTAATGATTGAAAAATAGACCCACAGCAGCATTTTTCTCAAGAAGTTAACAGACTGTACCAGAAACATCTGAAAATCTACTAAAAATTTTGTGATATGTTTTTAGGACATTTTGGGTCTGTATTTCTTCTTGTACAGGGCAGAAATCATCTTAGATCTTTGGTATACTAACTGAAATAGACTTCAATAAATAAAATGTCCTTGAGTAAAGTTTTTAATCCAGTTTTACAACAAATTTATCAGCAATTTATCAGTAAGGACACCTGAATTCCAAAATGTTAGCCTTGGAGTTTCCTGGGATTATTATTAGTCTTTTGGTTTATAGCTGAGGGAAATGAAGTTAGCAAAGACAAAGATGAAAGGACAGAAATAGGATGGCATATTCCTCTTCCTCATCTTCCAGTTCATGACTCTACCATGTGCACAGACACCACAATTCCAGCACATTCCTTTCTGGACATGAATATGGTTGTCCCTTCCTTGTCCCTCTTTCTCAACCTAGGTTTGAGATATCTTTATTTATCACAACTTAGGCTAATAGTATACTATCTCTCTTGAAGATCTATTCTTGTATGAATTTGTCCTATCTTCAACCTTTAATTTAATTTCTGTTTTATTGCCTTTTGTCACTGGTGAGTTTATCCACCTCTCCTACATCAAACACACATCCATTCTTAGACATGTTTCTAAAGTCGGGGCTCCTGGGTGGCTCAGTCTATAAGTGTTTGCCTTTGGCTCAGGGTGTGAGCACAGGGTCCTGGGATCGAGCCCCGCATCGGGCTTCCTGCTCCACGGGAAGCCTGCTTCTCCCTCTCCCACTCCCCCTGCTTGTGTTCCCTCTCTTGCTGTGTCTCTCTCTGTCAAATAAATAAATAAATAAATCTTAAAAAAAAATCCACAGACCATTCCTCTGTTCATGAAAACCCAAATTTGTGTAGTTTGAATGTCCCATACAATCCTGAGTATAGTGACTGTGAAAAATTGGGAATTGGGAATATCTGGGGACTTTGGGTGTGGGAGGCACACAATCTGAAACAGATGATTCATTTATTTTGCTGTATTTTCTTTAGAACAGGAATAAAACAAAAGGGATGTTTAGCATCAATTTTTTTTTGCATGTGCCACTACAAAATTTTGTGTGTTTGTGTAATAAGGATTTTGCTTTTCAAGTGCAAATGTTGGCATATTGGTACTTACGTTTGAAATGGAGTCTTATTTCTACTGTTTCAGTTACCTTAAATTTATTATTGGGTTCTTATACTTTCTTTCCTCTCTTTGGATTGCTTCACTGCTTACTTACTATCAGGGGGAACAAACAGGCAATACTATAATATCTTCAAAAGGAATTAATCACTACTATGCTATTTTTTCATTCACCATAGATGATGAATCAACAGTGTCATTATTGAGAATCATTAAATAAAATCTAATGGGAAATATTTTGGAATAAATGGAAATTTTATTACTACCTCTGAGGAAAAAAAATAAAGATTATCTATTGTAACAGAAAGATACAACGATTGAGCAGGGTCCAAGATGGCAGTGTAGGATGGTCCTGAACTCACTTCCTCCCATGGATTTCCAAGTCTACACCTACATAAGGATCATTTCCCTCTGGAAAAGATCTGAAAACTAGATGAACTGTTCTCTACAATAAAGGATAAAAGGACCACATCGAGAATGGTAGGAGAGGAAGACACGATCTTGCAAAACCCCACCCCCAGTGTGGCAACACGCAATAGGGAGGGATCTCACCACATAGGCACATCTTCCAGAGGAGCAGAGGGTTGGTGTCCCACATTGGGCACCCTGGCCCATGGGATGTGCACCAGAAAGATGAACCCCCAGAATGTCTGGTTTGGAAAACCAATGAGGCTGATGTCTGGGGATCCCAAAGTGCCATAGGAAACTGAGGTTCCCATCTTGGAAGGCTCATGTGTGATCTTGCTCTCCCCAAGATCCAGTGAATAAACAGCAGTTTGAAAAATACCTAGAATATATGTGAGGGAAATTCATTTGCTGATCTGAGGTAATTGGCTGGAGGGTTGGGGGCGGCTGAGATTCTCCCTGGAGTCAGAGGCACTGACAGATGCCATTGTTGTACTCTCCACACCAACTGCTAGCACAAGCAGGTAGGCTTGGACATGGCTTCATGGCTGGAACAGGGGTAAGAACTTAGACCACTTGCTGAAACTGGAGAGCACAAGCAGTTGCAAATCTCCCCTGTTCCCTGGCTGGGGCGCACAAGAACAAGCAGTCATGGCATCCTTCCATGTTCTGCCTAAAGACTGCATGCGCTGACAAGGCCTTCTCTTGCTGTATCATTGAAGCCTGCAGGCATGTGTAAACAAGACATTTTCTTCCTGTTTTTCTGAAGCAGGCAGGCATACCCTCCCTACTATAATTTTCAGCTGCCTTGCTAGAGCCAGGGGGCATGTGCAATCTACACAGGGGATGGCCCTTGATCACCTGACCCTGGTGGCCAAGAGGACTGGCATTCCAGAGCTCCATGGGACTGTAACAACCAGAAAGACAGCTCTTGGCAGGCCACTGCCCACAGGGAAGTGCACAGACAGCAGACTGAAACACAATTCCAGTCTTCCTATGAAAAAGGCCTATTTACTTAGCCTGGAGCTTCAGCCTGAAGGACATGCTTCTGGTTTCCCACACATTTAGAGGTCTAGGAGGTACTCCTAGGGAGCTTAAGCACGGAGACACCATCCTTGCACACTCTCTTGACCTTACTATAGCTCAGTATGACTTCCCAGAAAGGAGCTCATATACTCTTCTGGAGCCCCCATTGCAATTGTCACCCAGGGGACAGCTCCAGATCTCCTAGTCTGGAGGCTAAGAGGGATTACAATTGCAGACCCACAGGACTGTATATATTTGCACACTCTAAAGCTGCTGCCTGAGGGTTTGGTTTCCAATCCACCTGATATCAGGTGCTAAATGAGATTCTTCCCCTCGGATCACTGACTCAAAACATGGGGGTATATCAAGAATAAATCAGACAGTTTAGACAATCACAAAGGTTCAAGGGACAACCAAAAGCTAGGGCAAGGTTGAATGAGAAGGATCAAGACTGAAAGAGGTAGCTGTTTTGCCAAGTACATAGACACACAGAGAGTCAAACAAAATGAGGAAACAGAAGTATGTTCTAAATGAAAGAACAAGATAAAAATTCAGAAAAAGACCTAATGATACAGAGATAAGGTATACCTGATAAAGAATTCAAAGTAATGGTCATAAAGATGCTCACTGAACTTGGGAAAAGAATGGATGAACATAGTGAGAACTTCAACAAAGAGATAGAAAACTTAAGAAAGTACCAAACAGAAATCACAGAGCTGAAGAATATGACTGAGCTGAACAATATCCTAGGGGGGATTCAGTAGCAGACTGGATGAAGTTGAAATATGGATCAGCAACTTGGAAGACAAAGCAATAGACTCATGCAGACAGAAGGGCGAAAAGAAAAAAAAATAAATGAAAATAATTTAAGGGACCTCTGGGGCAATATCAAACAGAATAACATTCACATTATAGGGGTCCAGAAGAAGAGAGAGAGAAAGAGACAGAAAACTTATTTAAAGAAATAATGGCTGAAAACTTCCCTTTCCTAGGGAGGGAAACAGACATCCAGCACCAGGAAGTCCAGAGAATTTCAAATAAAATGAACTCAAAGAGCACCACACCAAGTAACATAATAATTAAATTGCCAACAAGTAAAGGGAGAATCTTAAAAGCATGAAGAGAAAAACAAATTGTTTCATACAAGGGAAACTCCATAAGGCAATCAGCGGATTTCTCAACAGAAACTTTTCAAGCCAGAAGAGAGTGGTACAATATATCCAAAGTGCTGAAAGAAAAAAAAAACAAAAAACAACTTTCAACCAAAAATATGCTACCTGGCAAGATTATTATTCAGATTTGAAGGAGAGATAAAGAGTTTTTTAGACAAGCAAAAACTAAAGGAGTTCACTACTACCAAACTCGTCTTACAAGAAATAGTAAAGGGACCTCTTTAAGCTGAAAAAAGATGGCAAAAATTAATAACAAGAAAACATATGAAAGTGAAAATCTCACCGGAAATGGTAAGAATACAGGAAATGTAGTAGATTAATCACTTCTAAAGCTACTTCAGAAGGTTAAAAGACAAATTAGTAAAATTAACTAAAACTACAATAATTAAGAGACATACACAATAAAAAGATGTAAAATGTGACATCAAAAACAAATTGTCAGGGGAGTAAAAGTGTATTTTGGAATGTGTTCAAATTTAAGTTGCTATCAACTTAAAAATAGACTTATATAAAAAGGCTGTTATATGTGAGCCTCCTGGTAACCACAAAGTAAAAACTTAAAGTAAATAAACAAAAGAAAATAAGAAAGGAATCTAAACATAACATTAAAGAAATTCATCAAGCCATGGGGAAGAGAGAGAAAGAGAACTGCAAAAACGGCCAGAAAACAATGAACAAAATGGCAATAAGTACATACCTATTTCATTATTATTTCAAATATAATTGGACTGAATTCTCCAATCAAAAGACAGAGTGGCGGAATGGACCTAGAAAAAGACACACTTAGGGGCACTTGGGTGGCTCAGTCGGTTAAGTGTTTGTCCTGGGATCAAGCCCTATGTTGAGCTCTCTGCTCAGTGGGGAGCCTGCTTCTCCCCCACCACCTGCTTGTGCTCTCTCTCTCTCTGTCAAATAAATAAATAAAATCTTAAAAAAAAAAGACAGATTTATATGTTGCCTCTAAGAGACTCACTTCAGATGTAAGGCACACAGACAGAAGATGAAGGGATAGAAAATGATGTTTCATGCAAATGGAAACCAAAAGAAAGCTGGGGTGGCTATACTCTTTTTTTTTAATACCAAAACATGAATTTTATTGGGATTAGAGCTTTAGCCCAAAGTGCATGATTCTTGATTTTAAAACATATATAAACATAAATCCAGAGAGGGGTGGCTATACTCTTACTGACAAAATAGACTTTAAAACAGACCATAATAAAAGATGAAGAAAGACATTATATAATGATAAAGGGGTCAATCCAACAAGAAGATACAATAGGTATAAATATATGTGCAATATTGGAGCACTAAATATGTAAAGCAAATACTAATGGACCTAAAGGTAGAAACTGACAGCAATACAATAATAGTGGGGGATTTTAACACTCGACTTATATCAATGGATGGATCATCCAGACAGAAAATCAATAAGGAAACATTGGCCTTAAATGACATATTAGACCAAATGGACTTAACCTATTTATAAAACATTTCACCCAAAAGCAACGGATACATATCCTTCTCAAGTGCATGTGGAACATTCTCGAGAATAGATGACATATTAGGTCACAAAACAAGTTTCAATAAGTTCAAGCAGAGTGAAATCATATCAAGCATCTTTTCTGACCACAACAGTATGAAACTAATAGTCAATTACAAGAAGACAACTGGAAAAACTGCAAATATGAAGAGATAAAACAACATGTTACTGAACAACTGTGGGGTCATAGAAGAAATTAAAAAATAAATTAAAAATACCTAGAGACAAAAGAAAACAGAAATAAGATATACCAAAATCTAGAGGATGCGGCAAAAACAGTTCTAAGAGAAGAGTTCATAGTATCCACCTAGAGACATGAGAGAAATCTCAAATAAAGAATTTAACTTTTACCTAAAAGAACTAGAAAAAGGAAAACAAATGTAGCCCAGAGTTAATACAAGGACAGAGATATTAAAGATCAGAGTGGAAATAAATGAAATATAGACTAAGAAGATAATAGAAAAGATCAATGAAACTAAGAACTGGTTCTTTGAAAAGATGAACAAAATTGACAAATTTTTACCCAGATTTATCAAGAAAAAAAGAGAGAGGGCTTAAGTAAATAAAATCAGAAATGAAAGAGAAAACTCTACCAAAAAATTGAAGAGGTGGGAAACCCTTCAAATTCATTTTACGAGGACAATATTACCCTGATACCCAAACCAGAGTAGGACACCACAAAAAAAGAAAATTACAGGCCAATATCCTTGATGAACATAGATGGAAAAATCCTCAACAAAATATTAGCAAACTGAATTCAAACAGAGATAGACAAATGTTTCATGACTTCACTTATATGTGAAACCGAAAAAACAAAACAAAGCAAAACCTGGACTCATTCATACAGAGAACAGATCGGTGTTTGCCAGAAGAAAGGAGGGTTGGGGGATGGGCAAAATGGGTAAGGACGATTAAGAAGTACAGACTTTCAGTTATAAAATAAGAAAGTCATGGGGATGTAACATACATCATGGGGAATATAGTCAATAATATTGTATTAACTTTGTAATAAGACAGATGGTAACTGGACTTATTGTGATGACCATTTTGCAACGTACACAAATATCAAATCAATATGTTGTACACTTGAAACTAATGTAATATTGTATGTCAACTATACCTTAACAAATTAAAAAAAGAAGAAGAAACAATGATTTTGCTTCTCCATGTGAATGAACAAAGAAGTCCTCTGTACCTTCCTAGGTGGAACACTGTAATCTAGAAGATACTTTTTTTAACAACAGTGGTCGGGAGCTAGATGAGCAAATATTTCAGAACATTTTTCCAATCATCAGAAGAGGATCTCATTAGGGTTGTTTCCACTACCCGTTCCAGAACAAGAAAAGAACATAAGAACAAATCAACAGCAGAGAGTCCACTGTCTTCTCTCACTTCCATCCTGCTTTTGCTTGCCAAGCCAAGCAACATTTCTGTTTTCTCTATTTCTTTCTCCAAAGATGATTCAAACTGACAATGAAAGTGGTGACAAAAGTCAAAACCAAGCTTAAGCAGAGAACACTTGCCAAGGTTGGTCTGCTCTTTAACTGAAAAGAGTTGATGGTACATTTTAAATGACAGGAATTAAAACCATATTCTTTCTCTTCTTGGACTTGTTCTCTTTGTCATCTGCTTATAATCAACTGATCAGCAGTACCAATCCAATTTTGCAAGGTGATCTTTTACAGGATATTTGTATCAAAGATGAAAGCTTAATATTGACAAAAGCATAGACTTTGTGTGGCTTATTATAAAAACTGTGCCTAGAAAATTAAATATGTAGAAATAAGAGGATACATTTTATGTTAACTAAACTTTTATGAATTCCAATTAGAGCTAGAGGACAGCATTTAATTACAGTTGAAATAATTGTATTGATAAGATTCACTGGAAATAAATAATCCAGTGTATTAGTTTATCTTAAATTGGATATATATCCATCTATTTATATGCATAATGAATATATAACCAATATGTAATTTATAATATATATGTGTATATATAATACATACATATTAATCCAATGGATTCATTTATCTTAATTGAATATATGCTATTTATATATATATATATGCATACACACATACACACAGAAACACACATAATTTCATACACAGAGATATATATAGTTTTGCTTTCCACAAAAATCTAAAATATCCTTTCTGGTGAATGTCCTTCAATTAGTGATCTACAGCAATAAGATCCTGTGCAGGTAAACAATCTAAGATTTAAGTTGTCAGACATGTTCAACAGAACCTTGGGTGTTCATGTATTCCTGTTTTCTCAACTTCCTTTGATAAGTGGATGTTGGTGAATAGAGTGAGCCTTCCTGGCTGTGTCGTTTCATCTTAGTCAAGTTAAGGGTTAGATAGACTAAAGAGAAGTCTAAAATTCCTGTACTAATGGACAGGGAATGAAAACATTCCATAAGTGGGGCACCTAGGTGGCTCAAATGGTTAAGTGTCTGCCTTCCGCTCAGGTCATGATCTCCAGGCCCTAGATCAAGCCCCATGTTGGGATCCCTGCTCAGTGGGAAGTCTGCTTCTCCGTCTCGCCCCCCCCGTCCCTTCCCCCCGCTCATGCTCTCTCTCTCTCAAATGGATAAATAAAATCTTAAAAAAAACCCAAAAAACATTCCGTAAGTAACACTGTGGTTCAGGAAATGAAGTTTGTTACAGCATTTATTTTATCTAGAGGGCCCTTCCTTGGCCCAGCATTTGATACTGCAGCTATGTTATCTTGGCACACATGTATAGATACACATGCATTTAAACCTTGTTTATTCCCAAGTAGGATTTGAAGATGAAAAACATAGATGTGACTTAGCATCCACCCAACATATAAGGGACTTGGGGAATCAGGGATCCCATATACATCAGAGTAGAGTATTGATAATGTGACAAATCAAAACCACTCCCAAAGGAGTCTGAGTTATTGACTGCAGAGCTCCCCATGCCTTAGATAGTGGGGTATAGAAGGAAAGGGCTTTTCTTTGTTGTTTGTTTTATTTTTGTTTTTTAAATTGCGGAACACGATTTAGGACGCCTGGGTGACTCAGTCAGTTAAGCGTCTGCCTTCAGCTCAGGTCATGATCCCAGGGTCCTGGAATCGAGTTCTGCATCAGGCTCCCTGCTTAGCAGGGAGTCTGCTTCTCTGTCTCCCTCTGCTGCTCCCCCTACTTGTGTTCTCTTGCTCATTCTCTCACTCTCTCTCAAATAAATAAATAAAATCTTTAAAAAAAAATTGTGGAACACAATTTGAATCTTTGACTTTCTACTTCTACATAGTACTAGTAGGTAGAATTGCTGTGGGTAGGTCAGAGCGCTCATCAAAAACTAAACTGGATACAATGAAGCAACAGAATCAAACACTAAACAAACAAAAATTTGGTTTTTCAAAACCTCAAAAAAATTACTGGTAATAATGCCAAATCAAGTCATATTAGTAAAGCAATCACTGTGTGTGGAAACTTCTTCAAATAGTAATGGCCTCTAAGTACTTAAAAATGGTTTATTGTAGGTCCTCTCTTTTTAATGTGCTCATTTTTATTAAAGAAAAAGACCCTATTGTGTCACTAACATTTTTAACAGCTTTTCTCATCTTGGTGACAAATTGGAACTATTCCATCTACACACTGATTTAATCATCCTTGAACTAATAGCACAATTTTTTTTTCAAAATGGCTGGCAAATTTTAGGGAATATTTGTAAATAGTACCAGAACAAAAGAGATTGAAACTTGGCAATGTTAGGGTACATGATGGAAAGATATTCAACATCTGTTTATTACTGATTATGATTAGGAAGGAAATTAATTAAATAAATTCTTTGAATTCTATAAAATATTTGCACATTAAATATTATTGATTCAATTACAGATACTTTAAGATAACTTATAGTATCATGTTCAGTCTTTTTAGTTATAAATATACTTACACTTCAAGATAATTGGATTTACCATTGTATTTCATCAATGACTGTATTTAACTTCATCTCTAGGACCTTGGTTTACACATCTGTAAAATGGTGATAATATTTATTTCACAGGACTCAAAAAGATAAAATTAGATACAAGAGATTGCCTTAAATCTGATATTGTCATGACTTTTAATAGATTCAAGAAAGATAGTCTTAATGTTACTCTTTTCAACCAGTGGGAAATTGCAAAAGGTCAATTTACATAATTCAGCAAGATGGCTGACTGTACCAGCTGCATTGTTATCAGAATGTGTATATTATATTCACATTATAGTTGAGAACATGGGATTTTAAAAAATGACTTTACTAGTACTCCATAAGTGAGTCTAGCAAAGGAACATCTGAACTTTTTGTTCCTATCTTGCATTCTGAGCTTCAGTTAACCAAGATTATTTACTTTATGTATTTAAATACTATTTTTAGTATAATATTATAATATTATACTATTATTTATTTAAATATTAGTTTTTAAAACTTGTAACATGACTGCACAGACCCAGCTAACCATCTTTAAGCACAGACTTTGGATAGAGTTTTGTGGTTATGAGGTTGATGGTATGAAAAGAAATGGGTGAAATCATCCAGAGGATTTCTTGAAGTATCAGACTTCCTGAATAACACAAAAGACACTGGATCAGTGGGTCCCGAATGATGATTTTATTTGGTTTCTGGAAACATCACTCCAAATCCTACTGCACATTTTTTGAGCTCCTAAAGAACCATTACACTAAATGATGCAGCTTTAATCACACATTTCCAGTTAGTCCCTGACCAGTGGAGATGATTGCTTTGATCCACATCTGGACTATCAGCATATTTTGTATCCCTGTCCTGTTTTTTACAATTTAGATCCTTAATTGCAACCTTCTTGATATAAGGAACATTGAGCTTCAAATATTGCCTTTATATTGGTAAGAGGCGTGAAGTTGCCGTGGTCCGTACAATAGGACAGAAACTGTATTTTTTCCCCCACATTTTGCCTCTTGGGCCTTTTTACATAGCACAATCCCCAAATACATACTTCCTGTATTTCTTTTCTTTCTTTTTTTTTAGATTTTATTTATTTATTTGAGAGAGAGAGACAGAGATAGTGAGAGAGAGCACAAGTGGGGAGGAGAGGGAGAAGCAGGCTCCCCACAGGGCAAGGAAACCGACGTGGAGCTCGATCCCAGGATCCTGGGGTCATGACCTGAGCCGAAGGCAGACGCTTAACCAACTGAGCCACCCAGGCGCTCCTATACTTCCTGTATTTCTTGATTGATGATTAATATTTATGAATATCACCTTTTTTCCTTCATAGAGAAAATGTGGTACTTTGAGAAACTGTGGGTAGAAGCTTAATGGCAGAATGCTTATGAGAAAAAATATTATATATAATCCATATTTCTGTGTAATAACCATTAAGTATGTGATGTGTTCATATTTGTAAATATATAATTGCCAGTGTGATAATTGAAACTGAAGGGTTTGGTAGTTTAAAATCTTAAAGATTGTATTTGTTTTTTAGAATGTATTATGGACATTTATTCTGAATTGTGTCATTTTTCAGTAAATTTGTAATTAATTTATATCCCTGTAGTAAAAACTGACAGCAAGAGTTTGTAGCCCAGAAGCATTTTTCTTGGCAGAGGGGAAAGATAGTCATTCAAATTTCCATAGACAGTTATTTACTTACAGATGATTGAGTCTTCTCTGTAAATCATGTATTGATATAAATGCTAATGTCCTTATCAGGAGAAGTAATTAGCAAACCCATTTTTTTTTTCAGTTTTTACTTTAATCCCAAAGATTAAATGGCTAAGTGACACTGATTCTTATTTCTCTTAAGCACCTATCTTCTAGGGCTTCAGTAGGTATTTTCATTGCAAAAATAAAATTGGTTTATGGTCCGTGTGCTATTTTTCCAGATGCGTAAATCCTGGTTAATTGTTAGGATTAAAGTGCATACATGGTTATATTTTTAAAAAGAAACTATAATTTAAATATAAATACCTAAAGGCTTAATCCTGCACTATCCAGTACATCTTGAAGAGCCAACATTCCTTACAGAAAGGAAGCAAAGTCTTCAGTTAAATTATGCTAAAATAACAGATGGCAATTGCTTTTCCTCAGATTCCAGAAATCATTCTCATTTACTGCTCGATTCTATCTGTAGGAAAGGTGGCTAAAAACAAACAAACAAAAAACCAAAAGAAGAGCAGGTAGGTGTTATAAATATTGTAACTAAAAATACTAAGGCTTAGAGGAACTTTTTACAAAGCTCAGAAGGAAGGCACTTGCCCCTCTCTCCGCAGTCATGCTTCTGGCCCATTACAGCGTCACATTGTGTTTAGAGAGTCTGAGTTGTCTTGCTAATCACGGATTTGAATGTGGGCGCTGAGGACGAAGGAAGACATCTTTTAGTTTGGAAATTTGAGTGACAGCCCTATCATTTCCTTGTTCCGCTCTCTACTCCCGGATTTGTTAAATGTATTTAAAATATTTGACCTTGTCAAATGAGGTTCCCTTTACATGTCCAAAGTTATGAATCCAGCATTGAACCATTGTATTTTAAGCTTCTCTGTGTGATGGGGGAGTCTAAATGACTCTGAGAGAGGGAATTGAGCCACTTCATTTCACATGGGGTTTCTTTTATTTAAAGACACCTACTTTAAAGTCCTCTTAGCTATGCTCTTCCTCATTTATATTTACCTTTATTTTTTATCATTAAAATATTTTCCACAGATTTTAATATGTCCATTCATAAAAATCAAGATTTGACTTCCAAACCAGGGAGATACGATGCCAAAGTATTTAAGTTTGTTTTTCTTTGAGTTCACCAAGGATTGGAAAATATGGTTGGGGAGTATGTGCTCTGCTCAAGGGCGCAGGGACGAAGGATGTGGTGGCTGCCCTCCAGCTTGCCCTCACCATCCCGCAATGAGCCTGGGAGACCCCTTTACCCAGGGGAGCTGCCTTTTCCTAGTCACACACCAATCACAGGGCTAGCGGCTGATACAGAATGAATGAATTTTAGATTTCCAGGTGACCAATGAGAGAAACTCAAATGAACTAGCAATAATGTAAGTTGGAGAATAACTAGTATTGCAAAAATCTAACAAACTTGGAACATTAACTAATTCACTGGCACAGAGGGTTAAGGTGCCTAAGAAAATGGAAAGAATCGGGGAGCAGAGGAAAATTATAAGCCAAATTGTTGTCACTTTAACGTGGTCCCTTCTTCCACCTCCTTTTTCTCCCTGCATCTCCTTATGGGCAGGAGTCTTTCAGGGCCTCCCTGTTTTCTGAGCCTGTCATTCTTCTGCTCGATTACCTTTTTCCTCTTTAGCCTGGAACTGTGAAAATGATTTTCAAAGACAGTCTCAGATGCTCTCTATGTTCTTGCCTCTTTGTCCTCTGCAGCTCCCTGTTTTCTAAACCCCCATTCAGATCAGCCCAACCGGCTTGTTTTCTGTGCTGCTGGAAGGCAGAGCTCAGCTTGTGAAGTCACATAATCACACTGATTTCCTCCATTATAAGTTTGTGAGCTTCATCCTCAGCTGGGCCCTTGTTGCCGCTTAGCAATCCTTTTACTTATGTGTCTCATCAGCTTCCTATCTCATTTCCCATGGTGGCTGTTACAGTCTTTTTACAACTGTCATTGCCAGCTCCCAGCTCCACTTCACCGGCCCCATTTTTTGCAGAAGGCTTTACCTCCTATTTCCTGGAGAAAACAGATGTCCTCAGGCCTGTGAGCTCCCAATTTCCCCTTCCACCTCCTAACTCTGTCTTCTACGGTCTTCTCTGCTTCTCCATGAGGAGCTCCTGGAGAAGGCTGGCCACCCACCTGTGTTCTCAATTCCATCCCCTCCCTCTGGGACCTATGAGGTTCTCTCTATCTTGCATCACCTGCTTCCTGTCTTCCAGTACCTTCTTCTCCCCTGCTTACAGAAGACCTCCCACCGAATTCTCATGGAAAAAGAAAAGTTATTTAGAATGTTCCTGCTCCTCAAACTACCTCTCTTGAGTCTCCCTCATCATCAAAATTCTGAATATGGTAGTCTGAATTTAATGCCTCTTCATACTATTGAAATTCTCACTTCATAGACAGTGCCCCAATGCTATCAGCATAACTCTTTTGGCGGAGTAAGATGCTATGGAAAAGGCCACCATGACCCCCTAAATGATTAATCCACTGGCTTCTTTTCAGCTCCTATTTTTTACTTCTGTGTAAGTTTGGAAATGTTAAATATCATCAAATTCTTCTTGAATGTCTGTCTTCTCTTGATTTTCAAGCTGGGAATTTTCAAAATCTGCCCTTTGTTTGGAATTGGATGAACTGGCTGGCACATAAAGTGCACCATAATGTAGCGGTTAAGAATGCAGACTCTGAAACTATTAGACTCTATCCCTGGCTGGGATCCTGGCTTAGTCTTACCAGTGTATGACCTCAGTTATTTCACCTGAAGACAGGGCTGGTAGAAATCTGTATGTACAGAGTTGTTAACTCTAAATGAATTAATACAATGACTGGCTTTATTAAACTCAATACATGTTAGTTTTCTTTAGTGTTACCTGACCTGGATCGTGGCCAATTTCTAAGGGAGAACTATTTTTTATAGTTTAATGTGCAGAAAGACAGTGAAATAATCTAATCCAAATCTCCTGAAGGCAAGATTGGAATCAAGAGCCTGAGCAGGAGCTAGAGAGGCAGGTACTAATTCCAAATCCTATTGAGAGGGAGATTCTAAGTGAGAGATGGAAGCAGATTTCAAGAACCAGTAAAGAACTGGATCAAAGTGGGGGAAATTTGGGAACAATGGAATGAATCTAGGACATTATTTACAGAATAAAGTTGCTTACAGAAAAAAATTCAAATATTTTAGAATGGCATATGAGTCAATGTTCCAAAATGTGCTGGCTGCATTTTTGCTTTTGGTATATATGTGAAGCTATTTCCCCCGACCTGAGATGGTCTTGACCTGTCTGTCATTCTACGTGGGAAATTGCTACTTATTTCAATTTTCAGCTATAAGGTTACCAAATTTGTGAAACCTTAACTCACCTTTTCTACTGCTTAGCAAAAGTAATTACTCTCTCTGTCAATGCAGATTGACATAACACGCTTCCCCCCCCTTTAGGAACTCTTTGTATTTTTATTGCTATTTTAGTCTGAGTCTGTTGTTAGGTCATGAATCTCCTGGGGACAGAAATCCTGGCTAATTCATCTTTATTGTCTCAAGACTTCAAAAATGCCTGGCACATAACGGAAATACCTTAAATGTTGATTGTTGCATATTAAATCCATCAATACTATAATGTGTGTATCTATGTCTGTATGTCTATCTGTCTACTGTGTATTAAATAAATAATATGTCCCCCTAATTTTGGCAATAATACAGAAATAATCAAAATACTTAAAATAGAGACTAGCATCAGCTCTATGAAATAGATACAAAGGCAACTCTTAATGCAATAATTAGAATAATTTTACTTTCTCTAATAATTATGCCTTTAGCTAATCTAAAGAGTGAGCTAATAATACCACAATTAATTTTTCAAATTATTTATTAAATGCTGTACCAATTTGTATTTGATCTGATAATGTTGAATACCACGGACAAATGGCAAGTTCTAAAAGAATCATTAAAAAGTACAATGCAAGGACTTGATGCAAAGTCACTAAAAATATTCCTCTATACTTTTGTGTCTAAATGTGAGAGAGATAACATAGTCACTATAAATTAATATTTATGGGATCCATACAGAATGCATTAGGGTTATAAGGTTGGAAAATCAGACATGAATGCCATTGATACAGCTAAATGTTTAGAATATATTTATCAGCACTGTACATGTGAGGAACATTACTGGAATAAGGGGAGAATGACTAGGCTTAATAAAGTGAAGAAAATGTAAAATATGGTAGTTGTCTAGATTCATTATTTATAAACCTGAAATAAAGAAAAAATAAAGAAAAACAAAAAATGTAATCTCATCCCTGAGGTAGCTCATTAATTCATTTTCATTCAATGAATATTTATTGAGTGACTGATTCATATTAGGCAATGTGCTATGTCATAAGGATATAAAACGGGATAGACAGGGTCAAAAATCCTACCACTTATGTCATCGAGTGGAGGACATATAAACATAAATGCCATCGCTTTTCTTGGGCTAACTCCTTCACATCCTTCAATTAGTATACCTTAGGATAATTCTGGAGGCTATAATAAATTGACCAAAAAATCCAATAGAGGTTCAAACACAGTAGAAGTTTATTTCTTTTTTGTCAGGTGGGGGAGAGGTAAATAACTGGTTAATGGGAAGGTGCCTCTCCATTCAGTGTTGTGAGGAGCCAAGCTGATGAAGACTCTGCCACATTCACCTGTGGCTTCCAAGGTCTCCAAATAACAGATGGCTTTAAAAGCATGGAGAGACCTTTATTAGGCAGTCCCTGAAGTGGTGTGTTTCCCTTCCCATATTTCACTGGCTAGAAATCAGTTATATGGCCACTCTAACTGTATAGAAGGCTTGAAATGTCATCTAGCTGTGTGGTCAAGATGAGGAGAAGAATAGGATTTGGAGTCTTTGCCCTTAATAAATGTTCATCATTCCCCCAAATCCAGGGTCAGTGCTGCTCTGACATGTTTCTACATCGCTCTGTACTTTTTTTGTCAAATCATCATCACACTAGCTTTACATTTTCTTATTTCCTACTAGATACATACTCCTTACAGGCAGGGACCATCAGACTTGCCCCCAATTGTATTTCTAAAGGTTAGCACAGCTCCTGGCACAGAGTAGGCAGTTAATAGATATTTATTGCTGTAAACTCTTCATCTCTTGGTCACTCCCAACTCACTGGAGTCCACTTCTGTGTACACCACCATGGGAATGGCCCTCATTGTTACCAGTAACCAAATGCCAGAGCTATAAAGGCCTCTTTAGTCTCTGTCTTATTTGATTTGGTACTCACTACTTCACTTTGATACTCTTTTCTTTAAGGTTTGCCTCTGAGTTTTTCAATTTTACTTTTTCAATTATTTTGCAGACTCCTTTTCTGTCAAGTTGTCTTTCAAAGGAGAGCTCTTGGGTGTTAAGTGATTGCAATCTCATGGGCACAGGAGAGGATATGTTTTCAAAAGACAGGAAAGCCTGTGTACCTCATCAGAGAGGAAATGCTGGATCCTGTAGGTGGGTGTGTGGAGAGAGTAATAGAGGGGATGGAGACAGAGATACAGAAACACAGAGAAATAGCAAGAAACAGATGACAGGTACACAAAAAGAGAGGAAGAAAAGAGTTGGAAATACACAAGGACACAGAGCAGACACCCAGAGAAAAACAGAGAGAGACAGAGAGACTGAAGATACCAGAAAGGGAAAGCATATTTGTTAGAGAACAATTTCTGAGAAAGCAGGAATATCCTAATGGGATTAGCTTTGAAAAGAGGCAATAATTCTCCATGAGAGAGCAAAATTGAGAAAATCTCTTTTTTCTTTTGTTTATAACGAACCATGTTTGATATATTGTATAACATTTCTTCACTAATGTTGCTTTACTCTCAAATAGGGGTAGAAATTTGAATGGACAAAGAAGTCTTTTGACTATGCAGCTACATATGAAAAGCCAATTGAAAGGAAAAAGTAGGACAAATGTTAGAGAAGAGCATTAGTCACAGAGCACTTTTTGCAAAATTGTCACTTCTTTGTCTTTGTACTTTGAGGAGGACGAAACTCATTGGTCTAAGTGCCTTATCATTGATACCTTTTCTTTTGGTCAATATGGTAACAGGTAGGGAATAGAAATGTAGACTCAGCTACCATGTCCATAACGTACACCTTACCTAATGGTATTCATAGGTCTTTGTGTCTTTTATAGCTCATTGTTAGTTTTTAATATCTATTTTCATTTCTTTTGTCCCAAAAGCAAACATGATATTTCTAGATTAGAGACAGAATATTGTTACAGCAGTAACTGCATCAGTTACCTTTGACCCTTCTCCCCTTTTAGGGCTATGTTATCAAGGCCAGATGTTATATGTATATGCAAGGGGGTTTTTGCACTACCAAGAAGAAATTTTGAATCTCAGAGGCTTTTTTTTTAATTATGTTATGTTAATCACCATACATTACATCATTAGTTTTTGATGTAGTGTTCCATGATTCATTGTTTGCGTATAACACCCAGTGCTCCATTCAATATGTGCCCTCTTTAATACCCATCAAAAGGCTAACCCATCCCCCCACCCTCTCCCCTCTCGAACCCTCAGTTTGTTTCTCAGAGTTCATAGTCTCTCATTGTTCGTCTCCCGCTCTGATTTCCCCCCTTCATTTTTCCCTTCCTACTATCTTTTTTTTTTTAACATATAATGTATTATTTGTTACAGAGGTACAGGTCTGTCATTCAACAGTCTTACACAATTCACAGCGCTCACCATAGCACATACCTACCCTCCACAGTGTTCATCACCCAGCCACCCCATCCCTTCCACCCCCCACTACTCCAGCAACCCTCAGTTTGTTTCCTGAGATTAAGTGAGATCATATGATACATGTCTTTCTCTGATTGACTTATTTCGCTCAGCATAATATCCTCCAGTTCCATCCACATCATTGCAACAAGAAGCTCTAACAATTGTAAATATCTGTGCCCCCAACATGGACCAGCCAGTTATATAAGCCAATTAATAACAAAAACAAAGAAACACATTGACAACAATACAATAATAGTAGGGGACTTTAACACCCCCCTCACTGAAATGGACAGATCATCTAAGCAAAAGATCAACAAGGAAATAAAGACTTTAAATGACACACTGGACCAAATGGACTTCACAGATATATTCAGAACATTCCATCCCAAAGTAACAGAATACATATTCTTCTCTAGTGCCCATGGAACATTCTCCAGAATAGATCACATCCTAGGTCACAAATCAGGTCTCAACCAGTACCAAAAGATTGGGATCATTCCCTGCATATTTTTGGACTACAATGCTATGAATCTCAGAGTTTTTATAGGAACTGCTACACATCTGCCAACTTCTCCTTCTGAGAGATTGGGAGAGAGAGAGATCAAATATCCCCAATATGAATAGATCTTCTCTGAGAAGAGAAAGGAAAGATCCCTCTTTTACAATCCTTTGGAAGGTAAACAAATGGTTCTGGGTTTAACCTGCTTTGAAATAAACACATTTCTCTCTAGAAGTCTCTATTTATTCACTGTTTAATTCCAAGATTTGTTCTTTCTTTTTTATTTTTTTTAAAGATTTTATTTATTTATTTGAGAGAGTGAGAGAGAGAGAGAGTACGAGGGGTGGGGAGCGGCAGAGGGAGAGGGAGAAGCAGGCTCCCCACTAATCAGAAAGCCCAACTTGGGCTCCTTCCCAGGACCCCGGGATCATGACCTGAGCCGAAGACAGATGCTTAACCAACTGAGCCACCCAGGTGCCCCCAAGATTTGTTCTTTAGCCAGGTTCCAGTTTTCTTTGCTCAGAAAGTCCTTATGATACAGAAACATTAAAATACCTCTGTGAGGTATATACCATTATTTACATGAATAATAAAAAATTACATCCTTATAAGTAATAGCATTTCTGGAATCAAATAATTTTATAAAATGGCTATTTAAAAATAATTAAAAAATAGTGGTTGTGTCATAAAAACATTTTGTTTTTAACAACTCTCATTTAACTAGAATGCAAGATCTTTTAATATTTTAATTAAATCAGTTTATAAGTACATGTGGTATGACTATATATACATACTTGTTCTGTGTGCATAAATCAAAATAACCCTTTTAAACACACTAACAGGAAAGAGACCAGTAAAAGAGACCTCTTTGCAGAAACCTCGCTAACTCCTATTGTATGCACTCAAAAATATTTATTACCAACTCAAAACTGGAACACAATAATAGCAGAAACAATACAGTTGAGATTCAATGTTATTTTCATCCTATTCTCTAACAAGCTTAGCACCTGATAACTATTTTCCTTGGTTATCAAAATGCATGTCAGAAGAACTTAAACTTTTGCCAATATAAGAATTTTAAAAATATGAATGTCTGTTTCTTCATAGTGTAATGATTTGCCTTGAAGTCAGAACCCACACTGACTTCATTCTATTCCATTAAATTTACTTATTTATTTAGCACCTAGTATGTTCTAGGCACCGTGCTAGATGCTGAAGCTACTGTCAGGAGCAAAAGTGGATATGGTTCTCCCTCTCTTCCCAAATTTTTATCTAGTAAATAGGATCCAGTTATTGATATCTGTGTTAAATAAGATATACCCCTAATAAAGATACACAAAGTACAGTGGCTTACACACTTCTCTCTCCCATAAAAGTCTAAGCTGCTGCATAATTCCAGGGGATAAGGCAATTTTGCTTCACAAGGCGATTCAGAAATACAGGCATCTTGACAGTGTTATTCTTGCCTGCATGCCAAAGTCACTAGGGTCACATTCCAATTTGTGGGAAGAGATAAATAGTAAGTGGGAAGCAAGTAACCTAGCTATAAGGATATGACCCAGAAGTTGAATATTTCACTTCTGCTTTCATCCATCATCTTGAACTTAATCACAGGGTTACATCTGGCTGCAAGGCAAGCTGGGAAATGTATTTTCTGCTGAATGCCATATGCCTCTCTACTAGGGAGGTTCTTATAACAATGAGGAGGAAGAGGGTGGATTTTGTGAAAACTTAAGCTCCTGAAATAGTAAGTTTTCAGTTTTTGGATCTGATAACTGATACCCAGTCCCTTTTGTTGTTCATCTGACTTCGACTTGTGGGCCCTGCTTTAAGTCAGTATAGGTTTTAGTTCTTGATCCCTCTGATCCCTAGCTGTGTCCCAGCCAGCTGCATTATATGGATTAGGGCCAATTGAGTCTCAGGAAATGCCGCAAGATAACATAAGTTATATGATAAATAGATGGATTAGTGTCCTGCTAGTCTGATGCAATCGTCCTGTCTCCTTCAGCCTGTTTTCCCAAAATCTTTCACACTGTCTGGAACACAAGTGGTACTGAAAAAAAAAATCTTCATTGAATGAATAAGGAACAAATGAATGCCATATGTTATAGTAGTAGCTCTGACTTACGTTCTTTTTTTCCCCTTTATTTTACTTTTGTTCAACTTTGGGAATCATGCTAATGGGGACAGAAAGAGAACCAGGCATAGAGTGTTTAATCTTAGCTCTGAATGTTTTCAGGATAAAAGTTATTGTTTGTGTTTCTCTCATCTTCTGTTTTATAGTCATCCAAGATACTTGAGGACGATCATATACTTAAAAGTATTACAGAAAAGAATACAAATATCATCTTATTGCCTATTTTACAGATAGAAAACTGGGGTCCAGTTTGCCAGTTGTCATATAAGTTATTCATATTAGAGGCTTTGACTTTCAATTCATTGTTCTTTTTAGTATTACATTAATTCTGAATTTTTAGGTACCCTATAACAGATAGATCCAAGGTTCATAATTAGATCAGCTGCCTTTAAATTAAGTGCATAGTCTTCTTCCTTAGTAATTCTCAAAGCTTGGTTCCTTGGCTGCAGCAACAGCATTAGACTTTCCTGGGAACTTGATTGAAATGCAAATTCATGCCTCTCACCTCAGACCCAGAAACTCAGAAACTCTGGGCCCCAAGCTCAGCAATGCACGTTTTAGCAAGCCCTCCAGGTGATTCAGATGCTCACTCAAGATTCAGAGCCACTGTATTGTATTGATAGGACAGCACGCAGCATATATTAAGACATTATTTTATATGATGTAAACACCCATAACCAAAGCTACAATTATGAAGTGCCTATGAAGTGCCACTCTGCTAGATGCTATATGTACCTAGTCTCATTTAATCATTCCAATAGTCTGGAAAAGTTGTTATTACTATCTGTGTTTTATAAATGAGAGAATTAAGGCTTAGAGAGGTCAAATTTCAAGCTCCTCCCCCAAAACCACCAAGATTACATAATTTGAAATTGGCAAAGATGAGATTTTTAAACTCCTATTGCCTAACTCCAATGATCATGAGTTTTCCAAAGCACTGCTTTAAAAAACACACTGTATTATAATTTACTCATTGAGAGGTATGAAAAATAAGAATATTTGACATTTGAAACATAAATTTTCAGGACCATGAACTGCTTTCAAATTTCCTCTAGCTATAATGTGTTCATTAAAATGCTGTTTTGAGTTTGAACAACCTTCTTTTAGTATTGCTGTATACGCAAAACAGTACTCTGCCAGGACAAAAAAATGCCAGCTTTCTTTAAGAAATTTGTTTCTATTTTTACTGTTTGTAGAACTTGGTAGCGGTCTGGTAGAGATAGATGTGTAACCTTCACAATTGATGTTCCTCACTGAAAGCCCTGCTTGAGAGTTGCCACATGGGCCTTGAGAGATGAACTTCATCCTGAGTGTATCTGAAAGTCTGCATGGCCAGAAATCTCCCAGTTTCTCCAAATGTGGGGAGACTGGACTCTGGGATAAGTTAGATGCTCTGGATCTCGTAGTTCATCATTCCGAAGACTCCGGGGGACTAGTTTGACCTGTCTCTCCTCTAACAGTTACTGATGCATGAAGATACCTGGGTATATAGAACATAGATGGTGAAACCTTAATACACATTCTTTCTTAACCTTTTATTTGTTTTTTACCTGTGGAGAGACTGAGTCCTAAATAAACATTGCTCCTTAATAATTTGCCTATAGTGGGTAGCTCTGGTTATTGCTAGAAGGAAACTCTGGAAACTGTTGTCAAATCTTCAGATTTTTTTTAGAAAAGCAGGATGTATGTATATCTGCTACACACACACACACACACGTGTTTATGTGTGTTTGTGTGAAATCTAATATTAAAATTTTAGTTATTTTAACATTCTGTAGGCAAAAATCTACATTTGTGGGCTGGTTATATTCATCACATGTTTACTTTGCATTTTCTGTAGACTTTTGGTGCTTAACTTAAAAATTACTCCCTTCGGGCACCTGGGTGTCTCAGTTGGTTAAGCGACTGCCTTCGGCTCAGGTCATGATCCTGGAGTCCCGGGATCGAGTCCCACATCGGGCTCCCTGCTCGGCGGGGAGTCTGCTTCTCCCTCTGACCCTCTTCCCTCTCGTGCTCTCTATCTCTCATTCTCTCTCTCTAATAAATAAATAAAATCTTTAAAAAAAATTACTCCCTTCAAGTTCATGTATTTCTTTAGCATTATTATCTGAGTTAATCTTACCATCCACCTGAAGTTCCCTTCTTTTTGAGTCACAGCTTTTTGATTAAAGACCAAACAATAAAGAAACCTTGATTTAAAATCTGACTGGGTTGGCACAATGCCATCAGCATATAAACTAGCTGAGTGACTTTACAGAGGTTACTTATAATCTCTGAGCCTTGCTTTCAGTGTCAATACAGGAGCATAAAAATTGTCCAGCAATATCTCTGGGTGTATAGTAGATAGTTAATTCCTGTATGTTACCCTCTTTAATTCTGACCAAAAAAATTATGAAAGAAATGGATTTTCCCCTCAAATCTAAAGGAACTAGCAATATTTTTTCTTTTCTTTTTTTTTTTTACTCCCAGGAAAATAAAATTCTACAAATAATTTTACAGAAACAATGCTATTCAGGGAAATAACTATAAAAATAATAACATATATCTCCTTTATTATATAGTTAATTTTGGGGGTTGGAATCTTTTACATTTTTGTTAACTAAAATGAAAGGAGAAAACAAGTTTTCAGTATCACTACTTTAGGATTGACTATCCTGTGCTCCAAAATGGTGGGAATGGATATGGATTCTCCAAAAGAATAAGTTGCCAATTATCAGCAAAATGTATTGAAATTTGGGTCCATTTTTTGATGGTTCAAGGTAGTGACTTAATTTAGAGTCCTAAAACAAAAGAGCAAAGCAGATAATCTAGCTGTTTATCTAGATCATCAAAAGGATGAAATTTGTATTACTCTCTTAATGGTTTATTTGTAATTACCTTCGTAATTGAGTTTTGGTTATTTTTCCATGGAAAAATTAAAATCCAGATGGCTAGCTTTTCTTTGTCCTTATTCCATGTCAGAAAGTGTAATTGATTTAGAATAAAGTGAAAGCTCATTGATGAACAAGAAAATCTGGATGACTAAATTCACTACAAAACCTTTGCCTTGAGGTTTGTCTTGGTCAGTTCAGGTTGCTGTGACAAACTGCCCTAACCTGGGTAGTTTATAGACTACAGAAATTTATCTCTCATAAATCTAGAGACTGAGAGTCCAAGATCAGGTTGCCTGCATGGTCACATTCTTTCCTGGTGAGAGCCTGTCTCCTAATTCACAGATGGCTCTTTTCTCACTGTGTCCTCACATGGTGGAAGAGGAAGCGAGTTCTCTCGGGACTCTTATAAGACACTAATCCTATTTGTGAGGGTGCCACCCTTATGATCTCCTCTAATCCTAATCACCTTCCAAAGACCCCACTTCCTAGTACCATCACATTAGGGAGTAGGGTTTCAGCATATGAATTTGGGGGGGATACATTCAGTTCATAACAAGATCTGTGGGGAACATACCCTTAGGCAACCTTCAATGAGTCAAATCCTTGTGTAACCCTCTCCTTTTGGGTGCAGATAGAACAGATAATATCCTAGACAATAAAGTATGGCAAGGTGATGTGATAATCACTTCCTTGATTAGGTGAAGTTATAAGACTCTATCTTGTGAGACTGAGTGGGAGATTTTCCTGCTGGCTTTGAAAAAGTAAGCCACCATATTATAAGTGGGCCATGAACATGTGGCCTCGAGGTGGCCTCTTCGAGCTGATGGGAGCCTCTGGCTGACAGCTAGCAAGGAAATAAGGACCTCCATTCTACAACCACAAGAGACTAAATTTTTCCAACTACGATGTGAACTCAGAAGAGAACCTGAAGCTCCAGAAAGTTCCTTCAGCCTGCCAACACCTTGACTATACCCTTTCGAGACCCTGAACAAAGGATTCAGCTGGGCTATGCATGGGCTCCTAACCCACAGAAACTTTGAAATAAGAAATATTTATTACATTAAGCCATTAAATTTGGGGTAATTTATTATGCTGCCTGTAAGACTAACACAAAGTCATCTCATTTGCCCTCCTCAGGCTTCCTCAGTTATTTCTTATAAGGGGATGAGATTTGGAAATAAGTCAATCATACCTATTCCCATGTTTGGAGGATTTGAGGCAATTGCATGTCTAATGGCTACTGATTCATTGACATGTTAGGACTAGAAGTGTTTTTTGCATTGTTAAACTTTGCAGCAATCAGGGAATTCACAACTTACTTATTTTACTTAAATGCACACCATATCATTGGGGTGGGGGGAGTCACTTCTTTTTTTTTTTTTTTTTTAAAGATTTTTATTTATTTTTTTTTATTTATTTGAGAGAGAGAGAATGAGAGATAGCACGAGAGGGAAGAGGGTCAGAGGGAGAAGCAGACTCCCTGCTGAGCAGGGAGCCCGATGTGGGACTCGATCCCAGGACTCCAGGATCATGACCTGAGCCGAAGGCAGTCGCTTAACCAACTGAGCCACCCAGGCGCCCGGGGAGTCACTTCTTAACACAAAGCATACTGAGACAGAAATAAGCCCTGTTCAGACAGGGTTTTCAAAAAAAAAAAATGCTATGTACCTGGTTTTGTCCTTCCTCTAACAATCAAAGGGTTCTTCTCACAGAAGTTATTTAGATGTGATAATATCCAGATGATTTGATGGTTTAATGACCTGAGACATGCTATATTTCTTAGTATTTTGTTCAAGGGATAAGTATCTCATGTTCACCATGGGACTATAATTTTTATAATTTTTATAAGATACTAGTGTTTGTTTTTGTAAACAGTATCCTTTTGGTAAGGTGCCTTTGTGATTCCTTCAAGTAAATCTTGGTGATTAACAATGCTGAGACTGACTTGTATATTTCAATGTTTCTTTAGAACATGGGACAAAATCTTATAGAATCTGGGTCACAAATATACTGTGTGATTTTGGATAAGTTAGTTGTTTTCCTTAGGCCTCAATAGCCTAATGTTCCTAATGTCTAAATAAAAGGAGGGTGTTAGTTCAATGATTAAAAGTCTTTCTAGTTAATTTCTAGCTAAAAATTCAGTAGGCCATTTGCTATTTGTGGAAATGCACAATATGCTTTTCCTTTCCTTTTGAAAATTGCTGCTGACAAGTATAGTGCTTTTAGTGCTTTGCAAAGTATTTATTGTGCATCTGATATAAAGCAGAGTTGAGGAACCTGGGAAGTAATTACCAAGTTTCATATCTCCAGCTGCCAAAGTTGTGTGTGTGTGTGTGTGTGTGTGTGTGTGTATTATGCAACAGGATAGAGGCTAATAGCATTTTGCAAGATTTGATAATTAATTGCTATAAGCTGAAGTTTGAGTTAGACATTTTCAATTTAAAATTTAAAATTGGCCTGACAAAGGACTTTTTCCATTTTGTGACATGAGTATATGATTCTGACTAGATAAATTAATTGTCTATGAACTCATAATTACATTTGATAATATACATAAGGAGGGAATGGTTATTGAATGAGAGCTAGGGATGTTTAGTTTGGAAAGAGGTTGACTTTTCAGGGAGATGGAAGAGATCTTCAAATATTTGAAGACACCTGTGAGTAAACTTATTTGGTCTGGCTTCAGAGAACATCATAGAATTAATAGGAGTTGGATTTTGGTTCAATTTAGAAAGAACTTTATCAGAGTCAGGGTGATTCATCAATGGTTGTCTTCCTTGTGAAGGTGTAAATACTTGGTTACTGATGTTTTAAACAAAAGCTGGCTGGATGAGTATCTCTTAGAGATGTTGTATTTTACATAGAATTTCTTCATTTGGTGAAATGTTAGATGAAATGAACTCTTATGTTTTCTTCCCATACTAAGTTTATGTACTTTTTTGTTACCTTGGAGGCATTATTTATAACTTATCAATGCTTTCAAGCAGAGAATCTGCTGCTAGAAGGTGGCTATGGTAATCCCATGTTTAGATTAGAATGGGATATGTCCTTAACTTATACAGCACATTGTCAGTAAGGACTGCATCTCAGATGGAGTCACAGTGAACATGCCTGGCTCTACACTCTAAAAGTCTGAACCAAAAATTCTGGCTAGGTATGCTGGATTCATATATGTTAACACCTATAAAATGAGTTTCTTAAAGTTCATGCTCTTCTTTAAACACAGAACTGTAGGTACAAGTGTTCATCTGTTCAGGCTGCTATAACAAAGTACCGAAGATTTGGTGGCTTATAAACAACACAAATTTCTTTCTCACAGTTCTCGAGGCTGGGAAGTCTAAGATCAAGGCACCAGCAGATTTAGTATCTGGCGAAGTCTGCTTTCTGATTCACAGACTCTGCCTTCTAGCATAACCTTGCATGGCAGAAAGGGAGAAGAATCTCTCTGGGACTTCTTTTATAAGGGCACTGATCCAATTTATATGAGGGCTCTGCCTTCATGACCTAATCATTTCCCAAAGGCTCCACCTCCAAATACCATCACATTGAGCATGAAGATTTCAACATATGAAGCTGGGGGTAGATACAAACATTCAGATCACAGGAGCACATTTCTTCGAGAAGTGTCAAATAGTTTGTTCTAGATATTGGTTGACCTGTAGACTGTTTTAGCTATGGGCATATGAAATACTATGTTATGGACAGGACACACCTAAGTTTGCTGGGCCTTAAGCTTATAACATTTGGGGAGACCTTCTTGACCTTCTTTTGGAAAAATCACAAATGTAAAATTCATAATGAAAGCAAATTATTTATTTAGAATAGAAATAAATTACATGAGGGGGGTAAGGATAAATACCACATCTTCTTTGTCCATTCATCTGTCAATGGACATCTGGGCTCTTTCCATAGTTTGGCTATTGTGGACATTGCTGCTATAAACATTGGGGTGCACGTACCCCTTCGGATCACTACATTTGTATCTTTGGGGTAAATATCCAGTGGTGCAATTGCTGGGTCGTACGGTAGTTCTATTTTCAACTTTTTGAGGAACCTCCATACTGTTTTCAAGAGTGGCTGCACCAGCTTGCATTCCCACCAACAGTGTAGGAGGGTTCCCCTTTCTCCACATCCTCACCAATATCTGTCATTTCCTGACTTGTTAATTTTAGCCATTCTGACTGGTGTGAGGTGGTATCTCATTGAGGTTTTGATTTGGATTTCCCTGATGCCGAGCGATGTTGAGCACTTTTTCATGTGTCTGTTGGCCATTTGGATGTCTTCTTTGGAAAAATGTCTGTTCATGTCTTCTGCCCATTTCTTGATGGGATTATTTGTTCTTTGGGTGTTGAGTTTGATAAGTTCTTTATAGATTTTGGATACTAGCCCTTTATCTGATATGTCATTTGCAAATATCTTCTCCCATTCTGTCGGTTGTCTTTTGGTTTTGTTGACTGTTTCCTTTGCTGGGCTGCATACTCTTCAAACATGTCTTCATATGACAATGACTTTGTAATATTATTACCTACAGAGAAAATTGAAAGAAAATTTAGTCTCCTATCATGGTTGGTTGACACTTATCTTTTATTATTGATAGTTTAGAAAATGCTTTTCATCTTCACAATTCTTTGCTGATACTGTCATATGCATATTTAGAATTATCAAATTGGGGGAAAACTCTCTCTAGTTTCTTTTAAGTATGGACTGCAATAATGGAAAACATTGTTCACAGATTACCTTCTAGCTTCATATATTTCAAACCTTGTTTCTCCACCACTACCTGTGTAGCTACATACTTCCAGTGTCAGGCAGTGTTCCCACAGTGATATATAACTATACCAGTTATATAGATATATAGTTATATATCACTGTGGCCCTCCACTGGCCCTCTACTCCCTGTCACAAGATTGGGCACCAGGTGAGTGGGCCCAGCGGCAACAATATTCTCGAAAATCATACCTACACCAGGAAAAGTTGCAACGATTTAAATACATAACTTATTGCAAAACATAACCCACTGAAGCAAAATAAATGTATTCCTAACTAAATTTCCCCTTAGTTAGATTCCCAAAAGATCTGTTGCCACTCCAATTCTACCTGATACAAGGGGAAGTTGGTGAAAGGGAAGGGGAGTATAGAGACCGTTGCTTTAACCCCAGAAAATCTAAGTACAAACAGCATAAGTCTTGCTCTTTTGAACCCTATATAATTTGTAAGCTAAAAAGAATTGGAGTTGAGATTAAGATCAGAAATATTAAGGGGAAATTTTTGTTAAACTACATGACAAAATTAATCAGTTTGGCTTCACAGTCTTGAAAATGCATTTTTTATCACTATTATAGTCCATCTAAGGTTTCAAAAGTCATATTATCTGTGAATCTTCAACAAGATAAATTTATTTGGTTAGATGCATTTTCCAATACAAAAAAATATATTCTATTTGGGTTTTCTTTTCAATAGTCGATAAAGGGCAGTATAAGAATAGCTGCTATATTATTCAATATTTTAACTCGATATGCATCAGCAAAAAAAATACAGAATTTTAAGCTTTATCTGAGTATTAAGGATTACATAAATTGATTATTAACTCAGTATGGATTAGAGTACTATCTTATTTCTGACTAGAGGTAGAACAAAAATAAGGTGACCATCGGAGTTAAGTTCTAGATTGGTATTCCATTGCATTCATATTTGATAATCTCTTCTGATCAGGTACACTTCAATGTATTTCATTGCTCTTATCAAATATTGTTGGCTCTGTTTTCTAAGTTGGTATTTCAAAGTCTTATTTGATAATTTAAGTGTGGTATTTTGAGAATCAATGTCAGCATTCACGTAAAATGGTATTTGCATTGTCTCATAAATAACATGATTTAAAAATATTTAGTGGCGGGGCGCCTGGGTGGCTCAGTCTGGTAAGCGGCTGCCTTCAGCTCAGGTCATGATCCTAGGGTCCTGGGATCGAGTCCCATGTCTGGCTCCCTGCGCAGTGGAGAGCCTGCTTCTCCCTCTCCCTCTGCCTGCCACTCTGCCTACTTGTGCTCTCTATCTATCTGTCAAATAAATAAATAAAATCTTTAAAAAAATATTTAGTGGCAAGTAGAACACTTTTTAACATTAACATTTTACATTGTTGCTGACCTAAAAACAGGATTTATGCTGAAACAATTGACTAATTGCATTTTTGGCACAACCTGCTGCCAGTAATTTGATCATAAACTCATGGGACCTCTTTCTTCCCCCCTCATTTTCTACCTTGAAACTACAATAAAGCTATAATTTATGATGTAGACTGGGGAAGAATTATAGTTCTTGTTTTAAAGATACAGCAACGAGTGCAGATACCAAGATAAAATCCTAGCTAAGAGATATTTCCCTAACTGTACTTTTTAAAACTGATATATTAGTCTTGACATGCAGTTTGTTTTTTTAATCCTCAAATTCAATACCACATCCTCCAGTGATAATTCTTTGTTTATTATGTTCTCTACTTCTTCTTGACTCCTAAACTTTTTTGTATGCCTGTTAGCTAGATAATCAAAACAACCAGATCTTGTTTGTATGTGTTTTCAATTATTAAAATGAAGCTAAATTATCTCACTTGAAATTTTTGTTTCTAGAAGGAGCAATACATTGAATATTAGTGCCTCATTTTCAATAATTCTTCAATCACACAAAGACCTACAGTCTATAAGCTGGCACCATTTCTCTGTTCCTGACTACCCTCATGTACTGATTTTCCTCTTTATGCAGTTTAGATGTTGTGCCTCATATTATAATATATCCCCTATACAAACTGTCAACTCTCATCTCTTCTCTTCCTTCCTGGCAAAATTCAAATGCTGGTTAAATCTAATTAGCACTAAGATAGATGAATGTGGCTGGAGAAAAACACTCAGTTGTGTTGACTATTCATACCTAATTTCAAGACCAGCAAGATTAAGTGGATTTTATTACTGTTCAGGATCTTGAGCCCATTTATATTTCTACTATTTTAGGTGACAGTTTTATCCCTTCACTCATGCATTAAAACTCTAACATCTTTTTCCCCATCCTCTCACTCAGCTGATGATCTTGCTTCCTATCTCATTGCAAAACTAAAAGCCAACAGAATGAATATTTACAAGGTGCCCCCTAAGGCCATAACTACCTACACACTGGCATCTGAACTCCATTAATCTGCTTTCCCTGCTGATGCTATGTACAGTATTTCATCCTATATAAACTAATCCCACACTTGCAATTAGATCTCTCTCCATTTTATCACTTCCAGCAATTGTCCTCTTTGGCATCCTCCAGATTTCCTTAAAAGTAGACCTTCCACTAGCATCTAGTATTTTCTAATTTTTTAACCTACTATTTTTCATTTGTATTTTATTCCTCTATTTTGTATTCCCCAGTATGTTGCAGTTTTTTTAGTGCAAGAAACTTAACTTGTACCTTGTATCTATCACAATAAATATTAGCAAGTTTTTGCTTAATTTTGTAACATATGACATGATTTGTTAACATTTAAATTCAACCTTGTATGAAGTCTTTTAGTTTATCCAAGTCAAAATAGAGACATGGTAGAAGCTCAGTAAATTTCTGTTTTTGAGCAAGTAAAGGCATAACCACCCAATCGTCTTAAATGAACTTGAGTTTCAAAAATGAGTATTCAAATTAAAAAAGAAATGCACAATAGAATTCCATTTCCCTATAGTGCTTAGCAAAAAGGCAAAGAAAATTATAATTCTTAAAATTCTAGGACACAGAATTTAAGTGTTCAATTGATCTCACTTATATATTAGTTATTCTGTCCCAGAATAAGATGATTAATAAAAATACACATGTAAATGTGGACACATGCATATATACATACACGATGCTGTCATTTTTACCAATGACACAGGAAGAATCTTTGTGACAAGAGAGTTTTTGTTTTTAAATAAATCTTGTACATTCTGACCTTTCCTTAAACTTGGGCTGCATCACAAAAGAATACATAAATAAATATTTTTCCATCTTGGTTCTTATGAATGTTGGGTGCTTCACGTTTCTAACTGAAACATAAAAGCACAAAAGCAGGATATAGTCGGGGGGTGTTAAAACCAGCTGGTTAGGAAATCCATTTGGGGTCAGTAAACCGGTTGTTAATGACACCAACCAACAGGAAGAAGATGGAGAGTACAAGAGACGAGCATGCATTTAGGGGTAAAATCAATAGTCATATTTGATTGGTGTGGTATTTTTCGCTGGCTGGGCAAAGAAATTCCATTGTGTAGTCTCATAGTGCTAATTTTCTATCACTGTGTAAAATTCTCACGGATATAGGCTATGTGGGAAGAATACTATATAGACCAAACCTTGTCTGAACAATCTTCATGTTTGCTTAAAACAAAGAACAACTAGCACCTGAAGAATTTAGTAGCCATTTATCTGGTTTTACCACGTTTCTCATAGTAATTGGTCTTATCAAAAACAATTTTGTGATTTTTCTATGCTCTTCGTTTTCAGTATTTCTTGGAAGCTCACTTCTTTTTATAAACACAAGGAGTAAAGCTTCAACAGGAGGGAACTGTGCCCCCAAATCTCTCATGTGCTAATTTTTTTTGTGAGCAAGTCATTTAACCATTCTGTACCTTATTTTTCTTAGCTCTACTAGTTCACCAAATTTCTATAAAAATACAGCAAGTTAATGTTAATATCTGCAAGGAAATAAATGCAAATTGTAGTTATTATCATGAAGTGACTTTTCTATTATCAACTTGCTCAGTTATCGAAGTAAATATTATTTAACTATTTATTGATCAAATATATAAATGAGTGAAATGTAAATTAGAATCAGAAAGTCTGCAATCTTAATGAAATATTTGCAAATATGTGTAATTTTTGTTGGTAATAAAGATAATAAAGAAAATGTAAAAAATTCTAGTAGTTCCAGGAAAACTGAAGAAAAATTAAGAGATCTCACAGTGTCACAGCCATATCATATCTGTTACATCTTAATTTTTCAAATGTGTGTTAGTAATGAAAATGTTTAACCTTTTATTTTGAGATAATTTCAAAATTGTGGAAAATTTGCAAGAATAGTCAAGATAACTATGATAAGATTATATTAATATAATTTCATATGGTTTTAGTGAGGCTCAAATGAGTTCATATATGTAGAGTGTTAAGAACTTTTAGATGCAAATGAGTGGGAGAAAAAGTGCTTAGAACTAATAAATATTGGTTGTTGTTATTAAGCTTCAGTTTTGTCACCTGAACAATGGGGATAATAAGAGTGCCTGTCTTAATAATATTATTGCATACATAAAACTTAGAAGCCCAGGGTTTTCCCAGCCTCAGTTAATGACACCCTATGTTACATACATAGTAAAACTTCTTACTGGAAGAAACCCAATCCTGGGTTCTAGGATTGCTTGGATAACATTACAATAAGATCAAAATGGCCTTTACAGAGGTTTTTTTTGTTTGTCTTTTTGGTTTTGTTTTTGACCTAGCGTCAACAGTTACATCAAGTCTTCCCATTTTGGGTTTACTTAGGTTTCATATCAATAACTATCAATGTGAGGGTGATTCTAGTTGATATTTGCTGAAGCAAATCTGGCAAATTATTTGATACTAGGAAAACATTTATTGGTAGAAGAAAGTACAGTTACAATATTGTTTATAGAAAGTGCTAATAAAATTTTGGTAAAAAGAAAATAGCTTATTTATTAATCTCCCATTTTTTACACTGGGGTCTTTGTACTTCAGGGTGGGGGCTGGGCAGGGAGAGGTGTGGGTGCAACAGCTGGGAATACTCAGAGCTCCACGATAACATGGCAGGTTGTCCTGGAACTCATGTTTCATGTAAAGACTGAAGTGTTGATGGGAAAATGAAATTTTATATTAAAATAAACATGGATATATATATGGGGCTAAAATATAGATTTTATATGAATTTTAAAGATGATGTATATGACTTCAAAAATATTTAATAGCTATTCGACTCATGTTTGTAGAAATTCAAGACTTATAAATTCACTCTGCTCTATCATTGGGAGTACTTCAATCATCTATGGGTTTACTTGTTTAACAAATACTTAATGTCAGCTATATGCCAGACACTGTACCATACTCTTAAGGGAAAGGTGAGAAAGACTCTCGTTACAGCATTATTTATAATCACCAAGACATAGAAATAACCTAAGCTCCACTGATGGACAAATGGATAAAGAAAATGTGGTGTGTGGGTGTATAATGGAATATTATTCAGGCATAAAAAGAAAGAAATTCTGCCATTTGTGACAACATGACAACTTTGAGGGCATTATGCTAAATGAAGTAAGTCAGACAGAGAAAGATAAATAATATAGGATCACACTTATATATGGAATCTAAAGGAAAGAAACTTATAGATACAGAAACAGAAACAGATCAGTGGCTGCCAGAGATGGGATGAGGTGGGGGATTTTGTAAATGTGGTCAAAACTATAACTTCCAGTTATAAGATATATAAGTTCTGGGGCTGTAATGCATCGCATGGTGACTATAGTCAACAATACTGTATTGTGTATTTGAATGTTCCTAAGAGAAAAGATCTCAAAAGTTCTCATCATAAGAAAAAAAGTTCTACCTATATGAGGTGATGGATGTTAACTAAGCTTATTGTGGTAACCATTTTGCAATATATACCTTTATCAAATATTCATATTGTGCACTTTAATATGTCAATTACATCTCAATAAAACTAGGGAAAAAATGGTGATCGAGACTCATGTGGCTCCTGCCCTCATGGGACTCACAATCAAACAGTGGGGCAGGTTTGCTGTTGTTATTAAGCTAACTTTATTTTCACAGCAACTCTATGAGGTTCTATTATTTTATTAAGGCTGTGCTACCCAAGACATCTTCCTATAAGTGCTAAAAATAAGCAGGATTCTTAGACACAAAATAATGTGGGCAGGGATAGCCCAATTTAAATATAAGACTTTGAGAATGGTCAGGTATAGATTTAGAGAAGCAAGAACTGGTGCGAGGAGACCCTTTAAGGGGCAGTCTCTGTAGTACATTTGACCCATGGTAATGGAAAGGGAGTTTGAGTTAAGTGGATCAATTTGAAAATATACATTGGAGGTAAATACAGGCCTTCTTTATGAATTGGATATGAGGAGATAAGAAGAGAAAAATTGAAATGACTTCTACACTTGAACAAATGGTTGTTTAAGGGAAAGATCAGAGGAGGGCAATTTACGGCTAAGAGAGAAATCAAAAGTTTGTTCAGTTTTGGGCATATTAATTTTCCGATGTTTTTGAGACATAAAATTAGAGGTGTTCAGTAGACAATCATATGTGAATTAGGAGCTTTGGGAAAGACATCATAGCTGGAGATAATATCTTGGCATCCTGTATAACACAGCCATTTAAAAATATGATGCTTAGTTTATTTAAACTTTTGTCCTTTAGCTTATATAATGCCCTTTTATTAAAATATTTAAAGCTCTGGAAGTAAACATTTAACAATAGCAAACAGAATTTCATGCAAAAGGCATGTAGGGAATACAAAGCTAAATCCTTCAGGATTTTGGCCATTAAGGAGCACAACTTTGAGGACAGAAAAAGATGCAGTAAAAGTCAGTATGTAAGAAGTCTGCTATAATGACGGTACAAACAAACTGCTGCAGAGATAGAACTCAATTTCATAAATATCAGCCCAAATATCACAGTAAGGGAAGTGAATAAAAAAAAAGATAAATACTATAAAGAAGTCCCAGGGGCATAAACAATAGCCAGTGTAAATTCTACAAGGACATGTTGGGAGCTATTGGGTGTCATTCATAGTGAGCAGTGCTACACCAGTTGCCAGGATAGTGGAGTGCAGTCATAAAGCCAGAAACATTGTGCTGGGGCAGGCATGGAGGAAGAGAGAGTAGGCCCATAGTTTGGGCAATGTTTACTCCTATCATCTGTACTATGTGCAGGAACCATCTGTGACTCCTGTTAGTTACCTAATGGATCTCATCAATTTTGCAGGTGTCAAGAAATAGTCCCAACCCCTGAGCCAAAGGAACATCTTACTGTCTCTAGTTTGTTAACTTTAACCATAGCACATTCTTACCACAAGTCCAGTTTGAGAGTCAACTGTTTCAGAGTTGAGTTACTGGCAGAAAAAAAAAAGAGAGGATACACTTAATAAACTTCCACTCCTTAGCTAAGTCCGACATCATCCAAGTTCTGAAACTTATCTAGGTTGCTATGCAGATGTTTAAGGAAAATCTTGTTAGAATAAAACTACTAGCTATAAATCACACTTCAAATGTTATTGCCAGGAAATGGCTAAAGGTGGGAATGTAGCAGCAACTCCAGAAGAGCAGTTCCTTGCTTCTGCCTATTCCTTCTTGTGGGAGTGACATGCAAAAGCCTCTTCAACCAGGACCCCAGTGGTCATGAACATCAGGGACCTTATCATTTATCTCTAAGTTGGGAAAATTTTGATAGTGAAAGGACACATTGAAATACATTGATGGATATAAAAATAGTGCTATTAAAACTGTTTTAAATTAACTTATTCTTAAGAAATAAACTAAAAATACAAATAAGATTTAAAAATCGGTTTATATTGCTTACCTAAATATTAAAAATATAACATAAGAAGAATAATTATTCTTGGTGTAGTCTGATGTATTTTAATCATCTGAAACTTCCTAGCCCTATCTGTCTGTAATACAGTTTCACTGGTATTTTTCTGAAGAAGACATTTTTTAATGTGATTGTATTATTTTTAACTTTTTGTGAAATTTCTAGAAATCTTCAAAATTGTATGCTGTGGTTACTAAATTTGAAATACTGACACCTTCAGTATAGATCACAATATTTTTATCTAAAATATTCTCAAACGGTCTTAGGTACCTGGTAAGAACAAATTCTACTAAATGGAAAATATTCCCAATTCTATTTTATTTTTGTATTGGAATATATAAGTGTTTTAGCCCAAGTTTTTTTTCTTTTTCTTTTTTTATTTTATTATGTTATGTTAGTCACCATACAATACATCATTAGTTTTTGATGTGGTGATCCACGATCCATTGTTTTCATATAACACCCAGTGCTCCATGCAGTACGTGCCCTCCTTAATACCCATCACTGGGCTAACCATCCCCCACCCCCCTCCCCTCTAAAACCCTCAGTTTGTTTCTCAGAGTCCATAGGCTCTCATGGTTCGTCTCTCCCTCCGATTTCCCCCCTTCATTTTTCCCTTCCTTCTCCTAATGTCCTCCATGCTATTCCTCATGTTCCACAAATAAGTGAAACCATATGATAATTGACTTTCTCTTCTTGACTTATTTCACTTCGCATAATCTCCTCCAGTCCCATCCATGTTGATGTAAAAGTTGGGTATTCATCCTTTCTGATTAGTCCAAGTTTTTTTTCACAAAAACTGTTTCCCCCTTTCATTTAGAGTTCCTTTGCTAATAAATAATTGTATAAGACAGAACTTATCAAGTGGATTGCCCATATTTATGGTCTTTTTAATGGATTGTCGCATTTAGATGCTGAAAAATTATAGGCACTTACAATCAGAATATAAATATCCTGAAACGAGGATCTCCTTCAAATCCTATACATAATATGAATATACTCTAAAATTAGGAACTCTATCAAAAGATTATCCTTATAGACTAAGGTATTCTAAATCATATTTATGGAATTTCAAAGCTAAATGTCTTCTCTTTGAGAACTCATTTTTTGGATTTGATTTGCCAGTTCCTTTCTCACTTGAGTTCATTCCAGAGCATTTCAGTGTACTTTTATTTCCCTAAGAACTTCAAGAGCTGAAGTATTGGGATGTTTCATTTACTAAATGCCATGATTAAAGATTTCCAAACGATTTTGAAAAAAAAAAAGCATCCAAAATTTAGGCTTATTTACAAAGTTGTTCTTCAATCAGAATTATGAAGGCTGCCAAGAAAATGCTGATTGCCTTGCTAAAACACCTTTATTTTTTTGATTTAACATCAGCGTTGTCTCCAAAATTAGTAATAAAGTGATTCTCACCCTATGTGTATAAAAATATTTACAAATTTTGGTACCTACAAATTTTATTTTTTATTGATATACAATTGACATATAATAATATATGAGTTTCAGGTATATGCCAACTATATTTTGATTTGTAAAATATTGCAATTTATTTGGACCCAATGTGAATTGTTTTCAGAATGATGATATTTTCCAAAATAATTTGTATTTGTGTTATTGAAAAAAACAAGTAATGGGTCTCCAATGTCATTTTTAACTAAAATTATAAGTTTTCACACTATTGTCAAATGTTTCACCTTGACTTTCCATAAACTTTACTTTGAGTTATTGAATTGGATAGAAAATCAAAGTATTACTGAAAAGTACTGATTTTATATTTGAAGCATTTGATAAAATTATATAAAATTTAAATGTTTATAAAATTATTTTTCTGTTAATAGAACACATTAATAGCTTTGCTTAACTTTTTGTACATATCCCCCAAACAAAAATACCCTTAGAACTGAAAATGAACAAAACTAATTTAGAAAAACAGACATTTGACCTAAATGAAAAGTCATGTTTCATGAGTAATCTGTAAATGCATCTTTTGCAGGCTCATGTATTAAATCACTGTACTTGGGCACAGTCTTCTTGAAATAATTACTGACTTTTAAATAGATACTGATGGTCCTTTAGGAGAACTATTTTCTGGTTTTTATCTGGTTGTGCCCGAGAAAACACAAGAAATGTAAATTCAGTATATAGTATTTTAATTATATATGTGGTCTCAGTTTTCTTTATTTTTGCCAAAAGTGTTTATTGAAAAGTTAAAGAAGCTTTACTAGACACTAAAAAAGTCAATAATTATAGCTTTATGCCACACGGATGGCAAAATCTGCATACCAAGTATATTCTGACTACTCTCTATGTGCTCTCTATGTGCTTTTTAGCAGATTGACCAGCCTCACATATTTCATACCAAGCCAAACTGTAAATTCCCAAGTTTCCAACTTACCCTATCAAATGGCAGCCTGGCAGCTTTGTGGATTCTGTAGGTTAAAACATGGGTATGAACATACATGGGTGGCGCACTGAATGGTCATTAAGGGCAGCAGGGTGGGCATGAGACAACTTGTCAAATAAAATAAGAGCAAGAGAGGCAGTTACTTGCATGAACCCTATAACCCCATCTCACCGAGATGAAGCAGTTCCTCTCTGGGAGCCTTCAGTTTCTTCTCCAATGCCATCATCCCATTTTGATTTCCAAGAATATGGTTGCCTTATATCTAGGGCAGCCATCTTCTTTAGGTTCATCTATTTTTGGTGGTGACAAGTATGTTTAGCTGGTCCCATATTCTTCATCAAGATGGTAGGTCTTTGTGAAATGTCCCCTGTCACTAGTTCACTGAAGGGCTGCAAAGCACTAGTTCAGTTTCTAGTGTTTAGACTTTTGATGCTTTGATGCTGTCTTTGAGGGAGGGGCTTCTAATCCCCTTGCTGTTCCTACTTCAACTGTGTTGTCCATCGAATGGTTTTGGTTGAAATCTATGTAACTAGGCTTGGTCATCTAGGTTAGTTTGTGCATAGGTGAAATGGCTTTACTTGATGTTGAGCTCTGAGTGCAGCTACTTTCTTCGGTAATTGGACGTGCCTTTTGCTTAGAGAAAGATCCAGGTGAACTTCACAGCTTATTGCTGTGTTTGGCCATGAGTTATTGCTTGTCAAATGTTGTATTCCCCAGAAAATACCTTGTGAGATGGTGATTGCACGCAGGAGATTTATTAGGGAGTGTTTTGGGGGTTAACACCTGTTGAAAGGACAAGAGGCACAGAGGCAGAAGTTCCGCTGTGATGCAATCTCAAAGGAAGCCTCTGCTGACCCTACTGGGAGTTCTGAAGATGGAATGAGACTTCCCAGCTGTCCTGCATTGGGATGAGTTGGCCAGGTGTTTATGATCCCAGGTTCATCAGTCATTGAATGAAGGCTGCCCATGAAGAAAGCATAGTCTTTGGTTAAGCAGATACTTTTGGCTGAAATTATACCCAAACAGGGTTAAGAGCTGAGGGACTATCTGCTGGCAGCACTCCCAGCAGCTGGGATAATAAGTCCTCTATTCCTGAAGGGGACTTTTAGTGATGCAGCACAACACCTATACTTCCCTTTGATGCACCGACAGAACTCTATATCACTGGCTTTTTCCCCCCAACATACTGAGAACCAATTTGCAGAAAATCAAAAGTCAAACGTGCCTAGGGCCTACAAAAGTTATAATGTATCCCTGAAAACTGGATATGCCTAATTCTAGACTTTCCATTACGTAATGTCATGAATATTTTTATTACTTAAGTCAGTATTGTTAGAATTCTATTGCTTGTAGTCAAAAACTTCCCTGACAAAATATAAGCAAACTACTACAGCTAAGCAATTCAATGACAAAAACAACTAATCCAAAAAATCAACTGTTGACTTTTGTTAGGGTGATTAGGGAAGGCTTCTACTGAGGAGATGGTATTTGGGCTGAAACCTGAATCACAAGATGGAATCAGGTGAGGATGTGGGAAGAGCCTTCCTGGCAGAAGGAGGAATGATTGCAAAAGTCCTGAGGCAGAGATGAGTTTGGCAGGTTCTCCAACACTGTTCTCCATGGTGGAATCAGTGTGTCCATAGCATCTCTAGGGACTGTAATGTTTGGGCACAAAAGTGAGATATTTGAAGGCATTGGGAAGAAATTTTTTTTGGTAGCTTTCTTCTAAAGTCCAGGCCTTTGGAAAAGGTCAAATGAGAATGTGGGAAAGAGAAAATAAGCAATGGAGGGTGCAGCGTTTATCCCAGGATGGAATCTGCCCTGCTGGGCTATCGCTTAAGACATTTAAGATGCTGCAATGATAAGGTTTTTGAAGTTTTTAAATTTTTATTTTTATTTTTTAATACATAAAATTCTCATAAGGCCTAGAGATTTTTTAATCTTTGGCCCATAAACATGTTAATATGATCAAGAATATTTTAAATGTGAAAGGGAAAGGAAACAAGAAAGATTATCAAATGAATGATTACTTAAGAAGAAGAATATTTGTGCAAGAGGTTGTCTGCAATTGCCAGAAGGAAAAAAACAGACGCTGACAAATATGTAGAGAATAAGAGTTGCCTGCAGAGATGTGTGTGTCCCCGTGTGTGTGTTTATATAAATACATTCAAGAAAGTAATCTTAACTTTATAACATCATTAAATGACAGGAGCATAACAACAAAAGGCTATATCTTTCTTTTATAAATAAACCTGGTAGAAGTGGAAGTGAGTTAGTACCGTGTGTCAAGAAATCATGGAAAATTTTTAGCAAAATTGCTAGAAAGTTGCTGGAAGTTGTTGGAAAATCTTCATAAAGATTTACTTCTTTTCTGCATGATGATAAAAGAAAAAAAACTACTGAAAGAAAAAAAGTAAGGTATTCTGAACCAAGACTCTTAAAAAAAAGATGACTCAAGAGTAATGGGGAACTTTCAGACATGAATTTGTGACTTTTTTTTATCATCACACCACTGATGCCAGTTTGTAGATGTATTTGCTAAGTTGCTGCCAGTAATCACTGAGGAATTATAGAAGATTGGGAAAGATTGTAGTGTCATCCAGGGTTCATGGCAGGAGACAGAAACATTTGAAGTAGGCAAAGATTAATATGGTAAATTGGGTGCTTGCAAAATCATTGGAAGGCCTGGAGAAGTGGCCTCTAGTTTGGGCTTCTTGGAATGACTCGCAGACACGAGACAGCTGAGTCACCAGGGGACCTCCCACCTCTGAAAGTATCCTAGAACCACTGAGCTTCCAGTTACAATACATGCATGATTTTAACTGAGATTTAGGAATCATAGAGCTGAAACTGTGCGCTTGTTACTACTGTTGTCACTACTCCATGATGCTGGTGACTGGAATCCACTGTTGCCTTTGCTTCGATTCCTTTTCTCACCCCTGAATTTGAAGAATGAATGACTGCTTGCAGAAGAAAATTTCACATTGCCACGAGACCTTGCTTGCCAACCAAGAAATGGTAGAAGATGACCACCCTCACTTTTGCCTTACAAATCTCTCATAGTAGCATCTACATGGTAGGACCTTATTGGAGTCCAGAGCACTAGCTGCAAAAGAATCTGGGAATTGTACATTTAACTCCCAAGTCTCTTCCATCCAAGAAGACATGATACAGGGTGGCAAATGGAAATTCAGTGAGCCAAACCACAGTATTCCATTCGGGCGTAGACAGGCAAACATTCTTATTCCTTTAAAGGAAAGAAAGAGATAAGAGACATCTGCTTAGCTTGACATTGGTCTTAATATTGGTTAGAAAAGACACCCTGTGAGCCATTAAGAAAGGATGTAGCAATCACTGGGAATAAGGGTTCATTAAAAACAAATCATACTGGATAACTTATTAAAGTGGTAAGTAATAGAACTATATGGCCATAATGTATCTAGATTTTAACAAGGCATTTGCCCTAAAATTCTATATGATGGGACAAACTTGGGAAATGTGGTCAAGATTGTGACATAGTTGAATGGATTTGTAATTAGTAGAAAGATTAAAAACTCATGATTTGTAGATAAATGTCCAATTGTAGCACATGCCATAGGAATTTCTATTTTATCCTGACCCACATTACACAATGACTCCAACAAGAAGACTGATTTTAAAAATAGCAACAGTCATTGTTTATTAAGTGCTTCCTCTAGATGAGGCACTATAGATACATTATTATCTCTTCTACTCATTGCAATAATCTTGACAGGCTGTTATCTCCATTTAAATGTGAGGAAACTAATACCAGAGAGTGTAAGTGGCTTGCCCCTAGCTCCACATCTAGGAAGCAGCAGTGCTGAGATTCATACCTAACACAGCTTCAAGGAAGAGGTAACGGAGGGAGAAAACCACAACATTTCTGGGAGACATGGGTCAGAACGTTCCAAGAACCCCAGAGCATGGCATTTTCTCAGCCATTCCACATGAAGTTGGAAGCTGGCCCACTGTCCTGCAGGATCTGGCCGGTATCTCAGGGACTCAGACTGACACTGACAAACCTTCACCAAAGGCTCCATAAAAAAAACAGATGCTGATTCACTAAATCACGAGAAATGCAATAAATAGTCAAGCTGGCTAAATATAGGTAATATTCCTGCATGCAAAAATCTGAGGGAGAGCATGATCAGAATGTTGACCCCAGAAAACAGAATCAGCCTCATGAGGGGATGCTGGTCAGAATGCTAACTGTCTACAGTCTCTGCCAATCACAATACAGATGTAAACATCTGCTTGGCTGACTGGATCCCTGGACCTACATGGAAGGACACTTCTTCAATCAGACAGTGCCATTATTTGCCTTTCTGATTCTGTTCTAGGCTCACATGAGTGATTGCTATTCTTTCTATAGATAATTTAATGACTTCAGCTAAGTTGTTTTGGCCTAAAATTTATTCTTTCTCTTTAAGGTGACTGTTTCAATTGATTTCCTGCTGATACAATTTCTTAACTTCAGAAGACAAGTTTTATTCCTGTGTTTCCAAATTCACTGTGGTTCTTGGGCACTACTGAAAAGATGTAGGTCCTTTTGACTCTTTCCTTTACCTGTGCTGCCATTGGTAGGTTAACAAGAACAGAAGAATCAGTGCTGACATGAAGAGTTTGAAAGCAGCACAGGTTTTTAAAAAGAGAGTATTTTTAATTAACATAGGCTCACTGTGATTCAGTAGTGTGTGATATTGTTATCAAAGAAGTCAAGACAGACTTAGCTGTATTAACTGTGTCAACAGAGTGAAGGAGCTAGTGAATGAACAAAGAAGTTGACAGTTCTACCCTAATCTTCAGTGACACTCCATGCCTAGACTAGCAATGTTTATTTAGTTCAGGATCCACATTTTCAGATATCAACAGACTGGAATATATTCAGAGGAAATTGACCAGATGGTGATAGGACCTGAAATCACATTCTGAAAAATGGTGGTAGGACACTGGTGATATTTAGCTTGAGAAAGAAAAGACTTAGGGGAAAAATAAGAAAAGCCAAGAGGTATTGGGTACTTGCTTATAGATTAGGCCAAGGATTGTTTTCAGTCCCTAATGGATTTCAGATATTATGCATTTACCATAATGGAAAAGCGGATACTCTTATTTCGAGAGTTACTCTGGTAGGCAGAGAAAGTCAGTAGAAACCACAGAGACAACTTTGCTTATTAGAATGATGACATTTCTAACTCTCAACAACATAATGAGCTGCCTTGATTGTAACATACCATGTTTTTGGAGATGCTCCAGTGGAAACTGGCCAAACATTTTATGGAAATATTTTGGAGGAGAATAAGTATTAAATGGAAGAATTAGTATTAAAAGGAGGCAGGGACCAGATGAACTATAAGACCTTGTCCAAACTTATCCTGCTAGTCTATCATTATCTTACAACACAGTAACCCCTTTTTGATCTTTTAGTTTAGTGGCATGAACACTGGGTTAATGCCACTTCCAATTCAATAGATCAACTGTGGGGGACACTGACTGCTGCATTCCTTCCTGGCAATTAAGACAAAATCCAAAACCATCTGAAGCTGTAGGGATGTGGGTGCAGAAAGTCTGTGAATGAGTCATTAGGTATAATACAAAGAGGAGACTCACTTCTTTATTTGATCCCCAGACCCATGTATTCTAAGTGTGGGAGAAACAGTACTGTATATGGATTGCTTTTCAAAGCATGGTTAATTTTCACTCTCAAATAGTTTGAAAGCTTCAAATGTTAGTAGCATTCATTTCTGTCTTTGTATTTAAATGCAGTTATTTATGCTTCTAAAAAACCTTTGATTGCATACCTTATTTTGAGCTTTGTTATTGTTAATGTGCACACTTCAGCATCAACCAACATGTACATTCATGGCAGTGAATGTCATACCTTAAAATCTGGTTCCTGTAAATGGGAAAGAATAATGTTCACTTAAAATAACCAAAAAACAATGGAGTTTTATAGCTAGAGAAAACCTAAATATCACATATTATTAGATGAGAAATTCAAGCTCAGAGAGATTGAATGACTTGCCACATTCACATGGCTGGACCAGTAGAAAGTAGAGCACTTTTCTTTTTTTCTTTTGTCTCCCACTCAAGGAGGCAATTATATGCCGGGGGTTTTTGGCAAGATACTCTTCTTTTTTGCTTTTCCTAGCAAGTAGAATGGTTTGATACTAGTCACTTCTAGATCTTTATTTACAGCCTGATTGGGATGTGACCTGAGGAGAAAGTATCAGAGTAGGATTCCAAAAATAGTATTTTATTTACCCATATCAGTAAGCAGAAATTCTAAGGGCTTCTTTGTTCCTAATTCTGGATTGCTCTTGGATCTCTGCAGTGCTGCATATGATGCTGTTCTTGACAGAAATGTGGCCATTAAGAAGCTCAGCAGACCCTTTCAGAACCAAACGCATGCCAAGAGAGCTTACCGGGAGCTGGTCCTCATGAAGTGTGTGAACCATAAAAACGTGAGTTGTTTTTTTTAAACCTCTGGCAGTGGGAGGTTGTGAGATTGGAGAAAGGAAATCTGTGTGCCAACTTGAGTAGGAACGGCTTTCTTTGCTTTGTCATTTCTGCCTGTTAAAATTGTTTATCCTTCCATATGCTACATTTGATTTCATTGTCCTCATGATAGCTTTCTGCTTAAAACTCATCTAAAAACCATATGGTGTAAGAGGGGATAAATTTAATAATTTCCTGCTCTGAAATTAACCATATTTGGTTATCTTGCTCCAAATTAACCAGAGAGCTCCATACTTTTTCCAAAGTAATAAAAAGCAAACAAATACAAAGCCAAAAAATATCCTACAGAACACTATATTTCTTTGTAATTTAAATTTAATTATTAGCAGGTGAAAATTTTTATCTCCTTTTTCTTTTAGCTATAGTCTGGCAGTGGCCTTCAGATGTTCACTGTGCTTCAGCATCTTGTTTTTTGTCAGGTTGGGCCTATGCGCAGGAACGTATCTGCAAAGTGCATCAGGACAGGACCATCAAGAGCATTTCTCATGGGAACTAAGTAGGGTATACCATAGGACTTTCTTCAACTTCAGAGTATAAACTTCTTCCACGGCAGACAAAGACTTCTGGAATTCTTTCTATGCTCCCATTCTTCTTAGTAAGGCTACATGAGAGATAATTCATTATTTTAATAATAACTATTATTAATAAAGAATTTATAAATATAGTGCATATAATTTATTACATATAAATATATAGTGAAAATCAATGATAAATTATTATAATAAAACTGTAAGACTAGCTATCATAACTCCCTGCCAAGTTTTTCTTAAGCATGAAAATCACACAGGATATATGAAATTATCAGTGCAGTTTTATAAACAAGTGAATTTGTCATGAGACTAACCATCTCTCACTAAGAAGAAGCAAATGTATGTATGAGAGTTTAGTTGGAAGATATTTGAAATACAAATATGTGGATTGTTTCTCCAGTGACAGTGTTTCTCTTTTCCTCTATTACTCCAATGACTTTGTGATTCAGCCATTTGACACATATTTGTTAAATAAATGAAATGTGCCCCATGTATAGATCTGATGTGAAGATTACCGTAGTGGAGATAACAGAGGCTAATCCCTGGCCATGTGGAGCTAATGTTGTACTGGGTGAGAGAAAAAGACCATCTGAAAAACAGATAGGCAAATGTAGAGAATGCCAGATGGTGATAAGCACAATTAGGGAAAACAAAGTGAAGAAGGAAAATTATTCTGGTCAGTGCTGGGTGGGTGGGTTTACTTTTTTTAAAATAGACTGAGCTGGGTGGGTGGGTTTACTTTTTTTAAAATAGACTGCATCTATCCTGTGAGACCTTTTAAAAAAAGGTCTCACTAAAGAGGTAAATTTTATGAAGTATGTACCTATCTCTAATTTGGCCATGCAAAGAACATGGTACTTCTAAAAAAGAATATATAAATGATGGAAAGGATGATTCATAAAAAAAGTCATTCTACTAAAGCAATTTGTTCTTTCAGTATGTTAAATAAAGGCAGGAACAAGATTAACCACATGGCCAGTGCAATCTATTTTTATGATAGCAGAGAAAATGAGAAATCCCATGGGCAGAGGAAAATGGATAGATGCAAGCGATGAAGCAACTGTATGGGAAATTTTGATAGTTTGTGTTTTCATATATTTATATTTCCCTGGTATTCCTTTCGAACCCCATAATGCAATAAATACATTGTAGAGAAATTCCCATGTACTTGGCGAATTTGAGGGAATCATACTCCCTGTTCTTGACTGAAATGTGGAGGTTCACATTTATGATACCTAAAAAGAAGTTCCCAGTTGAAAGGATTATCTGTAAATGGCTTTCTACCTGCTACTCCCCTTTTATGTGTGTACGTCCATGTGCATGTGGTGTATGTCTATGGAAATAAATTTCTGGAACTTGTTAACAGAGAGGAAGTTCACTTACAACCAAATGGAAGTCCCACGTTAGTACTTCTAATACTAAGTAAAAGCAGTCAGAATGTAGAACTCTGTAAATGCTGTGGAAAGTAAAGTAAAACAGTGAAGTAATCCCAACTAAATCTTTTTTTTTTAAAGATTTTATTTATTCATTTGAGACACAGAGATACAGAGAGAGAAAGCATGAGCAGGGAGAGAGGCAGAGGGAGAAGCAGGCTCCCCGCTGAGCCAGGAGCCCGATGTGGGGCTTGATCCCATGACCCTGGGATCATGACCTGAGCCGAAGGCAGACGCCCAACCATCTGAGCCACCCAGGAGCCCGCCAACTAAATCTTTAATAATAGAGAAGAGAATCCATTAAGAAAATGAATGCTTAATTCTAGGAAGTGATAGCTAATGTGATTGTGGGGCCAGGACGAACATTGCTTCACATCTGCATTTTAAGATGCTGGAATAAAGGAACCGAATTAGATTCCTGCATGAAATTGTTGAACCAAAATGAAAATACCTGTGATGCTATGTTTCTAAAGACACGATTTTCAATTGGTTAATAGAAGGAATTAGAATTTACAAGGGATCCATAGGGGAAGGGAGGGAAAAATGAAACAAGATGAAACCAGAGAGGGAGACAAACCATAAGAGACTCTTAATCTCAGGAAACAAACTGAGGGTTGCTGGAGTGGAGGGGGGTGAGAGGGATGGGGTGCCTGCGTGATGGACATTGGGGAGGGTATGTGCTATGGGGAGCACTGTGAATTGTGTAAGACTGATGAATCACAGACCTGTACCCCTGAAACAAATAATACATTATATGTTAATTAAAGAAAAAAAAAGAATTTACAAGGGAGCAAAGAAAGAACAGAGGGAAATCAAAGAAGATGAAGGCGATAAAACAAGGGAATAGGAAATGGGAAAATAAGAATACATAGTGGAGAATTTACCTTTTAAAATAATCTTGATTTACTCAAAATTGTAATGCTATTTTCTAAATTAATTTTAGAATACCTAGATTATTTATTTACCAGGTGATACGGGTTAGCATTTTCCCATATTTAAGGGTTGTTTGTGTATGGTATGTGTGTGTGTGTGTGTGTGTGTGTGTGCGCGCGCGCGTGCCCTGCGCACAGTCTCTGATGGTTTTGTTTGAACACATATCAAAATGAATTACTTTGCAAGACTGATGAAATACTAGAAAAACAGGCCCACTAAATATGTGTGATATATATACAATGGAAGATGTATCACATAGACACTTTTCAACACTTAATCACAAGTTTTAGAGATATTTTGAAAATTTTTTTTCTGTATGCATATTCCATACCCTAAGGTTGCTTTAGAAGAGGTGATCATGGTTTTCTTAATATGTTATAGCTATTGCCATATATACATTTGTGTGTATATAACATATATATGAAAATATTGCATGGCATTGTAATTTTTTTTGTCAATAATTCCTCAACAAATGAAAGCTACACGTGGCCTAAAACATTCCCTAGACTTGACTGCATTTCTCAGATATTTAAAATCACTTCATATGTTTCCATACCGCTTACAAAATTTACTAAAATTTATTAATTCATAGTTTAAAGATGTTTAAATCTGAAACTTGTACTTACCCAGTTTTATTGAAATTGTTGCATCTATCCTGTGAGTAGAAGAATATTATCCAAATTCTTTATTTTTATTTCCTACTGGCACATTAGTAGAGAATATTTAGCTGAAAGAACATCTTGAGTTGTTTATGTATGCAATATATTTGGTAATGTGACAGAGTTGTTGTTTTTTTTTTTAATTTACTTATGCTAGAAGGTAAACTTCTTTGCTACTTAATATATAAAATAACCAAAGCAGGAAACAAAAAATTTAAGAAACAGAATTTCAATAACTTTTTAAATACATTTTTCACTAAATTTATTATTGATATCATCTAGGATATACCTTTTCCTAACATATCATTATAGCATTAGTTTAAATAATATTTGTGCGTGAAAGAGAAGCCAAAAAACTAAAGTAGCAACACAAAAAAATCTCAAATTAAAGCACCACCTTGTTCATTTGGAGGAAAAACATGACCTTGCTATATCTTGTTGGGTATTTTGCTGCTGCCCATTTTTCTTACATGGCTTTTCTTCTTTTTTTGCTTATTAATTACATTACAACTCTGTATTCTACCAAGGAGGATCACACTCTAAAGCAATACCTCAATTATATATCTTCTTTGACTTTTCCTTCTGCCTAAGAATTTGAGCTTTTTAATTATATTTAACCTGAAGACATATATCGTGTGTCCTTTCTGAATACATTTTTCTATGTTCTGTGAGACAGTTCTAGAAATTTTTTTCCAACTTTTCTATTTCTGCCATAACACTAGTATATGACTTTGAGTTGGGTTAAACACTTGTTTAAATGCTTTTTAAATAATTTGTTCTCTCCTTTTTTCTTTCTCTCCTTCCTCTGTCTCTTCCACTGTTTCTTTTCCAGATTATTAGTTTATTAAATGTCTTCACACCCCAGAAAACATTGGAGGAATTCCAAGATGTGTAAGTAACAAAACTCATGAAGGAAGAGAGAACACAGCACTCACATAACTCAAGGGAAATTGACAAGATCAAGGGATGAAATCCCTTGTAGAGATTAAAGGGAGATAAGAGCTAACAGCAAATGAAAGGGATCTGGTGATAGGACAGAAGGTTCTGTTTCTGGTGTTACTTCCTGGAAAGACACTTCTGCTTCTTTCTGGCCTTCTGGTGCTTATGCTTTATTGTCCAATGTTCTTGGTTCAATCAGAGAAGATTTATTATTTATTATGTATTTTTTATTATCAATTGACGCTGTGAGCTTTCTGGGATGAATCTATTCACTTTGAGAAATAAATTATAAGAGGGACATGTTAAAAATCATCTTAAAATCTTTATTTCTACTTCTGTGGTGTCTTTGATTTTGTGCAAAAAGAATCTATCTAGTGACATTAACAGAGGAGAGGAAGTGGATCCTAGTACGTTGTCTCATTTGACACAGATACATTGCATTTAATAGAAGATGCTATTCTGATTTTTTTCTTATTTGTAATCATAACACTCCAGAAAGAACTCAGGGAATTCAGGGAAAAGTGAGGACAAGATGAAGGTAGAAAATATAGGGGCAGGGGGAAAAAAGAAAATATATGGGCAGGAACCACACACTAATAAATGCTGCTTCTGCTAGTCACCTTGTGGTAGAGTTACCATGGCTAAATGTGTGCAAAAATAGTTGGAAGTTCTTCATATTCTTAATTGAGTCAGACGTAGAGCTGGGAAGTTTGGAAGACTTACAGATTTAGGCGGGGATTCTGACCTCTTTGAAGGACTTCACAGATCTTGTGATTTGGAACTAATCTTGTGGATTTACCTTCCAGTTACTTAGTAATGGAACTGATGGATGCCAACTTGTGTCAGGTGATTCAGATGGAATTAGACCATGAACGAATGTCTTACCTGCTATACCAAATGTTGTGTGGCATCAAGCACCTTCACTCTGCTGGAATTATTCACAGGGTAAGAATACCCTCTCCAGAATTATAATTAAGGTGTTTTTGGAGAAGAGAAAGAGCAATTGTAGGTTATTTTCTTTATGTAGGAAGGGTAGGTTGAATATAATGTACTTCCTCATTTCTTTTAAAATAGAATTAACACAAAGTTCACTAATGTACAGAAGAAAATTTTAGCTACACTGTAGCTGATTTTGTTTGCACTTTGTTTCAGCTCATTGAGAGTCCACTTCTGAGAAGCCTCATGTTTTCTAGCCCCTTGATTGGCAGAGGTCATATGTGTAGCTGGAATAAGACTGTTCGTTTCCACAGCTTGTTTCTGGCAGCATTAAGACAGCTGCCCTGATCTGCTCTTCTGTCAGGCCTAGAAATGAAAAATAAGATGAAAGGTTTATGTTGCCACAAGGAAAAACCTAACAGAGGACAATAAATGACATGTTATTTATTCTAAAACCTCTTCCCAAGATGATCCTAAATTGTAAAATTCATAGTCCAATTCCCTTCTGGGCTTAAGAAGTTTTTGAACATATCTTAAAAATATCAAAAAAACATTGTAAACTTCTTTGGGGCAGTAATCATTTGCTTCATATAGGGCTTTGCAGTCAAGGGGGGCCCTCTCTGTACTATTGCAAGACTGCCGTATTGATTGAGTAGATAGAAATCATATGTTCCATTTGCTGCTGGCTTTTAATTTCTTCTCTTGTTCCTACCATCAGGATTTAAAACCAAGTAACATTGTAGTCAAGTCTGATTGTACGTTGAAAATCCTCGACTTTGGACTAGCCAGGACGGCAGGCACAAGCTTCATGATGACTCCTTATGTGGTTACACGTTATTATAGAGCCCCCGAGGTTATTCTGGGAATGGGCTACAAGGAGAATGGTAAGGAGGCTTCTGCATAGCAGCCACACAAACCATGAAGAAAATGTGTATACATCTTAGATGGTCAAGGGCAATGTTCTCTCTCATGTATATGAATATATATTTTTAATAGGGCTGCCAACTTTCATATTTAGAAGGTTTTAAAAAATAATACTAGGAAGAATCACTCATAAAAAATGTGAAGGATATTTCTTAAAGTAAGCTTTACTACAAGAACACTAACATGTTATGGCCAAAAAGAATTGTGGATGGAATCTGATTAAACAGTCAAGCAGATATTGATTAGCACACATGCTGTAGATATTGAGACAAATTGCTGTTTGGGTTGGAGCTTAGCTCAAAGTGAGTATGAAAACAGGAAGTAGTCTCTTACATTTAGCCATTTGGCTTCATGGCTATCTTAGATTGATGGCTCTAGTCCTAGGAAAAGACAAAAAGATGTCTTAAGTCCTTGGAGCAAGAATCTTACAAATGCTCAAAGTATAGTCAATTTAGAATAATCCAAATTGTTCAAGTTAGATAAGAGTTTCTTTAATGCTTTAAATTGCTCTGTGAGTAATATTTAGGAGAGAAATTACCTAGTAAATTTTTATAAATTCCAAATCATAGAGAAAATATTAAATTTTATATTACTGCTTTCATTAAAAAAATCTAGTATTCATGAACATTTTAAAAGAAAAGAAAGATTCTCCAAAATGTATTACAATTTGATTTTATTAAAGACTTTATAAGACACTTATTAAAATGCATTGCCATTTACTATTTTGAAAAGAATACCTCTAACAAGTAATGTAGCATATTAAAAAATATATCTAATAAATTTAAGAATTAAAATTGTTTTAAATTAGGATTGTATATATATGATCAATGTACCTTGCATGGTTATTTTATGTTTTATTCTATTTAATTCCTAGCAGTCTATTTTTATAAATTTTATAAAAATAACTATCCATGTATTTTTATGTGCAGGTGCCAAAGGGTAACTTTATGAAAATTCCCTGGTCACCAAAGTTTTAAAAAATTTCATTGTGTACTTTCAGATTAGAAGAAGGCCAATACTTCTGTGTATTTGTGCAGAGGAAAGGGAGAAGTCAGCTCTTAGGAAGGTCAGGTTCACTTTGGTGAGCGAAGGCAGGATTCTGTTACCCTTTAACTTGGAACAGGCAAATCTAGTCCTCTTCCCAAGGTATAATACCACATCTAACTTACTTGGAAAAGAAGATATTTGTATACATTTTTCACAGGTTATTTGTAAAAATTCAAAGGGGAACCAATTTAAAAAAATCAAGAAATCAAGGCTCTACAGAGGTCTGGGGGTAGGATCTGAATTTGCCTATTATGGCGTTATGGATCTTGGCTGCACAAATGGCTTATAATTTCTTCCCTCTTCCTTCCCTCACCAGAAAAGGTTGCAAGTTACTGCCTTAGTGTTTCCACTTCTCTAGATCTGTGAAGGTATAGCTAGCACCCTTGTGCTGTGCTGCCCTCTTGCCCTATGAGTGCAAAGTTATCATGCAGAAGAACCCGCTTGTTCCTCCATCAGGCATGCCCAGCTGTCCTGTGCACCTACCCCTGCCTTCCTTCCCCAAGGAGCATTTCAGCCTAATGTTTTTGCCCCAAAGTTCCCTTGGTCCTTACTAAAAAGCAAGTTGGAAGAGGGTAAAGATTGGTAAGAGAAGGTGAACATGTTTGGTTAACAAGTATGACAATTGAGAAATAAACAAAACAAACAAATAAATAGAACAATTTTTAAACACCTTTAATACTTTTTTTGCTTTACTTCCAGATGATTCCTTTATACATGTGTTAATTGGTCATATCTTTATTCTTGAAATACTTCAAATAGAAACTAAAACTGTTATTTATTTACAAGGATAACTTCTGAAGGAAAAACTAAGTCCTGAACACCAGGAATTCCAATACATCTGCCTTGAAACCACGGTTTCAGCTGTTTCCTAGTTTCTTGGATTTGCTTGCATGTACCTTGTTTTGAACCAGCCAACCAACTAACCAACCAACCAAACAAACAAACAAAAACAAAGAGAACAAAAGAGTGGTCTCTCGTTGCCGTTGCCCTATTCCACGTAACTGAGTGGAATAGAAAATGGAAACAGCCACCCCTCCAGGTTGATTAAAATTATTTTTGTTACATCCAACAAATGGTCAAAAACCCCTATGTCTTTTAGCCGCCGCCTGCTATGGAAATACTTTTGGTGTAGCTTCTGTGTTTCCATGTCACCCCTTTATGGCACTACAGAGGCAATCTAAGATACCCATAAAGTAATTTTTAAAAATTAATTTGAGTTCTCATACTAAACATTGTTAATGTCATATTACAGTGCTGGTTTCATTTGGGGGTAACTTTTGGTGGGAGACAAAAATTGTACCTTCTAATCAAACTGTTCTTTTTCCTCCTCCTTCAGAGATCAATTATCTTAGTTAACTTTACTTTCCTTCCTTTTCTTCACTTCCCTCTCTCCTGTTCTAGTGGATATATGGTCTGTGGGATGCATTATGGGAGAAATGGTTCGCCACAAAATCCTCTTTCCAGGAAGGGACTGTATCCTTGTACCTTTTGCTGCAGCTTTACCTGTTTTGTTCTCTCTCCCTTTAAACACATAATGATTTTACCAGGAGAGTAAAGATAGAAGCAAAAAGTTGGGTAAGTGGTGTAATTGTGATTAAAAAACAAAGTGATGATTTATATAATCTGACCAGTACTGAATACTACCTACTGCAATGATTTGTTTTAATTAAATTTTCAGTGGGCTTTTTTTCTTTAAATTATTTTCTTGTCTGTAACTCAAAATAGCAATGCTATTTTTTTCATAAATAAGAGAGGTCACCAAATCCCAAATTATTAAAATATCTTTATCTTTATAATTAGCAAAAGAAGTCACTATTTGCAAGTATTTTCCATCTTTTTTCTAAAGCCATTTTATGCTTCTATAACATTTAGGCATATAATTTCTCTCCTTGCTGACATCCTAAGCTTCTTTCTAGAGTTTCATTGATTTGAATTACTCTTGACACTCTCCAGTCTTAAATAGGTCAATATAGCTTATCCTCCGTACAACATGAACTTCCACATTTAAAAATCATAATTATTATGCAGATTTCCAGAGATTAGCTGGGTTTAAAATAGGCTTGGAGATATGACTGAGACCCAGATAATTGCTTTTCCAGTGAAATTTAGAATTTGAAGAAGTAGTGTTTATTTGAGTTCTACCACTAAGTCCTGTACTAGATTCCATCAGGAATTTCTGGGAGAGATATTTATGATTTAGAATTATTAAATGAGCTGGCATATTTCTGAAATGACAAAAAGTTCATTCTCTAACAAAGTCACATATTAGTGTTTGTACATATAGGTAATAAAGTTTATATATTAATAGAGAATATACTTTATACATATAGAAATACCCTGCTAACACACAATCATGCAAATCTATGTACAACAGTTGCCAACTTTAACAGTGATAATGCAAGATTGAGTTCAGTATATTTATTATATGTGAAATTTTTTAGAAACTGCCAATAAATATGTGGTCCATAATTCTATTAAATATTGTATCTGATTAATAAGAAAGCTCTATTAAGGAACTCTTTTATTATGTAAGAAAGATTATAGTTGTTATTTAGTAGACTCAATGAGAAGTTTATACCACCATGAGCACTCATTTATGTAGGCATTTATTTATTCTGCTGGATATCAGTAAGATATTCTCTAAATTCCAATAGTAAAGCAAGAGTAATGACATCTTCTAGAACTATTCTGTCCATTAGGTAGCCACTAACCACATGTGGCTATTTAGCACTTAAATTATGACTAGTCTGAATTGAGATGTATTTTATGTGCAAAATGCATACTAGATTTTGAGGCTATAAAAAGAAAGCATTTAAAATATCTCAATAATTTTATATTGATATTAAAATGATAATAGTTCATTTTACTTTTATTTTAAATTATTCACATTTTGAGGATAAATTATATATCCTAGGTAGTTGACTTGAACACTATTATAATTCACATTCATATGTAAATGTATTGATTTCATATAAAAATAGAAGTGCGTGTATGTATGTATCTGTATATGCTTTTTTCTTTGGGGTATAACATATTTCAGACCAAAAAAAAAAGGAACTTCTCAATCAGTACTCAAAGTGAAGTTGCACAGCTACATCTTTATAATGCACTAGTTAGTGGAAGATAAAAAGTCACAGAATATCTCATTTCCATGTGGTGTTGTTATAGGTCACTTGATTGCTATGTGCCACGGTTCTCTGAGATCTAATATAGCTCCTCAGGATTACTTTTGTCCTATTTTAGCAGTATTAAATTTAAAAGCAAATAAAATTAGAAAAAGCCAAAATACCCTTCGGAAAAAAAGGCAAACAAAAATAATAGCATCATATTGGTAATTCTCTATTCTTCCAATGATTGTTTCTTGGAGGTCTTTTTTCCCTTTTATTATGGTTTGTTTCAGGAAAATATTTGGAACTGAAAGTAAATTGTGCTAAAATCAATACATAGAATATATATCCTTGATAAGTGATCCTAGAAATTGAATAAACTCTAACACAAAAATTTAGATTGTGATAAGGATTTGCATTCAGTATTCTTTTATCTCAGTGATGATCATATAAAATAATGGTCTTTGATAGCCTACTGCCATATATGATAATGAGCCTGCATACAAACTTAAAAGTCAATGGAAAAGTTACGTAAAGACATTTATAGTGGAAAACATCTTGCTTATGTTAAATTTTACTTAAATAGGAGTAAATGATTTCCAGATAAATCATGTTAGAAGAACTGCCATCTTTCTGAAAATGTTTCCATTTAGATTTAAATCCTTAGTTCATTTTACCTATAATTAAAATTATAATTTAATTTCTTAAGTCATGACCATATTTAAAAATTAAACTGTAGTATCCCTATTGAAGAATGGATTACATGTACTCAGTGTTTTTGAGTGGAATTGTTTCATTAATCTTTACATGAAGTTATTATAAGCTTATGATTAGAGTTTCCCACCAACAATCGAGAGATCAGAGCATTGAATTAACTTCACTAACCATGATGATCAGATACAAGTTTTGGGGTTGATGGAGTATTTATGGAGAGAAGAATCATACCAATGTTTTATCATATTTGAAATGATTTCAGCATTTAATGGAAGTAATATCAAAGTGTAACATATGCTAATTGACTTCTTCCAAGATTCTTCAGAGACATAAAAAAAAGGAATCATAAGTTCCCTTGACTTTCCCTTATAATTATTCAGAGTAATTTCTATTAAATTTCTCTGAGGCTGAAAAATTATTTGATAATACTCTATCATCATAATCAACAGTATTCCTCTCTCCCACAGAACTTTATAATGTTCTTTTTCTTAATCTGAACCTACAGCAAAAATAGTAAAACACCTTGACAAATTGGGAAATTTTATGAAATTATTAGTGATGACTGAAGTTTTAGCTATTTGCCTGCATTAAAACTGTCTTTGCATTTTGAGAAACACTGTGTGGGTTTCTTAGCTATTGATATGATCCAGATGATATCACAGGTTAGTTTCTTGATTATGAAAGTGTTGGCAAAATACATACATATATATATGTATTTGCTTTTCCATTAATTTGCTGATTTTTTAATATCCAAAGGATTATTTATAAAATATTTGTTTTTATTGTTTGAATAGTTTAATTATACAAACATACACTATTACACACTTGATTTTTATTACAGTGTTATGATTAAAACCTATTTCATAGGTTATATTTTGACATATAGTATTACTAAAAATTCTTTGGCCCATGACAAATTTCAAGTTAGCAGTAAATATATGAGGTCCATTATTTTCTTTAGTCCAACGATCATAAAAGAGGTATCAGTCACTTTGCATTTCATTCAGATTTTGTTTCTTTCAAAAATAACTTAAAGTTAAGCTTTCTTAGAAGTTGTGTTTTTCTTTAAAGGGATATTTAGTCACTGACTCCCTCCGGCACCCCAAGCCCCAATTAGGGCATGCCATATTCTTGATTACTGAAGTTTCATAATACCAGTAGAATTTTCATATAATACAAATTCTTTCCTGAAGTCTACTTCTTTTAGATATATTCTTTTTACCTTTTGTCTTCCATTCTACTTCAAATGGCAACAGCTTCTTTGAGCAAGCCCTGTGAAGTCCTTTATCTAGGGTTCTTGGCCAGAGTTCCCTGGAACTGGGTGATATTAAAAAGAGGCACACTGCATTCATTTGAAATTGCTAGACCTCAAGATATTATCTCCAATTAAGGCTGGATCGGACTGCTAAAATAGCCCCTTTTTCTTTTCCCTCTGAAGACATGAGAAATTTCAGTTAGAATGAAAAGGATTTACATATAAACTTGCCAAGGAGCCAAGTTATTAAGGAACAGATAAACGATCTGCCAAAAATATGTTTGAGTAAATAAAGAAAACATCCTCAAATTTAATAAATGTCATATCTTTTTTAAGCTTGAACAGTAAAATTAGGAATAATCAAAGTAAAGTGAATAAAAATTAGAGGTGTGGATTATTATATCCATATAACACAGATAGATATTCTCACTCCTTACCTCTTTGAAATAACCATGCATACTTTCTAATAAACTTTTGCAACTAATACATTACTATAGTCTGAGTCTTTTACCTAATATTAAAGTAATACAGTATTATATCAAACCATATATGATTTATGACCTTAAATAAAGGTGTGAAGTAAAACTTCGGTCATTCTTTCATACCCGTAAGCACGTTGCAGATGATCATTAAAAAAAAAAAGCCTTTTCACCTTTATTTCTTTGTACTTGTTTGAAAGAATATATTTCACCATTAATTTGTTTATTACTCTTTTATTATTATTTTGAGGAAATCTGAGTAAGACAGGGATCACTAGAGTGGGAACTCCAGATCGAAGTGATCTAAAAAGATGGAAGGAGGACATAGTTATAAGAGGAAAATCCCTCTCCCCGGAAATTGAGACTAGGCCAGAGTACACCAGAGGGCGGGATAAAGCATGATGGTCATAAAAGGAGTTCAGAGAGATAGATTTCAAGGGAGCAGCAAGCCAGGATGGACTTCCAGGGTGGAACGGAAGGCAAGAAATTGAGGAGCTGGACCTTGACCCCTTGATGTCTCAGAGAGTAGCTACTGAGCGCTAGCATTCACAAAGCTCCACTAGGACTACCAAGAAGTTCCCTGTCTCCTGGAAATTCATACAGAAAAGTTTAAAAGCATGTTATTTTTCCCTATCCCTCTATAGTTCTGTAGACAATGTACTGAGTGATTTTTTTTTAAATGAAGTGAAATATTGAGGGGAAAACTACAGACAATAAAACACATTCTTTAGTCATTACTATGATATTCCATTGAAACTGTCCTGGCCCCAGGTGGCCCTTAGGACAGAGTACGTGAACAGTGATACCTACTGTGTGCAACACTCTTTCTCCCTTCCGCCGTCCAGTGAAAGTCAAACTTATACTGCAATAGGGCTCCAAGAACTGGCTTCTGGTCCTGTTCACTTTGGTCATGTGAGCCCCCAAATTTTAATTTACTTTATAAAATACCCATTCTCCCTATCTTACAGGATTGCTGCGGTGATAAGACATTAGATGTTTACAAACATACACATACCTACAAATACCTTCAAAGCTAAGAAACAAGATTTATGTTATAAAGTTAATTGGTTTGGGGACACTCCAGCCCAAATAAGCTTCAAATTGAATTAGATAAATAAAAAAAAGAAAAAAAGAAAATAACTAAAAGGCCACCTAGAATAAAAAAATTTCTATCAAAGGATGAGAAACAAAAATTATCTGTGAATTAGACAACAGTAAAAAGAAAGAAAAATAAAGTTTGCCACTCACTAAAATACTTCTGTAATCTGATGTACAGAATGAAGTGAAGATACTGACACTGGTGATACTATGAGACATCTGGAGCCAGTGTTTGCTGTTTATTGATCAGAACAGTGAAAAGTGAAAAGGAAAGTTTAAAGAAAAACACATTTTTCAACATTAGGATTTCTTTGAATTACTTATTTCTATATACTACAGAATTACATGGATTTTGAAAGATGACATTTAAAACATTGGTGCAATAAAAAATTATTTAGGTCTTTTTTATGGCAAAATATTTTGTAAGTTTATCAGTCTATTGTTTTATTTGTAATTTAATATGAAGCTAAAAGTTTTTATGGCTTTGCTATAAGTTTCAATGGGTTTTTTCTGTTTTGTAAAAAAGCAAATCAGAAATATAAAGTGTTTTAAATAAAGGTTAAAATTAATAATATAATGACATAGAAGTTCTAAAGCAAGAAAAGCAAGTTGAACGGGTAGCCTCAAGGAGAAAATCTTCCTTTGATTTCCTGGCATTAGAATATTTAACATTCCATAAATGTTATTTTTCTTATTTAGATTTACATGTGCAAAATATGTTTCTTTTATATAATTCCATCTTTTCACTGAAGTTTAAAAACAATATCCTCTTGTTAAATATCTAAATTTATAACTTTTGAAACAAACTTTCCAAAGAAATGGTGTTATGATATTAGAAAATCATATGAAATCTTCTTGCTATTGTATTTTGAGGTATGCTTTGAAAGAAAATTTATCGAAGCACATTGTCTGAATCCTATGCCAAGTAAAGATATAGTTAGGTGAGGGAGAAAAGTAATGTGGTCTCACAGTTGTGTTACCAGAATCACATAATCTTCTAGATTGGGAGACATTTGCCAGGTTGCTAGGTAGAAATTCACATAGTCCAAAAAATATTTCCCTGTAGATTACAACCCAAACCATTGGATAGAAAGTGGAAATAGAAATAGAATGCTTTCTTTATTTAGATTTAAGCTTCCAGAGCCTATGTTATATCATTTCTATCTCTTGGCTAGAACAGAAAAAAAGATAACTTAGCATAATTTAATGCCTGGCAAACGATATGATGATACTTAAGATTTTCTCACTTAGAAAATTAATCACCATAATTTAGTAACACCAAAACTTACTTAACATCCCTTCTAGGGAAAATGACTCAGTTTCTGAGTGTCACCATTGCAAATGAATTTCCTTCCTACCTCTGGGGATACTGATGATGGGAGAAAAAATGTAATAAATCAAAATCATAAAAACAATCAGAATTCTAAATGGGCAGCATTAATGTACAAAACTCTTACAGAGACCCAAATATTATATCAAGCAGTCTCAGCATCAAAATCCAGTTTTCAACGGTAATCGAATTTGCTGATTTCTTCTCAGGTCTATGCACGATTAGTATTCATTGGAATATCTTGAAAATCTCATAAAATAATCTAGTCTCCTTGCTAATAAACAGATATGTATATTAGTTGAGAAAAGGCTTACCACCAACCCCCACCTCCCTGTCCCAACAAGGTTTAGTATCAGATTCTTTTATTACCTATTTCCTGTTTTAGTTGTGATGAATAATTCACAAAATCTGGTGCAATGAGTTTATCTTGAGAAATAATCTTGTCTTGAGTATATAAAGATCCATATAAATGTGCATATATTCCACATTTATAATTCATAATAATAGAGTATTATTTCTAGGCACAAGGCTTAGCACTTGGTGGTATAAGCATGGATAGTCTGTAGGAATAATGAATAGTGAGTAAGGTTAAATGGGAATGGGAAATTGGAAAGGCTTCTAGGGTATTGTTACTCAGAAAGGTTCTTAAAAATAGAGAAAATAGAATTCATTATATTAATCAGTAGTTCAGATCTAGGGTTTTTATCTCTGCATTATTTTTATGAAAAGCTTTATGATCTATTAAGTCTATTTTGGGTTCTGACATGAAGATAAATTTCCAAAAAATGGTCTCCTTTTACTTTGAAATATCTATATCCAGCAGAGCCACACAAAGGAGAACTGGAAGATATGCCAATTATTTGTACCAATTATTAAACCAACAACTGTCTAGAACCATTTGGGACTGAAGCAACATAAGGACTAAGATTCCATTTAGATCAACTGTTGTTATAGTTTTGCCATTGTTTAAAGGCATATATGAGGGAGTTAAAGACAAGGGATTTTAATCTGAAAGATGAAAATCTGTCAGTTTTAAGAAAGGAGTGGCAAAGGATCATAGGCTATATTCACATAAGTTAACATTATTACTTAGATGAAGAAGCAGGGCAATTGCTTTTTAGATAATGGAAAGAAGTTCCATAGAGACAGCTGTGATTGAATATGTGGAATGCCTTTTTAGGTGGTTTTAACAGTGAAAAGATCACCCAATGAACTGTGAGTTTCCCTCATTGGAAAGATCTCTTTATTGTATCTAAATATAATATTAGATTAATGTTAAATAAATAAAACTTTCCAGAATATATTTAATTCCAATATATAATTCATATTTACTATGTACCAGGCAATGTACAAGGATCTTTACCAGGCATAATCCTTTCAAATCTTTTTTAAAAATTTTACATGATAGATACTATTTACCATCCACATTTTAGAGGATGAAGTTTATATTTAGAGAGATGAAGTACCTTGACCAAGGTTATAGAGTTAAAAAGCAATGGGGTTGGTTCTGCAGCAGAAAAAAATGAGTATCTGCCAGAGATAATACAGAAGAGACTTTTTTCATTAAATAAAAAACAGAAATAGATGCTTTCTAACTCCCAGATACCAATATTCCCAGATTCTGTTTGTGGCAGAAGCCACCTTTTCCAAGTGTTTGAATGGGTACAGGCAAGAGAAAACTCTGCTTATTGAGTTTTTAACTCCCTATATTTTTTGTCTTTGTCATCCACAATATCTATAAAAATAGATACACTGTAAATAGCAACTTAGACTGGTCACTTTGGACAGTATGATAAGAAAACTTGCAATTCCAAAACAAATGCATTTTCAGAGATCTTTTTTCTTTTTTCCTTTAATCAAAGATTCTCACAATACCAATCTCCTGTGAGACAGATATTATCCATAATTACAAATGCATTAATAATAAAGGGATGCACAACTGTTTGCTCTATCTTTCCCTGATATTTTTGCATGTCACATGCTTTCCTAAAATGGAAGCAAAGCAAATTTGCTTCTCTTGGTTTGCTTATCACCTTCAAAGCTGTAACCATTTCTTTGCAGTGATCACTCTGTTTAGGTGTTAAGTCATATAATGGAAACTTTGAGTGAGATTTTCACATTGGAAAGAATCTCATGAAGAATTCTTTAAGGTCACTGCCAAATTACAAAATGTGATTTGAAGAGTAAGTGGAGCAAAATTAGGGTGTACTGCTATTTTAATGCCTTTTCCTATTTGCTCCCCCTCAACATCCTTTATTCTTCTAGGTTATCTTCCCCCTTAAGAATGACCTATCTCTCTTTCTGACTTTTCAATAGGAACACGTGAGTAACCAAGTATAGTTAGAGAGATTTTACTTTCTTGCTTCGCCTTTTCTCATTTTGCCCCTCCCTGTGTACCCTCTGCCCTAGCTTACTGGTTTTAAGTTCTGGATGATAACTGGCAATAGCAGAGAAACCATAATAATTTTACCTTGAATTCCAGGTTTCTTTGGATTCATAGTCTGAGAAGTGTCAGCTCTTTAAATCATGTTGTTCATTTCATGTTGAACCATCCTGTTTTGAAAGGCAGTATTTCTTACCATTTTAAAGCAACCATGTTTATAAGAATAAAGACAAGGCTTCCTGTTTAGAAACATGCTTCTTTGATGGGAGTCAATGAAACTGAGCCAGCATATCTCAAAACATTCATTCTTGAACTGGCATTTCACTTCCGGAAATTTATTCATAATTATAAATAAGAGTAAATGTGTTTTGTAAAAGAAACCCTTTCTTTTGAGGTTGCTGGCAGCTCAGCTTTTTTTTTTTTTTCAAATATGGTATATGAAAGAATAAAAAAGAAACCAATTTGCATGTTTCCCATATTAGGACAATCTAGAATAATTTACAATACAAATCAGTAGGATTCTGGTAGATGAATGCAAATTAGACCTTTTAAACCAGAAACTAAATTAATCACTGAATTATAATTGCAAAGTGATATTATCATGCATTAAGTAGCATTGAGTGGCACTGTAAGTTCAGTTGTATAGCAGAGAGGGCCCTGACATTCTTGTGTTCTTACTATTTCACTGTTTAAAACACTAATGATCATGAGACTGGCCTCTGAGCCAGTCAGTGGAAGGTCAGACCATTGCTCTATGGCATGGGTAGCCAAGTGTTTTCATTTATTTGCTGTTCTATTCCTATCTTCTTGTTTATCTTCATTTCATTTTTGTTTTCAGTTGACATGTGGTCAGTAGGGTGCATCATGGGAGAAATGATAAAAGGTGCAGTGCTGTTTCCTGGCACTGATCGTATCCTTCTTAGCAGCCAGTGGTCTCTATGGGTGTCATTCTCAACCAATTCCCTTTGGTCTCAAACACAACACTGCTGATGGTATATATTCACCGCCTTTAGAGGGGCTCTAAGCGACTCCAATGTGAAATATTTACCAGCTGGCATTGTGGTAGTCTGACCTTGTCTCCTAGCTCGATCTTATGTGGATAATACAAGTATCAAATATGAAATATTCAGCACGCTTTCAAAAGACCTGCCTTAAAATTCAGTCCTATGAAACTAGTAACAGTGATATGCGCCCCTCTCTCTCTCTCTCTTTTTTTTTTTTGCGGGGGGGTATGTGTTTTAAAATTAAGTTATTTTCATAGCTAGGTAATAAACAAAATATTTCAGTTTTAAGACTGAAGATTTATGCTTTCAAGAAATATTCACTTGACATGGAAATCTTTAATCAGTTAGATTTATTTTCACCCTCAAATATGAAATAGGTTTATATTAACACATATTCAGAAAGCATGCATATGAATTTCATTTTCAAATTGACCAATTTCTTTTAAAATTCTTTTTGTCATTTACTTCATTTCTAGGAATAGTAGATCCAATTCCTGTTTTTATTTTTTCTACATTATTAACAAGTGCAAAAATTAAAACCTCATTAGTTAATAATGAATACATAAAATATCTGAAAAAACAAATTTCTGTCACTTGAGTAAGTAAAACTGATCTTCTCTTAGGCAGCTAATAGTTAGCAAGTAAAGATTCCAGAGGCTCTTCAGTATTAAATAGATATAGACACTGTGTTATTGGTATATAGATATGTAATAATTTATTCTCTTAAGTTAGTTAAATATTCTACACTCAGTCACTTCTGAAGATGTCTTCATCATACTAAGGATAAAACCTCCACTTAAATGACTATGATTCAAAAATAAAATCAAACCTATAATAATGGGGTTTTAATGTATAATTAAAGTAAACCTAATTACTAATATAGTGTATCCTAACCATATTACGATTAGCTATTTGCTTTGGGGAATAATATATTACTTATATGGATATATATATAGTTTCATACATGTACTCTCTGTATGTATTAAAGGACCAGTTTGGGAAATGACTGAGTTAGGCACTCAATTAATTTTTTTTGAATGAAAGAATTAACCTATAAAGTTTTATTTAGTAAAAATAAAGTTACATTGTTTTTACTTCTATTCTTTTTTCTACTCTTATTTATGACACATTTATTTTTCAAGTTTTTCTGTCTATATTGAAGTTTTGTCTTCTTCAATAAACTTGCCACATTCATGTTTATGTTAATGCTGTTTCAAAGTCATTTGGCTTGATAAAAACTAAATTCCTTCAGATTTCTAAGAAACAGGATTTTTTTAATTTCCAAGGAATTTTAAACTTTACTTTGGTCTTTGGACATGAACATGAAACAGTTCTTAAGTTTTGACTAATTTTAGGCATTTGATGAAAATAGACTCAATCTGTTAACTTTGTACTCTGCTTTTTCAGTTCATTGTGGTGACTGAAATGAATATTTGCCACTTCTAAATTAAAATGATTGATTTTTGTTACTTTCCTCTCATTTTCTTTTTTAAAAATCAAATCAGATTTCCACAATGGAGTTATTAAGTACAGATTCACATTTCTTAGAATCCATTTTTGGGGAGAAGTTGATGGGATATCATGTTTAACTTGGGTATTAAAATCCCTTGTAAGTAAAGCTTTAGGCTGCTACTAATGTTAAAATCTCATAATAGATGCCCTCTCAATGACTGAGCTTGATATTTTTATATTGAGTTATTTCTGGAGTTCTTCTTATAGGGATACACTTGTAAATTTCTTGAAGGGCAAATGCTAATTATTTTCTAAAATGGCTCCTCTGAGTGTAGGATGTGGTCTTTTAATGATGTCAAACATGTTGGTTAAAGTTTAAATCATTCTTTTTCAAGCAAAAAAATTATAAACACAGATTATCATAAGGTTAAACACTTAAAATGCAAGACAGATGATTTTTTAAATTCCCTATTATTAGCAATGGGTTCTCTGAAGAGGCAATAAAATTGTATCTAAGTCTCTTAGTTAAATAACCTTTAAAATGGAGTTAGAGATATACAATATGTATATTATACATCCATACAATACATCATAAGAAGTCATGTTATTTTAATCAACATATCCTCACTTATATGAAGGCATTCTCAAAATAAATGATTGCTAGAAATCCTTGCAATATGTGCTATGCATGTCTTCTTAATATATAAACCAATTCAACAGCAAAACTTAAAATATTAATAAGGCCTTATCCCCTTTATCTATGTCTAAAAAATTTCAACATGTTATTTTTAACATTGAGAAATTTAGATAGCTAAAAGCAGTTTTTAAAATGTTATATATTTACATGCTACTTAATTAGTAAATGTATTTTTAAGTATATATTAACTGAATTTTTTCAAATCAAATGTTTTTAACTCTCTACAGAAGAATCAGAACTCAACTATTGAGATACATTTGAGAGATCTAATAAATTTCATCATAGCAGAAATTCTTACTTTAAAAATTGCAAAATATTTTGTATTATCAAGTGAATTGATATTGAATATATAACTTTTGAAGATCAATAAAATGAATACACATTATACTATCACTCAGATTAAAAAATAGAACGTTACCAATATCTTTGAGTCTTTTTGTGTCTCCCCAGTCATATCCTTCACTCTCCCCAGAGGTCCTAAATACATATTTTTACAATCTTCTTGACTTTCTTTATATTTTACCACAGGTATATTTATCTCTAAGCAGCATATAGGATTAGATTTATATGTTTTACATATTGCACAAGACACATTATTTTGCTGCTTGCTTTTTGTTGAAGTTAACTTTAAATTTTTGAGATTTGTTCATGTGGATCCATTAGATAGTTCATTCATTTTCATTGCTGTAAAGTACTACAGTCTCTGAATATTCCATAGTGAGTTCATTCTCCTGTAAATAGACTTTGGAATATATTCAGTTTTTTGTTTGTGCTTTTGCTTATATAAACAATGAAACTATGAATATATATCTCATGGGAGATACAAGGGAAAGGAGCACATGGGAAAGTGTTTGTTTTTTTTTAATGATAAATGCCTGGGTGCATAGGGGTGCACATTGAAAACCTGAGTATGTAACATCAGATTGATTTCTAGAGTAGCAATATATAAATACAACTTCTACTCCACATTGTCACCAACTCTTGGTATCATCAGATTTGTTTTTAAATTCGTTACCAATCTCTTAGATATAAAATACTATTTCATTGGAGGCTTAATTTATATTTTCTTAACTACAAGGGGGGCTAAGCATATTTTCTTATGTTTACTGGCCATTAGTATTTTCCCCTTGGTAAAGTTTCTTTTTTTAAAACGTTTTTTATTGTATTTTAAAAAAATTGATTAGTAGGAGTTCATTATATATTCTGACACATAGTCTTGGTCAGTTTTATGTGTTGCAAATAAGTTCTCCCTGTATTTAGATTATTTTCCCATTTTATTTTATAGTGATTTTTGGAATTTGGCCATCTTTTTTTTAATAGTGCATGTATTTTCATCTCTTAAGAATCCTTTTATGCCTTTATATTCTCTTGTAATTTTACTATGAATGTTTTAAAGATTAATCTTTTACATTTAAACCTTTAGTTCACTTGGAATTGATTTTTGTGTTTGGTGTTAAAGAGGGATCTAATTTACTTTATTTCAGTTCCATTTATTGACTAGCTTATTCTTTCTTTGCTGGTCTATAAGTCTTACTGTCATAAGTTTCCACATATTGAAGGAGATGGTATTAGATTCTGGGCCCTATATTTTGTTCCACTGGTCTGTTTGTCTATATTTATACTGCTACTATCCTTTCTTAATACAAATGTATAATGTATATGTATATCAGGTAAGGTAAATATCTCACCTTTTTTGCCTTCTTCAGAAGTATCATAGCTATTAGTGAATCATTGCTTTTCCGTAAACATTTTAGAATTGGCTTGCTAAGATTCCTATTGGTATTTATACTGGAACTGTATTAAGTCCATAGTTCAATATGTGGGACATTGTCTTTTTAATTTGGATAATTTTATCTTTCTCCTGAACACAAAATGATCTTAGCACAAACTAATTTAGGTCATTACCATACCAACTTCAATATGCTATCTGTGCCCAGTATTTTAGTTCTTTTTCCTTAGCTTCATGAATTGACAATATTATTATAATATTGCATACAGTAAGAGTTTGTTTAGGTTCACCTTTATATGAAAGAATTCTATCATTTTTCTCGGCTTACCACTACTTCTTGCAATTTGGCCCTTTATTTTAAGATTATTTTTCTTTTTTCAACATTAAAAATCAGGTTTATTTTTCCATATCAACAACAAATTATATGAAAATAAAAATATGAATATAATGTCTCTTATAATAATAGCAAATGAAATCAAATCAAATCAAATAGACTTTCGGCTTCTAGTTCCACACGTAAGAAACTTAGAAGTCATCTCTCCATTCTAACAAGAAGTAAAAAAGCTGAACAGATTGAAAATCAACTCTCTTGGATATGCCAAAGAGGGAAAGACACAGAGAAAGCTACTCCCCCCAACCAAGAGAAATAGGCAAATATAGGGATCCGTGTCAAGGTTAGAAAAATCTGGACTATAACTGACAAATTTCTACAACCTCAGTGTGAACAACTCTCAGATTTAAAAACTCTAGGGAGAGCCAGTCATGTGGAACCATAACATGGTTAGATTTACCTCTAGGAACTTGATCAGTTTCCTACAGAAAATACCAGAGAAAAATTGCCTCATTTTTCCCATAGCAAGAAGGGAAAAGGAACCATTTTGAAATACACCAGAACACTGTTTTTCTTATTTCTTTTTTTCACCTTTATTAAGTTTTTAATTTTAATTCCAGTATACTTAACATACAGTGTTCTATTAATTTCAGGTGTGCAATAGAGTGATTCAACAATTCTGTACATTACTCAGTGCTCTTCTTGATAAGTGTACTTTTTAAGCCCCATCAAGTATTTCAGCCATCCTCCCTCCCACTCCCCTCTGGTAACCATCAGTTTGTTCTCTATAAGAATCTGTTTCTTGGTTTGTCTCTCTTTTTTTCCTTTGCTCATTTGTTCTGTTTCTTAAATTCCACATATGAGTGAAATCATATGGTATTTGACTTCTGACCTATTTTGCTTAGCATTATACTCTCTAGCTCCATCCATGTCTTTGCAAATGGGAAGATTTCATTCTTCTTATGGCTGAATAATATTCCATTGGATATACCACTTCTTTTTATCCATTCATCTGTTGAACATTTGGACTGCTTCCATAATTTGGCTATTGTAAATCATGCTGCAGTACATAGGGTGCATGTATCCTTTTGAATTAGTTTTTCTATTCTTTGGATAAATACCCAGTAGTGCAATTACTGGATCATAGGGTGGTTCAATTTTTAACTTTTTGAGGAACCTCCATACTGTGTTCCAAAGTGGCTGCACCAGTTTGCATTCCCACCAATAGAGCATGAGAATTCCTGTTTCTTCACTTCTTCATCAACACTTGTTTCTTGTGTTTTGTTTTAGCCATTCTGATGGGTGTGAGGTGATTTCATTGTAGTTTTGATTTGCATTTCCCTGATGAGCGATGCTGAGCATCTTTTCATGTGTCTGTCAGTCATCTGTGTGTCTTCTTCGGAGAAATGTCTGTTCATTTCTTCTGCCCGTTTTTAAATTGCTTCTGAGTGTTGAGTGGTATCAGTTCTTTATGTATTTTGGATACTAACCCTTCATCGGATGTATCATTTACAAATATTTTCTTCCAATGTAGGTTACCTTTTAGTTTTGTTGATTGTTTCCTTTGCTGTACAGAAGCTTTTTATTTTGATGTAGTCCCAATAGTTTATTTTCACTATTATTTCCCTTGCTTCAGGAGATATATCTAGAAAAATATTGCTATGGCTGATGTCAGAGACATTATTGCCAGTGTTCTCTTCTAGGATTTTTTTTTAATTTTTATTTTTTTAATTTTATCTTATTATGTTATGTTAATCACCATACATTACATCATTAGTTTTTGATGTAGTGTTCCATGATTCATTGTTTGTGTATAACACCCAGTGCTCCATTCAATACGTGCCCTCTTTAATACCCATCAAGAGGCTAACCCATCCTCCCACTCTCCTCCCCTCTAGAACCCTCAGTTTGTTTCCCAGAGTCCATAGTCTCTCATGGTTTGTCTCCCTGTCCGATTCCCCCCTTCATTTTTCCCTTCCTACTATCTTCTTTTAAGATATAATGTATTATTTATTTCAGAGGTACAGGTCTGTGATTCCTCAGTCTTACACAATTCACAGCGCTTGTTATGGTTTCAGATCTCACATTTAGGTCTTTGGTCCATTTTGAATTTATTTTTGTGTATGGTATAAAAAAGTGGTCAGTTTCATTCTTTTGCATGTAGCTGTCCAGTTTTCCCAACACTATTTGTTGAAGAGACTGTCTTTTCTTCATTGCATATTCTTTCCTCTTTCATAGAAGATTAATTGACCATAGAATTGTGGGTTTATTTCTGGATTTTCTATTCTGATCCATTGATCTGTGTGTCTGTTTTTGTGTTGGTACCATACTGCTTTGATTACTATAGATTTGTAATATAACTTGAAATCTGAGATTGTGATACTTTCAGTTTTGTTTTTGTTTTCTTTCTTTCTTTCTTTCTTTCTTCCTTCCTTTCGTTCGTTCTTTCTTTCTTTCTAGAGAGAGAGAGAGAGAAGGGGAGGGGCAGAGGGAGAGGGAGAGAGAGAATTTTAAAATCTTAAGCTCAATCTCACGACCCTGAGATCATAATTTGAGCCAAAATCAGGAGTTGGACACTTAACTGACTGAGCCAGGTGCCCCTGTTTTTCTTTTTCAAGATTGCTTTGGCTATTCGGGGTCTTTTGCAGTTTCATACAAATTTTAGGATTGTTTGTTCCAGTTCTGTGAAAAATGCTATTGGTATTTTGATAGGGATTGCATTAAATCTGTAGACTGCTTTTGGTAATGTGGGCATTTTAACAGTATTTGCTCTTCCAACCCATATGCATGGAATGTCTTTCAGTTTCTCTGTGCTGTTCTTGAATTTCTTTCATTAATGTTTTATAGTTTTCAGAGTACAGGTCTTTAACCTCTTTGGTTAGACTTTTTCCTAGGTAGTTTATTATTTTTGGTGCAATTGTAAATGGGATTATTTTCTTAATTTCTCTTTCTGCTGCTTGTTGTTAGTGTATAGAAATACAACAGATTTCTGTAGGTTGATTTTGCATCCTGTGACTTTACTGAATTCATTTATTACTTCTAGTAGTTTTTTTTTTTTTTTTGGTGGAGTCTTTCAGGTTTTCTATATATAGTATCCTGTCATCTCCAAATAGTGAATTTTATTTCCTTTTTTACCAATTTGGATGCCTTTTATTTCTTTTTGTTGTCTGACTGCTGTGGCTAGGACTTCCAGTACTATGTTGAATAAAAGTGGTGAGTGTGAACATCCTTGTCTTGTTCCTGACCTTAGGGAAAAGCTCTCAGTTTTTCACCATTGAGGATTATGTTTGCTGTGGGTCTTTTTTGTATAGGGCCTTTATTAAGATGAGATATATTCCATCCAAACCTACTTTGTTGAAGGTTTTTATCATGAATGGATGTTGTACTTTGTCAAATGATTTTTCTGTGCCTATTGAAATGATCATATGGTTTTTATCCTTTTTCTTTTTGATGTGATGTATTTTGAGATCATTTTCTTATTCTAAAGTTTGTTATTCTAAACAAACTTTATCTTATCTAAAGTTTCTTATTCTAAAAGTTTGTTCGTAAAAGTCTTTGATGATAAAACTTTTTTTTTTTTGAATGGGGTTCCCTTACTTGACGGATAGTTTTGTTGGATATAGAACTTTAGATTAACATGTTATTTTCTTCCAGCGTTTTAAAGATACTATTCTACTGGCTTTTTGTTTACAGTATTTCTGGTGAATAATTAGCTGTCAGTCTAGTAGTCATCTTTGGACATCATCTGTCCTTTCTCACTGCTTTCATTTAGGATTTTTTTTCCTTGGTCTTTGGTTATTCACTGTTTCTTTACCATGTAACTTGGTGTAGATTTCTCTCTCTTTCTTTCTTTCTTTCTTTCTTTCTTTCTTTCTTTCTTTCTCTCTCTCTCTCTCTTTCTTTCTTTCTTCTCTCCCTTGGGACTAACTGTGTTTCCCAAATTCCAACCTATCTACAATTCCTGGAATTTCTCAGTTTTCATTTCTTTGAATATTTTCTCTCTCCTATTCTTTATATTATCTCCATTATAAAACTGTGTTGAACTTAAAGTAGATATTCATATATTCAACAAATATTGTTGAGCACTTACTATGTGCTGGACACTTTTGTTTCCAGGTATTTGTCAGTAAACAAAACTGACTGAAACCTTGTCATCGTAAAATTTACAATAAAAGGTACTGTATTAGAAGGAATTGTGACTAAGGAATAAGAGGGTTGAAGTGCTAGGATGATGAAACCAGAGAGAGAGAGAAACCATAAGAGACTCAATCTCAGGAAACAAACTGAGGGTTGTTGGATTGGAAGGGGATGGGAGGGATGGGGTGGCTGGGTGATGGACACTGGGAAGGGTATGTACTATGGTGAGTGCTGTGAATTGTGTAAGACTGATGAATCACAGACATGTACCCCTGAAGCAAATAATACATTATATGTTATTTAAAAAATTAAGAAAAAAAAGAGGGTTGAAGTGCTAGGATGGGGGCAGAGATTGTGTCTGTCTGTTTTTTTTTTTTAATTTAAACATAAAAAGTTTTGTCAAGTATGCCTCATATGGCATGTTTTCTTCATCTCATATAAACCTGATTGTCCCTTCTTAATCTCCCTTTAATATAGTGTTATGCCCAGAAATGGATTTAATCAAATGGTCTCAAAGAAGAGACTACAGTTTTCCAAAACTCCCCTTAAATAGAATTTTATATTTCTGTTAGTGTTTGTTGTTTTTATTACCTCCTTTGTTTAAAGTCATTGTATTTACCAAGTTTAAAAGGACTTTGATATTTTTCAGCTATAAAATACAGATGTCAAATTAATTATCTCCAAGGCCTCTTCCCAGTTTCAAAATGCAGGTAGAGTCACATCTAGCATTTATGAGGCCAGATTATCATACAGCTTGAGGAAGGTGTTTTATAAAAACAATAATTTATTTATATTACAAATATCAAATTAGATACAGAGTCTTTTAAGGGTTTTGTGCGAATGAGGGGCCCCAAAGATAAACCTTCAATAGCTTAATAAAAATTCTACTGTTGTGACAATATATTTATATATACTGGATTTGCTTATATGTGAAATGTCTCTCCATTTTTTGCTTTGTAAGGAAATATAGATTACAGTAATAAATAGATTTATAAGACAAAATGGATTGTACTGAGATCTGTACACATCATGCTTCAAATATCAGCCTTTGGATATTCTATGTCACATAGTATTCCATTCACATGTGCTACCAGTGACCAAATAGCCTTTACTCAAATTGTCAGCTTTGAGTTTTTTAATGTGTTTTGGCTCATAATATTTCTTCTTCCTGTGCTCATTTATAATGAAAATAAATGTTAGTTACTATTATGCATTAAGTCACTTATTCATATTTCATGTTACCAGAGTTTGAGGGGGACTTTTGAGAGAAAATTAACATTTTTTTCAAATAAAAAGAGTAAAAAAGAATTTTAAAGTAACAAAACAGCTCAAGACATAACTATAAAAATCTGGATCCAGAACTCTGTAATATATATATTTCTATCATCATCTTTAAAATTGTCCTCAGAAGTAAGAGTTCTTTTGGAGAGCAAATTTTACATAGAGAAATATGGAGTAATTACTGAAATAAACTATCAAATATTTTGAACATTATATTGAATAGCTTTTGTATTTTTTATAAGTAGCACCCCACAGGTAATGGCAACATATAATTTTCATCCTTCCCTAGATAGTGATGGGCAGAACTGCTCTCCCTTTGCTGGGAGACTGTGTGTCATTTACTGTAATTTTGCATCATTTTTTAGGAAAGTGACATGAGAAAGAAGGATAAATATCAAGATTTTTTTTTCACTGAAGTATTTTCAGGTGAATGACCCCTAAGTTTTCTATAGCAAGTAGGTGTGGATTAATCTTTTGATGAAATTGACCCTATTCTAATTTGTGTCATAGAACTGAAATATGTTAATACTATTTTCTTAAATCTGGACTTAGTAATTCACAAGAAACTTTTGGTATATTCTATGTTAGTAGTTCTCAAAATATAGTCCAGGGGCCATCTGGATTGCAATTACTTTTGATATTTTTTAATATCATGATAGACTTATGGACTCAGAATCTTATAGATTAACAGGGAGAGGGGAGGGATCTTTTTTTAGTAAGTTTTCTATGTTATGAATATTCAAGTTTGGGAGCCACGATTTTATATCATGACACCTAACAAATGGCACAATGCAGTACCATGGCAGCTGGTTGCCTTGCAAGATAAAATAGCCTCTCCTGGAACTTTCTATACAGGCCCCTTTGGGCAATATTATCTTTTTTAAAAAATGTTGTTAAGAATTTGGAGACAAACACTGATATTCTTAAAATTTCAAATAGATGTGAGAATTTTTTTTTTCCCAAAATATTAACTATGAGACAGAGTAAAACCAAGTCTGAATTCATGGAGGTGTCAACTCTGGAAAACATATTCATAATAACAAAAAGTAACCAATGATGGGAAAAAAACATAAAAAGAAGATATGTCAAAGGACATAGTAGAATGAGGTCATTAAACAACTTTGTGATTCCACTTAGTAGCTTCTGTAAGCTTAAATGTGCATAGAATAAATTATGTTCATAATTATGATCCAGAATACCCAGAGAAGGATAAGGCAATTTTTGTACATTATGTTCAAGACAGTTTGTGATATGTTTTAGAAAGTTTCCTTACCAAGAAAGTTAAAGTAGAAGGAATACATGAAATGTAAGTTCTTAGTTAACTGATAAAATTAAGTGGAATAATTTTCAATCTTAGGATTTCAGATACATATTTTTACAATCCATACTTCTTGGTTTTAGTCATCCCTTATAGTATTATTTGTTGAAGATGTTAGAAATAGTCACTATTTGTACATTATGTTGTCATCATACTCTATAAAATCAAACTTTTGGTAATATGACTATTTTTTATGTAGTGAATTTATAATTAGATGAGGAAATTGTCAAATAATTCCTATTAGATGACACTTTTCTATTTTTATTAAATACCTTATAATTATGTTAAGTATAATTTTTAAAATAGTAGATCAAAAATATAAAATATTTATATTTATTACTTTTTTGATAACACACAGGCTGGAATCTGTAAATATTCAGGTCCTCACTCAGACAGCATAAAAATGACTTATGAGTCATCATTTAAAGCAAATAAATCCTTTTATAAAAATAATTTTAGGGCGCCTGGGTGGCTCAGTCATTAAGCGTCTGCCTTCGGCTCAGGTCATGATCCCAGGGTCCTGGGATCGAGTCCCACATCAGGCTCCCGGCTCAGCGGGAAGCCTGCTTCTCCCTCTCCCACTCCCCCTGCTTGTGTTCCTGCTCTCATTGTCTCTCTCTGTCAAATAAATAAATAAAATCTTTAAAAAAATTTAAAAAAAAATAATTTTAGCCATTCTTTGAAAAATATCAAGTTTTCAACACATGATCATAAAAATCTAGTGAATATTTGATGTATTTTTTAAAAATATGATCACTGTGGAAATCTGATAATTCAAAAATTCTTTTTTAAAATATATCACTTTATTATAAAATAAATCACTTAGTTTATTTAAAATATTAATAAAATTATTATTTTATGTGTGAATATGTTGATCTGATAAACTAGGAAACAGTTTCAGAGACATTCTTTAGGGTGCATGACAAGCATACTACCAATTTTATGGTCAAATGAAAGCAATTTCTACCACATCAATTCCAAACTTGCTCTTTTTCTTACTGGAATCATTGGAACAAGCCCTGGACTTCGAGCCAGGAGACACGACTTCTAATTGTGGCTTATATTTGGTTAATTATGATTATAAAGAAAACTCATGTGGTTAACTAAGAAAAATTGAATATAGTTGTTCATATTGAGATCCTCTGAACATCTGGAAAACAAGCACTTTTTACTTAAATATAACTATTCGTGTTTATAGGAACAAAGAACTTGAAATGGATTGGTTAAAATAAAGGCACACACTTTTAAAGATGACTATACCACTTATTGGCAGTTAGAACATTCAACTACTACATTGACAATAATAAAGATTCTTGTTTTCCTTCTTTTCATAAACCATTATATCTAGGACCATAGTAGTGTTTCATCTAAAAAGCATTCTGGAAGCACACTGAATGCTTCCATAGACTTTAATTATAATTTGTAAAAAGAAACATTTTGACAGTTCTTAAACAACTTCCAGAATATTTGACTCTCCTTAAACTTCATTGTAAAAATACCATGGAATTATCTTGGGAATGCTATTTTACAAGCAATTAATTTTTTACTGAATAACTTTGTAACTCTAGCTAAATGTAACTAGAATATAATAGTGTATTGGGAGTATTTTCCAACTTTGCTAAATGACTCCTTTATGGAAAATCTGACAGCTTCTTTGCCCTAATTTTTAGTCTGACATTAGGTCTTCAGAATTTGAAGGAAGGATGACCAATGATTAAATGATGGTTTGGTAGGGCATGATAACCTAACTGTATTAGACAGTAGACCTCTCTTTTCATAATTTATAGTGTAAGCATGGAGATTTATTTAACCTTAATTAGTGTTTTCTATTTAAATATCTCTAAGTAGTTATAGTTTACCTATGTCCATAGTACTAACATAAGTTTTTGTCTAAGAATAACCTTTAATTTTGACCTTTTGTTATCTTTCAGTTTCTTTATTTCTAATGAGTCTGACTTACTACTATATTCTCATGCACATTGTAACTTAGATGAACTTTTATTGAAACATGTTCTTGTTTAATTTTCCTACTGTTTTGTAAAGGAATATTCTTCAGTTTTTCCCACCCACCCTTCATTTTTTAATATTACACAATCATATATTTTTTAACCTAATAACTAAGAGGCTGTGTAATAATTTAAATTTTATTCAGCAAGAATATAAGGGAGATAGAAGAGGATTTGCAAATTAGCTTGATGTTATCCTTGTTCAATCTTTTATCTACTTTGTATTATATATTTATTTTTGTTAAATATAGTTAATTTTGCCTTTTGTCAGGATTGCTGATCTTTTTAGTCCAACCCTACTGAATAGCTAGGGGTAAAGATTTTACAGATCTCAATTGAGTAATACTATGGTTAGATCCCTGAACTGTTACAAATTACAGTAGCAGAAATGAATTAATTAACACTAAAGGATAGAGTTGTAGAAAAATAACGTAAGAGAGAGCACCACCTGTGTTATTGTATTTAAGAATAATTTCTAAGGCATCTATCATTCATTGACACACGGCAAGGAAATCTGTTTGAAATCAACTTCTTTCAGTTGTTTCTTCAGAATTTTCATGGGTGGTATTTATCATTCTCAAGGCTCTGACCTATCAAATAGTAATGATAAATGAAAAAAATCTCAATCAGGAGTATATCTGTCAAAGATCCTCAATTTTGAGAGTATCAATTTTCATAGAGAAGTAATATTTTCCTGTAGAATTCCCCATGCTTACTGTACTTTTGAAATACTTACACTTGGATGGAAATCTTTTGTCTTAAGTTGAACAACCTATATTTATCCTCAGACCTCATTGAAAGCAATATTCAGGAATGCAGGGCATTACTAACAGAAGTAACAAAAATAGGTATGAAATTGTGACTACTTCGATCAACTAGAATTTTTTTAAACTCTTTGATGAATTGGGCGCCTGGGTGCCTCAGTTGGTTGAGCAACTGCCTTCGGCTCAGGTCATGATCCTGGAGTCCCGGGATCAAGTCCCGCATCAGGCTCCCTGCTCAGCAGGGAGTCTGCTTCTCCCTCTGACCTTCCCCCCCCTCATGTACTCTCTCTCTCTCATTCTCTCTCTCAAATAAATAAATAAAATTAAAAAAAAATAAAGTCTTCGATAAAGAATAATGAGTTATTTTATTATCAAAAATTATCCTGATCCCATATTTAATGCATTAATAACATGAATAGATGATGAAGTTTCCTAGAAAAAGGAAGAAAAAATCTTAAAAAGAATTTTTAAAAATGTAAATGAATCTTATAATGTATTTGTCGTTTTTAGAAAATAAATGATTTAGGTAATTTCAGGATAAAACTATTATTTTGTGTCATATTTTTTCTTATTTAAATCACATGGTTATATAGAAGCTTATCTCAATATAAGAAATTCTTCTTCTGTTATTTAAATACCTTTTTATCTTTACAACTCAAGGACTATTTCATGATATCCTATTTTGTTAAGTAATGTTAATTCCCCAAAAGTGCATTTATGCCACAAGTGAATTTAAAATTCCAAGAGGATTCACTGCCTGACGATCCTGGTTTTATATTTTCATCCTTTTTTGCTTATTAAACTCCAATTATGTTGGTGATTGCTCAGGATTTGGAGAAGCAGTTAGTCTCCCAACTAGTGAAAGCAAGACCTAGTAGATCTGCACTTTTTTTTTGCCCTTAACTATTTAATTCTCAGATATTGACCAGTGGAACAAAGTAATTGAGCAACTAGGAACACCATGTCCGGAATTCATGAAGAAATTGCAACCTACAGTAAGAAACTATGTGGAGAATCGGCCCAAGTATGCAGGACTCACCTTCCCCAAGCTCTTTCCAGATTCCCTCTTCCCAGCGGACTCTGAGCACAATAAACTCAAAGGTATGCCTGTCAGGGACAATTTCAGAACCACTGTGCAGGTGATGGACTAAACAACGATAGAGTTAACTGATAGAGACACCTCTCTTTAACTCAAACTATCAATTTAAGTAGATTTTAAAGATATTATTATTATTATTATTTTACTAAGAGCATGTGGTCAAGGATTTTAGAATTGTGTGGACATTCAGAGGGAAAGATAGTAATAAGGGATGTGACAGTGGTATGGGTTAACTGTGTCATGAGGCTTATTTGGAATCTCAAAATTCTTTTGCAGTGTAACTCTAAAAGACCAATGTGATACACATTGAAGTCATTGTTCCAATTCTTTTTACTACTGGAGAATATTTTCAACACAGTTTTTTTGTTGTAAAATCTTGGAGATGCAGGTGTTTGAGTTTTCTTTTATTTGTATTTTATGGAATGTTCAACCACCATTTTTTCATTTTAGAGTGACTGATGAGATTTACTTACACATATTATATTCAATAGAAATACTTTTATTAGTAAGTAATTCTTTCTACTACTATGTCTATAGTTAAGAACTTCAGTAACAAATCTTAGTTTCTTCACCCACAAAACTTGGATAATAATGCCTTAGTCATAGGATTAGAGACAAGGGATAAATTTGGCAATGTTTAAATATATACTATAAATAATATTCTATTTCTTATTTTAATTTAGACTTTAGAGAACGTTTAGAGAACCTGATTTTGAAACAAATTTGATTTTTTTCCTTGACTGGGCTCAAATGCTGTCCCTCAAAATCTGTGTGAACCTGGACAAGTTATCTAATCTATCTATACCTCTTTTAACAAATGAAAGTAGGAAGTGTCTACCTTAGGATCATTGGGAGGATTAACTGGGTAAATATTTTGTCAAGCACTTAGAACAATGCCTGGCTCACAGTAAATACTCAGTTGCTGTTAGACATTTTTAAAAAATGTAATAATTATTATTTAAAATGTAACTATTTATCAAAAAAGAAAAAGGACATATGCTTTTGAAATATTACCCCAAATGTTCAGTGGGTAATTAACTACAGACTTAAATTACAGACATAACTTATAGCTAATACAGACTTAAATGAGACAGAGAGTTCTATCTCCCAGGGTCTTATCATTCCCAGACTTCCATCTCATGGGTTTTAAGTGTGCAGCATTGTTACTGTGTTCACGACAGTTTTATTGCACAGTTGGGTTTCTTCCTTCAGTTGACTCCATAGTCAATGGCAACAGACTAAATGATTACCAAATCTGCTGCTTTTAAGATCAATACTGCTTAGGGTGGGAGGAGCAAGATGGCGAAAGAGTAGGAGACCTAAATTTCGTCTGGTCCCAGGAATTCAGCTAGATAGGGATCAAACCGTTCTGAACACCTAGGAATTCAACAGGAGATCGAAGATAAGAAGAGTAACAACACTGAACAGAAAAGCGACCACTTACTGGAAGGTAGGACGTGTGGAGAAGTGAATCTGAGGCAATATTCGGGAGGATAGACGGCAGGGGAGGCGGCCTCCTTCAGCTGATACTGGCAAGTGATAGAGAAGTGGAGCATAAAATCGGAACTTTTAGAAGTGGGCTCCGCTGAGGGACGTCGCTCCAGTGGCTAAGCGGGGGGTGGAACCCTCTCTGGGACAGTGTGGTCTCAGGACCCTGGGGGCCACAGAAAGACTGGGGGAGCCTGAGTGCAGCGGAGCTCCCAGGTATCGGAGCGGGGAAGCCAGCTGCAGAGACGGAGCTGAGGCGTGGGCTCTCAGCTCGGGGTTGCCATAAACTGTGATCTGCAGCACAGTCGGGCCACTGCTCCTCCAGCAGGGACCCAACAAGCGGCAGATCCGGGGAGACTCCCCTTCCTCCCCCGGGAGGAGCGGCACGGGAGCGCACTGCAGGGATCTGCTGGGTTTGGAGACTCCACACGGGGTCGTGCACCAGAGATAGAAATGCTGGGTCACAGGCCGGGTGAGCAAGGAGTATGGCTGGAGACTGGGGAGACGGGAGTGACTGACTGCTTTTCTCTGGGGGCGCACTAGGACCGGGGCCCAGAGTTCTCAGCTCCTCCGGTGCAGAGTTTGGTAGGCTGCCATTTTCACTCTCATCCTCTAAAGCCCAACGGAAAGCTTACGGGGAACAAAATCTCCCCAGAGCAAACGCGGGCAGATTCCTTAGCCCATATCCGGCAAGGGCGGAGCAATTCTGCCTCCTGCAAGACATTTGGGAACCACAGCAACAGGCCCCTCCCCCATAAGATCAGCAGAACAGGCAGCCAAGACCAAGTTTACCAATCAATGAGAATGGCAGAACTCCAGCACTAGGGGAATACTGCACATAGAATTCATGGCTTTTTCCCCATGATTCTTTAATCTTTCTAAGTTAATTTTTTAATTTCCTTTTTTTTTAATTTTTCTTTTTCTCTTTTTCAACCAACATCTTATCAATCCCTTTTTTAAAAAATCTTTTTTATTTTTCATTTTTAGAGTCATATTCTATCCCTTCATAGTAGTTAACCTTATTTTTGGTATATACATATATATACATATATATATATATTTAAATTTTTCTCTCTTTAAAATTTTGGGATACAGTTTCTTCTAAAAGACCAAAATATACCCTAAATCTCTAGTGTATGGCTTTGTTCTAGTCTCCTGCCTGATCACATTCTCTCCTTTTTTTTTTTAAATCCTCTTCTTTCTTTTTTTCAACCAACTTCTTTTTTTTTAAAGATTTTATTTATTTATTCATGAGAGACAGAATAAGAGTGAGAGGCAGAGGGAGAAGCAGGCTCCCAAGGAGCAGGGAGCCTGACACGGGACTCAATCCCAGGACTCTGGGATCATGACCTGAGCCGAAGGCAGACGCTTAACCATCTGAGCCACCCAGGCACCCTTCAACCAACTTCTTATCTTACTAATTTCTTTTATAATTTTCATCTTTACAGTCATATTCCATCCCTTCATCGGTTTACCCTTATTTTTGTACATCTATAGGCTTTTCTTTCTTTAAAATTTTGGGAGGCACTTTCTTCTAACATACCAAAATACAACCAAAATCTAGTGTGTGGCACTGATCTATGCACCAGCCTGATCATATTTGATCATATTCTGTTTTGTTTGTTTGTTTGGTTGGGTTTTTTTTTATCTTTTTCTTTTCCTTTTTTTTTTCTTTTCCCCTGGTTTCTGGTCTCTTCTGATTTGTTTAGTGTATATTTTTTGGGGTCATTGTTACCCTGTTAGCATTTTGTTGTCTCATTCATCTATTCTCTGGACAAAATGACAAGACAGAAAAAAAATCACCTCAAAAAAAAAGAACAAGAGGCAATACCGACTGCCAGGGACCTAATCAATATGGACATTAGTAAGATGTTGGAACTAGAGTTCAGAATGACGATTTTAAAGATACTAGCTGGGCTTGAAAAAAGCATGGAAGGTATTAGAGAAACCCTTTCTGGAGATTTAGAACTAAAATCTAACCAAGTCGAAATCAAAAAGGCTATTAGTGAGGTGCTATCAAAAATGGAGGCTCTAACCACTAGGATAAATGAGGCAGAAGAGAGAAATAGTGATATAGAAGACCAAACGATGGAAAATAAAGAAGCTGAGAAAAAGAGAGACAGCCCTCCAAGAAATATTGAAAGGGGTTCTTCTAAGCAAAGAGAGAGCCTAAAAGCAACATAGACCAGAAAGGAACACAGACAATATACAGTAACAGTCACCTTACAGGCAATACAATGGCACTAAATTCATATCACTCAATACCCTGAATGTAGATAGGCTAAATGTACCAATCAAAAGACACAGGGTATCAGATTGGATAAAAAAACAAGACCCATCGATATGCTGTCTGCAAGAGACACATTTTAGGCCCAAAGACACCCCCAGATTGAAAGTGAGGGGGTGGAAAACCATTTACCATGCTAATGGACACCAAAGAAAGCTGGGGTGGCAATCTTTATATCAGACAAATTAGATTTTAAACCAAAGACTATAATAAGAGATGAGGAAGGACACTATATCCTACTTAAAGGGTCTATCCAACAAGAAGATCTAACAATTGTAAATATCTATGCCCCAACATGGGAGCAGCCAACTAAAGCCAATTAATAACAAAAGCAAAGAAACACATTGACAACAATACAATAATAGTAGGGGACTTTAACATCCCCCTCACTGAACTGGACAGATCATCTAAGCAAAAGATCAACAAGGTAATAAAGACTTTAAATGACACACTGGACCAAATGGACTTCACAGATATATTCAGAACGTTCCATCCCAAAGCAACAGAATACACACTCTTCTCTAGTGCCCCATGGAACATTCTCCAGAATAGATCACATCCTAGGTCACAAATCAGGTCTCAACCGGTACCAAAAGATTGGGATCATTCCCTGCATATTTTCAGACCACAGTGCTTTGAAATTGGAACTCAATCACAAGAGGAAAGTCGGGAAGAACTCAAATACATGGAGGCTAAAGAGCATCCTACTAAAGAAGGAATGGGTCAACCAGGAAATTAAAGAAGAATTTAAAAAATTCATGGAAACCAATGAAAATGAAAACACAATGGTTCAAAATCTTTGGGATGCAGCAAAGGCAGTCCTAAGAGGAAAGTATAAGGCAATACAAGCCTTTCTGAAGAAACAAGAAACGTCTCAAATACACAACCTAACTGTACACCTAAAGGAGCTGGAGAAAGAACAGCAAATCAAGCCTAAACCCAGCAGGAGAAGAGAAATAATAAAGATCAGAGCAGAAATCAATGAACTAGAAACCAAAAGAACAGTAGAACAGATCAATGAAACTAGGAGCCGGTTCTTTGAAAGAATTAATTAGACTGATAAACCCCTGGCCAGACTTATCATAAAGAAAAGAGAAAGGACCCAAATAAATAAAATCATGAATGAAAGGGGAGAGATCACAACCAACACCAAAGAAATACAAGCAATTATAAGAACATATTATGAGCAACTATATGCCAGCAAATTAGATAATCTGGAAGAAATGGATGCATTCCTAGAGACGTATCAACTGCTAAAACTGAACCAGGTAGAAATAGAAAACCTGAACAGACCTATAACCACTAAGGAAATGGAAGCAGTAATCAAAATTCTCCCAACAAACAATAGCTCAGGGCCAGATGGCTTCCCAGGGGAATTCTCCCAAACATTTAAAGAAGAATTAATACCTATTCTGAAACTGTTCCAAAAAATAGAAATGGAAGGAACACTTCCAAACTTGTTTCATGAGGCCACCATTACCTTGATCCCAAAACCAGACAAAGACTCCATCAAAAAGGAGAATTACAGACCAATATCCTTGATGAACATGGATGCAAAAATTCTCACCAAAATACTAGCCAATAGGATCCAATTGTACATTAAAAGGATTATTATTCACCACGACCAAGTGGGATTTATCCCTGGGCTGCAAGGTTGGTTCAACATCTGCAAATCAATCAATGTGATACAATACATTAATAAAAGAAAGAACAAGAACCATTTGATCCTCTCAATAGATGCAGAAAAAGCATTTGGTACAGCATCCTTTCTTGATCAAAACTCTTCAGAGTATAGGGATAGAGGATACATACCTCAGTATCATAAAAGCCATCTATGAAAAACCCACAGCAAATATCATTCTCAATGGGGAAAAACTGAGAGCTTTCCCTGTAAGGTCAGGAACACAGCAGGGATGTCCTCTATATCACTGCTGCTATTCAACATAGTATTAGAAGTCCTAGCCACAGAAATCAGACAACAGAAAGAAATAAAAGGCATCTGAATGGGCAAAGAAGAAGTCACACTCTCACTCTTTGCAGATGATATGATACTTTATGTGGAAAACCCAAAAGACTCCACCCCAAAACTGCTAGAACTCATACAGGAATTCAGTAAAGTGGCAGGATATAAAATCAATGCACAGAAATCAGTGGCATTCCTACACACCAACAACAAGACAGAAGAAAGAGAAATTAAGGAGTCGATCCCATTTACAATTGCACCCAAAACCATAAGATACCTAGGAATAAATCTAACCAAAGAGGCAAAGAATCTGTAGTCAGAAAACTATAAAATACTCATAAAAATAAATTGAGGAAGACACAAAGAAATGGAAAAACGTTCCATGCTCATGGATTGGAAGAACAAATATAGTGAAGATGTCAATGCTACCTAGAGCAATCTACACATTCAGTGCAATCCCTATCGAAATACCATCCACTTTTTTCAAAGAAATGGAACAAATAATCCTAAAATTTGTATGGAACCAGAAAAGACCCCGAATAGCCAGAGGAATGTTGAAAAAGAAAAGCAAAGCTGGTAGCATCACAATTCCGGACTTCAAGCTCTATTACAACATTGTCATCATCAAGGTAGTATGGTACTGGCACAAAAACAGACACACAGATCAATGGAACAGAATAGAGAGCCCAGAAATGGACCCTCAACTCTATGGTCAACTCATCTTCGACAAAGCGGGAAAGAATGGCCAGTGGAAAAAAGACAGTCTCTTCAACAAATGGTGTTGGGACAATTGGAAAGCCACATGGAGAAGAATGAAACTGGACCATTTTCTTACACCACACACACACACACACACACACACACACACACACACACACACAAATAGACTCAAAATGGTTGCAAGACCTAAATGTGAGACAGGAGTCCATCAAAATCCTAAAGGAGAACATAGGCAGCAACCTCTTCAACCTCAGCCGCAGCAACTTATTCTTAGAGAAATCGCCAAAGGCAAGGGAAGCAAGGGTAAAAATGAACTATTGGGAGTTCATCAAGATAAAAAGCTTTTGCACAGCCAAGGAAACAGTCAACAAAACCAAAAGACAACCGACAGAATGGGAGAAGATATTTGCAAATGACATATCAGTTAAAGGGCTAGTATCCAAAATCTATAAAGAACTTATCAAACTCAACACCCAAGGAACAAATGATCCAAACAAGAAATGGGCAGAAGACATGAACAGACATTTTTCCAAAGAAGACATCCAAATGGCCAACAGACACATGAAAAAGTGTTCCATATCACTCAGCATCAGGGAAATCCAAATCAAAACCTCAATGAGACAAGATCGGGCATGTTCAGGGTGGTAAGGCTGTAGACATCAAAACCTCAATGAGAGGGGCGCCTGGGTGGCTCAGTCGTTAAGCATCTGCCCTCGGCTCAGGTCATGATCCCAGGGTCCTGGGATCGAGCACTGCATTGGGCTCCCTGCTCCGCGGGAAGCCTGCTTCTCCCTCTCCCATTCCCCCTGCATGTGTTCCGTCTCTCGCTGTGTCTCTCTCTGTCATATAAATAAATAAATAAATAAATAAATAAATAAATAAATAAATAAATAAATCTTAAAAAAAAACCCTCAATGAGTTACCACCTCACACCAGTCAGAATGGCTAAAATTAACAAGTCAGGAAAGGACAAATGTTGGCGAGGATGCGGAGAAAGGGGAACCCTCCTACACTGTTGGTGGGAATGCAACCTGGTGCAGCCACTTTTGAAAACAGTACGGAGGTTCCTCAAAAAGTTGAAAATAGAACTACCATATGACCCAGGAATTGCACTATTTACCGCAAAGATACAAATGTAGTGATCTGAAGGGGTACGTGCACCCCAATGTTTATAGCAGCAATGTCCACAATAGTGAAACTATGGAAAGAGCCAAGATGTCCATCAAAGGATGAATGGATATAGAAGATGTGGTGTATACACACACACACACACACACACACACACACACACACACACTGGAATATTATGCAGCCATCAAAAGGAATGAAATCTTGCCATTTGCAACAACGTGGATGGAACTGGAGGGTATTATGCTGAGCAAAATAAGTCATTCAGAGAAAGACCTGTATCATATGATCTCAGTGGTATGAGGAATTCTTAATCTCAGGAAACAAACTGAGGGTTTCTGGAGTGGTGGTGGGTGGGAGGGATGGGGTGGCTGGGTGATAGACATTGGGGAGAGTATGTGCTATGGTGAGCGCTGTGAATTGTGTAAGACTGTTGAATCACAGACCTGTACCTCTGAAACAAATAATATAGTATATTTTAAAAAAAGAAGAAGAAGATAGTAGGAAGGGAAAAATGAAGTGGGGGGGAATCAGAGGGGGAGATGAACCATGAGAGACTATGGACTCTGAGAAACAAACTGAGGGTTCTAGAGGAGGGGGGGTGGGGGGTAGGTTAGCCCAGTGATGGGTATTAAGGAGGGCATGTATTGCACGGAGCACTGGGTGTTACATGCAAACAATGAATCATGGAACACTACATCAAAAACTAATGATGTAATGTATGATGATGAACATAACATAATAAAAAAAAATGCTTTGACAGAGGGAAAAGAAAAAAAAGATCAACACTGCCTATACACGGATTGAAGAAGAGTTAATATTCCAAATAGAGATTTGAAGAACTTAATGTCTTTATGATGCTAACTGACATTTCAGGCAAAGGTAAATCCCTTTATATGAAGACACTTGTAGTGTAACAACAGGGGGATGATAAAAGCCCTGATCAAATTATTTGAGATAATGACAGCACTTGTAGAAAAACTATTAAATAAAATATCATTCTTCATAATATAATTCCAACTTCCTGGGTTTATTTATTTTTTTAATCCTCTCAAATCTCTATGATTTTATTATTTTTACAAATGATATACTAGTTTACATAGTTATAACTATTTAAGATAATTTTAATATAAAAATTGGTAAATTATAAAGAATTATATGAATAATCAGAGGGAAGAATTTATTTTTACTTAAAAAGAGCATAAGATATTTAGTTGCAAATTAACGAATGAGAGAGGAGGATTTGAAACCTCTTCTTCCTCCTCATTTTGTTCCCTCAAATAGTATTGGTCATTGTTTCTTAGATAGATTCTATTACTGTAGTTCATGCCCCTATTGATGAGGAGCCCATTCCAACCCCTACACTTTCTAGGAGCAGAAACATGGGGGGTTTGATGGGAGTGTGGGCGGCCGGTGTGTGTCTGGGTATAAAATCAGTTACAAATCAAAGAGATCTCTGAATCAATGAAATGAATAAATATAGCCCTGTTGGGCCAGTAGGGGCAGTTGTGGAACAAATAGATTATTTTCCCCATAAAATTTTCACATCAGGTTGGTACTGTATTTTCTGTAAAATTTTATGTTTTTAGAGATTGAAAACTGAGTGTCTTTTCGCATTGTCATTAATAATTACACTTACCGATTATCACCATTTAATTTTTGTTTTTGGCATCTCTGGCACCTCACACTGTAGCTGACACAAAGTAGACATTTAGTATTTTAAAAACTGAACTAGATCACCCATATCATTATGGTTGCTGAGATGTATGGATTCTTTCAAATCTGGCCCCTCCTCTCTGTCTTGAAGCTTTTGCTCCTGTTAAAGCCTTCATCATCTCTCCCTTCCTCAAAACAGTCACCCCTGACCTCCTTGCCTCTCTCTAGACACTGCTTTATCCTTTTTTTCCATCTCAGAAAAGCTTTTAAAATGAACAATCTACCTCCACTTTATCTGCTTCTTTTTAAAAAAACTTCATTCTTTCACATTTATTTTTAATTGCATGAGATATATATATTCTCCCCTCCTCAGAGGTAACTATTATTTTCAGTTTGTTGATTATTCATGCAGACCTTTTCTACACACTTATATATATTAATAAGAAGAGAGGGAAATTTTACTGGGAAGGGGCAGATGTACACAAATGGTATCATGATCCATGGATTATTCTTGCAATTTCATTTTGTTGCTTAACAACATGTCCATGTGATCTACCTCATTCTTTTAAACTGCCAACTACAATTCCATGGTACATTTGCTCTCTAGATAGAAATTTAGACTGTTTAAAAAAATTTTTTTGCTCTCTAGATAGAAATTTAGACTGTTTAAAAAAATTTTTTATTCCATTACCAATGCTGCAGTGAACATCTTTTCTGTATTTTTTTCCTGAACACGTACAATTGTTTCTCTAGGCTATATACCTAAAAGTGGAACTGATGGATCATAAGGTATTCACATTTAAAATTTTAATGGATAGTCCAAATTTGCCTTGTAAAAATATTTATCAATGTACACTCCCACCAACATGAATGAACTCACCTGGTGTTAGTAAATATTGTACCATCTTCTATTTTTTTCAGTCTGATGAATAAAAAACATTTCCTTGTTTCATTTTACATTTCCCTAGTCACTTGGTAAAGTTGCTCGATGTTTGGAAGGAAGGTACTAGTTTATCTTTGTTTTCTTAATTTCCTCCCCCTTCAACAAAATTTCCTGCCACAGTCAAAATTTTACTAATTGTTTCTCTCACTCATTGTTTCAGCCAGCCAAGCCAGGGACTTACTGTCAAAGATGCTAGTGATTGACCCAGCAAAAAGGATATCCGTGGATGACGCCTTACAGCATCCTTACATCAATGTGTGGTATGACCCTGCTGAAGTGGAGGCGGTAAGGCATAGGCTTATTTACTTCCCTTCCACAGACAAATCAGAGTAACTGGGTGCTCAGTGGTGAAAACTGCAAGACAATTAGAACCCAAAAGCACACACAAAGGACTTCATACAATTCCTACGTCACAAAGTTATTACCTTCCCCTCTAAGAGTTGTTTTCTTCCACCTATATTTTATATGCTTTTCTTTTTCAGGGCTTTCCATGAGAGATGATGATTTAGTCCAAAAAGCTTTAGCTGTCCATGAAACACATCCATGTGTGTTTGTTAAATTGTTAACATCTCTAGTATCTCCTTTTTTCATGTTTCATTCCCAGTGTCTCCTGATGCAAACTAAGTAGCAGAAATCATAATAGAGAATAAGTTGCTTTGCGTCTCTTTCCTTGATAAGATGCCTGTCATTAATCAAGTGTGGGCACTACAAACATTTCGCAGATAGAGTTTTTACCAGGCCCTCGGTGACTTTGGGAAACCTTACACGGGTTAGATGAGAAAAATTAGGTAGTCCAATGCAGAGTATTTCCGGTTTATTCTAAATTCACTGCCATAGTAAGATGAGCCTCCATATTGTAAATCTAGGCAGAGTTTAGGAATCTTCCCAGAAACCTCACTTTTTTTCCTTCTCTTTCCAACCATTCAGTATCTTCTCTCCAATCTCTTTCTTATGTCTTTGCCTTTCTCTTTTTCTGTGTAGAGCCAAGGCGAGGGGTGATTGTTGTTGCCCATGTGTGTTCTACAGGGCTCCTGATGGGAATGTACTTTTGTCCTTCTTTTAAATGTTACCATCAGCAATGTTATCTTCTCCCCAAAGCATCAAAATCTCCTCAAATTCTTAGCATGCCTCTGCTAAATGATTTTTTTTTTACATAAATAACTTCAAATTACTTTGGTTGAATTGGTTTTTAACATTCTATTTGAAATACTCTCTCCACTTGTTTTCTCGTATCTTTCTCTGTACCCCAAAGCATTCTTGTTTGAGCATAGTTTCGCTTTGTTTCGGTTTCCTTTTGTTTCATTGTGTGCCTGCCCATGTCAAGATGCAAAATTCAAACTGACATAATTCTTATCCTTTCTTCCTTCACTGGAGAAGTAAGAGCTGACAGATGGGAGTGAGGATTAGGGAGAACTTTGTAAATACAATATTCAAAAAACTACTTTCCACAGTAGCCCAGGCCTTACACATTCAAAAATTTTGGAGAAAATGCTTCAGTGGTAAATGAGTCTCTCAAGTGTGGAAACTGGGGTGTAGTAGCCCTTGGTGACATTTTATTAAGATCTGCTCTCTTAAGCAGTTTTACAATGATGTTGAAATTTCACTTTGCTTATAATTTTTAGTCACTTAATTCGATTCTTACAAAATAAAATCCTAATATTTTTATGGGTAAAAGATAGAATCATCTTTAGTCTCTCACTCTTGGGAAATCATTTCAAAGATGTTCTTGGGGTGGAATGAGGTAGTGAAATGTAAGAGAAAGTATGATGTATATGTATGTGAAAGGTAAGTATAAACATTTTTTTGGGATGATTTTCAAGAAAATAGGTTATGTTGATAAAAATTTTAGACAAACAAATTATTTGAAATTGTTGCTTCTCATTTACTTTGATCATTCAAATCATGTGGTGTATTTATTTTTTCTTACATCTAATGTAATGTGTGTAATTTGTTTTTAATGGATGGTGGCCCAGAGTTTAATTGGAGTCATAAAGTCTGCATTTGTAATTCACTTGTGATTATGTTGCCTATAAAAGAGACAGTTGTTTAGAATCTATAACAACATACTAATGAATAGCAACAGTAAGTTTTTAAATATAACATTTTATGAAAAATTTCTTTGAGGGATAAGAAAATAAGATTTAGGTGCTAAAATGGCTAGAATCTTTTTCTCCCTCATTTCAATATTGTCATCCTGGGGAATGGATAGTAACAACATAAGATGTGAATTGTAGGGGAAGGATTTGATAGAGCCCGAAGGTTTAGGAAAAGGGATCCGTTAATGCACAGAAGAACAAGCAGTTATTTAACATTTAGACCGGGATCATTGGTTATATGAGGGTAAACGTGTTTTGCATCTAGACATGTTGTAGTGAATAGGTCGGAATCCTGACTCCAGGGCAAGGATAATTCATTACTCTATAAGATGTATTATACAAGTCACAACTAGGAAGAGACAGATCCTAAAGATGGTAGAAGCAGTGGTCAACTATGCCTTCTGCAATACCCTTAGAAATAGTGCCTTTGTTATTGCATGTGAACATACATTTAAAGTAAAATGACCTTTCTTTATGAATGCATGGCAAAGCTATAATTTCAAAGATCTGTTTTCTGCCAAGACTGCCAAGACTATTTTGCAAAATGAACTCTGGCGTGTTCTATAATCTAAACAATGGAAGTATCAAATAATCAGAATTTCCATGATTAGAAGTCATCCAGGATATCCAGGCTCAAGCAGCCTTTAAGTAACTCACAAGATGTTATAGAGGGAAGGAAATTCAAAGATGAGAGGAAAGAAAAATATGTTTCATTGAAAGAAAATGGAGGCAAGTGGAGAAGGGTAAAGGAGAAACTGCAAGAGAATGTGATGTCTTCAGGAAAAGTCAGAAGGAGAGGAGAGAAATGCTATGTGTACTAATCTATTCATCATACTACAAGCTGTCTTATCACCTGTTTCCCAGAGTGACAAAGTACTAAAATGAAAAGAGAAGAGCTTATGAATGCTGTCATAACTCTAAAAGGGAAAATTATTCATGCAATCATGAAGTTGAGAAATTTAAAAATTGAATGTCAAGGTTAATGATGATCTGTGTAATAGCGCATAAAGGGTTTTAAAGTTACAACTGCTCAAATTATTAGCTACTTCTTATTCAAATAATGTTCAGAGTAACAAAAGAATGGGCCCCACAGTGCAAAGGCCACATTTAGTGTCAATGCTTTTTCATGAAATAGTTGGAAGGCATTCTAACTCTGGTTCAGTATTCATCAAGAGGGCAAAAACATTATATACAAATGCAATTTATTCAGTTGAATGCATCTTCACAGGTATGAAAAATGGGGTAGGTTTAAGTTTCTGCTCCTCCACTTACTAGGTGGCCTTGGTCAAGGTTTTTAACCTTTCTGCAACTCAGTTTTCTTAACTAAGAATAGGGAACATGCATACTTACTGCATAGTGTACCTCTGAGAATATAAAGAGTTAATGTACATGAAGTGCTCAGTACAGTACTTCAGCCAGTAAGGATCATATAAGTTCTTCTTCTTCTTCTTCTTCTTCTTCTTCTTCTTCTTCTTCTTCTTCTTCTTCCTCTTCCTCTTCCTCTTCCTCTTCCTCCTCCTCCTCCTCCTCCTCCTTCTTCTTCTTCTTGCTATTACTATTATGACTTTTACATGCAAAGCTCAACTACCTTTTGATATTTGGAAAGATACATATATTTAGTAAAAAAGACCAGCTGGCCAAGAAACTGTAGAAGTAGTCTACAACATTAAAAAAATAATAATCTCTGGAAATTATGTAGCTCCTACAAGATTTTAAAATGTTGGTCCTTTTCTTGGATGATGCCCACTTCTACCTTGTTAAGTGTAAGAGAATTCAGTGCCATTTATTTAAGCCAAAATAGAGGCACATTATATAGTTCATAAATCCTCATTGTAATCATCTTTATGAAACTAGAGGATATTCAGGACTGTTTGGGGAATCACTTTAAATATCTTCCCTGTGCTCTGTTAGAGGGAAATACAGAAACAGTGAGGATCAGTTACCTTATTTCTACCAGATTCTTGAGTTTAGCGACCCTGTTAGAGAACAGGGCAGTTTTCACTTTGCAACCTCTGAGAGTAGGGGTATAGAGGCATTCTAGGGGCATTATCATGAACTGCAAACTAAGGAAGAGTTGATTAACTGTTTCAGGGCATATAAAAAGGGAATTTAAGAAGAATATGAAATGTGACCCTTTTTTAAGCACACTTTTACTTCTCTCAGAAATTCTAGAGCACCCTGAGAAAGGTTTCTATAGTTGTTCTGCATTGCTAGGGGTGGGAGAGGGAGACAGGAGCAGGGGAGGGAGTGGAGGGAGAGTTGATATGTTCAGCTACCAAACCAAAGACATCAAAACTCAAAGTAATCCCCATAAGGAAGCCAATTAAAAAGGTAGGGTGCAGAGAAGGACATTTGTTTATTTCTTAGTTCATGACAGAAAGGAAGGATCAGGACCTGACACTAGAACCATCATCTAAGATGAGACTGACACTGGGGACCAGGCTCATGACCAGCAGTGCTTAGCCAAATCCACTGTTGTGTTGAAGGCTTTGTCTCAGAGAGCCTCAGATACAGTCCTCAGTGATCAAAACATTATTCTAGAAATCTGGACAGAGGGGCAGTTTGAACCAGTCAGGCAGTTGGTATCTAAGAATTCTTTTCCCTAGTGGGCAAACCCTGGGGACTTGAGAACCCAGAAAAGTGGCAGCAGGCAACACATGGCCTTCTGTATGGTAGCCAAGTCAAAGTTACAGGAGGGAATGCTGGAACAGAGGCGTGGAACGTGGACTTAGCGTTGAGGAGTAGACTGAGGAGAAAGCCTGGAAATGTTTTGGTTGAGAATATAAATACACATGTCATCCTTATAGAGACCAAAGAGAAGGTGTGACTAATCCACTTAGTTTGGGTAGAATGTGATTAAGGAAGCAAGGTCGTGCTGAGCTTGTTTATTATTTCTTACCTAATTCAAGGTTAATCTGGGAATTGGGACAGGCTGGGTGGGAATTTAATCTGCCTGTACAGATCCTGAGTTAAATAACCTGGTCTTCAGATTCCCAGTGAGCGTATAACCCCGGAAACAGAGTAACACATGTTTTAGCACTGAAGTTCAATTAAAATAGCCACTTAGAAAATGTAAGCCCAGAATAGTCAGTAATGTTACACATTACTGTTTGTAACATAAGGTAATTAATAGAGTCTTAAATGTTATATATTATTATTTACTATGTCATTCCTTTAGGGACTATGTTATTTTTTGCCTCCAGTGAAAGGATTTAGAGGAACAAGCTAACCTGACTATGTTAAACTCTTTTATTACAAGACCGTCACAGATTTCCTGCTCTTTGAGGAGAGTTACTATCTGACATTGTTTTAGCTGTCTTCTTGTCTGCCATTGTATCTTATTTTGTCATTATCAAAGAAAGCACATGAAAGGATCATCAACCATACGGGAAATATGCATTTTTTTCAATCTTCTTGTAACATAGATATGTACATTTTCTTTTATTTATTTTTTGAAGTCCACTTCCTTTTTTTAGTTGAAGTGTAGTTGACACACAATGTTGCATTAGTTTCAGCTGTGCAACATAGTGATTCCACAAGTCTGTGGTTAGGCTACAAGTGTGGCTACCACCTGTCACCGTACGCTATTACAATAGCATTGATGCTATTCCCTGTGCTGTACTTTTGTCCTTATGACTTATTCATTCCATAACTGGAGGCCTGGATCTCCCACTCCCCTTCTTTCATTCTGCCCAACCCCCAACCCCTTCCCTTCTGGCAACCATTAGTTTGTTTTTTTCATTTTTAGTCTGTTTCTGCTTTTTGTTTGTTTATTCATTTACTCATTTGTTTTGTTTATTAGATTCCACATATAAGTGAGATCACATGGTATTTCTCTTCCTCTGTCTGACTTATTTCACTTATCATAATACCCCCTATGTCCATTCATGTTTCTCAAATGACAATATCTCATTCCTTTTTATGGCTGTGTAATATTCTTGTGTTGTGTGTGTGTGTGTGTGTATGTGTGTGTGTGTGTGTGTGTGTACACACCACATGTTCCTTGTCCATTTGTCTGTTGGTGGGTACTTAGTTGCTTCCGTATCTTGGCTATTGTAAATAATATTGCTATAAACACAAGGGTTCATCTATCTTTTCAAATCAGTGTTTTCATTTTCTTTGGGCAAATACCAAGTAGTGGAATTACTGAATCAAATAGTATTTCTATTTTGTTTAAAGATTTATTTATTTATTTGAGAGAGATTTTATTTATTTACATAGCAGGGGGAGGAGCCCAGAGAGAGAGGGATAGGGGAAGCAGTTTCCCTGCTGAGTGGGGCCCTAGACCAGGGCTCAGTCTCACGACTCTGAGATCATGATGTGAGCTGAAACCGAGCTGGAAGCTTAATCAACTGAACCACCCAGGCACCCCTAGTATTTCTATTTTTAATTTTTAAGAACCTCCGTAATGTTTTTCACAGTGGCTGCACCAATTTACATTCCCACCAACAGTATGTGAGGGTTCCCCTTTCTCCATATCCTGTCCAACACCTGCTGTTTCTTTTGTTGTTCCTTTTAGCAATTCTGACAGGTGTTGAGGTGATATCTCATTGTGGTTTTGATTTGCATTTCTCTGATGATTAGTGATATTGAGCATCTTTTCACGTGTCTGTTGGCCATCTATATGTCCTCTAAAAATGTCTCTTCAGGTCCTATGCCCATTTTTTTAATTGGATTATTTGTTTTTTATTTTTGATGTTGAGTTGGTTAAATTGTAGAAGTTCTTTATATATTTTGGATATTAACCGCTTATCAGATATGCCATTTGCAAATAGATATATGAATTTTAATGTTGCATATATCTGGAAATATGTTCAAGGTAAATCTTTTTTGTTGTTCAAGGTAAATTTTAAATGAGAGCTTAGAGATCATTGTGGAATGGTTTTGTGCTACTGTTCAGCAAATACCAACATTTAGAGTATTAGCTCTCCAATTGTGAGCAGCTACAGGAACACAGGACCAGAAACCATGATGAGGAAAGTAGAATAGGGCTAAACATGGGGTCAGAAAGCATTAAGAAGAGAATCAGAAGCCTGTGGTCAAAGTAGAGCAGGTTCCAGAGCTTGGTTTGAGCAATTCAGGGTGAGAGCTGATTCTGATTTGTGGACAAATCAGACAGGACAGGCAGGTAACAGTTCAGGAGAGACATGTGGTCTGATGTCAGAGTTCTGAATAGATGCCACACTAGAGGGCATTTTGAACAGTGCAAAGCTATTTTCTGATTTGAATGTAAAAGTCAAGAGCAAGTACTCTTGGAACAGCCCAGAGATTAGCAATTGTAGGAAAACTACTGCCAACCCTAGAGTGAAGAGCTTGTTTACTGGAGCCCAGGCCTCAGTAGTAATGGCCTGTCTAGTGAGAGTCAGACATACAGAGACAGAGGAGATACAGCTGCTTCTGGAAAGAGGAATCAAGAGAACTAGCCTGGCTTTTCTCCACTCCCCCCATCTCCTAGTAGTGTCTCCTTCCTGTCAGCTAGACCAACCAAAAGTCAGCTGATAGGTGAGCCTGGGAAATGCAGCCTGCAGGGGCTGGCCTCTGAGACACAGAGCAGTAAAAGGAAAGGTGAAGACAGTATCTGTGGGCAAATAGGGGGAGGGCTGGCACTTGCCTATCTGTTCTTTCCTCATTCATAGCTCCAAAATTCTGACTAAGTAAAATTGAAGTAAAACTGACTTAATCTGGAACGTACAAAACTTTGGAGATCGGAAGAGGTGCTTAGGGGCTTCACTAGGTAAAAATAAAGTAAACATTACCTCTAATAGCCCTTAATAATTATTTCATTTTCTTAAGTATCTTGTGATTTCTTTCTAAGGAATCACAAGTACTATGCCAATCTGATAGTCTTGGCATAAGAGTAGTTCTCATTGGGTTTTTAATTGAATGTGCATACTTTCTTTCTTTTATATGTTGGTGTCACTTTTTTAGTTGTTTGTTATATGATTGATGAGGAGGCTAAACCTTGTTAAGCCAATGTTAGACAATGTGTGCTTGGGGAGAATGAGGGATTCAGCCATGTGTTTTCCTTTAGGTTGCTTTAATTCTACTCTGCCACTGCCAACTAAGTAAAACACACACACACACACACACACACACACACACACACACACACGAAAACGCCTTTATCAATCTTTCTTCTCATGCACCTCTTTGTTATTTCTTCTTTCTTTGTCTTTCCTTTGCTTCTCAGCCTTTTCTCTTTTTTATTCAGCTCCTATGGAGCTGTTTATACAGGCCTTGATTATTTGTTAACAGCTTAATATTCATTCATTCATTCCATAAATTTCATTGAACCCAAACTCTGTATCCCACTGACCTACAGGTGCTGGTGATTCAGCCATGAATTTAAAAACAAAAACAAGCTTCTGGCTTTCATTGATGTTGGTGGGCTTTTATTCTGTTAACAGCTAATGGGAATTTTTATTGATTGGGAATCTTATAACTTACCATCTCTGGACATAATTCTTCCAAATATGGGTTACCTATCTTATTTGACTATTTAACATCTTTAGTGTATAATTTTCTGAATGTAAGAAGAATCTGTAATAACTTGTCCCTGTCAATGTTAACCAGTTATAACTAAGTCGTCAACGACTATCTTCTAATCTTTAACTAGACGTGCATCGGTTGCTTTGAATTATACTTAACAAATCATGCTCATCTATGTCTAGCTATGATTTAAAAAAAAAACAAACAAAAAACTATTTGGCTTTGAATATAAATCAATGCCCTGACCAGGTTTTAGTAATTGAAATGCATAGATTATTATTGAATAATCAAAGAATCCTGAAGTTGGCATACTAAGTAATGGAAAGACTTCATTTATAATTTAAAGATTCATCTATAAATATAATAACTATCTGGAGCCTTCAGACAAAATTCAAGTGGTTGAGGATGATGGTGGGTGATTATTCTCATTCTCTACTTTTTATTCTCTTGAATATATTTTTATAGTAAAAACTAGTATCAATTGATTATGTATATCATGTCTTAACTTCTCTTAAACCTACTTCATGAATGACTTATTGTTTGTATTATCTTTATCTTCATTAACTGTGGCTTAGTCAGTTGTCTTCTTCTAAATTCTTTAGTTCATACGTTCCTAAAACAATGTGGTAAAGAGTAGGCTTATAAATATATTCAATTATAAATGCATTAAATGCATTCTGCTAGACTCAGAGTGCATATAAATTTAGAAATAAGAAAAAATATGGGTGGCCATGAATATGAATTTGGTGCATCTACTGTTCAAACAGTTCATTAGTAGTTGTCCACTTTTTGGCAATAAACCACTGAATAAAATGTATATGTGCTTGCTTTAAATATTTTATAATCTCTTTATTAAATCAGTCAAGTTTAACACTGTTGTGCTAAACATGAAGTATCTAGAGGAGATGATTTAAATGAGTTATAAAGGAAAACAGTTTTTTGCATAAGCTGTGTCTCCCCCATTGAAAGGAAAGGGGATTATCTTCTTTGTAGCCGACATTTCTCTGTGGTGAGTCATATCAAAAGGTTAAGGCCTGTCCTCAAGACAGCTTTGGAAGAAGTAATCATAAATCTGAAATTCAGAAACCACTGTTTTTGTTTCCTGATTTCCCCCACGGGATATAGACATCATGCTTAAACAGTTAATAGATGTTATTTTTGTTTGCCTTGAAAGTGCCTGAGAAGGAAGCACTTTGGAAATAAAGTGTATTATGAAACATTTAATAGTAGCTCTCAAACTGTAGAAAAGACCTTTTAAATATTTAAACAAACATAACCTGCAACGTTTGAGTTATTTAAGAATTTTTTTGTAGTAATCTGAAAATTTTTGTTGAGGACAAAAAATTACATTTCACCAAAATAATAAGAAAACTAGTGTCTCTTAACATTTAAAAAGTCATTGCTTCCATTGCTTTGCATTAAAGAAAAAAAGACAAATGATGCTATGTCTCTGAGTATGACTGAGGATTTTATTAGTGATCTTATTACTAGTTTGCTTCTTGATGCTATATGGGTACACCCATTTTAGTAAGAAATAAAAAAAAAATCCCCCCCCTTTTTTAGATCCTTGCAATCATGTTTTTTCTCCTTGAAATTAAATTGGAAAACTTAGAGTTTTTTCTTTCACACTTACAAACAAACATATCTGTATATGATAAAGCACATGAATTGAGTTTTCTCAGGGAAGCCCTATATGAAGTTTTATAAAGAGAATTACTCTCAAAGATTTCTCAGATTGTTTCTAGCAATTTAAAAATATTGAACAAAAATCATATGTAAGTTCTCTTAAATATTTTTATGAGTAGAACAACCTACCTCATTTCAGAGCAAGGAAAAGAATTACTATAAATGGTACCTGAAATATTTAGTATTAGTGATTTCATTTCCATAGTATGATATAGCATTCACTATGGCGTTTTAAATTGGGCAATCAGTCTAAATATTTCCCCAGTGCCCATCACTAGTCTGGTCTATACAGTAATCTGTGTGCAATTTACGGGTGACCCTGTGTTGTCAGGAGCTGGAAAGACAAAGAGGTGACTGAGTGATGCTGTAAGGTGAAGTATCATTACTCTCTATTCTCCATTCTAAAACTGCCATCGTTTAAATTCTGTTTCTCAGACTAAATTTTCCTATGAATTCTTTTAAATGTGATTTGTTCTACTCACACAGAGTTAATAAACTGGCTGAATCCCTCTCTCAGCTGTTCTCTCCATCTGTCCTGACACAAGGACTACCTCTTTGAGTCTTATGAGTTCTTATTATTACAGCATACAGCATGCTGTGAAAAAGCTAGGGCAACACCCTGGCACGCTTAATTTGAGAAATAGCTTAGTGTCATCTATCTGTCATGGAAGACCCTTTGAGTGGGGAGTTGAACTCTGAGCAGGTTTGTTATACTCAGAATGTCTATAAATTTAGAAGTAAGTAGGAAGAAACATGAGCTACAATAGATGTGAATTTGATGCACTCTATGTGTTTAATTATAGAAAGAGCAATTCGTATTTTGTGATTCTCATCTGCTTGGTGAAAGTTAAGTCAATGTCTCTAATTTCTAATATCTGCCATTTGCAGAATTGTAAATTTCCATCTGTTCATGCTGATGTATTCTTTCAGCAGCAAAATGTGAGCAATTTACTAATTGCCTTCTAGAGAAAATATAACTTGCATTGCATTTCACATGCCCAGTGCCTCAGCTGTTAAAGTGAAGATATCTTTTGAGTCACACTGGAATTGTTTTGATGCCATGTATTATGTTGGTGGGAGCTTGTCAAAATGTTTGTTGTACATAGATTTAGCCACCTACTTTTAGTGGCCCCTCTTCCTACATGACTTATAAGAAAAATATGTACTTCACTCAGACACTAATTCATTTTTCTCTAATTTTAGCAAATTGTTCTACTGAAGAAAAACATTCTCCTTGATTTCAAATCATTGGGATATTCAGAATCCACTGAATATGTAGGATTCTTGAGTGTCAAAGCTGGAGTAGTTGAATAATTCATTCTCAGGAGATACCTGTTTGCTGACTGGTAGAGTCTATGCTCAGGTTTTTCTTTTCATATATTACATTGAGCCCTTTAGACAGTAAATACTATTGTCTCTTGAATAGACCACTGAAGGAGAATTCTTTTTGAAGGGCAGGGGAAAAGCAGAAATTATTTTTCTAGGACATTCCACATCTGGTGCTCTGTGAAAGGCCTAGTCGAATGTTCTATCAAGTTCTTCCAAATCTATAAAATTTTTCTTCTCTCCTAGTTGATCTCTTTAGATAGTGTGAGATCCACCGACTTAACTCAAGGGAGTAGGCATTTATAAGGGTGTATTTTATTTTCTTAATATTTTCATCCTGGAAAGAAGAGATTATTCAGTTATGGCATTTGTCTAGGATGCCACAAAATAGTGTAATCCATAAACTGTGGGAGAAAAAAATATATAATGCATTCCCCTTTTAGAGCTGCTCCTTAAGACATAAGCACAGAAGTCAATGTTGGAATTGTAAAGTGTTCTGGTCAACGAAAACTTACCAAATTTTATAGTAAGAACAAGAATACAAAGAGGGGGTAGGGCGCCTGGGTGGCTCAGATGGTTGAGCGTCTGCCTTCGGCTCAGGTCGTGATCCCGGGGTCCTGGGATGGAGTCCCGCATCGGGCTCCCTGCTCCTCGGGAAGCCTGCTTCTCCCTCTGCTTCTCTCTCTTTCTCTGTCTCTCATGAATAAGTAAATAAAATCTTTAAAAAAAAATACAAAGAGGGGGAAAGAACAGGAGTAGATCAGAAGAGAGAATCTCTGTTCAACAGCTTTGCCTTGTAGTGGTCTTAAAAATGGCTAATCTCTAGGATGCATAACCTATTCGGTAATTTGCATTCCTGCCTTATTTGTCTACCTGCAATGTTGCTAAAATAATCAAACTAGATTGTTTCTTCCCCACAATTTTTTGTCCTTCATAGAAGAATCTCTTCTAAACTACTGTGTATATAAGTTCAACGGCAGCTCCAAGGCACTCCTACCCATCCTCTTATCATTATGAGTGTTTTCAATATACAACCTTTATTGATAAGGAAACTAATACTGCAGAGGTGGTGATGTTTTCTGTACGGCCCACATGTTAATTATTATATAGAAACCTTGTGATTTCAAGGTCATCTCAGTTCTATTCCTAGTAGGAATGCTTATTTGCTGGATAGCCCTGTTTAAGTTTCTAACTCTGCTCTTGCTTTCTACTTAACATGTTGTCTTTTCTCCGTCTCTACCAGATTCAATGAGGTTTGCATGATAAACTTTGTAATAGTATATTCTCATAGTATATCCTCCTTTAAAAAAAAAAATCCCAAAATATACACATGCCCATTGTGCCCAATTCAGTGTAACAAATGCTTATTGCATCCCAGTCATATGTTGAGCACTGCCCCAAAGCTAAGACGCACAAATGAGGGAAACATTTCCCTGCCCTTAGGGACTCACAGTCTAGCTTAGTAGCTTTCTTGTTCTAGGATTCATTTATCACTAGAGGCTCCTTGGATAGGTTTTTCAGGGCTTGTGAAAAAAGTCTTAAAATTGTATGCCTGCAATTATATGTGTACATCTTCCTAGAGATTGATAGTTCATAAGCATTATGACACTTTTAGAAATATTACCTCTGAATTTAACTCTTAATATTTTAAAAAGCAACTGTCTACCACAGAAAGTTTTGAATGAGGGGGCTACAAAATATGGATAATTTACTGTTAGAGTTGACTATCAGTTACAGGCATAACCAAAAGAATTAATGCAGTGCTTAGAAAATCTCAGCTTATTTCCTTGAGATAATTTTTATTTGTAAGAAAAGATCTTTTCATCCGTAAAGATCCTACTTTTTTTTAGGAAGGGCATGTAAGGGGAAGTGACAGATAAATATAAAGCACCATGCTTTCAGTTTTCATTATTATGACTTTTAAATTTATTGACAATATGAAGAAGTTTCCTATGGTTTTAGGTAAATTTAAAAATGTCCTTTCTTCAAGAAATAGAAATTAGCAGCCAGTGTCTATTTTTCAAGTAGCTAACCCTTTTGTTGTGCTATGGGGCTTTCAAGAGTTCAGTGGCAAGTTCGTTTACAGCTTTGTGGTGGCATTGTTCCACAGCAAATAGCAGATTTCATGAGAATGGTGGGTCCAACTTTCCTTATATCTTGCTTCTACTTTGTTTCTCCTCATGAAGGATGTACTTCCTTTGCACTATCCATTTCTCTCTGCCTTGTTTGTCTCCAGAGATTTTTGTTTGTTTCTTTGTTTTCCAAGAAGATGTTTATGTTGTGCATTGCAACATAAAAGTGAAACAAACAAGTGAACAGGAAAACACATAAAAAGGCATAATTTCTTCATTATGCAGGGGGATCATAGACTTAAATGAATCAACCATCTTGCATTAGAAGTCATGCTTAGAGTTGGTTATACTATCAAGGTTAAGAGGTAAATTGAGAAGTTTCACATTCTAGGGAGAGAGGGGAAAATAATTAGAAAGTATAATCCTTAATGATGCTGAAAATATATGTGCAGTCATGTGAAAACAGACAGTTATTAAACCTGTAGAATGTTTACCTTGACTTTTTTTTAACCCCAAATGAAAGCTGCAGAGATGAAGTCAGCATACCATTAGAACTGTACTAGAACCAAAAGTCCATGGAAGTTTGGTGAGTTGCAGATTCAGGAAAAGGGCAGGCAGGAAGCATTCTGGAGTGCTAAATCATAGTAACCTTCAAATTTAGGGAAAAGACTGAATCTGAACATTTTCTTATCAAGTGTAGAACTATTGCTTAGGCCCTAGGGCATCCATCATATTTGAGGAGAAAGTAAAATGGATTCATCCAACGATGAGACAGAATATTGAAAAGGTTACACTCCCTTTTTATAAGTCTATTAAAAGTTTATGGTCTTGCACAGAGTATGTGCTATAATAAAATTATTATGTCCCTTTCTAATGGCAAGACAGTCATAAGAATGATGAAAACCACTTCCATAACTTGGTGAAGGTTTAATAGGAGACTCACAGGGTCATTTGTGGAATATTGGCCTACAATATCTTGTGAAAGAATGGAATTTATTGTTTATGAAAAATGCTTTTAATTCATAAGCAAAAGAAATTCCCCACAGCTTCTAATTCCAGGGAGAATCTGATTCCCATCTTTATGTGCTTTTTTTGAAAACTGAGCTCCTTTCACGTTCCTCTAAAAGTAGTGAGGGATAAAATGCTATGCCTCAGTCCCTTTTTCTGAAAATTTCTTAAGATGTTTGTTATTTTGGACTAAGTTCAGCAGAAAACACTTTTAGTGACTTTGTTTCATGACATATGCACCAGAATGCTATTTTCATAGTAGGGCAATGTATCCCCACTTTTTCTGAAGCAGGCTTGCTCATGGTCCCTGCTCCATTGCTTTGTGACTCCTGTTTCATCACACAAAAATGTTTATAATTGGCCATAATTCTTACACATACACTCACAGAAGAGTTCATAAGCTCAACCACAATTAGAAGGCTTAGTAACAATCTAATAAAAAAATTTGGCTTGCAATGAGTTAATTTATAATGTTGTAGCATATAATGTAGCTTCTCCAAACCAAGAGGTCCTAGGCAATGGGAGAAGACAAAGAGCTACAGAGTGTGGAGACCAAGATCATGATACAGAAGATAGTGGGGGACAATCGAGACCACTCAGGGTCTACAGTGAGAAGACCCAGTCCAAGACCTCATTCTACCTTGGACAGGTATACTACATTTATCCCCTAAATTTTTACTGAACTTCAATTACACATGGCCATCGAAGATTCATTAATTATACTAATAAAAAAGACCTAGTTCCTGTTATTTAGTAGCTTATAGTGTGGTAGGATTGATAGATAAGTAACTGAGAAATTATAACCACTCTGGTAAATTCTATGAAAAGGTGCTATAGAAGCCAAAGTACATTATGTACTAATGTAATACCTTACATTAGCACATAGTTCTCTATGACTGTGTTTGTATAAACTGTCTTTTAGTAGACAAAGGAGACTTTCAGTAGACAAAGGAGACTTTCAGGAGGACGAAAGTCTTAAATAGGACCAGAAGGATGGCTAAGAGTTAGCCAAATGAAAGGGAGGTGGAAGAGTACAACCTTCCTTCTAGACAAACAAAGCAGCCTATTCAAATGCCAGAAGAGAAGAAAGACCTTCTTGCAGTTTATCTGAGGAACTGTGAGGTAATGCAATGTGATCAGAGATGAGAGTCATGAGAAAGCAGAGACAAGGTCAGGAAGCACAGTTAAGTGATTTCCAGGGAGCACCCACGCTGAAGGTAGGGGGAGTGACTGGAGGAATATCATTCAGAGATGTGTGTCTTAGACAGAGCATTCTTTCTCATTGATGGGGTGATGAATATTAGAGAAAGACCAGTTAGGAAGCTAGTGAAGTGGTTAAGAGAAGAGATGATGGGGGTGGGCAATTGGGGCGCCTCAGTGGCTCAGTTGCTTGGGTGACTGACTCTTGGTTTCAGCTCAGGTCATGATCTCGGGGTCCTGCGATTGAGCCCCACCTCTGACTCTGCGCTCAGCGGGGAGTCTGCTTGGGGATTCTCTCTCCCTCTCCCTCTGCCCCCCGCCCCACCCCCTGCTCTCTCTCGATCTCTCTCTCTCTCTCGTTCTCTCTAAAATAAACTCTTAAAAAAAAGATGATGGTAAAATGAACTTCAAATGCAGTGGGGATGAAGAGAAAAACAACAGATTCAGAGATGTTTTTGGTGGTATAATTGTGGCAACTAATCTTAAGCTATTAAATTTCCAATGACGTTTTAAGAGATAAAGTATTATATGTGAAAGTGGTCAGTAAACTTTGAAACCACATGATGTTATTAAAGAAGGACTTTTTAGCCTACAGGTGTGATTGAAGTAGTTTAAACCTAACAGTTTTAACCAATATGACATAAGGTAAATAAAAATGTCATTTATTTCTATCTTATTAATAAAAAGCTCAGAATTATTTTCTTTTTAAATTTGTCCTTAGACTATTTCATTAATGAATGAAAAGGCATGTTCTGCTTGAAGAAAATTCACATGTGAAATGTATTAATTAAATGGAAAAATAGGGGGAGAGTGGTAATACCTTACATTAGTACATAGTTCTCTATGATTGTGTTTGTAAAGAAGAAACTTGAGTGATTCTTAACCTTTTGTCTTCCACAACATACCTGAGAAACGGTCATCAATTCATTATGGTCATCAATTCATAAGCACTCATTAAGACAATGATTTTTTTTTAAAAGATTTTATTTATTTGACAGAGAGAGACACAGCGAGAGAGGGAACACAAGCAGGGGGAGTGGGAGAGGGAGAAGCAGGCTCCCCGCTGAGCAGGGAGCCTGATGTGGGGCTCGATCCCAGGACCCTGGGACCATGACCTGAGCCGAAGGCAGACACTTAACAACTGAGCCACCCAGGCGCCCCAAGACAATGATTTTTGACAGGATGTGTGGGGTATGTCAAATTTTTGTGGTCAAATTATTAACTGGAAATAATTCCTCACCCTCAGGTGATTCTGTTTCCTACCCAATCACCCCCTACTTCAGAGCACTTTATCCTTACCACACATACCTTAGATACTATTGCTTAAGGAGCAACTTGAGGGTAAGGGCTTTTTTGTCTCATCCACTGACATCATCTAAGTCACTACATGTTCTTAACACATGTATGTTTTCAGAATAATTCATTGAATTAATGAAGTGTTTTTAATCAATTTATATTGACTATTTTATTAACCTTCCCACCCATTTTTCTAGTCTACATTACCCAGTGAAAAGACACCCTACCACTACCTCCGTACACCATTAATCCTATTTTACAGAATTTTAAAATGACTTTTACACAGTCACACAGCTAAAAACCAAGGTTCTAAGCCAGTGCTCATTTCATTATGTCACAATATCTTTTAAAAGGCTCTATTTTTCAACATATACAAGGTCTTTTAATAATTTACATACTGAAAAAATACAGAATAGAAATGAATTTAAAATAATATTTACCGCTTTTTTGATAAACATTTTATGTATAAAAGGGATACATGAATGTTCTCTTATATAAGGTGCCAGCCATTGAATCCATGTAGAGAGAAGAAGCAGTAATTATTAGATTAGTAGAACTCTTTAGACTTGATCGAAAAATTTTATTAATCCTGAATCTTTGTGTCATGTTCTAAGATTTTTCAGAGAAATCGATGCAGGAGAGGAAAAAAAAACTGTATAAAAATTATATATTTTTAAATTAATAAAAGTATTTTAGAGTTGAAAAAATATTAAAATTTAAGTTAAAATACAATAGAATTTCTCTAATGACAGTAAAGTATAGACAAACCCATTTTCCTTAATAAAGTTTCTAATTCTGTAACTATGTTTCTGTATTCACTGTGGATTTGCTTCTTAGGGCTGTTCGTTTATGCTAATGTGAGGAGTATAGTTTTCCCTGATTAATGTCCCTAGGATGGATCGTTACTGAGTCATGTTACTAATATAGAAGTGCTAAGGATTTCCCCCCTGTTCATTTTGCTTCTATTTTGTGACTAAAGGGCAGAGGCACAAATGACATGTGGCCTTAATTATAGGCTAACTCAGCAGTATTTGTGTACAGTGTATTGATTTTTCACCCAGAACATTTTTCTAGCTTCTTAAAGCTCATGTTTGCCTTATAACATATCACTGCAGCTAATGTGGCCTTTGCTTGTGGGAAGTCCTGCAATAAAAACTTCTGCTTCTCAAAATTTTGAGGTAACATATTTCTTTATAACCTTCCATGTGCCATTATCATATCACACGTTATGCTGAAATGATCCACATTTAGGTCTGTGTCTCCCAGCTCCACTTGTCTAAAGTTCCTTGGGAGCAGAAATTCAGTGCAGAAAACAGTGATGAGAGCAGCAACTGATGCATGTTGTATGACCAATACATTTAATTTCTTTTTTAAAGATTTTTTTTTTATTTTATTTGACAGAGAGAGACACAGCAAGAGAGGGAACACAAGCAGGGGGAGTGGGAGAGGGAGAAGCAGGCTCTGGCAGAGCAGGGAGCCTGATGCGGGGCTCGATCCCAGGACCCTGGGATCATGACCTGAGCCGAAGGCAGACGCTCAACGACTGAGCCACCCAGGCGCCCCCCAATACATTTAATTTGAATTGAGTTCAACTGTCCTGTGTTGACCACTTTTCTAGTGCTTATAAAACCCTCTCTCGTATCCAATCTTATTTAAGCCTCAGGAAAACCCTAGAAAATGATGATTATCCTCAACCAATCTTACTGGCCTTACCTTCTAAATATTTCCTGACTTGTAGCATTCCTCATCTGTTGGTCTACACAGACGTCATCTCTGCCCTAGACCATGTCACAGTCCCCAACTTGTCTTCCAGTCCTCTTGTGTCCCTGGTAGTCTGTTCTCCAAATGGCTAGAGTTTTCCTTTCAAAATGTGAAACAGGTTACATAATTACCCAACTAATACTCCCCATTGGCTTCTCATCCTATTTATAATAAAATTCAAAGTAATTGCAATGGCTTACAAAGCTGTACTTCAGCGTAGTTCCAAATTTTGTTATCATAACCCATAGTAAGAAAGGTGTTTTATATTGCGGTTCCATGACTGCAAGATCATGACCTGAGTGGAAACCGAGAGTTGGGCACTTAACCAACTAAGCCACCCAGGTACCCCTCCCCCCGACTACTATCTGATTTCATTTTCTATACTCCTCCCTTTCCACTCTTCTCAGTGTACTGGCCTCCTTGCTGTTCACTAAGCATGCCAAGCAATCTCACCCATCAGGGTCTTTACATTGCAGTTTCTTTTGCCTTGACCATTCTTCCTTCAGATATCTATATGGCTTCTTCCATTACTTCATTCCAATCTTTGCTCAATGTTATCTTATCAAAGAAGCATTATTGAATGCCTATTAGGTACTTTGTACAGTCTTAGACTCTGATGAACAAAGATGTAATTTAGTCCTTAAGACTTTGCACCCTGTCTAGTGAGAAGTAAAACAAGCAGACGTTGAGTGAAAAGTTGTCCAAACTTTAAGTTAATTGATGCACATAGAAAAAAACTCAACTTAGCAATGTGGGATAGAGAAGGCTCCTTGGAGGGACTAATACCTAAATAGAAAGACAAAGGGTAAAGCAAGAACTATCCAAGTTAAAAAAGACAGGCAGAAGAAAGGGTTATGCAAGAATCCCAGGGTTAGAAGAGGTTTGGAAGAACTGCAAATCTTTGGGGGTAACTCCATGAAGAAAAGTGAGAAATCATTTGGGCTGGTGGGCAGGAACCAGGCAAGGAAGGAATGACTAAACATTGTGAGCATGTACTCTTTCCTGAGTGTGAAGGAAAGCCATTCGAAACTAGCAAACAGAAGAATAAAATTATGAGATTTGAACATTTAGAAGGTCACTCTGTCTGCAAAATGAGACTGGAGTAGAAAAAAGGAAGATGAAAAGCAGGGGGATAAATCTGTAGTAACATAAGTTAGAACTGATGGTGGCCTGAGGGTAGACGTAGGTAAAGGATTAAAGAGATGTTTAGAAGCTAAAACCAACATGAATTATAAATGCTTAGCTTTTGGATTTCGGATGGTAGAATTCAAGAATGAATTATAGCATGTACTAGTTGGTTAATAAATACATGTTGAATGAATGAAACGGAAGGATTTATGACTTGGACACTGGGTGATTGGTAGTGCAATAACTCAGTCTTTTTGATTAAAGAACCATTGAAAAATTTAATTCCCAGGGAACAGTAAAGAGAATTTCCATTTTCAAGACATGATTAAACTTTTTGATGGCATAAAGCTAATAAATTTGTGACCTAACATCTGAGAAAGCTACAGAACAGAATGAAAAATAGAGAAATCTAAATTTGACTTTCTTGTAAGCCACTAGAGCATTATTTAATTAAGCTTTCTAATTATACTTAGTTCACATTATAATTAAAATTTACATTGCTAGCTTTCAAAGGTTCCTCTGGTCATTTAGAGGAATGCTTGTGATGTCTCCAAACAACTTTAGTGCTTTTCATATATAACAAATTATAATGTAATACTTTGCATATAGAAGTCCTCAAAAGCAATTTGCCGAATTACCTGGAAGCATATTTGAAGACTGAGAGAAAATCATATAGTTTCTCTGTGATATTTTCTCTTGCATCCATACAAATGAAACATACTTAAGCAAATGACAAAACTTGCTTTGATTACTGTATAAATAGTTAGAACAGAGGTCTTAGTCTTGGCTGCACATGAGAATTACCTGGGGAGGTTTTAAATATACTGATACCTAGATCTCACTCCAGACCAATTAAGTTAAAATCTCTGGGGGTGCAATTCAGGCATCAGCATTTTAAAAGGTCAGAGATGGCTTCAATGTGCAACCATAGTTGAGAACTCCTGGGTGAGAGCAAATTGATGGAAATGATGAACTCACAGTCAAGCATCTTTACTTAATGTTTGCTTTTTTTTCCAACCACAAGGTGGCAGCATCACAATACAGTGCACATGCTAACCCCTTGATGGAGTGGATTTGGAAATTTGTGTCTGTAATATTAATTAATAGCATTTTGAGGGTTTCTCCAGCTGGAGAAGGTATTATTCACTTTTTTCTTATTCTCTGTTGCTTTGTTGACTAAGAAAACTTTTAAATATATTTATTTCCACAAGTTGGATTAGCAGGAACTATATCATAAGCTAGAGTTGGTTGCAAAGAACATGGATTTTGTAATCAGATGGATTTGGTTTAAACACTGCCTCTACCACTTACCTATAGATTATTTAATCTCTTCATGCTTTAGCTGTATACCTAGAAAAGGAGGGTTGTTATAAGGACTGAATGAAATAATATATGAAAATCAGCTTTGTATGACTGGTACCAGAATGAAGATGTCGGGGAGGCTACAGTGATCATGCTGTGATAGACCTGGGTACCCAAAGTCCAGGAAAACTCAGGATACAGTACTTTTTTGTGTATGGTTTTTCTTTTCTGCATGTGGGTCTCTTCTTTCTCTGTTCATTTGTCAGTTTACACTGGTAATTATACAATTGTCTAGCTGCCTTCATTTTAAAGAACAAAGAAAGCCAATTTCTTTTTTTACTATACCTTTGTAAGTGGAAGGTGCCATTAGCAATGAAAGTAACTTCCTTTATTGTCAAGTTTCTGTAACAAGTTAGCCTTTGTTTACTCACAATTACTGTAATTCACTTCTCAAGCCTTGAAACTGTCTTCTCGAAGTCAGCAGTGGCTTCCTAGTGCCAGGTCCAAAGAAAACTGTCCTCTTAGGCATCTTTGCCTTTTGAATAGGCTGACGACACTCTCCGCCCTGACATATTTACCCCTTTCCTGCTGTGGGGACACCACTCGTGTTCTCCAGTCTCCATTGCTGTTTGAGTTATCTTTTCTTCTCTTAGAATTATGAAGCCCAGGAGTTCTCTCCTATAGACCTAATTTCTTTTTACCCTGGGAATCTTATCTTTGACTACAGCCTTCATTTTAATGACCACAAATGACTCTCAAATCTAGGCATTGTCCCATAAAGTCGTCCTGAATTCCAGATTTACAAATCTAATACCACTGGCATTAAAAATGGCATCTCAAAATGAACATGTCAAAATTTTGAAATGGTTGCATCTCCTGTTCACACAAAACCGCCACCTTCTCTTCCCCCACCTCACACCTTTCAATCCATGGCACTACTTTTCACCCAGATGATTGAACCAGGGGTCTGGTTCCTGAACTCTTTCCTCAGCCCCCTTATATCCAAACTGCCAAAGCTTGTCAGTTCTTTACCACACCCCCCAAAACACTTCTTAAAGGAGTGATGCCATATCACAAGTCTTCATTTCTTACCTCACACTGACTCTGACATAGCACAGTCTGACTTCAGCACCCAAGTGTTCTTGTTAAGGTCACTCTGTTGTGCCGTTCATGCTTGCCTACCTGTCTTCCTTTCTGCTCTGACAGGATATCCCTGAGAGCACTTGTTCTCAGGCCTTGCTTAGGGACCGAACGTAAGGCAACTTAGGAAAGGAGAATTAATCGAATTAGTTATCAGAGACAGATTTTATTAGCCTTTTATCCCCCATTGTGGAGTACTCTCAACTCATCAGACTTTTAAAGGGCATTTACTTCATTCGTAGTATTAGATTGTTTAATTTCTATTCAAGAGCGCAAAGTTCCTAAAACTTGCCTGAGAGATTTTAAAAAATCAGTCAGTAGTACATTACACATTGTCATTTGTCTAACTTTTAGAAGGTACTGAAATTTTTGGTAATTGGAAACAAAGTCATTGGTTACTGCATAGTAAGTTTACAATATAGAAAACCTACGTAATTCTGGAAAATAACAATATTTAGTCAACTCTTTTGAGAATTGTGCATATTGCTATTATACTTCTATTAATTTGGAAGATTGTTGGTAAGACTGTTAAGCAAATGTTGAACTCCATTGTGGATAATGAACCATTCTTCGTGTTACAGGGATATAAAGTTTTAGGAAAAAAATAGAACATACTAAACAGTGTCATTAGTCAAAAAACTATTTTAAAAGTACATATCATTTAGTGCAATATAAAATTATTCCTTCTAAATATTTATTTTCCACTCAGGAGGTTAAAATTTTAAGAAGTTCTACTCACCAACAATTTAAAATACATTTGGAAAAGTTATTCTATAATCATAGATTCAAGGAAATATAAAATTTTGCACATTTCTTTAAATGGGTTTTCTGATCTGCTTTTATACCCAAATCCACCCTTCTTGGTTGAAGCATTACAATGAATTGTGCATCTTTTCACATCCCTCAAGTTGCAAAAGTCAATATGAAAAAACAAAGGACCTTTCAAGAGGACATAATATCATTTTCTTGGATCCAGCTGCCGAATTAATAGAGAATGCACACACTGAAAGAAAATGCTATTTAAAGCCTTCAAACGAGGCATTTTCAACAAGACAGCAGAACACAAAGAGAAAAAGTGGAACAAAACCATATTGTATGCTTAATTAGGACAAAAGAAGCAGAAAACAAACACCAACTTGATGATTGTCATATGGTTCAGAACATGACTGATACAGAAACAATGTTAAATCAGGGCTCAAAAATGGATAGAAAAAACTTTGCATGACTTAGATTTCTCATATCTGGTTCTCATCTCTTTTGAGATTCACATGTATAGAGGTCTTGATGTTGTCCAAGATATTTTGACAAAAAGCATTCAGGATATAAGTGTTGACGACTTGAGTGATACTTGCCAGATCTAGCTATGTGTATAGACTGACAGAAAATTGGAACAGAAATCAGAGTGGCAGGCTCAAATTTGTTACTAATGAAAATCTTTTTGTAAGTGTTGAATTATTCAACTTAACTTTTCTGCAACCCAGAGGAATTCCTCCATCCCATCTTTTCCCATAAGAGATCATGCATTTTATTCCTAACTCTGCTACCAATTAACTCTATGATCATGGACAAATCACCTGTGCTGTTTTTATATTCTCATTTGCAATTTGCATAAAGGTGGCACTAGGTAATCTCTAAACTCTCTTCCATCACTAACATTCTATGGTGCTGTTGAAGGCAGGATTATTTTGAAGATTAAGGAAAGAATAAATTTGGACATTTTACTTAATTATTACTTAAATATGTGACATAAAATGAAGTTACAAGAGAGCAAGTTGTACCTTGGCAGAATCAATTAGGAATTTGAATAATACTGATTAAAGAGATCTCTTCAGCAAGAACTCATGCCTGGCAGCAAGAACTCAAAAGAATGCCATCAGAATCCAATTGCTAAATCCCAATTTTATTATGTAAAATTGTACTCTTTTACGTGCTTTCTGGCAAAAGCCATATTTTATAGATAAGTTTTACATTTTTAGAAATGGAGAAAATGGAAGGAAATGCTGACATGATGTCTTAGAGAGGAAAGGGTGTAGACCTGCGATTGTTGAGACCCCAGTAATAGAATATGTTGCAATTCAGTTATTTGTTTTATCCTCTAATTACTGTATACCTGTGATCACCGATATGCCATGTCATAACATTGCTATGTGGGGTACTCACATAATTATCCTCCAAACATTTGTGACAGTGAAGGGCCTGAGAACTATTAGTAACTATAAGGACAACAAGCACAAACTGGAACTGTTTTGAGCAAATTGAGACATGTAGTCACCCTATTGGCTTGTGTTTCTATTTCTCGTTTTAGGAAGATGTTTACTTTAAATATTGTTTCATTATCCCTTATTTTTGGTTAATATCTATCACCATTTGCTCTGAATTATTCTTTAAATTGGGTTTTAATTTAAAAAGTCCATCGTTAGTTATGTGACTTCAAGATATTTTTAAAAGAATTCTTTTGCATCTGAGTTTTTTGATCTAAAGATTATTTCAAAGGGCATATATAAAGAGCCTAGCACATGGTATTGTCTCAGAGGAAAAAAAAGTGACTTACTTCCCTTAATTAGATAGAAAAGTGTTCTTGGTTTATCAAACTTTCAAAGATAATTGGGAAAGTAGATCTGAGAGCATTATAACCTTGTGTGTGTGTGTGTCTGTGTGTCTGTGTGTGTCTGTGTGTGTGTGTGACATTTGTTCTGCAGTTCCTTTTTGTTTTATTAAATACAATATCCATATTGGTATTGAGACATGTCTTTTATATTGTTCCACTTTTTTAGGTGCTATCTGATATTAAAGTCTTCCCTCAAGGATCTATCTGGATCTGTCTGGGTGTGGTGGCAGTTTTGAGGTTTGGAAACCTTTATGGGGTTCAAAATCATGCTTTGTATCATGCATCTCTGGTGCCTTAAAAGCCAAGATCTTCATTTGTTTCATTTACAAGAAATAGAGAATTACTTCCTCTTTTTGAAACTCTCTGATCACTTGACTTCTATAGCATTGTAATATTTTTATTATCTATGTATTTCTTTAAATGTTCCTTTTTTCCCTTTCTTTTCCTCCTTCTTCTCCATCTTAGTGTACTTCTCTTCCTCTAGTCAACCTTAAACCTTGGTGTCTGACAGGGGTCCATTTTGGCCCTTTACTCTTCCTACCGGCATTCACTCTATGGGTGACCTCATGCACTGTCATGATTTCAACAAAAACCTCTTGCTGATAGTCTCAGATCTATACATCTCTAGCCAACATTCCTGTAATCATCAGATCATCTATTTAATTCTCAAATAGGCATCTCTGCCCACATAGCACTTGACTTACCTCTCTACCAATCTCATTTCCCTTTTTCCATTCTCTATTTCTTTAGATGACTCCATAAATATCATCATTGTCCAGCTGCTCAGCTTAGAAATCTGGGAATCATTTTTCTTTCTCGTTTAATCAAAACCAAAATTCTACCAATTTGATTTATTACTATTTATTAATTATTCTTAATCTATAAAATCTATATTTTCTATCCATCTTTACTTTCCCTACCCTAGTCAGACCTTTTAATTTATTTTCTAGATCATGCATTAGCTCGCTAACTCTTCTCTGTGCTTTCAGTGTGTCTTTCTTCAATCCAGCCAAAGATTTGTTCATGCCATTCTCTTAAGTTCTTCAGTGGCTTCTCCTCCCCTTTGGGAAGAAGTCTTTGCTCCATATCATGGTACCCAAGACCATCCTTGATCTAGCCTTTGCCTGACCCATCTTCTTCTCTAGGCACAGCTTTTATCTCTTGTCACTTCTGACCACATATGTTATATGTTACTATCACAGAATTGCTTCCAGTTCTCTTTGCATGTGTGTGCACCAATACAAAGAAATGCACATCCACCACCACCACCACCACTGCTATGCTGTTTTCTAGGTTCTGTGCCCTTGGCCTGGAGGCATCTTTTTCTTCTTCTCCTTTCTTTTTGACAACATCTCACACATCTTTTGCTCATGGAACTAGTACAGATGTCATCTACTCCAAGAAGCAAAAGGTTTTGCTAGCATTTTGTTAGGATTTCTTCACTCTATCCCATATACATATGCATATTTTTATCATATTGTGTGATATGAAACACAAAAAAAAATTTTCTGTTTTATATCAGTCTTACCCCACTAAATTGTGAGCTTCTTGACATCATTAGCCATATTATTCCATATTTATGAAATTTCAATTTCTAATATAGTCTGGCACATATTAGATGCCCAAGACCTTTACTGAATGAATAAATGAATTTAAAAAATGAATACATTGATTCTAATATTTACTAACTCATAGTAATTATGTATTTGTTCATGTGTTATCTCATTTAATTAAAATGATTTGTGCATGTATATATAATAACATCAATATAAAACACATTTAATCCATATTAAGTTATTATTTATATAATCCATTTGAATTCATGGCTCAATATCTTTAAGAATTTCAAGCAAGGAAGCAGAGTCCAAAATCTTCAAAAATAACTGAAAGAGAATCTTCAGTCTCTTGGAAAATATTCAAAAACATGCAAGTCACAAGCTCTAATAACTTTCCATATATTATCCTTAATTTCATTTCATCCTTAATTTTCTCACATCTCAAATTGTTCTAATCTACTAAATTCTCCTAAAATATTCTCTGGAGCACTTTTGTTTATCCCTGCTCCTCATTTCTTTTTTATTTAGATTTGTACTTGGGCAAAGAGAATCTTTCCTGTTTAATAAGGGGAGGGGAAGGGAACAACTGAGCAATAGAACACCAGCTTCTCTTTAGAAGATGGAGGCAGGGAGTTTACGGACAATTGCATCTAATGATTGTTGCCCAAGGACATATATATGTATGTTTGAATATGACATTACTTTCTTTAGATTATTGGTCAATTCCTCTTTTATATTATTATGTGGAAGACATCTTTATCTGAATGTACCCTTCCACTGCAGGTGATTACATCGCCTCTTTAAAACAAAACACAACAAAACAAAAAACACTACTCTGAACATGTAGCCCTTTCAGCCATACCTATAATGCAAGTATATTTTACAGCCCTATTGGTTTGTTGAAAGAAAAAATCTTGGGCTCAGTACTTTTTCTCTCTTTGTAGTTTGTTCGTGGTTAGAGTCTATGTACTTCATGCTTTATACATTACCAACAGTTGTGTGATGAAAATCCAAGGAAAGCCTCTCTCAAAATAGTTTTGTTGCAAAGAGAAAATGGCACTTATGCACTTTGGTAGGAACTGTACTCTCGAGCCATGTTCAGTTTTGAAACTTGAATGGAAAAATCCATTGCTTGGAGAAGCCAACCACACAGGATCCTGAGCTGAGTCTATTGTTAGAAGAAGAAAGAGGCACCGACAAGGCATAGAGCTCTGATGACCTCTGAGAGCTTGTGCATACTGTGTCTGGCAGGGGACCTCCCCTCAGCAATACATATGTTCAAGAAGAGGCCAAGCAGGAAACCCGCCCTTGGCAGAGTGTCTTTACATAACCAGAATTTGGCTTTGTGTTAGCTTACTTACATGACAGTTTCACAAATTGAAAACAAAAAACAAAACAAAAAAATTTTACTCATTACATCAAAATATTCCTATAATTTCGGAATCCTTTATAGTTTGCGGTAGAGTGTTCTGCCTTAGTCAGGTCCTGAAGGCAGTGCCTAATCACCCAGTCCCCTGAACTTTATGTATAGTCAGTGTTTCTGTGTTCTCATTAGTGTCATGGGGTAGGGGTCTCGTTTTGCTTAGTTATTTTGGTAAAGACTACTTAGCCAGCCACATTTGAATCACAGTAGCTGGTTTAAAGCCTTTTGCATCAGTAACAATTGACAGGTGTTAAAGGAATGTTTGGCCGCATCACTAGTTATTTCTCAATAATTCAGTATTGTGTTAAGTTGCCCTACCCCAACTGGGAAAATTTTTCTCTTTTCATACCCAGCTACCTCTGTAGTATGTGAGGCTGCCCCAGCATATCAGGGCTAGAATGAATATTTATGTTTGTCATGATTCAGGCTACCAGAGGTTCTAAGTGCAGTAAAGAAGGGCCGCTATAGTAGTAAGGTAGCGCTCATGGGCCAACAATCTCTTAACAGAAGGCAAGAGCTGTTTCTGAAAGTCTTGTCCAAAGCGTCCCTGTGACAGCCATTTTTGAGGGACGCATGTCCTCATAGGCCTGAGTCACTTTATTGAGTAACTCTTCTAGTTTCTTACAACAATTTTTGCTTTTGGAGTGTAAGACAGGATGAATTCTAGGGTGCCCTGTCTCGTGGCACCAGAAATTGGTAGCTCTTCTTTCATTCAATCCATTTCCAGCCAGTGGAGCTCCTTAGCCCCTTCTCTATCTACCTTATGGTAATATATTTTCCAAGAGATTTATTTTTCTTTCCATGTCACTTGGCCTAAGGTAGAGCTACCCTAGGTCATCATGATAGATCTCCCCTATCAGGAGATCTTTTTCCTCTTCATCAGGAAGAAGAGGTCAGGGAATCAATCTGAGACCCTCCTTCCTGGAAGGCACCTGGATTTGTGAAAAATTTCTCCTTTTCCATCTCTGAACTCTTTATAGGAAGAGGAATGCTGACTCCATAAGTCAGACTGAAGGCCCTGTCATATCGTGTCTCCCAAGTGGCCCTCAGGGGTTTACAGTGACCCACTTCTATAGACAACTGGCAGAGTCTTTGACCTGAGGGGGGAAAGTATCATTTAAATACAGTGCACGCACACACACACACACACACACACACACACACATAAAGGTATTTTATGATGCTTCACAAAAAAACAAAAGGTAGATTAGATCTAAATATGTCTTTATGCTAAGAACTAGTACTATGGTCTATTGAGAAGTATTAAAGACTCTTCTTCAGGAGGGTCCAAAAATGGAAAAAATCTTATTAGTGGGGCATAGTTTTGGTAGGGTTCTGTTATAGGGAAACTGAATGGGAGAAATAGCTTCTGGGTCTTTGTAATCAAATATCTTGTTTGCTTTTTAAAGGCTAGCTGTTAGTTGCTTAGACTTGGGCTCTGAATCAGGTTTGGGAAGTGAGCTCCCAGTTTGGATTCTGCTGCCTTATTTGGTCAGCAGTAAATATCAGCGTATAAATGAATCCTTCATAAGTCTGTGGGGAAATTTTAACTTCTGCACCACTGCAATTACCCATAATTTATATGAGGTTCTGATCATCACCCAAATCAATGAATAGCAAGGTATTCCCACATGCTGTAAGAATTTAGTTATATTTGAGTTATTGCACAAAGTTTATCGTTTGTTTTTATTCCGCAGCCTCCACCTCAGATTTATGACAAACAGTTGGACGAAAGAGAACACACCATTGAAGAATGGAAAGGTGACTCTACCACTTAAATGTACATTTTACTTTATTGAAACTCAGAAATTATCTTTGAGGCGTCTCCCTTTAAAACAATTTAGTAACAGATGATTTTATAATCATTATCCTCACACCATTTTCAAACCTCTCAAACTTTATATTTTCATACTAATAACAATATTGCACTTATTCAAGAATGTAAGGAATTAATTACTAACACTTTTTAAAATAGTACTAATTGTCAAAGTATTTGCCATGGTGAAGGGCAAGCTTCAATTCAGAATTTCAGAATGACACATTCCATGTTTGTACATAAAATTATCACATAAAACAAACAAAATTATGTCTAAGATGGCCTTAGATATTAAAAAATAAAAGGTAGTTAATATATGAATTCATTCATTCATTTATAGGGTTTGAAAATTTAAATAGAAAATATATGTATCTAAATGGCTTATTTATCCTTCAAAGTAAGAAAATAATGAATAAATACATTAGTTCATTTTTTTCACCAGAACTCTTCCAAGCACATAATGCATGGTCAAGATTATACTCAGGGTGAAATAAACCAGAAACTATGAAGAATTGTTAAACTAACATAAATAACTTCAGAGTAGAATAAATATGAAAAAGTAAATGCAGATCATAACAAACAAAGGTTAAAATGAGGAACATAAATGGAAGCTCTGAAGGGAAGAATTATTTTAGTTGCTTTGAAGGAGTTAACTACTATCAGTTGGAAGAGCAGGAAAATACCAGTATAAGGACATATGGGGAAAACAAAGGGTAGGAATGAGCAAGAAGTGTTATAAAGACAGCAAAGAGATTTCTCTAGTCAAGGGGTCCTATTTGGAGAATATGGAAAAATGACACATAACAAAGAGTGGACCAAGTAAACAAAGATGCTAAATGATAGACAGAAAAGACTTGATTTGATCTAATAAGGACCAGAAGTTACTCTTAAAAGTTTGTGTGTAGGTAGGTATTAGGATATAAATATCATTTGAGTATGAACATGGACTAAATTGGAAACTGGAAAGAGATATACTTGTAAAGACAATGATTATATAAAGTGCAACCTGTTGCAAAGCAAGAATAAGTAGCACTGATTTTTAGTTAAAAGGGGAAAATTAAAAGAAAGAATATATGCATGTTTAACTCTAACAAAGAAAAAGCCAGATATGGATGACAGTTTGGGAATAAATGTAATAATTGTTATAATGTTGGGCTTTAGGCAAGTTTAGTTTTACAAATCCAAGATTTGAGTCTAGCAAAAAATGAAGAAAGAGTTGGAAAATTGTTGGGAAGTAATAGTTTATAGTCAGGAGGGTGTGTGCATCTCTTAGGGAGTGAATATAGAAGAAATCTGGACGCTCAAAACTGAGCCCTTAAAGTTCTTAAGAGATAAAGTTAGATGGCATCAGAAATCCCCAAAGAATTCAGAACCAAGTAAAATGTGTATTCTTCACACATTTGTTTTGTCAAATGCTTTATTGAGCACTTACTTTTGCCAGGTTCAGTGCTGTTGCAAGAAAATGTAGAAATAGAGGAGTAAAGGAATCCCAATTGATTTGTAGTTTACTCAATTCCATCAAAATATTATTATTTGTCATTAACTAGTAAGTTTTCTCTGCATATTAAGGAGAAATTTGTTTTTTTATGACACTGATATTTGTTTCTTACAGAACTTATCTACAAAGAAGTAATGAATTCTGAAGAAAAGACTAAAAATGGTGTTGTAAAAGGACAACCTTCTCCTTCAGGTACTCACTCTCAGTGAATAACTAATAAACCACTACTTGTGTATTTTTTTTTTTTTTTGGCCTTGAGGAGGGATTGCAGCCAATTACATTGCTAATAGAGCACATGACCTAATATCACATGATTATTTCTCTCTAGTGATTTTCATTCTATTCCTTTTGATATTTAGTGTGGTATTCTTTCTGATTATTCTGATTATGATGACCAGCACAATGGTTCTTTCAGAGTTATTTTAAGATAATAGTGCATCTTGAAGAAATGTTAATAAGAGCTTGTTAAAGGGTAACTGCTTCTCATCAAAACACAGCCATCATGCTCTCTGACCACCACGTCAATGTAGAGGTCAGGAATCCCTCCAGCCAAAACCTCTTTCCTCAGTCACTCCAGTGTTGGAACTCTTCCCAAGCTTGGTGTGACAGTAGTGAAAGCATCTGCTAAGATGGGTTCTGATTAAAGTCAGCATGGAAAATCTCTCAGTTTGCCATCTACAGAATCAAACACATATGTGTACATATACTGTACATCTTTTGCTGATCCTAGTAATGTGCTTTAGGATTACTTAAGATAATTTACTTACACTCAGTGCTAATATATGTTTCCTAAGACCTACGTTCTGAATGTAAAGAAAATACATAAAGAGTTTTAGAAAATGTGATGGCTTATCTCTAGCTTTAAACTACACTCAACTCACGCTGGCAAGAATGTAGGCTGCAAATGATTAGTTGTTTAGAGGAAAATGAATTGGTGCCTCACCTTTGAGAAACAGTTTTTTCCTCATGCACTTTAAATTGTTTCAGGAAGGGCACCTGGGTGGCTCAGTCGGTAAGCGTCTGCCTTTGGCTTGGGTCGTGATCCCAGGGTCCTGAGATTGAGCCCCATATCAGGTTCCCTGATCAGTGGAGAGCCTGCTTCTCCCTCCCTCTGCCACTCCCCCTGCTTCTGCTTGCTCTCCCCCCGCCCTCTGCATCAAATAAATGAATAAAATATTTAAGGAAGGAAGGAAGAAGGAAGGAAGGAAGGAAGGAAGGAAGGAAGGAAGGAAGGAAGGAAGGAAGGAAGGAAGGAAGGAAGGAAGAAATTGTAAACAAAAAATAAAAAAATAAAAAATAAAAAAATTGTTTCAGGAAAAAAGATGTAGGATGAATTAACCAATTCTCCATACTGATACTACTCTTTGAACAACTGGTTTGCACCCAAATCACTATGATGGCCAAACAGATACAATTCAGTTATAACATGTTTTTTTCTCATTCTAGTAATGTCCAGTTCTATCCCAAGTCTTTCCTTTCTTCAAAGGAAGACTCTGCTTATTCCTTCTGGCCTCCAGATTGATACAGGTCTGTAGAAGTGTTCCCGAACTTACCTGCATGTTCTGTCTGCTGCTGATTAAGGAACCCAAAGACCAAATCTAACAGCCTCAAGATGCCACCTGCTAAAGCAGAAAGACTCCTTGTTTTAAGAATTTCCATAATGGCCAGAGCATGTTTTTCTATAATCATTAAGAAGTCAAAATACCAGGATCCAGTGAAGGTGACCTAGGAGCTCAGGGTAGGACTAGACCAAATTCTTTGCTGGGCCTCTTCTATTCATCTTTAATTCAAGGTATCATTTATTCATCTTCTTTCCTTTTTTCAAAGAGCTTGGGATCATGCCACCCACTTCAGTACATCCCATCTTCTGCTTGTTTCCTCTTCCATTTTCCCCTCAGCCCTAACCAGGTCTCCACAACAGTTCATCTGTGATGACATAAAATGCACAATTTTCTTTTCAATACTTTCACAACACTTCCACAAAAATCTTATTCTCATGACGCATTTTATGCCAACTGTACAGTTCAGGGAAGGCAAAAAGGGACTGAGGATGGTACAAGTGAGATTAATTAATCATTAAAGGGATGGGATGAGTGGTCTGCCATACAAAGAAACATTTAAATATCTGGTAAGGGAATGCAGTTTGTATATAATCAAGGCATAATTCTTTAATCACTAAAACCATAATTCATATGCAAGAAGGTGAGTACATGTAGAAGTTTCTTTTTCTCATTAATGAGGGAAATGCTAAATGGCAAAGGTAGTTCAATGAAGATATGAGAAATTAGGATTTATGTAGTCTGTGGGAAAAAAAGAATACTGAAATAAGATCACTAAATTAAACCAAAACTTGCAAATGTCCTATCTTTGTGGTCATCTTTTCTACCAGGCAGAAAAAAATGATACTTTATTAGTTTTATACAAGTTTCCAGTGTTGTAAAATATCTAGCTCCTAATCAATTATGAATATTAAGTCAAACAAAGTTATGTTCCACAAAACAGTCAGATGACCCTTACGTGGGCTTTTTACAAAAGTTCAAGTGTCATATTAAAAGGTTGCATAGTCATTTTTTTCCCTAATCCCACGTGTTGGCTAATATTCTGAATAGTATCTAAAGTTACATATACGACTGTGTGCTCTGAATAGGCAGACCAAAGTCTTGACCAAGTAAAACCTTTAAGTTTGTAAGAAATACATTTAAGATGAATAAAACCAAAGCCTAGTTTATATAACAGTTTGCTATTTCTGGAGGGGATGGAAAATAAAGCCATTCCACTAAATTATTTAATAATAACCTAGTCTTAGAGAATGAGAATACTGGGCCAGGGTGTAGGAAATTGCTGCCAATTCAGATTCAATTTATTTAAAATCAAACACATCACTCTATTTAGATTCAACCCCCCGCAAGAGTAAATTTTTCTCTCAATTTTCCCATTTCTACTAATGGCAGCTCTAGTTTCTCAGCCTCCCATTCTGAAACCCCTGACTGACCTTTTACTCCATACTTACATTATCATTGACAGTCACTTTCTACATCCTAAAAATTCTGCTTGCTCGATGTCTTACCTCTAATTTCTACCAACCCTTCTCATTAACACCACTGTGATTAAAGTTTTCCTGAAGTAATCTTCGTGACTTTAGTCCCTACCTAAATTAATCTTTCAAGACTATAGTTTTAAAAAAGCCACTGATAAGCACTCTCCAGTGGCTTTGCCTCACGTGCAGTTTAAGCCTACTAACCTTTTCCTGACATTGATGGCCCTGGTTTTTCCACCTTTCACATTATACCTATTGTAGGGTCCTATGTTACCACTATTTTACTTGATTGGACCCCTGCCTTTTAGAATGCTGCCCATTCTAAATTGTTCTCTTATCAAATAATACCATTTCCCCAAATATTTTTCGTATCTGTCCTAGAAGACTTTTCATATCTTCTCAAAGAATAAGATATTTCCTTCTTATGGGTCCTTCTAGTCCCTATATTTAATTTATTTTTTATTTCATTTTTTATTATGTTATGTTAATCACCATACATTACATCATTAGTGTTTGATGTAACACTGATCACAAACAATGATTCATTGTTTGCGTATAACACCCAGTGCTCCACGCAGAACGTGCCCTCTTTAATACCCATCACCAGGCTAACCCATCCCCCCACCCTCCTCCCCTCTAGAACCCTCAGTTTGTTTCTCAGAGTCCATATATTTTAAATAGTGTCTTATAACATCTTACTGATTGTAAATTCAATACAGAAGAAAGACTGTATTTATCCATCCTTGTGTACCATGCAGTGCGTAAGCGTTGTGCCTTGCATACAATAGTAGCCTGATAATTAATTTGAAAATTACTGCTCAGGTCCTCCCTTATCATGTTCTTTGGTGGTATTCCAAAGATGGAATTCAAGACAGGATCATAGCTTTAATACAGTATGCAATTCAGTATATTCTTATGCCAGGAAATATTTATTCACCCTATTAGTTGCCATAAAGAGACATGAGCCCAGTATCGAGTATATGCATTGCTGTTAATTGGTTTGGCATTTGCTCATGCTTCAGATAAAGGTTTGCTTTCACATGGTTATTTGGTTATTTATTTATTCCTAAATTTTTTATGGGCTTGTTTATTGTGTTAGTGATTACCATGCCACTGAATATACGCCATGTAGGCCCTACATACATGTGAGAAGGCCGAGCCATTTTTTTAACCATTTTAACTACCTGTAACAGTCATGAATTATCTACCTTGTCCACATGCCCTAAACTATAGTCGACTGGCTTAACCAATTTATAGTTAAAATGATGTGGATTCAATCTTCCACTACATGATTTTAAAGGAGAATATTCATGGCTTAATTTTGAGAAATCATATGTATACTATATATTACGCGATATAATTATGTATGATGTGTTTGTATGCATCATGTAGAAGCATAGGACAGCCCTGTGCCGGGGCTGACTACTAGCTCATGAGAGCCACTTGTCTATATCTCTCCCAACTGTGAGTTTCCTGACATTGTGTTAGTAGCTTGGAGTCCACCAGGCAAGATTTAAGATGTGGAAATTGGCTGACTTTACAAATCAGGGCAATTTTTTCTCCCTGGAAAGCCAATTGTTGAATTTTTATGGGCATGCCACTGTGTGTGTGTGCGTGTGCGTGTGTGCGTGTGCATGTCTGTGCGCGTGTGTGCGTGCATGTGATAGGTATATATGCAGTAGACTGTGCTGGAAAAAAAGCAATTACTAAGAGAACTTGAAAAGTCAGCTTTTTGCATTCTCCATTGCATTCACCTTTTTTCATTACTGTTTGCATATCATATTTTATTTTATAAAGTGCTAGGATGAAGTAATATTACAGCATAAACTCCCTTACTATTAAGTCATGACAATGCTGGGAACCTGACAGCAAGAGAATAGTTAATGCGGTTTCTTAGTGACAAAATTATTCTAATACCCAAACTCATGTTTTAGTGATACCTTTAAAATATAAATAGGAAGTTAAATGTGCATTTACAGAACAATATATAGGCTTGAAATTTATTGATGGAATTGTTTTATATCAATAAGAAATAAATCTAAACTTCAGATATGTTTCTAAATAAGTAATTGTACTCCCTTCTGCTATCTGATTTCACTTGCATAGTGATTTATTTTCAAGAATAACATGGCTGCTTGCTTTCTGAATTGATTTGTAAAGACTGCTAAGGGAAAAGCAGTCCAAGTATAGAAATTAATTTTCTTCTAAAGCATTTGTTATAAAATATTAGAGCTAGAACAAATACAGGAGTTCATCTAATCCAAAATTTCTCAGTCTGTTCACCACCCCCATTCCACCCAAGAAGTAAGCCTCCCATAAGTAACAATGACTCACCAAAATAAAGATGCTTAGCATCAGGATAGAGATTTTTCAGAATCTCTAAATGACAGATAAAATTTCCCAGGTGACTTTAATATACAACACCCTCCACCACTACCACCACTCACCATATTCCACACATTTATGGCAGTGTGTCATTCCAAATTAGGGTCACTGATCTAGTCCATTAGGTACTATTTTTTATTTAAAAATCTCAGCCCCAAACAAGTTGAGACTCAAGATGATGCATTAAAAGAAGGGAATATATCTCAGTGATTTCTTTATTCTAGTATTTCTTCTAGTTCTCTGTGTCTACTTTTTGTATGTGGGTGGGTCAGGAAAATAATTTCCTTTTAAAAAGCAGAACATTTTGGGATGCCTGGGTGGCTCAGTCGGTTAAACATCTGCCTTTGCCTCGGGTCATGATTCCGGGTACTGGGATCAAGTCCATAATCAGGCTTCTTGCTCAGTGGGGAGCCTGCTTCTCCCTCTGCCTGCCACTCCCCCTGCTTGTGCTCTCTCCTCTCTCTCTCTTCCTCTCTCTCTGGCAAATAAATAAAATCTTTTTTAAAAAAGCAAAACATTTTCTCTGAAATAATGAATATCTTTTGGCTACATACTTAATAGTTTTAGAAATTTTCATTAGCATAACTTCTTTTCATGAAAGCTATTTTTTTTTTTTTTTGGTCACATAGAGTTGAAAGTAGCTACTGTTCTTCATGTGCAACCCTATTACTATTTTCAGTTACTTTTAATAGCATTTTTAGCGACAAAAATTTTAATGCTTTATTGATGGTAAACTTTAAAAAATGCATTTCTCTACTGGTTTCTCTGAAAAAAATATAGAAGGAAGGGAAATTTATCATACTGCCAGGGTATCCTGGGTAAGTGGACATTATAATCAAATTCAAGTCAGTTCAATTCAATTTAAGGGATTTTCACAAACTGTTTGGCAGTAAATTAACAATTTGAAGCCAAGGCCCATGTCTTGACTTTTCTATTTGTGTTTGGTTTTATGGTTTACAAAGTTTATTTATTACCCACACAAAAAGAGACCTGAAAGGATCATCCAATAAAGCCAGAAGTGGCTGCAGTCAAGAGGGTATTTATTATAGTGCAATAGAAGAAGTCATACAGAAGCAAAGTATTTTGTTTAATAGTGAGGGACTGGTTGATGTTTAACAACCATCTTTTTTTTAAGGACTGATTAATGGCATTTACTAATTTCTGTGGTGTAATTATTCTTATTGTGACCAATTTCAAGCTGCTGCTGTGGACATCAATGAAGGCAGAGTTGGAAAGAGATGCTGATGCTAATACTTGGCTCTCAGAAGCCACTGAATTCAGCTCTAGCACACTGCTATACAGTGAATGTGATTGTTCCGTCACAGCACTGTTCGGAGAGGACCCACTCTCATACAACACGCAGATGGAATGGGAATTTATAAGCGAAACATTAGAAGAAAGGACCTCTCTTAATGAATTTGTGCTATAAAAATTAGGAACAATAGTCTTTGAAACCATAGAAATACAGCTGATAAAGATTCTGAACTTTGAATAATTGAATACTAACTATAATTTGCATTCAGCATTGATACGATAAAGGGCAGGGCCATTCCATTATAGAAGAGAGCCAGCTGATGAACAAAGGGAGAAGAAAGACTGCTATAACAAAATGATTTCCCTTAGCCAAAAATAGGTTAGCACTTTCACTAGTTTCATAGAAGGGAGAAATTTGCTTTCCCTCACAAAACCTATCTAGAGGAGTACAAACAAAAGAGACTCCATGCTTTGTTAAATTGGGTTCTTACCCTGTGCTGAACAGTTGAGATTGAGAAAGATAGGAGAAATGAAGAAGAATGATGAAAGAAGTAAAAAGAAGCAAGGGAAACAAACATGAGGTAATCATGGAGCAAAACTATGTGTAATAGAGGATTTATATGGAATAACACCTAGAATGTTTCACAAATATGTTGATAATATGCTGCTTATTAAAATAGGTGCAGTGGGAGTGGGTGTATTTTATAAGGATAATCTGCAGTATGATCCCTTCTATATGAAGAGTTTATTAAACACTACTTTCAGTTTTGCTGCCTTCATTCAGTATAATTTCTAGATGTAAATTTGTTTTTCTGGGGAAATTTCCTCAATGTTCTTTGTATCATTTCTCTGGCTGCCATTTTGTAGGTTTCTGTTTATTTGTAAAAATCAAATTGCATTCCTAAAGGGGAGCCTTATCTCAGCTAGGTTCTATCTCACCCTTATCTGAGTCAATACTCAACTTTTAACTGTGACAATCAGAACATGTCTATATAACCGGCTTCAGCCAGAAAAAGAGAAAAACCCTGGCTCAAGAGAAGACCAGGACTATTATGTAGAGATACTTTTAAATACTTATGTATTTATTAAGATTTGTATTATGCCAAACTTTATTTTAAAACTTTCAAACTGGTTATTTTGTCACAATTTAAATAAACCACGCTAATAAAAATCTTCCTTGTCAACGTGGGCAGTTGGGTTAATTATAACACCCATCAGATGTATATGTTATCATTTGACCCATTTGGTCTCTGATCCATTGACACTGAGATTTCCTATTTATTCAATCAGTTGTATTTCTATATACTAGCAATGAACAAAAAACAATTCCATTTACAATAACATCAAAAAGAATAAAATACAAACAAATTTAACAAAAGAAGTGCAAACTTTCTACTCTGAAAACCACAAAACATTGTTGAAAGAAATTAAAGACCTAAATAATGAAAAGACCCATTCCATTCGTTCACTGATTAGATTTAATATTGTTATGATGACAATACTCTCCAAATTGATCTACAGATTAAACACAATACCAACCACAGTCACAGCTGCCTTTTTCTTTGCGGAAATCGACAATCTGTCTTAAAATTCACATGGAAATACAGGGGATAGAGAATAGCCAAAACAATCTTGAAAAAAAAAAAAACCCACAAAGTTGGAGGATTCACACTTCCTGATTTCAAAATTTACACAAAGCTGCAATGCTCACAACAGTGTGGTATTCACTTGTACATATAGATCAATGAAATAAAATTGAGAGTCCAGAAATAAACCCTTATGTTTATGGTCTATTGATTGGTAGCAAGGATTTCAAGACAACTCCATGGGCAAAGAATTGTCTTTTCAGTGAACGGTGCTAGGACAGCTAGATATCCACATGCAAAAGAATGAAGGTGGACTCCTACCTCATATAGTACATAAGAATGGATTCAAAATAGATTATAGACTTAAGTGTAAAATTTTAAAATAGATTATAGACTTAAGCTAAAATTTTAAAACACTCATAGGAAAACGTAGGAGTAAATTTTCATAATCTTGGCTTAGGAAATGGTTTCTTAGATATGACACTAAAACCCCAGTGGCAAAAGGAAAAAATAGGTAAATTCAACTTCAACAAAATTAAAAATACATGCACTTCAAGAGACAACATCAAGAAAGTGAAAAGACAGTCCGTAGGATAGGAGGAAAACATTTGCAAATCTTATATAATAAGAGACTTTTATCCTGAATACATAAAGAACTCTTACAATTCAATAATAAAAAGAAAATAACACAATTAAAAAATGGCCACAGGATCTGGATTGACATTTCCCAAAGAAGATATGGCCAACAAGCACATGAAAATACATCCAACACCATTAGCCATTAGGCAAATACAGATCAAGCCACAGTGAAATAGCATTTAACATACACTCGGAGAGCTACAATAAAAAATAATGAGAACTGGAGAGGAGAGGAGAAAACTGGGGCCCTCATATGGTGCTGGTGGGAGTGTGAGCTTGGGTAGCCACTGTGAAAAACAGTTTGTTAACTCCTCAGATGTTAAATGTAGAGCTACTCTATGATCTGTCAGCTCCACTCTTTAGGTATTTACCCAAGTGAAATAAAAACTTGTACATGAAAGTTCATAACAACATTATTCATAATAGCCAAAAATAGGAACAGCCTAAAGGTCTATCAGATGGCCATCAGCTAATAAATAGGTAAACAAAAGTGATACACCCATCTAATGGAATATTATTCAGGAGTAAAAAGGAATAAAGTATTGCTACAGGCTACAGTATGAATGAACCCTGAAAACATTATGCTGTGTGAAAGGAGCCAGTCACAAAAGATTACGTATGATTCCATTTATATAATATGTCCAGAAGAGGCAGCTTCATAAAACAGAAAGTGGGTTAGTCCTTGCCTGTGGGTGATGAATAAGTAAAACATAGAATACTGTTGGGGTGATGAAAATCTCACAAAATTGATTGTGATGATGGTTGCACAACTTTGTGAATATCCTAAAAACGATTGAATTATACAAATTAAATTTGTGAATTACATCTCAATAAAGCTGTTACAAGAAGGTATATAGGCAATATTTCATATTTTAAGTCTAAATCTAAATGATGGTGTCATAGTTTTAAAGTCATGCAGAAGAAGGGATATGTCATTCAACAGATGAAGGGGTATATGAACAAAGCCATCTCACTCTGTTAGCCCACAATTGTTTGAGGCTTTATTAGAGCTCTGTGTCTAGTTTTAACCTCCACCCTTTAATAAGGATGTGGAAAATTGAAGATTCTGAGCAGTCAATCACAGTGATGCTAAATTATTATTGACCAAAATTTATGAAAACACATAAGGATGTTGGTATTGGTATAATTTAATCCAAATTGTGGTGGGAAGGACAGAGCTGGGCACTTGGGCTATGTAAGGAAGTCAAAGGTTGTCTGTTAGTATATGTCAGGAGAAGAAAGGAACTAGCTCTGCACACCTACATTGTACATACATACAATTAAGTAAAGTTGGAATAAATTGAAGCCAGGGAACTTTACATTACATATTATTCTGATAATGAGACTATTTACAGGAAGACGATAACAAAAAGCTTTAAAAGTCTAGAGACATTTAAGATTTGGAGATATTCATACTTGTAAGTGTTTAAATAACATGAAAAATGCATAAGCTTTTTTTGCATATAAAAATAACAGTATACAAAAGTATATATATTCAATGATCACAATTAGAAAAACTTCATAGAAAAACACTAGCGAGAAATATACCCAAAGTTTAACAGTTATTATTTATTTGAGGATCAGTGCCTATTATCTTTTTTTCAGTATTCTTTCACGTTCCCCATAATTCACATAAATATGTTTATAATCAACAAATAAAATTTTAAAATACTTATGAAACACATATGATCTTTCTTAGCTTATATGTATGGGTCCTCTCCACATATTGTCACATTTTAATCACGTTTTTTCCACAGAGAAGAGATGTCTACCCCACGAGCAAAGAAGATTATTTTAACCTTTCCACTTCATAGATCTTTAATTTTTCTCTTTAAACTTGAGTAGAGTTGACACGCAATGTTACATTAATTTCAGGTGTACAATATAGTGAGTCCACTTCTCTGTACTTTACGCTGTGTTCACCACCGTGTTGTTGCCCTATGTCACCTTACATTATTATGATATTATTGAGTATATTCCCTATGCTGTGCCTTTTATTCTTGTGACTTACTCATTTCATAACTAGAAGCCTGTATCTCCCGCTCTCCTTTACTCATTTTGCTCATCCTCCCCCTCTTCTGCCCTCTGGCAAGCACCAGTTTGTTCTCTGTGTTTATAGGTCTGATTTTGCTTTTTATTTGTTTATGTTCTTGGTTTTTTTTTTCAATTCCACATATGAGTGAAATCATATGGTATTTTTCTTTCTCAGTCTGCCTTATTTCACTTAGCATAATACCCTTTAAGTCCATCCATATTATTGCAAATGGCACAATCTCATCCTTTTTAATGGCTGTGTAATATTCCATTTTATATGTTTTATATATATAAATACCATATCTTCCATACCATACCATATTTATATATATAATATATATGCCTACTATATATTATATATGCTATATATAATTTATATAAATACCTCATACTTCCATACCGTACCATATTTATATATATGTATATATATATAAAAATACCACATCTTCCTTATCCATTTGTCTATCAATGGATGCATAGGTTGCTTTCATATCTTGACTACTGTAAATAATATTGTAATAAACATAGGGGTGCATATATCTTTTCAAATTAGTGTTGTTTCCTTTGGGTAAATACCCAGTAATGGAATCATTGGATTATATGGTATTTCTCTTTTTAATTTTTTGAGAAAACTCCATACTGTTTTCCACAGTGGCTGTACCAATGTACATTCCGATCAACAGTATGTGAGGGTTCATTTTTCTCCACATTCCCATCAACACTTGTTCTTTCTTTCTTTTCTTTTTTTTTTTTTTTATTTATGCTGGCCAATCTGACAAGTGTCAGGTGATATGTCTTTGTGGTTTTGATTTGCATTTCCCTGATGATGTGTGATGTGGAGCATCTTTTCATGGGTCTGTTGGCCCTCTGTATGTCTTCTTTGGAAAAATGTCTATTCAGGTCCTCTGCCCATATTTTTAATCAGATTGTTTGTTTTTTTGGGTGTTGAGTCATATAAGTTCTTTATACATTTTTTTCTGATTTATTAAATCTTTGTGATAACACTACTGTAACTTATTTTGGATTTGTTATTTTTCACCAGATGTACCTTGCACACTATATTTGCTCAAATGAGATAACATTTTAGTGAAAATTCTTCATCTCTGATTTTATTAGATGATTTACACTACAAATATTTTTTAATAGCAAACTATTTCACAAAGCATGCATTTTACCACCTACATTGCTTAAATATAAAGAATATATAAAGAGAAAAAGTAAACTGTTTCCAGGCTGTTATGGTTAATTATATTTTACAGTGCCTCTGATTTATCTGTCCTTTGTAGTTCTCAAAGATATTGTAACTCAGCAAGTGTTAATGAGTGATTACCATAAGCAAGTTTCTTCTCAGAGATTCAAAATCTTTATATTCCTACAGAGCAGATAAATATTTTTTCAAATTAATTTAATAATTCAGAATTTTTGTTTGTAGTTTGGCAGGTAAGCAAGCCTGCTAGAAAGTAAACACACAATCAGAAAGTGTGCTCTAGGGGCGCCTGGGTGGCTCAGTCGGTTAAACAGCTGCCTTCGGCTCAGGTCATGATCTGGGATGGAGCCCCGCATCGGGCTCCTTGTGCAGCAGAGAGCCTGCTTCTCCGTCTCCCTCTGCCTGCCTCTCTGCCTACTTGTGCTCTCTATCTCTCTGTCAAATAAGTAAATAAAATCTTAAAAAAAAAATGTGCTCTAGCGTGGAGCCTACTTTTAAAAAAAAAAGTGCTTTGGCTTCTTCTATTATTATTATTATTTGGTATTTGGTCTATGGTAACTTTCACTGAAAGTCCTACTTAGCTTTTCTGTATGGATTTTAAGTTTGATATCACATTAATGACTATAATAATATTTACTTAACTTGCATTCATTTTTCAAGAGCTGTAGTCTCCAAGTAATTCTGATTTCTGCTCAGCTCTTATTTTTGGAATAGGACCCTTACATGTGTTTGTTTTAAAAAGCCCTGCATTAAAAACATCCAGGTTCAGATCATTACATTAAAAGGTCTTGCTCATCTTCCTACTCAATAGGACTGTGCTCTTCAAACTTTGACTACACAGGGTCTACGAGCTTTCAAAAAATGCAAATGCCGTGGCCTCACACAGGCCAATGATATGACAATATTGGAGGTGGGAAGGGTGACTGGAGTTTTTAGTGGCGTATTTTTGTTTGTTTGTTTTTGTTTTCTCTTAAGAGCATTACAGGTGGTTTCCAAGGTAGAATAACTTGTGACTAGGGACTCTGCGTTTTTATGTTTCGATTTTCACCATCTAACATAGTGCCCTGGAGTAGTTGTTCTAAGAAGGCTTGTTGAATGAACGATGGACTAAACATTGCCTCCTGTATTTGCCCATGCCTGCAACCTGAGTGACATGAAGTTGAGTCGAGTTCCAGATTTAGTCATGTTGGTCTTCATTTTCTTAGCACAGGTGCAGCAGTGAACAGCAGTGAGAGTCTCCCTCCATCTTCGTCTGTCAATGACATCTCCTCCATGTCCACCGACCAGACCCTGGCATCTGACACTGACAGCAGCCTGGAAGCCTCAGCAGGACCCCTGGGTTGTTGCAGGTGACTAGCCGCCTGCCTGCGAAACCCAGCGTTCTTCAGGAGATGATGTGATGGAACACACACACACACACACACACACACACACACACACACACACACGCAGACAGACACTCACGCACACACACATACGCAGACACGCAACTCTAAGAAAATGGCAAGGGAGAGAATCCGAGCCTAAAATTGAAACCAGTCTTTCAGCCTGCTTCTTCTCCAGAGTTCTGTATTGCAGCTAAGCTAAATGTATATTTAACTTCTAGTTGCTCTTGCTTTGGTCTTCCTCCAACGATGCTTACTACAGAAAGCAACTCAAACACAATTAGAAAAGCCTTTTCCATAAAGTGTAATTTTAATGGCTGCAAAACCAGCAACCTGTAACTGCCCTTTCAAATGGCATGACAAGGTGTGCAGTGGCCCCATCCAGCATGTGTGTCTCTATCTTGCATCTACCTGCTCCTTTTGGCCTAGTCAGATGGATGTAGATACAGATCCGCATGTGTCTGTATTCATACAGCACTACTTACTTAGAGACGCTACTGTCAGTGTCCTCAGGGCTCTACCAAGACATCATGCACTGGGGTACCACATGGTCCATTTCATGTGATCTATTACTCTGACATAAACCCATCTGTAATATATTGCCAGTATATAAGCTATTTAGTTTGTTAATTGATTAAGCTGTATGTCTTATAAGAAAACATGTAAAGGGGGAAAATATGGGGGGAGTGAGCTCTCTCGGACCCTTGAAGATGTAGCTTCCAAATTTGAACTGATTAAATGGCACCTGTATACCGATTTGTAGAAAGAACATATGTGATGCTTATGTACAGCGTGGGGGCGGGAGAGGGTGACAGTTTCCAGGTACTGAATGGTTTGGCCTTTAGAAGGAAGATGGGAGGAAAAGCTGATGGTCTTTTCTTTGACAGCAAGCAGGTAGGAGAGACTTGAGTGTAGCATTGCAGTGCAGAGGAAGACCCCAAGGAGATTATTACCCAGGTACTAGGAGACACCGACATCCATATTTTAGAGAGTAGACCCCATTTGTCATTTACAAATTATGTGTCACAACTGGAAAGGGCGTGGCAGGTGGTGAGGCAGGGTTCCCGCGTCCATATCTGATGGTAAAAATCCCTCCCTGGAACAGAATGGAATTGCCTCCAGATGATGTCTTTAACAGGAAATGAACGTACATAGACTATTTGCAGATTGTGGGTTGTGTTTTCCATAAGTGTGCTACTTCCCAGGTTTATACCCTGCACGGTTTTAAGAAATAATTACTTTCCTCTTCTGGAATAAAAAAAATATATCTATTAATTTCTTAAAAACAAACAAACCCAAAACACGGGGTGATCCTCAGGTCAGCATTGGAAAACATTTCCGCAGACATAACTATCCCTCAGGGGTTTCCCTGACTCCTGACTATGGCTGATGTTTCATGTTTATTTATTTTCATAAATTCAAACAATTCAAGAAGGGCTGATAATCTGAGTTTTGTACTGCAGTTGATGTGACAGCAATAACTCTCCCCATAAGTTACTGCTGCCTAATAGCTTTAGCAATATGAGTTTGTCTTAAAAGCCATGAAGCATTTTGTGTCAATGTTTAGCAAAATCACCTGAATTTAGCTCAAATCAAATGAAAGTGCTCTCTAGAGCACTTAAGAAGGCACTGTGAAACATCTTGGTTATATACAAGGCACTCCCAGGGTGACTTCTCAGCAATAACAGGGACCAGGTGGAGGCTTCCCTTCTTATTCACTTTGGTGAAGTGCCCATCACAGCTATTTGCACTCTGACCATTTTGGTGCTCGCCAACATGGTGGTACCTCACCTGAAGAAGAAGTGAAACGCATGAAACGGACGGTTGATGAGTGGGATATGACTGGCAAATGGAATCCCTTCAAAAATAGAGCAAACAAGAATGCCGCGCTCTGACAACTGCCTTAAATACAACAATAGGGAAGCTTTGTCTCTTTCAAGCAATAGAGCCAACCCCCACCATCACCATGTGAGCAATGCTGCCATTTATGGGACTGCTTCACAGAGGTCATTTGTTTAGAGTGGGGAGAAAACAACACAGTAGCGTGTGCAGCTTGTCCCCTGGAATGAAGTGGCCCAGCTTCTTTCTCTTGCTGCCATTTTTGGGGTTACTATCGCAGACGACCTGATTTTTAAAATACCTCCGCATTCACATGGGCTCTCTCACTTCTCTTTCTGTCCCACTTCCCGCCCCCCACTTTTTAGAAAAACCTTCTCTGCACTCCTTATCTGTGTTTTTCTCTTGCTGTACCTGTGTCCTTTCTATGCCTGACTTTCTTGCACACGTGCTTAAGTGCAGGGAATAGGTAGCTGTTTGAAAGAAAGTAGGTCGCAAGGGTAATTTCATCAGCCAGAAAATGACAGCAAAAGCCAGAAGGAAGTCTTCAGCCCGCGTCTTAGACGTGCTTGACGCTTAGACTGTCTCCCATGTGCGTAGAAACGGTGATTTCTTTTCACTCAGATTAAACCAAGCAAGAACCAGGCAATGCTCCCCTACTATTGCTACCTTCCCCAAACTCTGCTAGTCTGATCTCTCCTGTTGTGTGGCTCTGGGGAGCTGGTTACCTTTAGCCCGATCCCCCTTATGGACAAGAAAAAATGGAATAAATCCCTCGGATTGAAATCTCATGTACAAATAAAGCAAAGAGTTTGGCTTCTTGCCTGCTTATAGGATGAATTTTACTAGGTTATCAAAGCCAGTAGGTAATAAGACAACAAAGAGGATCATCATTTCAAAAGCTCACCAGCCCTTCACCATCTTGGGTCCACTTTATTATAATCTCTTCAGGAAGTGATTCTGTTATTATCAAATTCTCAGAATGTATTAGGTTCTGCAGTGAGTCTTTTCTTGAAAAGACAACTATTTCCTATATAGTCACCTGTTAATTCCAAAGGACTTTCTTGCTTTTCAGACTTGGAAGTGTCAAGTCACCTGGAACTATATTCCTGGAAGAAGGAAGGTCCTGCCTGTGGTTGGGATTCGTTTAGGAATGTGAGGTTGGCAGTCTGAGAGGCCTAACCTTTGCTCACTTCTATAAGGCTGATGGTTTCTCAGTGATCCTTAATGAAATGTTCTGTAGTATTTTGCGGGAGAGATGGCTCTGTGCCCACATGCAGGAGGAATTAAATTGTTGGGAGAGCTTGACAAAACCACCACCACTTTGACATATTGATTTGTTTTTCGGTCAGTGTGTTCACTTTTAAAAAGAGATACATTGGCCTTACAACCAAATTTCTTCTCGTGGAATAAGAACCGCTAACAATCTTGCACATCTTCAAGAATCTGATGACTGAGCTTTGTAGGAATGTATACTTGAGGTGGACCCGGTCCTGGCCAGTTCCTTCCAAGTGGAGTAAACTGTTTAGTCGAAGACCGAGGCAATAGTTTTTGTTCAATCTGCTACCATGATCAGAAAATATTACTTAAGGATACTGATAGCAGCTGACTGGTAAGTCATAAAACAGGCCCTGACAAAGGGAATACGTGGACTAGAAGAGATGAGAATCCATCAGTCCTTTTATGACCTGCCAGGGGGAAAATGAGCAAGACTGACTTTTAAATTTTAAATAGTCATTGCAAAATCTAAATTCTACAAAGTCTACTTCTGTTTAATTCTCTTAACGTATGACAATCGAAATCTTAAAAACGTTATGCTCTGTAAAGAATGTTGTCAGCCAGCTTTGCTGAAAAATTGACCTTGTATAGCCCAGAGAAAGGAATAATGCTGTCCCAGCAATCTTTGATCCCGATCACTTTGGGTCCTAAGAGGGATCCCACTCCCCACCCCTAGCTCCCCCCCAACATTTTAAATGTGGGTCCTACATTTTCTACACATGAAATTAAACCAAGCCAGGGATACTCCTTTCTGTAAAAACAACAAACAAGTTACAATGTAAATAATTACACTAGTCATTTTCCATGTGACTAAAATATAAGATTTTGTTATTTGTTTTGGCAGAACTTAGACAGTTCTTTCTTTGTCTGAAATGGTTCACTCTGACCCATTTCCTTGGTCAGTCAAGCTGAAATGGAAGGCCTCTGTTTGTATGTGGACTCCTGTATATCTAACTTTTGATTATGTGGGACCAATGGCCAGTATATTCTAATGAAAACAAATCTCCCAACCCTTGTCTAGCATTAAACTGTTCACCTTGCCATGTTTATCTTGCAACAAGACCTAACTTGCACATGCCTGTTATTCTGCATGATTGGACTCAAAAGACTATTACCAATGATAAGAATTGTCCTGTGTCAGTGTTTATAAAATGGACTTAAAGCACACCCACATTCATATACACCTCACCCTTATAGTTCTAGGTCAACCCTGGAAGGCAAAACCATGCATGTCCAGTTTCTTTGCAAGGTCTTAGTGGTGAGAACTGAAAGTCAGTCTGATGGATCAAATGCAATCTCAGTGATGTTTAATAAGGATTTGAAATTATTTAAATCATATCTGTGTTCCTTCGCACTCTCTTTTTCATTTCTGTTTTCTCCCTTTATTTTCAAAATGTCGGTGGAACAAGAGGGTGAGTGGGGGAGACCTTTGGCTTTTTTGGACTCTTTGTAGGTGGATGCTGACTCAATACTTTGTGATTTCTGTTTCTTATGAATTATTAAAAACCAGAGCGAATCTTCTTCCCTTAACATAAAACCAAATCCAAATCCAGACTTTGTTGGAGTTTGCCTGTTGACAATGGTTATTGTACTGCTCGTTGGCTTGGGTTTCATGTCCTGATAGGAGCTCTGAAGCATCTCACATGATTTCGTGGTGTGGTCTGATTATGCCAGGGAATAAATAAGAAATGAGGAATGACCTACCTTCTCACTATGGGTAAAGACTGTGTAATAGGTATCTGACCATAAGGCTGTGTTTTCATTTGGGACCGGTTTCACCTAAAAATGACCTTCATTTCTGTCTGCAGGTATTAGTTGTATATCTGCAATTTGGTAAGTTTCTTTTAAGGTATAAAACCAATGAAGGGAAGGAAATCATTTTCTGGGAGGATTAGATGAGTAGAACAGGGTTAAATATCCTTAGGTTAATTTATCAGAATTTCTTTTTCTTATATTACATTATCTTATTATTATGTTCAGTTAGCCAGCATATAGTACATCATTAGTTTTTGATGTAGTGTTCAATGATTCATTAGTTGCGTATAACACCCAGTGCTCATCACAACCTGTGCCCTCCTTAATATCAGAATTCCTAATCAGTTTAATTATTACCCAAGAGAGAAGGTAAGCAGGTTTTTTGTCCATATGGTAGGCAACCTTAATATCTTGAACTCCCTGGTGAATTAAAAAAAAAAAAACATTAAGATTTTGTGGCTTGATAATGAAGTCACTGAACCTATGTTAATTTGGCTGGAAGTATCTGAAAATGTCAAGGAATGGCCTTTCTGTTTCTGTAAATAAAACATTTTATTTAACCAATTCCCTATTAGAAAACCTGGATGATAAATGTGTTTATTCTTTTGAGTTAGCACAATTTATCCTTTTATTTATAAGAAAAATAGAAGCCAAATGCCGTTTGCGTCTCTAGCATAGCTTCTATTCCATTTTTAAACCACAACTCTTTACTCTTTTAATAAAGTAAGATTTAAAATGGCCACGTATGGGTACCTGAAAATACCTCCAATATTAAGAAGGGACATTGCATTCCACTAGATTCCTCTTGGAGGGAAAGGGTCAGAAGGAGGTATTGGTGCATTGTAGGTACCATAAAAGGTTACCAAATATTTGGGTAATTTGACTTACTTTTGCACTGAGGAGAAGAAAGGCGTCCTGAGAATTACGTTTCTTGCAGCTATTTATGAAAGGACCAACCTAGAAGGATGGTTCTGTTTGCTCAATAACCGCACTGGGTTTTACCCGAGGTAGAAGTTTTTGATATTATCGGTTCATCAGAATGCTATTCATACTTGCAGCGTGCCTTTCCCCCAAGGGTTTTGTTTTTCATTTTTTTTATTTTTTAATTTTTGTCTTTAAATTTTTTATTGTTATGTTAATCACCATACATTACGTCATTAGTTTGTGATGTACTGTTCCATGATTCATTGTTTGTGCATAACACCCCATGCTCCACGCAGAACGCGCCCTCTTTAGTACCCATCACCAGGCTAACCCATCCCCCCACCCCCCTCCCCTCTAGAACCCTCAGTTTGTTTCTCAGAGTCCATCGTCTCTCATGGTTCGTCTATACCTCTGAAACAAATAACGCAATATATGTTAAGAAAAAAAAAAAGAAGAAGATAGCAGGAGGGGAAGAATGAAGGGGGGTAAATCCCCCGAGGGTTTTGAAAGGCATGCCCGGAACACATTTACAAGTAGTGAAGCACACTGAAAATCCCACTGTCTCAGATCACTTCCTGTCAGGGACCACTGCACGGGGCACATTCTCTCTCTCAGCTCCAGACTGCATTCCATCTGCTCAACCTTTTACAGAAGTGTGTTCTGTTTTAGTTACTGAAAACAAGCTGTGGAAATGGACATTTCTCAAACGCATGAAATGTGATGACATATACACAAACAAGAGTCAAAGCCTCGTTTGGAATTCCCTACCCTTTCTAATGTCACGTATTTCTTGCTTTAAAGACATGCTTCTCCTGCAATTTCAGAGGATCAAGTTTCTCTCCATGGAGTGGGTGACTTCACCTCCTTGTCGCTGAACTTCTGGTCCCGTCCTTCCCTTCTCTCCTCACCCCTCCCCCATCTTGTGTGGAATCCTTCTGTTTACCCAACAGTCTAGATTGTTTGCAACTCAAAGGCAGGTACAAAATGTGATTCGTCTTAAAAAACATTCCACACTCTGACTAGGAAATTGTCTCGCTCATGGTTTGCCTGCTATCAATGTTTTTCCATTCACATTGGTGAAAATGTTGTCTATGAGAAATTTACACAAAATCAATTTTTAGGACCCAAATAATATTTTATAAGGACTAGGGCAACTAGTAATATTAAAGTATTTATTTTATAAAAGCAACTCTTTGAAAAGCAATTGCTCTTTCCTTAATGTAAATACATTACACACTCGGATTAGGTGCAAATTAAGCTCTAAGAAAACAGCTCTGAATTTCCACTTTAATTTCTGAGCTACATTTTTAAGTCGTACCTTCATTCACTCCAAAAACATTTATGGAACATCTGTCTATGCGTCCTAGGTAGGAGACAAGTACGGCATAGTCCTTATCCTCAAAACTTCAGAGTAAATACATCTTTCAGTGTAAAAATCAGTGGCTAAAGCACAATATTTCTATCTCATTTGTTTACTCTTTTTTTAAAATAACAATGTGTTCAGATTAGTGGTGTGACCTGAATGAGTCCATTTTTATTACTCCCTTAAAGCAATGGAATAAGAAATCTGCTTCTTTCAATATTATCATTTTGTCGAAATGACTCAGCACAAGAGAATTTTGGATATTTTCCATGACATTATAGGAGATCAAACTATTTTTACATTTATTAAAAAATAGCATGGAGATAAAAAATACAAGTAGATCTGCATTAAGTCAATGGGGAAATATGTGTATCTGCACTCTTGTTCCTTTAATTAAAAGGTAGACTGCTATCTTTTGGTATGTTTTAAACAAATGTCAGTCTCTGGATAAAGGGAGAAATGTGATGACAACCTGAGACCTTATCAATGACTTATGGTATCGGTATCCTGAAAAGAATAGATAAAAGTTTCTGAGGCCAAAAAACAAAACAAAACAAACAAAAAACCAAAAACAACATGATGTTTCTTTTCTGCATTACATGAGTTTATTTTGATACAGTTTCCTCTGAGAGTGAGTAAGCTCAGAGGCTGGGTTCGAGGCTCATATTTCTGGCACCAAAATCTCTAATCAGCAAATGACATCACAATGGATACTGGAGTCTCTCTAGTGATACTCTCATAGGAAGCCAAATCTCTGAAATTTGTGCAGTCTGTGGGTAATGACTGGAGCCCTGCAATGACCTAAGACAGAATTTAGTTATTTTTTATTAAAAATTCCAACTCAGAACATCCCTGGATATCTGAACCAGAAATTGGACATTGAGCTCTGAGCATTCACACTCACTGGTTCACGTCACAAATATTGACTGAGCACTTCAATCACTCAAGGACTGTTCTTGGCACACACAGTTGTGAGGAATTCAGGCAACCTTCCTGCCTTTATTTAGTCTATATTCTAATGGGGGAATAAGGTAGTGGAAAGCATTAAGAAACGAAACAAAGTAGTTTAAAAGGATAAAGCTTGATAAGGGATACTATTTAGATGAGGTGGTCAGGGAGGGCCTCTCAAAAAATATGATATTTGAGCAGAGACCCAAATAAAGTGAGACAGTGAGCCATATTCGTATTTGAGGCAAAAGCAAGTACAAGCACCCTGGGGTAAGAACATATATATATATATATATATATATGAGTAAGAGCCCTGGAGTGAGAGCCTGTGTGTGTGTGTGGGTGTGTGTGTGGGTGTGTGTGTTTATGGCATGACCAAAAGCCTTGTGGGTGAAGCAAAATGGACAAGAGAAAGTGTGATAGTAAGTGAAATTGAAGAGTTAGGCAGGGGTCAGAGCATGGCAAGATCTTGGGATTTTATTCTAAATATAGGAAGATGGTGGATAGATTTGAGAGGGAAATGATATAATCTAAATTTTCTTTTTAAAAGGATTTCTCTGGCTGCTGATTAGAGAGAGGAGGTTGAGAAGAAAGATAAGAATGGGGACAAAGAGGTTCTTGTAAGGTGTAACGGTAGCACAGAAAGATACCATGGGGCTTGGACTAGAGAGTGGAGGGGTTGGGAAAGGGTGGATAGAGGGCAAAACTAAGGATGTATTGTGAAGGCAAGGTTGACAACATTTGCTGATGGATTGATATGTGATATGAAAGAAGCAGATCAGGATGACTCGAGAATTTTTAAAAATCTAAACCATCAAGTAAGTAATGGTAATGATGTGGTTGACCAAAGTGGTAAACAATGGGCTAGGAGCACATTTGGGAAGAAAATCATACTTTTTTTGGAAATGTTAGTTGGAGATATTTATTAGATACACTAGGGAAGTAGCAGGAGTGTCTACAAGGCTGGACTAAGGGAGGAAGTTGAGCTGAAACATAAATCTGAGCATAATCAGCTTGTAAGTGTTATTTATTTTTTTTTAAAGATTTTATTTATTTAGTTGACAGAGACACAGCGAGAGAAGGAACACAAGCAGGGGGAGTGGGAGAGGGAGAAGCAGGCTTCCCGCCGAGCAGGGAGCCGGATGTGGGGCTCGATTCCAGGACCCTGGGATCATGACCTGAGCCGAAGGTAGACACTTAACCAACTGAGCCACCCAGGCACCCCGTAAGTGTTATTTATAACCATGAGACTATAGATCACCAAGAGACTGAGGGTAGATAAAGAAGAGAAGTCCAAAGATGGAGGCCCCTCTTGTTCCAACATATAGAAGTTAACAAACATTTGAGTATCCTGAGGAATGTCCAGTGAGGCAAAAACCAGGAAAGTGTGCTACCCTGGAAGCCAAGCAAAGGTGTTTAAAAAATGAGGGATTGGGCACCTGGGACAGTGCTGCTGAGTGGCTGAAGAAGATGGGGACTGAAGATTCACAACTGGACTTGATTTTTATGAAGGTCATTGCTGACCTTTATTAGAGCATGTTCTCTGCAGTATTGTGCAAGAAAGCATGACTCCAGTGAGTTTAAGAGAACATGGGAAGTGAGGAATTAGAAATAGGTAGAGAAAATTCAAGAATTTTTTTCTGGAAAGTGGAAATTAGACATAAATATGACATGAGAGAATTTTAAGAAAGCTATTATAGTGTGGGTTTATGTTGATAGGACTAATATATAAAGAGCAAAATTCATAATATAAGAGAGAAAGAATATTTATTTGAAGGACTAATGTGCTTGAAAAGGCCAGAGGGATGTGTATGTATGTATGTATGTATGGGAGGGGCACTTGGCTTGGTTAGAGCAGGTGGCACAGTCATTGTAGCAGGAGGTATGGTCTTATGTACAGGTTGCCTGTAGACAGTTGGGTGGATATGATGATGGAACATAAGGACATACTCTTCTGGTATTGTTTTCTCATTAAAAACAGGTTATCAGTAAGTTAGGTTATATAAGTAATGTTACTAGCTGAGAATATGAAGGGGAAGAGCTTATGGAGGTTTGAGAAGTGTGACATTGACCTTGAAAAGTATGAAGTTAAGTTACTAGACAGTGATGAGAGCCATGTGAACCATATTTATATAGATATAAGGTGGGACAAGTCAACATGGTGGACTTTTGCTCTCCAGCCATATTTAGTTTCTCAGGTGCAGGTTAGGAATAAGCAGGAAGCGGAGTTAGCCAGAGTTGAGCTGGGTGTTTTTCCTTACCTGATGAGTACAGTGGTGGAAGAGAATATGCAGGGATTTGGGAATAAGGAAAAGAATAATTATGGTGAGGAAGCGCAGAAGCTGAGCTGGTCAAGGAGGGAAGCAATGACCTGAGGGGATGATAGCCATTAGCAAAGTCAATGGTTTGTCGCCTCTTTGGGAGTTTCTAAAAATTGTTGGAGTGATGGTGCTAAAGGAAAGACCTAAGAAGGGAATAGGTGATAATGAGACAATGAGTGCTTGAAATGGAAGTTTTGGCGATGGTGCAGTTATTGGTAATGGTGCGGAATAAGGAAGACTGTGGGCATGGGTGGCTGATGTTCATGCAGGGGGAGATCAAGATTTTCAGAGGTGAGCAGCTCAAGGAGCTGAGTGGCCAAGTTGGTGGATGGCAGAGGAGTAGTGGTTTGGAGGAAAAACCAGTTGATTAGGTGCTAAAATAATTGGTCATGTGACATGTACTTCTATGGAGTTATTAGGGAAGTGGGAGGATCTAAGCTCTGGAACTAGCATCAAAGAACAAAGCAAGACCAACCCCTCCCCTTCAGGCTAATGACATGCAGATTGTGGGAAGGGAAAATAGCCATCCTGGGGAGGGCTGCAAGAAGCGGTAACCATATTTCAGAAAAGATTTAGGGGAGGATGATGGCAGCTGGAAGGTTCTAGAATGTATAATGGAAAGTAGAGAGGGAATGGTAGGAGTAGAGAGGGAATCAGAGTTTGAAGCGAATGAGGGAATAGGCTGCGCAATATGGGGATAAGCATAATAGCGAAGGTAAATGACATGTGGTTTGGATGATTTCAGCAATAGGTGATCAAGGATGAGGGCAAGATGGCCCAACTCTAGAGATTGCTTTGGTGTGGTATGTAATGGATTCTAATGAATCATGAGGAGGCAGGGAATGTGTGTGAGGGATGGAAGGGGCATAGTGTTCACAAAAACAGGTAGTATGCTGAGGGCCAATTTAACTCCTTATTCAAACGATTCAGTACTTTCTACTTGAGAAAGGTAACCCTCCCTAAATGGGCTGGTCTCACTGGGCTTTAGCCCTCCAGGGGCCAGAAAGGTAGCAGCTACACACAGTCCATAAATTAAGAATATCATTCAGTCCTGGCCCCAAGCCACAAATGGTGCATTCAAAAACACACTTTACATCTTCTAAACTTTCTACTCGAAGATCTACGGTAGTTTGGTAGGTTTCCACTGCTTGGGGAGCTGTTAGTTCTTCACGTTGTTTTGTAGCAAGGAGCTTTTAAGATGGACAGTCAACTCATTCCCTACTTGTGCAATTAAAAAGACTATAAAGAGAATAACGAAATAGGCCTTTGGGAGCCACAAGTCCACACTCTTATTCTGTGCTTTGTGAGTTCCAACAAGGCAGAATGTGTCTGGCTCAGGCTGCTTTATTTGAACAAAAGAGTGGAAGCTGCCTGGGTGCTAAGTGTTTTTAGATCTCCTGGTGGTGTGTGAGTGAGTCATTATGCCCAAGACTACCCTGATGGTGCACATTTAAGAGGTCATTTTTTTTTTTTAAAGATCTTACTTATTTGTCACAGAGAGAGAGAGAGAGAGAGCACAAGCAGGGGGACTGGCAGGCAGAGGGAGAAACAGACTCCCCACTGAGCAAGGAGCCCAATGTGGGACTCGATCCCAGGACCCCGGGATCATGACCTGAGCCGAAGGCGGATGCGTAACCAACTCAGCCACCCAGGCGCCCCAATAGGTCATTTTTATTTCACTAGAAAGGCCCCCTAGTGTTTGCCCTGAAGGCACTTAAGCACATACTTTTCCATGGACTAGGGGAGCCCCTGACCCAAACTGCTAAGCTCTCTGATAACTTCCTACTTATTCTTTAGGACTCACATCATAGTCATGGCTCTGCGGTGCCTTTCCCAGCCTCACTTTTGTGACCTCGAACTACCTTCACAGAACATCATCGTATGCGGTAGTTATTTATACACTAGATATCCCAGGCACCGAGTCTAGTGCTGGTGGGGCATGTGGAGGCCTTCAATCAATATTCACTAATGGTGATGCTGATGTGAATCTAGCCACATTCATTGGTTATATTCTTAGACTTTCATTGTCTTTTACCCAGTACCTTTAAAACTGAACATAATCTTCAGTGTCCACACAGAGTTGATGTGGGACAGTTACGGGTGGTTCTTGGGACATTATTCTCAGATCTTGGATGCAATTGTATGATCTCGGGGAGAAAGGACACCTTGGGTTACCTCTTCCTTGCCATCAAATCTCTGGCAGATTATCCGGGCAAAGGTAAGATTAGTACTCCTGGGACAAGGACAAAATGATATCCTCTGCTGGTGACCATGCTGGCCAAATTCTTGAGGCCAGAACTCTATTTTCTAGAAGCTGGAGTACCTTTCAGTAGAAAGAATTTGAGGGCTGACAGCTACCATTTATTGAGCACTTACAATATCTATTGTGGGAGCCACTTAGTCATTTCTCAAAACAAAAAACAAAAAACAAAAAAACCCAATGAGGAAGAGACACTAGTATATCCTACTTTACAGAAAAACAGATTGAGGCTTACCAACATCATGTAACTTTTCTTAAATTCTTATAGCTACGAAGTGGTAGAACTGAGATTTGAAATCCAGGTCTCTGATTCCAAAAGCTTATGCATGTCATTTTCTGTGATGCTACTTTAAGCAGGATGCTGTTCCGCAACGAAAGGAACACTGAGGTTTATGGTCAGTATCACGGTCTTTAAATGCTCCTGAATTTCCCAGGGGAGATAATTATATCAATGATGTAAACTATCTTACCTGGAAATGACCTATTTGTTTTTTTAATTTAAGGCTCAGCTTGTGAATAAATAAATAGGAGTGAGATTATTTAAATTTCCCTTCAAGTTTTTAGTCATTTCATAATAAAATGACATATAGAAACAACATTTAAAAAGTATACACTTCAGTTGGCCTACTGTCATACACAACTCTATTTTAAATGTTCTCTGAAGGATACCCAGCCATATGGTTTGGCTAGTGAAACCGACATTATAGACTCAACACTTGGAAGCAAATCCTTTCTCCCCTGAGCTCGTAATTTAAGAATCATTCTAGTTACCTAAATAGTTTTAAAGAAGTCTATACAGGATGTAGCAAATGAACTCTTGATACTATCTACTTATTTCCATTTTATTTTTGTCAATTTGTAGTTGGTATTTTCTGGGCCTTTAGCTGAATTAATGGAAGAACTAATAGAAACCCAGATGGACAAGCTACTCATGGTATCCATCAATCGAAGGTCATCATCACTGAGATTGATAATTAAAATTAGCAGCAGCATCCCTCATTAATCAAAGATCAGAGTTATGGCTAACTCTCCATGCTGGTACTCTGTGGAATAAAGGGTGGAGATGGAGGGTACTTGGTGAGTGAATTCAAGAGTGAAGAAGAGTGGAGAGAAAAATGAGAATGAACATTTAGAGCATCCTTTCTGTCCACTACATGCTGTGCTCAGCTTTCACACCATCTACCTTATTGAAACCACGTAACAAGTCCATGAGGGGAGTATCTTTGTTATTCCCAGTCTACAGCGAAAAAAGTGATGCCTAGAAGTCTCAGTCACAGCCAGTGATTTGTGCAAAATCTGAATGCAGGCGGGGTATCTGCATGGCTTTTGATGTCTACTATTGCATCCTTCAACTCCTTGGATGAGTCCAACGTTTTCATTCGCTAGGACAGGGACTGGGAAGAAATGGAAACGTATATAGAGAGAACCATTGAGATCAACATCGTACATTTTGAGCTTAACTCTTCTATATGATATCCGGGTGGAAGTATCTGGTTAAAGAATCAGAAAGAGGGAGAACAGGAAACCAAAGGTGAAGAAGGCATCACTATTATAGATCGTGGTTAAAACCCGGGACCACAAAAGTTTGCTTGGTGGAAGGATATACACAAAAGTGAATGGTGACAAGGTTGGATGCTCTAAAGACTATTTTCCCCTTTGAAAATAAATAAGTACACACAGACATAGAATCTTCTAACAACACGATCCTATAAACTCAAGCAGTCTTTATTTCCATTTATGCCTTTTGTGACTTTTTGTCCCAGTGCGAGAAATATTTACTTGCCTGGTTTCTTAAAATCATTGCCTTATTGGAGTGTGAAGAGTTGTTCTCCCCAAACTCTAGCTCCAGAGAGCCTTGGTCTCCTCTAGACAGTCACCATTACTCATGTGCGTAAACTTGTCAAAATTGGACCTTGAAGCATTCACATCTTAAAACTATTGTGAACAAATATGTTTTCAACTGGGAAGAACAATATCGTAAAAATTAGAAGCAAAATAGTTGGTTTTTCTCCCAAACTTGTCTCCTTCTCCTTCTGGGCTATGCACTCCAGCCCCTGCCTTTGCCAGCAGTCCTGGGGACAGAATCCCAGGTGACAACAGAACAGTAGGCCTGAGTGAGAGAAACGTGTCACTGTGTAGCACACACGCTAGCAGTTGAACCGAGAGGGTCACGAGCACGCCATCTCACCGCCTGCAGTGCAAAGTGTGTTTGCTGGGGGATGGAGGGAAGGTCTGAGCGGACAGGAGGTGTTCCTATGGCGTAGTGTAGCGAGCGTTGCTTCTCAACCTCCCAAGAGCGGGAAGAACTGTTCTCAAAACCATCCAGCTGTTACAGAGACTCCGTCCAGAAGGCCAGAGTAATTCATGGCATGACTCATTAAATGCTTTTACAATTTCCCTCTCTAAGTGCGTTCTGCACAGGAGACATGCATCTGTGGGACTGACCAGGCAGACAACAGGCCTTGAGAAGGGGCCTTTTTTTCACAAAATCCAAAATTCTCTGTGTCAAGTCACCTCACAAAGAAAACTGAGCAGTGCCGAGGGAAGAATTTAAAGAGCAAATCAAAGGTTCCTGGTGATTCTACTGTATTTTATAAAACTATTTACATTTCTCTTTTTGGTCATTGACACAAACAGCACAGCACAAAGTACTCTTTTGATTTTAATAACTCATCTGATATGTATTTATATATTTATATATCTGCTTATCTTCATTTCCTCAGCAAAAGGGGAAATAAAAATATCGATCTATAAAATAAGCTGATGATATAACACAATGCCAAAAATAGCTTATGTTAAGTGCAAGGGGTGAAGCTTGAAAGCAAGCTAAATTGCAACAATGTATTGATTTAACATTTTAAATACAAGACTTGCAATAAAATAATTCTTGAGATATGCTTCTCATTTTTAGTTTACTTTTTAAAAACTACTCTCTACACACATATCCAGTTGTAACACTTGACAGTAGCATTAGGGGGCATGATGTAACTTTGGTACACATTGCAGATATGGATGGGTAATGTCTGTAAATGATATTCCTTCACCAGTTAAGATCACGGTACAGCAGGGGACCAGCACCTGATCCCATATAATGTTCCCACCAGAACCCCAGAGCCCTTCCCAGATCCATCGGAGACAGCGGGAGGAAGCAGGCTCACTGGATCCATATTGTGTTTCCTCTCTCGGTTCTCCTGGGTTCCACTGTCAGCTCCCCAAACGTGGAAAAAAACTGCTCCATTTCTTTCTGAAGCATGTCATTTCTTTTCTCGGCATCTTCTTTTGCTCGCTCGGCGTTTCGCATTTTGATTTCTATCATTGTGAACTTTTTCCTTTCTTGATCCAGTTCATCGTGGAGGCTCATCATTTCTGTTTCCAAAGTCAAGTTTCGCTGTTCTAAGCTAGATAGGGCGAGGGAGGGAATAAAGGATAAAGTGATTTTATTCACTTGAAATATGACAGGGATACAAATATTTTCTGAACTCTTATCTCTACAATGCTTAGGAAATTGTAATGGGCCCTTGCAAATCAGTAAAGCGAGGTCTAATGATTTAAAAGATGTATTTTTATTCATTTGCTCAATCGTTCATTCATTCATTCATTCATTCATTCATTCTATTTGCTCGGGACGATTTACTATCATTTTAACAAGAAGACCTCAGGACCTCGCTTGGAAGCTCTTCGTTGTCATTTGATTGTGAATGAACGAACATCAGCACAGAGAAGCCAGAGACTGATTATCAGGGAGCATAGAAGGGCAGATGCGGGAGGCAACCCAAACGACAGGGCTTCCTGGAGTCATTTCAGATAAAGCTGGCTTTACTAAAAGAAGAGGGGAAGTCTGATAAAGTTGGAGGAGAAAGAGGACATCATATTCGCTTTCAATCAAAGGAAAAATAATGATAGTGAAAATGTCACTGCTGGGTAGCTCAAGTCTCTTCTGCCGGGAAGTTACTAATCAAAATAAAAGTGGCATAGCAATATTAGTATCAGAAGAAAGAGATTTTTAGCAAAAAGCATTATTACCATTAAAGAGGACCATGACTTAATAAAAGGACCAATTTATCAGGGAGATATAAACAATACTGAACTTTTATTCACCCAGTAGTCTAGCCTCCCATTATTCAATATAAAATGCAACAAAATTATAAGGAGAAATCGATAAATCCACAATAACATTAGGAGATTTTTCTTTCTCAGAAATTATAGATCTGATAGAAATTAGGAGAAATGTAAAAGGTTTGAAAAACTTGACTAACAGACTTGATCTATTAGTCCTATATAGAACCCCAAACCAGTAAAAAGAGAATAGTTTTTACCAGGCCAAATAATTGATATCATGTAAACAAATTTCTCCACAGTAAAGTTAGAAACCAATTTGGGGGGTAAAAGAATATCAAACCCACACGTTTAAAAGCTAAACAACACATATCAGTGATTGATAACTAAACAAAGTATTATCTATCTACCTATCATCTATCTATATCACCTATGAATTTGTCTAACTTCAATATTTTGAAGGATGGAGTTTAAAAGAAACCGAAAGAGAAATGTCTGATTGCAAATAGGAACGATCAAAAATTAACTAGAACAGTTACCCTCTTCTATTTCTGTGGCTTGGGCCCGTGGCAGCTTCTCTGCTCCACTTTGTGATACAGCAGGGGACAGGCCCTCTGGCAGGTCAGAATGCTACAGGAGGAGGGCCCACTGAGATGACATTCTACTGGAAAGTTCCATTATTTTCTCAAAGTCTCTGAAATGTGCCATAGATCACAGAACATAAATAGGCCACCAATGTTCTCACAAATGAATGTGTACATTGGCAGCCATTCAGAATAGCTTTTTTTCCCTCTGTTAATACAAGTTTAAAGTGTTATCTCTTGCTTCCCAGTGCTAAGTGCTAAGTTATCACCATGTACTGGCAGAAATTCAGAGTTCTGGTAGCCAGGGGTTCCAAAAACTACATTCAGAAATGAGAGTTACCTTATAAGCTGATGGCATTTCTCTTCTTCCATAAACCTCCTGTCACTTGGCATTATAGAGAAAAATTCAAACCAAGTTTCTGTTCAGCAAGGTTTACAAAAACTACTTCCTAAGAAAGTCATTTTTCAACTTAATGTATAAGTAGTACTTTAGGTTATATTTACTTTACCGAAGCTCTTGAAAATCTGTATCTTTTAGCCTGATAACTGACTAATGGATGGCGCACATATTAAAATACATTGAAGCCAACTTTATGGATAAAGAAGCAGCCGTGTGGGGTCTGGAGGCATGGCAGCTACTGAAGCAGGACAAAGACTGAGGTCCACTCCTCTAAGGACCCCAGAGCACCCATGAAGCAGGAGGGCCACCAAGTCACACAGCCCGAAACTGGGGCGGAGACCACAGAAGGGCAGCTTCATGCTGAACTGAGCCTTAAGCCTTCTCCTACTTGAGAGTTAAATGTCCTCTTGCCTACATTAAGCTGAAAGGAGAACATAAAGATCATCAGTTTTAGAATTTCTGTAACCATGGTGAAAATGCGGGGGAGGGACATTCTGGTTTCTGGCCCAAGGTGCTGTTTGTGAGCCCTGGGCTCCATTCTCCATTCCCGCCTCTCAAGTCCACAGAACATGTGACAGTCAGGGGTGCTGTGAACACAGGACACTCGACCAACACCCCTTATCCTGCTACAGCTGCTTCCCTGGAGAAGTTGCTAGGCACACTTCTACCTTGGTCATCTTGTGAGAAGATATAAACTGATATAAATTAGGGTTTAGCATAATCGCTTCCTTATAAATCATAGCTGTTGCTCCTTGTTTATCCTACAATTTCCCTTGTCCATACAAACACACTTCATGTCATCGCTCTTCTCAAAAACCTCCATGGATTCCAATCTCAGAATAAAAGCCAGACTTAAAGTGATCCCCAAGGTCCTCTGTCACTGGGCCCTGTTCCCTCTCTGAGGCCCCTGCCCATCCCATCTCGCGACATTTCCACTGGCTCTTCTCCCAGGTAACTGCAGGCTTCCTCTGTGACTGCCTTCCAGCGGTCCCTGCTGGGGACCTTACACCTCACCAAGGCTTCTTACTCCTTGTCCCTGTGTTAGTCTTCCACTTGGCATCTGAGCTACTTTACCTCTTGATCTGTCTCTGCAGTGGAATGGAAACAGGTTCCACAAGGGCTGAGTTTTTGTCTATTTTATTCACCACTGAACCCTTAAGGCCTGGCGCTGAGCCCGGCGGACAGCGGACACTCTCTCCAGCATTCAACGATTAAAAGAACGAAAAATAATGATCTGTTTCTTTTGACACCTTTTCTTCACCCTCATTTCATCCTCTTGCCGTCAGTGAAAACAGGCTCCTTACTTTCCATTTACCCTAGCCCCTCCCGTTCCCGCCTGTAACACAACCCCACACATTTAATAACAGAAGATAGCATTATGGAGCAACTATTCTGTGCCAGGGACAACGCTCAGTGATTTCTCACATGCTTTTAAGGTAAAAACCACTCATATTTCAGTTTTTCACAGTAAGAACCCGAAAGCTCATAGACAACTTTCCCCAAGTCCCACAGCTTATAAGTGGGGAAGCCTGGACTTGAACTCGGCTCTCTAGCTCTGGAGCCAGCATGTTTAACCTCCTGTGTGAACCTGTCCTTGCAGGAGGAGGCTGTTGCAGCCTTTCTGGCAGCTAGGAGCTCCGGATTTTCCTCACCTCTTTATCCTGGACTCATACTCTATCTTCTGTTTGGTCATCTCCTGTTTCAGGCTGGACACTAAACTGTGCAGTGCACTGTGGTTGCTGGTGTTGTTGCCCACAAATGTCTCACTGTTGTCGCTGCTGCTGGTGGCACGACTACTCCGACCTCCCACACTCCTCCGGTCACTCTTGTTTTCATAGTCCCCAGGATGGGAGAGGTCGTCCTGCGGGGGCCCATCCAAAACAGGATCCTCAAAATTAGCCCCGTAAAAGTCTTGCTCTGGGCAGGTGGTGGTGGAGGAGCGACAGGAGTTGGAATTCTCGGGGAGGGAGATTTCACAGGAGGAAGTGGACCAGGTGGCGCTGTCGACACTCTGCTTGTCATCAAGGTTCATCATGGAGAACTGTTGATGGACGTTATCATAGGTGGAGAGCCTGTTGTGCTGGCCTGACTCTCCTGCTTGCTCTTTCTGCTTGTTATCCCTCAGGGTCACATAGCCATTGGGCAGCCAACTCATGCTGCGACCGTTCATGGGGCTCCCAAGAACGTCGGGGTTCAAAATGCCCATCCGCACCGTTCCGTTCTGTACACTGTGGGTGCCCATTTTGGTACCAGAGCCCTTCAGGGAAGAGGTCCTTCTGGCCTGTAAGCTCCCATTGGGAGTGGTTTGGGTTTTCTCCAGACCTTCTGCATTACTGCTGCTGAAGGACCCATTGGTGACTATCCCACTGCCCTTATTGAAGGCAGGATTCTTTTTGACCATGAGAGGGGGGCTCCTAGACACATCCAGCTTGTGAATGCTGTTCCTTGGGCTGTTGGTTTTACTACCTGGTAGAGCTGTGGGGGATCCATTATCCACGCCGCTTCTCTGGGGAGACTCAGACTTGTCCCAAGAGCACCGCCTACCAGGACTGTCCTTGGTATTATTGTTCTCCTTGTTCTGTAGCTGACCCATGGTGGCTTTCTTTGGAATTTCATTGTTGTTGTTGCTCACTCCATCTTGGGGTTTGCTTTGCAGTTCTGCATCTTTGGGGAAGAGGCGATCGTGTTTGCCAATCATCACTGACATCAACTGCTGGACCACCACAGTGCCTGGAATTGCATCGGAAACACAGTAGTATGAGTGAAATAGTTCTATTTCCCACCTTGAAAGTGACTCTTAAAGAACCACAATCAGATGAACGTTCAGCATTGTTACCAGTAGTGTTGAACTATATTCTTAATGACGATAATAGCAATAGAAGCTGAAAGTTCTTGGGCATTTACCGTGTGCCACGAACTGCACCAAGCACTTTCCTTTTGCTAGTTTAGTTGGATTTTAAAACAAATCTATGAATAGGTAGTCATTATCATTGTATTGTAAATGTTAAGTAACTTGACCAAGGTCACAAAGCTCTTAAGGAGCAGAAACAGAGCTTGAAACCAGAGTTAGCTAGTTCCAAAGAATAGGCTTTTAATCATTATACACCATTTCCTGCAAGTTTGAGATTTAATTATGAGAAATCTTCCTCAGGAGGAGGTCAATGTGATCTCTCATCTGACAATTGCCTCAAACCACCAAGATATTTTAGTGGCATTTCTTAATGGAACCCTATATGATCTCTGGTGGATATATGGTCTGTCTTTCTAATGTAGCACGATAATGATGCTCCATATGATTTTTGTTCACTATTCCAAAGTTTCAAGGCATTTTAAGTGATAAGAGCCAGAACGGCGTAATAAGGATCTTCAGAAACCCTCTTCTCTGTAAAAGCAACTGACAAAAGTATTCTGAATCAACATTTGTAGGAATCTGGTAATTAACTAAAGGCTGGTTACAGTCTGAAGAGTGTTTATCCAAGGAAAATGGCTGACTCAGTCCGAACAGCAAGCTCTGTGGTGTTTTAACTCTGTCCCCATCCTCTTCTCGCTAGCTTTGCAACAGCCTTGAAAATGAACCCCACAGTCCCAGTGTGAACCGGCAGCTTGGCAGCCCCTGCAACGGGCAGAACAGAGTTGGAATTCCAAAGCTCCATTCCCAGAGTATTGTCATTGTTTGACCTGTTTGGTGGTTCCCTTGAAGACCCCCCTCACAATGCATGTCTTTATTTGATCTGACTAGGAATTGGACCAGTGTGAAGAGCATTTTTCTCAGGGGCATTTGTCAAAAATAATGAGGGCTCTTTTGTTTAACATCATGGCTGCCAGAAGCAGTGGGTAACAGTAGGGGCAGATAATAGGCTAACCACAAGCTTGAAAGGAAAATCTGAGGAATGTGATTTCCATGGGGGGTTTTGAAAAGCTTGGATTTATTCCTGGGAATCTAGAAAACTACAGGCACCTTTAGGGTTTTGTGCATGCCTACAGCTGTGTGCATGCTCAGGAAAGAACTAAGTCCCTAGTCTCTGACCTCTGGCTGATCTTGAGGCTCTGCACAAGCAGAAACTGAAGGCTCATGCAGAGTTCTGAACTACCTGGCTGAATGTCAAAGGTTGGCATACAGAGCCCTTTGGTAAAAAAATGGGGAACTGACTGGCCTAGGCAATTTAAGGAAACCTTTGTGAATAATTAGTTGACAACCAAGCAAACCAAGCATAGACTTCAGTGGCCACATATGGCAAAGAGTACAGACTTTATAGAATTAGTCCAGATAAACCACCAAAAAATAACAACAAACCTGAGGATGAGGAGGACCTGATATCCAAAGTTCTTACAGTATTATATTATTAAAAATGTCCAGTTTTCAATGAAAATTATGAGACATGCAAAGAGTAAAGACATTATGGCCCATACACAGGAAAAAAACAAACTCTGAGGAAGCCCAGACAGGATACTCCCTAGACAAAGACTTTAAATCAGCTATTTTAAATGTGTTCTAATAACTAAAGGAAACCATGTCTAAAGAGACCAGATGAAAGTGAGAATAATGTCTCATCAAATAGACTTTATTATCAATAAAGAGACAGAAAGTATAAAAATGAAACAGATATTCTGGAGTTGAAAAGTTGAAATGAAAAAAAAAATCAGTAGAGGGAATCAACATCAGATATGAGCAGACAGAAGAAAGAATTGTTATACCTGAAAATAGGTCAACTGAGGTTATCCAGTCTGAGGAACATAAAGGAAAAAGAAGGAAGAAAAACAAACAGAGCCTCACATACTTGTGGGACACCATAAAGTTTACCAGCATATGCCTAATGGTAGTCCCAGAAGGAGAGTCCCAAAGGAGAAAGAATATTTAAAGAAATAGTTTCTGAAATGTCCCAATTTGATGAAAAACGTGATCTGTATAGCCAAAAAGATCAGCAAACTCCAAGCTAGGTAAATGCAAAAGGATCCAAACTTAGACCCATCATAGTCAAGCTGTCTTAAACCAAAAACAGAGAAAGAACCTTGAAAGTAGCAGAGAGAAGCAACTCATGTATAAGGGATCCTTAGTAAGATTAACAGCTGATTTCTCATCATTTCGCATTGCCAGAAGGTAATGTGGCAAGATATTCAAAATGTTGAAAGACTGTCGAGCAAGAATTCTATATCCAACAAACCTATGCTTCAAAATGGAGGGGAAATAAAGACATTGCCAGATAAACAAAAACTAAGAGAATCTGTTACTACCAGGCCTGCTCTACAAGAAATAGCAAAGCATTAGGCAGGGCATTTTAAATGATGAAAATACCTTTGAGAAAGAAAATAATTCTCTTACACAGGTGCAAATACTATGGTTTCCATTTGATTCTCCTATCTTCACTATACACTGTGAAGTATGAATTAGAAATGAATACGAATCTCAGACAGCAGAAGTAATCAGACAACAACGGATACAAAAGTTAATCCATTAATAAAAGCAGTCATTTATTAAAAAATCAATGGATTTATCAGGTTTTATGGCATATTAGCTGAAATCTCAAGTATATTTTCACATATTCCTCACTGCCTTTCAAACTGAGCTCCTATCCCTTAAAACTGGCTGCCACCATTAACTAGGCTTCTCAAGTAGTTTCCTAACTTGGAGCCCCTTCTCCCCTCAATAACCCAAGAAACTCCTTAAGTATTCATTTATTCATGTACCCATAATAAAACAGTATAGGCTAATGCAAACATCAATCATCTTTGCTTTGGCTTGAACTATACTAATTTGATGCGTTAACTGGGTTTATATGACGTTGCTAAAAGCTCCTAGGAATAGTCTCCAATAAACAGACATAGCAAAACAATTTAAATTCTAGTTAATAAGCGTACTTTCTATATAAAATACTTAAATTGAGATATGGTGGGGAAAATGATGACAAGGGCTTTGGCAATGCAGATTTCGATCGGAAACAGCTACTAATTGGGTAGCTGTCAGAGAGTAGAGGCCTGATCTGGGGTGAGGCCACTCCTTAGCTTAAAACCATGTGTTGGCAAAATCTGACTCTGAATGTAATTCAAAATCAAATTTTGAAGCTGAAAAAAATGTGTTAAATCCATCTGTATCCTGCATACTTCTGTGATAATACAAAACTTACAATATTTTAGATCACGAATCTTCAATGTGCCAGGTCTGATGCTGGGTCAGTGTTGCTCAAACTTAATGTTCTTTCAAACTACCTGGAGATTCTGTTACAGCATATTGGGTGGGGCATGAAATTTTACATTTCTAACCAGCTCCTGGATGACACCAGCAGTAACAGAATAGTAGCACTGATATCACCTGGGAGCTTTTAAATTGCAGGACCCACTGCAGATCTTCTCAATCGGGGAACTTGCATGTTAATATCTCCAGATGATTCCTATGTATGTTGAAGTTTGAGAAACACTGTGTTAGGTGGAGATGTTTCACTTACATCTTTTAAATTAACTTTCTCAAAAGGCTGTGAGACAGGACTTAAAATTTTTCAGATGAGAAAATTGAGGTTCAGAGAGGTTAGGGTGTTTGCTCAAGGCCACACAGATGATAAATGCCCAAGGTGAACTTTTATACTTTGTCTTCTGACTCCAGAGCATGCACGGTCCTATTATGTCTCAGCTGTTGGAATTTAAACTGTAGTAGCAACAAGTAAGCTTGGGGTTGTTCTAAGTAAGAAATTAAATAAAAGACATCTATTTATTGAACCAGAGTTGTGGAAGAAAAAGGACTGAAAAAAATTAATGGTATAATATATCCATCTTTCCTTTTTTTAGCCACCTCTGACTTTGTCATCCTATTTTCAGTGCATGTAGAAGTGAATCTGATGAAAAGATGTTAGTGTAGTTAAAATGGCTGTCAACACCGTTGTTATGTACTGTTTGAAGACATGTGTACTTAGTCCTATTTTACTATTTGCTCATATGACAGACACGCTTTCAAATATTAGCAGCCTCTATTATATATGACTCTGTCTAGTACTTTGGGAAAATGGAGCTTTTCCCCATCACTGGAATATTAACATTTGAAGCATCACTACTTCTCACCATGACTGTGAACTATGCAGGGCATTTCATTAATTGAAGAGTGACATTCCCAAGATCTCCATGATGAGTCTGTGAACAGTCATGACAAAGTTACCTGCCATAATTATAGAGTGACTGTCAGGGCCCCAGTGATCTAGAAATCTCTCTCTTCTACCTTGGGAGGCTTTGCTTTCATCTAATATCCAGAATAATAAATGGTAATAGTTCTTGCAAAGGGACTTTCTTTCAATTTTTATATCTTTTTAGGACAGACTAGCTTAGTAATGATGAAGTATGTGTCTCTATATACTCTTTTTTCCTTTTTATTTCTCTGTCATTTTCTTTCTTGGGCTGCTAATGAATAACATGAAGCCCAAATAATGAGGTCAGAGTGGTTATAATCACCAGCCCATTGTGAAGAGTCCAAGCAGCTTTGGGGGTCCTACTGTACTACATGGATCCTGAAATTCCCCCTCGTCTATATACTCTCACAAAGGTTGAATTTAAATATCACATTACAGGCACTTCTTCATAAGAATTGGGTAAGAGTTCAATTTTCCTCTACAGGTACCTAGGCACTTTAAAATACACTTACATAGTATGGTGACTACCATAACATAATAAAAAAAATAATAAAATAAAATAAAATACATATACACAGACATATGACAGCCTTCTATGAAATGTAGTTTCGATTTGTATTTTTGCAATGAATAACCTTATACGTGTGTCATTTTGTACATGTACAGATGTTTGTAAGGTATATCATGAATTTTGACAAATGACAGTCCTGGATGTTTCCATCTAATCATGAAATAGACAATTCCCTTGTGCCTATTTGTAGCCAATTCCCTACCCCCACCTCCCAACCACTATAATCAGTGATCTGCTTTCTAACACTACAGTTTTTCTTTTTCTAGAATTTCATATAAATGGAGTTATACAGTATGAAGTCTTTTGTGTCTAGGCATTATTCACTTAGCGTAATACTTTTGACATTTATCCACATTATTGGATGTATCAAATAGTTCATTCTTTTTATTGCTGAGTAGTATACCACTTTATGAATGTACCAAAAATTGTTTATCTATTCCCTGATTGATGGACAACTGGTCTGTTTTCAGGTTGGAGCTATTATGAAATAAAGTTGATATGAACATTTGACTAAAAGCTTTGGGTGAACATATATATCCTTTATATATGGGTAAATTCTTAGCACACTGCTCTGTTTGGTCTTACGGCTAGTAAATGATTAAGTTTATAAGAAGCTACCCAACTTTGCAAAATGGCTCTAACATTTTGTATTTCTACTAGCCAAACTGAATACTTTGAGTCTCAATTTTATACTTTGTAGAGGATGTGTAGTGGTAGGTCATTAGAGCTTAAATTTGCATTTCCCTAATGACTAAAAATGCTGAGCATCTTTCCATGTGTTATTTGCTATTTGTTTATCTTTGTTTTTTTTTTTTAAGATTTTATTTATTTATTTGACAGAGACACAGCAAGAGAGGGAACACAAGCAGGGGGAGCGGGAGAGGGAGAAACAGGCTCCCTGCCGAGCAGGGAGCCCGATGCAGAGCTCTATCCCAGGACCCTGGGATCATGACCTGAGCCAAAGGCAGACGCTTAACGACTGAGCCACCCAGGCGCCCCAGCTATTTGTTTATCTTTGATGAAATGTCTAATTCGGATCTTTCATCCAATTTTTCATTGGATTCACTGTCCTATTATTTGTATGAGTTATTTATATACCTTTAAAACAAATTCTTTAATTCTTTAATACTTGATTCACAATATATTCCCCATTTCCACAGCTGGCCTTTTTGTTCTCTTAAGGATATCTTTTTTTTTTTTTTTACGATTTTATTTATTTATTTGACAGAGAGAGCGAAAGAGCACAAGCAGGGGGAGCAGCAGAAGGAGAGGAAGAAGCAGGCCCCCTTCCGAGCAGGGAGCCTGATGCGGCACTGGATCCCAGGGCCCTGGGATCATGACCTGAGCCGAAGGCAGATGCTTAACCATCTGAGCCACCCAGGCGCCCTGTTCTCTTAAGGATATCTTGATGAAGTACAACTTATCAATTTTTTTTATGGTTAGAGATTTTTGTGCCCTAGTAAGTCTAAGGTTTTTTCTCCTATGTTTTCCTCTCTAAGTTTTATGCTTTTAGCACTTACATTTAGGTCTATGATCCATTTCAAGTTAATTTTCCGAGTGATGTGAAGTAAGGATAGAGGATTTTTAAACATATGCAATTTTTCAAGTATCATTTGTTGAAATGACTACCCCTTTCCCACGGAACTAACTTGGCACATATGTCACAAACAAATGACATGTGTGGGTCTACTTCTGAACTCTCTTTTCTATTACATTGATCTATATGTCTATCTTTATATTGATAGCATACTACCTTATTTGTGGCATTATATTAAGTCTTAAATCAAGTAGTATATTTCAACTTTCTTTTTCCCTTTCAAATTGTTTTGACTGTTCTAGATAATTTTTATTTCCATATAAGTTTTATAATCAGATTGTCAATTTCTACAAATAAAATTTTTTCTGTAACATTTTTGAGAATTATGTTGATACTATAGGTACACTTCAGGAAAATTAACAGCTTATTGATTTTGACTATTCTAATCGATGAACATAGTATATTTCCCCATTTACATAGTTTTTTTCATAAAAGTTTAGTAGTTTTCAGGACATATATCTTGTGCATATTTTCTTAAATTTAACCCTAATTTTTGATATTTGTAAGTGTAGTTCTAAAACTATATTTTTTATTTCAATTTCCAATTGTTCAATGTTAGTGTATAGAAAAACAATGAATTTTTATAAATTGACATTGTATCATATGACCTTGATAAGTTCACCTATTAGTTATAGTAGCTTTCCTTGTAGATTTCCTAGAATTTCCTACCTAAATTCTCATGTTGTCTGTGAATAAACAGAGTTTTACAACTTCCTAATTTGTATGCCTTTAATTCCTTCTTAATACTTTATCGCACTGGCTAGGATTTCTAGTACAGTCGAAGTGCCAGAAGTAGGCAATCTTACCTTATGCCCAATCTTAGGGGGGAAAGCATTCCGTCTTTCACCATTAAGTATAATATTATAACTAAATTTTTTATAGATGACCTTTGTTAGGCTAAGTTCCTTTTATTTCTAATTTGCTAACAGCCTTTACCATGAGTGGTGTTCGATTTTGTAAAATACTTTTTTTGGTATTCACGGACAGGATTTTTTTTTTTTTAAATGTCAATATGGTGAATTACATTGATTTTTATTTTTTTTTAAGATTTTATTTATTTATTTGACAGAGAGATAGAGAGCACAAGCACGGGGAGCAGCAGAGGAAGAGGGAGAAGCAGGCTCTCCGCTGAGCAGGGAGCTTGATGCAGAGCTCGATCCCGGGACCCTGGGATCATGACCTGAGCTGAAAGCGCCCCAGAATTACATTGATTTTTAAATGGCTAGCCAAGCTTGCCTTCCTGGGATTAAAACCCACTTCCCCTATGACTGTGAAGAAGACTGTGTTGGTTTATTATCCTTTTTATATGTTCCTGAAGTCAGGACATTAGGGCCAAAGACATTAAAAAAATCAAATAAAATAATAGTAAAGATTAAATATAATGCCTAGGAAATCTATTTGGTTGATAAACTATAAAGAAATGCAAGGAAGTGATTGATACAAATGTCTGTGTAGTAAAATAGAATTATAAGTAAGTGGGGGAGTAAGATGGAGCAAGAGGACACAGAGCCAGACTTTGGGATGCCTAAAAAAGCTATATTAATTGACCTGGGTGGTGATTTCTAGAGTGTTTGTCTTATATAAATTCATTAAGATGTATACGTGTGTGTGTTATTGGTGGTTTTCATTATCATATGCCTCCTATTTTATAATAAAAAAAGGTTTCAAAAAACTATAAAGTACTGGTAAGCTTCTTAGAGCTTCACATTTTATATCTTCTAATGTCTGCTAAACTCTTCCAAAAGAAATTAAGTTTTCTGGACCAACTAACTTATTGCCCCAAATATGACATTCACTTGATATTGCCCTAAATATCTGACAAGGAAATGAAGCTGAGTTGATGCAGGCAAACACTTAAAAGCTTTCTCTTCTGTCTCATAAGACATAGAGGAATACAAATCTTAGAATTCTCAAGAAAGGAGTAGTATCAGGAGTATATTTTGTTCTAAATAAGCTCAGGGTGAAACTAAAATGACTTGTTTTCTTTCTCCTCCCCTCTTCCTTATTAAATTCTTAAATGTTCAATTCATCCAATTTGTAGAAAACAATGGTACTACTAATGGCCATAGGTAAGGAAGGTATTCAAGCAGTAAGGCCCCACTAGGAACAAACAGAAGCAGAAGTTCATTGTGGAAAATAATGCGAGGCATTTTATAATCTAGAAAACAATTCATGTTTCAAAACACAGTTTAATAAGTAGCATAATCTTACAGAAGACCATATTTTTCTGCTTCTTGAAATTAGTCAAAACCAAAATTAATAAAACTATATTAATATAAAATAGTTACTTTTTGAATTTTCTGAAAATTGAATGGGGCTCAAAAAGTGAACTGGTTTTTAGTTCTTGCATAATACTTTACAGCTGATTTATTCTTGTAAGGCTACTTGAGGAGTCTTTTAGGAAATTATTTTCTTTAGTAAACTAAAAAAAATGCCTGACTTCCAAAGAGAAGTTTTTTGCACTTGAAGGACTTGGGTCAATAAATGGAGTTACCATGGAGTTACTTATTTCCCTGGTTTCCTCAGAAGAGAATAGGTTCAGACCAAACAAAAGACAGTTGATTGGGAGTGCCTGGCAGGCTCAGGGAGCAGAGCATGTGACTCTTGATCTTGGGGTTGTGAGTTTGAGCTTCACGTTAGGTATAGAGATTATAAATAAACTTTAGAAAAAAACAAAACAAACAAACAAAAGACAGTTGATTGCTCTCTTGATGAGGATGTAAGATAATCATTTACTTACCCTCCATGATGGTCAAAGGATCTTCCACTTTGGGGCGCAGGATATTAGGGCCAAAGACAGTGGCCAAGTTCTGCACACTCATTTTGTTAACTCCAGAATAGGATTGTACTTCATCCAAGAACCTGTTGGATAGAAGAACATGAACAAAACAATGGTATCAAATTTTGTCAGTGGAAGAAAATGGGTTATTAGGAAATTTATTAACTAGAATATGTTCAAATACAATTATGGAGACAAAATTATTTAGAAATTCAAACATCTCTCAGTCAAATGTGAGGAAAATATATTGCAAATGATTAAGGATCAAACTTGAGGGATCATGTCAAATATCTCTGGCCTGGCTTAGCTTGGTTTCCTCTGTCCATCACAGAAACAGGTGTATTTGGATAATGTTAATACGGACATGAGATTCAAGAATATGGATTTTCTTTCAATCCTTAAAGAAAACATTTAATTTATATGTATATTCAATTTGAGAACTATAAATAAGATCATCTGGTACAATCCTTTATTTCAGAGAGGAGGAGTCAACCCTCTTTATTGAGTAATTTGTGAGCTTCAAATTTATAGTCTATTAAAAAATGATATCAAACATGGTTTAAATTAAAACCTAGTTCCACTAATATGAAAAATTAATATAAGCACAACTTTTTCAATTTATTAGGTGCTAAATAATAAGAAGCATGCAATAGACTTTTTCCCAAATGATTTTAGTAGGAGGGATTGTTTTTGTAGTCTTTCAGCCATTTTTCATTCCCCAGCCCCTCTTCATTTCTAAATTTCATGGTTTATTAATTGTACTGATGAGACACAGAGGAAGTGATGAAAAAATAAAAAAGAACTTATTATTATTTTTTCACTTGGTTTTATTTACTTGTTTATTTTTTATTTCAAATTTTTATTTAAATTCTAGTTAGTTAATATACAGGAGTAGGATTTAGTGGTTCATCACTCACATATAACACCCAGTGCTCATCACAATAAGTGCCCTCCTTAATGCCCATCACCCATTTAGCCCATCCCCCACCCACCTCCCCTCCATCAACCCTCAGTTTGTTCTCTATAGTTAAGAGTCTCTTATGGTTTGCTTCCCTCTCTCTCTTTTTTTCCCTCTCCTTCCCCTATGTTCATCTGTTTGGTTCTTTAATTCCACATATGAGTGAAAACATATGGTATTTGACTTATTTCACTTAGCATAGAGGAATGGATAAAGTAGATATATATATACCATATAGATATATATATGCACAACAGACTATTACTCAGCCATCAAAAAGAATGAAATCTTGTCATTTGCAACAACATGGATGAAGCTAGAGTGTATTATGCTAAGCAAAATAAGAGAACTTATTATTATTTAAAAGAATATATTTTATGTGTCGGTCATTGCACTAACTTACTAAATTCTCAAAGCAACTCTGTGAGGTAAATACTATGATTATCTCCATTTTACAGATGAGACACATGAGGCACCAGAGCGGTTAAGAATATTCTCCAAGGACACAAAAGTAACAGGTGGCAGAGCCAAGATTTGAACCCGGATCGTCTGACTCTGGAGTCTGTGCTCTTGACTACTCCCCTATGACTGTGAAGAAAGGCACCTGTTCCACATATTCATTACTGTTAGACAGGCTAAGCTATAGTTTAAAACTGAAGGGTAAAAACTCATACCAGTGTAATTTCTTATTTGAAATAGCTGAAACCAAAAGTCTGCTTAAATGTTTCAAGAAAAGTGAAGTTCTCCTACTGTGTAGATAAAGATGGGTAATACGGTTCTCAAGGAGAAGTCTTTTCCCTTTTACTTAAAGACGATGTCTTTTCTCATTTACCACAACAGCTTGAATTAGTTCAAAATCTTGGGATGGAACCCTGATGTGTTAATGAATCTGTTATCAGTGGTACTATTTCTTTCTTTTTTTAAATATGAAACCTGGGGTGCCTGGGTGGCTCAGTTGGTTGGGCGGCTGCCTTTGGCTCAGGTCTTGATCTCGGGGTCCTGGGATCAAGCCCCATGTTGGGCTCCCTGCTCAGTAGGGAGTCTGCTTCTGTCTCTCCCTCTGCCCCTCCCCCCGCTGGGTTTTCTCTCTCTCTCTCTCAAGCAAATAAATAAAATCTTTAAAAAAACAAATTATGAAACCTAAACTCATATTTGCTTCCAACCATCCCCAGAAAAAGCTACAGTAGGAGATTCTGGAATTCCTACTCAGTTACAGTTGACAGTGAGGTCCACCGTGTCTGACATTAGTCTTTTTTTTTTTAAGATTTTATTTATTTATTCATAAGAGACAGAGAGAGAGAGAGAGAGAGAGAGAGAGAGAGGCAGAGGGAGAAGCAGGGTCCCCGCTGAACAGGGAGCCCGATGCGGGACTCAATTCCAGAACCCTGGGATCATGATCTGAGCCGAAGGCAGACGCTTAACCATCTGAGCTACCCAGGCGCCCTGTCTGGCATTAGCCTTAAATTGCATTTTAGTTCCCAGTCTGCTGAACATTTATCTAATCATGACACAAAAAGTATATGCAAATGTTAATACTGCATTGAATTAAAAATTTGAATTATTTAAAAATAAACTGAAAGGCTTTCATATAAGATAGCTTATAGTGATTTGTATTGCCAATCATCATCTCTTTATTTAAATTTAATGTTTCAATTTTACATATTTGGTGTCTTTTTTTTTGTTTTGTTTTTATTTAAATTCCAGTTAGTTAACATACAGTGTAATATAAGTTTCAGGTGTGCAATTTAGTGATTCAGCACTTCCATACAACACCCGGTACTCATCTCAACAAGTGCTTTCTTTAATCCCCATTACCTATGTCACCCATCCCCTACCTGCTGCCCCTCTGGTAACCATCAGTTTGTTCTCTATAGTTAAGAGTCTGTTTCTTGGTTTGCCTCTCTCTTTCTTCCCCCCATGATTGTTTGTTTTGTTTCTTAAATTCCACATATGAGTGAAATCATATGGTTTCTTAAACAGGGGCACAGTCATGGCATATACCATCCCAGGCCATAGGTAAATATGGTCATGAGTGAGAGCTTTACCAGGCACAATTATTGTCCTAACAGAATTGAATAAAAATGTCTTTTCAATGAGTCTTGAAGTTAGAGGGAAATAGAAAGAAAATAATATTTATTCAATCAAAAAATACAATTTAAATCTTAAAACAACTGTGTGAAATGTGTGTTTTCAATACTCTTTTACCTAGTAGGACACTTAGAGAGAGTAAGAAAATTGCATACAGACACATAAGAAGTCAGTGATAGAAACTGGCACCCCCCCCCCACTGGTCTTTCTCATGCTAAGGTAAATGCTCCTCTAAACAAAGAACTTTAATGGAAGTTTGAAGCAACAGATCCTTCTTACGTAGACTAAGAGAGACTCACAAACAACAAATGACAAAAATCGAGCAATTTCAGTGCTCAGAGAAACCTTTGAGATCATCTTGACAAACCTCTTAATTTTATAGAGATCAACACTAGAGCTCAGAACAGTTCAGTGATTTTATTCATGGTCAAAAGTAAGTTAGTATTAGGCTATATATAGTCTTGTTCTGTTTAGTTTTGTCTTTAGGACAATTCTTACCTGCAAATATACTTCAGGAGGTTGTAATTGACCACTGGCAAACTCTTCACCTGCTTTGCTAATTCCTTAACACCCTGAGTAAAAAGAAATAGAGAATGAATGTTATCTAAGAGTTGGCCTTGGAATTAAAGCAAATAAAAAATGGGTATACAGTTTTTTTCATTAGTTTCACATATCATCAGTGAAGAATCCTGTCCTGAAAACTTGCCACTATTAAAGAGCATTTCACAAATATTTTCAAAGATGTGAAAAAGTATTTCAAATATTTCCATAAGTACTATTTGTGGAGAAACAGATGTTAAGTGAAGTCTTTTTAACATTTTTAACACTTGCTCACAGTTGACTAAAAAGGGAAGATAGCCTCATTTATAATAAGGTTATTCGGGGAAAAAAGTGGCCTAAATGTAGTGAGGATCTTTCCCATTTCTGGCATGCCCAAAACAGAGACAAACACACGTCTACTGGCAAATAAGTCTCTCAAGATGGGCCATGTCTAGGATACACTGTTTGGGGTGGGATGGAGAATGAAAAGCCTGCTCTTCAAGGACATTTCACAAATGGATTAATTGCTTGGGTTCTTCTCATTGTAGAATTTCTAATATGTAAATGGTCCCAGAAAAGCTAATGGATAATGTAATCTAATTTGTTCTTCTTCCTGAAAAAGGCCAGATGGTAAACATCGCAAGCATTCTGGGACATATGGTCTCTGTCTCAAATACTCTACTCTCCTGTTGTGGTACAAAAGCAGCCACAGACAATATTACATAACAAAGTAAAACTTCATTTATAAAAATAGGCAGCAATTTCAACAAGAGTGCCAAGAAAATCCAGTGGAGGAAACGAGAGTCTTTCCAACAAATGGTTCTGAGACAACTGGATATCCATGTGCCACAGGATGCAGTTGGATCTTTCCTCATATCATAAACCAAAATTAAGTCAAAATGGATCACAGACCTAAATGTAAGAGTTAATGTTACAAAAGTCTTACAAGAAAATATAGGAATAAATCCTGGTGAGCTTGGTTAAAGACTTCTTAGATATGACATTAAAAGCACAAGTGACAAAAGAAAAATAGATAAATTGGACTTCATTGCAATTAAAAACTTTTGTGCTTCAAAGGACCCTATCAAAAAACTGAAGAGACTTGGGGCGCCTGGGTGGCTCAGTCATTTGAGTGTCCGACTCTTGATTTTGGCTCAGGTCATGATCTCAAGGTCATGGGAGTCTGGCACCGGGTTCTGTGCTCAGCGGGGAGTCTGCTTGAAATTCCCTCTCTCTGCCCCTCCCACCCTCTCTAAAATAAATAAATAAATCTTTAAAAAAATCTGAAGAGACAACTTATAGAATGGGAGAAATATTTGCAAATCAAATCATATATCTGATAAGAGGTTTATAACCTAAACTATAAAGAACTCTCACAACTTGATAATAAGACAAATAACCCAATTAAAAAGGGGAAAATGATTTGAAGAGATGTTTTTCCAAAGAAAATATGTGAAGAGCCAATAAGTACATGGAAAAATGTTTAACATCATTAACCATCAGGGAAAAGCAACTCAAGCTCAATGAGATCTCACTTTACTTACATTAGGGTGGCTATGATAAAAAAGAGAGATAACAAGTGTTGGCAAAAATGTGGAGACGTTGGAATCTGCACACATTGCCGGTGGGAATTTAAAATGATGGAGCCTCTTTAAGAAACACAGAGTTACATATGGCCCAGCAATTCTGCCTTCTAGGTATATACCCAGGAGAAATGCAGACATATATCCATGCAAAACTTTGCACGTGAATATTCACAGCAGCATTATTAATAATAGTCAAACAACAGAAACAACACAGATGTGCTACAACTGAGGAACGGATAAATAAATAAATAAATAAATAAATAAATAAATAAATAAATGGCGTGAAATACTAAATATATGTGGTATAGTGTGGATGAACCTTGGAAACAGTGAAAGAAGCCAGTCACAGAAAACAATGTAGTGAATGATTTCATTTATATGAAAGAGCCACAAGACACAAGTCTACAGATACAGAAAGGGATTAGTAGTTGCCAAGAGCTGGGGAAGGTGGGGCCTGGGGAAGAGATATGGCGTTTGTTATAGGCTGATGGAAATGGGCTACATATTCTAAAATTAGATTTTGGTAGTGGTTGCATAACTCTTGAGAATACAGTTGACCCTGAGTAATGTGCTCAGTGATTGGTGAAGGGCACCAATCGCCCCCCCAACTCGAAAATCCATGATTAACTTTTGACTCCCCCAAAACTCAATTACTAATAGCCTGTTGTTGACTGGAACCCTTACTGATAACATAAACGGTTGATTAACAAATATTTTGTATGTTTTAAGCATTATATGCTATATTTTTACAATAAAGTAAGCTAGAGAAAAGAAAATAGAATATTAAGAAAATCATAAGGAAGAGAAAATACATTTATAGTACTGCACTGCAAAAAATCCATGTATAGGAGGACCCATTCAAACCCCTGTTGTTTGAGGGTCAACTGTATACTAAAATGCACTGATTGTACACTTTAAGTAGGTGATTATATGGTATATGAATTATATCTCAATAAAGCTGTTTTAAAAAAATGGTAGATAAGATTTGGTAGAAGGCATTGTTTAGGTAATTTAGAGGGGCACACAATGAAAAAGAGAATATGAAATAAGGCATCCACTTTGTTCACGGACTGTTTGGCCTGATGTAGCACAGTTAACCATTTAGAGGAGCAAAGTGGGCAAGGAAGGTTCATTTCATTTATTAACCTGCAGTTTCTTTTTGACAAGAGAGGGGATTAAAAATGGGACCTGAGTTGTGTGTGTAATATCAAACTGTGTGCAATATCAATAAATACATTAGTGGAAAATAATCCAAGGATGGGACAAAAGGAAATTTACAAATTAAAAACTAAGAACATTGACAAGAAACCCAAATGAAGGTTTTTTAAGAAAGAAATGCATCAACTTACAGCTTCTTCTTCCTTGCTGAGCAGTTTGGCACAGGACAAAAAATCTTCATACTTTGCATAAGGAATGACTGGTTCTGGAAGTTCTCGGAGATAGAGTTTAAGAAGTGACGCCACTGTGTGTACATCCGTGTTGCTGTGGAGATAGAAGTGTGAGGATACTCTTTGGAGTAAACTTTATGCTATCTGATTTAGTTTTTCATCAAATACACATTGAAGAGTCAGAATTCTATATGAGTTGGCAATTCAATCAGTAAGTTCAGCTTTCAAGAAGCACATACTTTCATAAGGCCTATGAAATGCTACCACAGGTGGAGAGGAGAGGGATCTGGAAGGACTCTGGAAGTTTCAGTGTGGTCTGAAAATATTCAGAAGGGCAAGCACTTTTCTTTTGTGTGTACTCGATGTTAAGCAAGTGTTAACTTTGGAAAGCAATGCCAATATACCAGACTTTAAATGAAATATGCTACAGTTTACAAAAAATACCAAATCCATCTATGCATGCATGTATTCAATGTCACAATTAATCAGTTCTGAATCCTATCTTCATTTCTTATTCTTTTTTTTAGTCTTTTATTTTTTTAATATTTTTTTTAATTTTAATTTTATTATGTTATGTTAGTCACCATACAATACATCATTAGTTTTTGATGTGGTGATCCATGATCCATTGTTTTCATATAACACCCAGTGCTCCATGCAGGATGTGCCCTCCTTAATACCCCATCACCGGGCTAACCAATTCCCCCTCCCCCCTTCCCTCTAAAACCCTGTTTGTTTCTCAGAGTCCATAGTCTCTCATGGTTCATCTCATTTCTTATTCTTTAGAAGACATTGGTGACTGGTTATAGATATCAGAAACTTAGTATGACATGTTATAACTTTTTTAAGCAGAACTTATTTTGAAATGATTGGTTCTCAGCATGATCTCTTGTCTTATATTCTAAGACATTTGGGAATCCTTAGGGTCTTCTAGAAAGAGAAGGAATGTACTACAAAAACAAACAATGAAAACACAACCTGTCCTTTGTATAATATGCAAAACCACCAGAGTGACAGGATAATTTCTTAAAATACTAATTTAATTTTGTGCTCTCTATCTTCATGTTAATCCCATGAAGAAGGCAGACAGTAAAGACTACAAGAGGTGAATTTTGTTTGTTGGTTTATTTAATTTTGAGTGAGGGGAATAGAAATGTGGCAAGGAGGAATTGGTGGGCAGGGAGTGAAAGGCCAATTGACCTTGAGAAGTTGAAGAGCAGCAGTAAACAAGGTCAGGGATTCTGTAGGTATTGAGAATGAACACCCCACTCCCAGGTGGTGTTGCAGGAGGTGACATGTCCCCAGAGGGGTATACCTTGAAAGCTACCATACAGTTGAATTTCCTGCCTCAGTGAATATTCTCTTGCCTCAAGGGTGACATGGAAGCAGAGTTGCCGTCACAAAAGTACAGGGGCTGGGACAATGGGCATCTCAGTTCTCAATTTTGGATTTCATCAGCTATTTCCCACAGGCCTACTACTGTATTGAACTGCAGAAACACACAGTGGCTAGGACCCCAAATTGTTAAAAAAAAGATTATTTCAGCCTGCTCGAAATTTATAATCTAGTGGGGACAGGGCATATTAAGTAGATAATAACACAAGCATATAATTGCAAAGTGTTGTGAGTGGTAATAAGGAAAAGTGTTGGATGATATCTAATAACAAGAGAGGACTAATTAGGGGTTGGAGGGCTTCCCTGAGGAAATGATTCATAGGTCAAGGTCTGAAGGGTTGTAATAATTAACCAAGTGAGAACAGAAGCACAAAAGAAGGCATTCCCGATTAAAGCAAGGCAGGTAAACAGAGCCTAAAGTGGGAGGGAACATCCTGTCCTTGAGGAGGTAACAAAAAGCTAAGGGAGAGCCAAGTTCAGAGTGGGACTGGATGAGTTTTGCGTGTAGGCAGCATTCTCTTAGAGCCTGGGACTCCACCTTCCCCCGTATTAGACAGGGCGCAGGCTGAGCTGCTTCATTTCAGTGTTGAAGTCAGTCAAAGCCGGTGCTTTGTCAACCATTCTGCAGATGTTAAAATGATGGAGGTAATCCGATAGGGCCTGTCTTAAACTAATTTTGTTCTTTCATAATTAAATAAGTGTATTTTTTTCCTCTTAAAATTCTGAACTGATAGGCAATATAGAAGTCAACTCAAACGCTAGTAAAGAAAATAAAAGTCCCATCTCTGGGGCATCTTGAAAACTGTGCCTAAGCTCATTAATTCCATAAATTACTTTCTACAAAATTTTTTAAACAGATAGTCCTAACATAGCGTCAATGGTAAGGCTAGTTTTTTTGTGTGTGGGTTTTTTTTTTTAAACACTCTATTTTATGCCCATCAAAGCCCTTCGGTGTTTCTCTGGCTATGTAGTGAAGAACCCGACCCTTGAAGGTACAATCATCAGCACCAACAAAACCACAACCTGCGACAGGATAGGCAGTGCGATCAAATATTACAGTGAATGATTCCATCTTCTGATTCTGCTCTCATCCAACCCAACCCATGCCTAGGTTGCTTGCGTTGCCTTCAAAGACAATGACCATTGTGTTAGAGTTACAGGAAGGTACAGAGAAAAATATAAAAATAAAAGATAAAATAAGTATAATTTCAATACGTGGAGTACGTTATTTATAATTTGTCTGACTATATAAATAGAACATATAAAAATCTTTGCAAAGGAAATGTAATAAATGAGGCAATAATGATAAATAAGAAATATACATTTAATGAAAAATTCTGTTCTCGTGTTTCATTACATTGTCCCCGGCACACTGGGTTGTTTTTGTTGTTGTTGTTATGTTAATCACCATACGTTACACCCTTAGTTTGTGATGTAGCGTTCCATGACTCATTGTTTGCGTATAACACCCAGTGCTCCATGCAGAACGTGCCCTCTTTAATGGCACACTGTTTTTAAGGTTAACTTGCTTGCTACTTGTATTACTTGGCTTCTGATGAAGTTGAGCTATAGAACTGAGGACATGTGAACACTAGATGGCACCATTGTAAAGTCAGAGTAGGCGGAGGACGCTAACATTGTGAAGGATGAAAGGCGGCAGAATCATTCTTCATCCACCAGCAATTTTCTTAGCACCAGAGCTGCAGTAATGTTCCAAGAATAGAAATATTTGAGCTATGAATCAAGGTAAGAGACGTGGATGGGATGATGATTTTATTCCTTCCCTAAAGTGATGCGTTACATTAGCTTTCTAGCATTATAGCACACACCCACACATGGTTAGTTATATAGAAATGATGAAGAAAAAAATGACCAAATACCTTCCCATTTTTTTTCAATTAACAAAGGTTATTAAATTTTTACTTAAGGGCTAAAACTTAAAAATACATTACCCTCTTTTTTTGGGCTTTATTAAACTTAGGTTATTCTGTTGAAATAGAGACACCTTCATTTTCCTGGCGTTCTCATTTTTGGCTTTGTCCTTTCCCACTGAATGGAAGAAAACAATTGCTTCTGGGAAGACTCCAGCATGTATGCCAGTTCTGATTCACCTCAAGGGGCTCACGGTCCATCTGCCCTTCTTGCCAGAAAGCCACCTACTGCAGCGGGAAGTCTGGTGCTTGTCTGAAAAATCTCTTTGCATATCCACTGTACAAAATGGCAGCCATCTACATCTCACTGTCCACCCTATCTCTTACTGAAAGCCCACGGTTCTAATTAGTATTTGCTTACCATGGACATCCAAAGAAGTAAATACTAATATTGTGTGGTAATTGCCCAATGTACCTAGGGGAACGTGTCATCTTTGTCCCAGAGAAATGTATCTCAGTCTTTATCAAAGAAAGAGAAACGATGGGGCGCCTGGGCGGCTCAGTCGGTTGAGTGTCCGACTCTAAATCTCAGCTCAGGTCTTGATCTCGGGGTCATGAGTTCAAGCCCTGCATTGAGCCTATTTAAAAAAAAAAAGTGAAGGGACTGCACTGTAGCAAAAGTCAGTGTACAATAGAGAATTAAGATACCTAACCTGGTTAATAATAATAATAATAATAATAACAATAACAACAACAGCTGCAGCAGGAACACCGCCTATACATATCTCACTCTGCATCAAGTCTGTGAGCAGGGCCTGTTACTAACCCTATTTTGGGTACTTGAACAAGAAACCACCCCGGTACGAAATTCTTTCTGACTAATCACGAAGTTATGAGTGGTTTTAAAGTCTTCTGGTAGAAACTCAAGACTATTTACTAATGTAAAGTCATTATACAAATCTCAGGTCTCTTTCACTCACTTGGTGGTAGAATCTGTTTTCAGAAATTAAGGGGCATAATCATGCACATTCTATCCAGTGATGGCAAAGAGGCAGAGACAGGCCCCAGGATCCTGAGTAAAGGAGCCCGCAGAGCAGGAGATGCCCTGAAGCATGTGTCCTTTAATTGATCAACATATGGGTTTTGTTTTCCTCTTATATTGTACTTGGACTTTACTTCTGAGTCCTGCTTCCTCATGTATAGTCTTTTTTTCCACGCTTAAAGGGAGGATTTCATGAGACTTTCACGGATTGACCTAATTTTATATTCTCATGCGTGTGCCTTTGGTCATTCTGGAATCCTTCTACCAATAGTAGTTCCCGAATACTTACGGTGGGCATGGCTTCATGCCACATGCTGGGTGAAACAGAAATGAACAACATAGATCTTTTTGTCCCCCTTGGGCTTATATCTCTAACTAATTACCAACAATACTTTTCCATACCATGCCCCTACTTCTTAACCTTTCCTGTAAAATCTAGCTGCTAAGTCGCTGTCAGGTGTGAAATCTTAAGAATGTTCTTTACAGTTCCTGGAAATCGCCTGCCTTATTTATAATCTATGTACCATACAGGCCTCTCACTAATCTGCAGAGGGATAAAGAGGTCTGACAACAATCCTTCCTTGTCTATCCTCTACTCCCACCCCTTCCTTCCCTGATAAATAGACTCTCATCTATGGATCAGTTCAAATGCCACAGTAATTACAAGTAAAATACTACACAGGCAAAACCTTGAAACTTTTAAGCCTCAAAATTAGAAATGGGAATTTTTCACCCTGGATGCTATGCACAAAGCACAATATAATTTTTGATTTCACTGAATAGAATGAATTTCCAGTGCACCCACATTGGAAATTATTAAAGATATCGTGAACTTAATTTGCAACACACACAACAATGAGATGACCCAAAATTTGCTTGGAATTAAAAAATGTCAGGTCCACCAAACTCCAGGGAGAACATATAGGAGACTGAAGCCATTCAGCCACACGATCATGATAAAGACTGCCGTCAAATTGTCTTAAACAACATGTTGTTCTTTCCACCAAATTCACCAAGGCATCGAAAAGCATATCTGAAGGTAGTAAGCAGTTCCAAACAAAAATAAATGTTTACAAGAAAAGCCTGGTTCTGCTCTAACTTATTTATTTTTTTTACATATCTGTCAAAACCAATACACCTTTCAGCAGGGCAACTTGAATCTGCTTCTGCCATGGCTCATTGCTGTTATGTGTCACCATTGAATTATATACAACAACGACAAGACACTTTTACCTGTCTGGACTACGCTGAATCAGTGCTCGTGCCAAACAAGCCTTCTGGTTTAAAAGTAATGATGACAGAGACCTGCACGATGATCTCCGCTACGGACTGAGTTGTGCATCCTCCCTCATTCATCTGTTGAAGCCCTAACCTCTGGTGTGGTGGTATTTGGAGACGGAACCTTTGGGAGATAATTGGGGTTAGAAGAGGTCATGAGGATAGGACCCTGGTTTGATGAGACTGGTGCCCTTATAAGAAAATACACCAGAGAGCTTGCTCCCCAAGCCCTTGCTCCCTTACACATGCAAGGAGAAAAGATCACGTGAGCCCAGGGGGGAGAAGTTGTCTACAAGCCAAAAAGAGAGCCTTTATCAGAACCTGACTGAGTTGGCACCTTGATCTCAGACTTACAGGCTCCAGAGCCATGAGAAAATAAATTTCTGTTGGTTAAGTCACCCAGTCTGTGGCATTTTGTCCTGGCAGCCTGAGGTGGCTAATATAACTCCCAAATCCACATCTCGTGAGCTTACCTGTAAAACCATTAATAGTACTGTTAAGGTACTAGGTAATGAAAGGTTAGCAGAAAGTTAGAAACGCACTTTCAGATAATGTGGATTTATGGAAATATTGTCAGATAGATCAATGTGATGGAGAAAAAAGTGATCAACTTTGGTTGCACACTAGAGTCACACAGAAAGTTTTTCAAAGTACCGGTGATTGGGTCCTATATATTCTGATATAATTGGTAGGGGCAATGAGACTTTTAAAAAGCTCCTCAAATGATTCGCATGTGCTGCCATGGTTGAGAAACATAAATATGGAACATGTATTTGAGGTAGAAAACTTCCAAGGACAGGAGGCAATTCTGATGTAGAATGGTCACAAGTTCACAAATTTAAATCTGGCCACTCTATAACCCATGGGAGGCTACCAGTTATGCACTCGTCTGTCCAGTGTTCCCTGATAGAAGACAGGCGGGAGAAGCGGTCGACAGACACTGTTACCCTTAAATAAAATTGTCACGTTGACCCTTCCTTTCCTACTTCTAGAATTACTTATATGTATAGATATATGTGGGCATAGACTCTTCCCTTACAATGCTAGCTAAACACATAAAAAGAATATTTGATAGTTGTATATACAACCAGCATACCATACACATCAGCACATGCATGCATGTGTATCTTATACACAAAGTAACAGATAAAATACTCTGTTGTATAGCTGTAGGAAGAGATTCTTTTGAGCAATATGGGTTTGCTGAGTCCAAATAATAGAGCCCTCAAATAGAAAGTAGCTACATCCCCAAACTGAAAAAAAAATAAATCATGGATATTTGTCCATTTGTTATTTTTGATGAATACTTCCCATAGATGTCTCTCATTTCATTATTGTTGTTGTTGTTGTTATTTGCCACCTCACTCTCCTCCTCCTACTTGGCCATCATCCTTACCAGCCAGCTCCCCAATTTTTCTTCCTCTGCTGGCCTCTAAGTGCTATTTTCCTGGAATCTATGCACACTCTGTGAGCTCAACTATCACTTTTCTATAATAACTACAAAGTACACCTCTTCACACCAGACCTTTCCATCGAATTCGTAGATGTTCCATACATACTTTGAACTCCATGTAAACAAAGCTGGATAACAAAAACAAAAAAACTCGCAAAAAACCTTGCAACCGTCTTAGCCATTTTCTCAACCATGGATGGCATTATCATTCACACAAATAAACAAGAAACCTAGAAGTCAGCCTAAATTTTGCTTTTCCTGAGACCCTAAATCTAACAGCGGTTAGTGATTCTCAGGCTGAGCTGCACATTAGAATCCCCTGGAAAGTTTTAAAAAACACTCATGACTGGATCCTATATATTCTGATGTACCTTATGAATCAATTCCCTCTTCAGCAAGCTCAGTGACAATGCTCAAGTTCAAGTTCATATCACTCATCTCCAATAATGTAACATAATGTTGGCTGGTTTTTCTGTTGCAAGCCTGTCTTCCTATGCCCAGTCCCCTGAACATACACATATAGGTGGTAATCCATTAGTAACAAATAAATATCAATGACAAGTAAAATGCCTTGCTGTATAGCTTTTGAATACTATGTTTGAATGCAAAGGGCAAATGTATGAGCATATATAGATAAATATACATCACAAAGAAACGTATATACTTTATAGAGTAGTCACTAGAGTTGTCATCATTTAGTTAGTTTGAGCTACAGAGCACTGATTCACTTTATAAACAGCTAATATGTCTAAGTAAATTAAATTCTTATATTAAAGAAAAAAAATAAAATCTGACTTTTTCCATTACAGTACCAAGATGCTTTCACTGGAGAGGAAAGTCTAGTGGGATTGAGGCATTTATAAGGCTTGATGTAGAATATTCGCAAAAGTTTCCTTACAGCAGTATTATATCAGTACAACTATTTTAACAGGCTATCTTGTACCTACATGTGCATTCACTTCCAACAACAACCAAAAACTAAAACCTTAAGTAGATAAGTTCTGGAGGTCCAATGCACAGCATGCTGAATATAGTTAACAGTGCTATTTTATAAAACTCCAAGTTGCTAAGACCTAGATCTTAAAGTTCTTGGCACAAAAAAAGAAATTATAATTTTGTGACCTAATGGGGTGTTAGTTAATATGATGGTGGTAATCATTTTGTAATACGTAAATGTAACAGACCACCACATTGTATACCTTAAACTTATACGATGGTGTATGTCAATTATATCTCCATAAAAATGAATAACTTAAAAAGAAAATAAGTGTTGTTGGTTAGTAAATTAATCAACATGGCTATTAAAATGAGTTAATTATGTCCCTCCAACTCTGGTGATTTGGAACCTAAGTATCAATGTTACATGCAAATTATTTCCTTAGAAGCAATATTCAAATGTATATGATACAGTCTTATACTATAAATGACATTAATATTGTCCAAACTCTTAAGAGCCAAGTCATAAAAAATTTTTCCTATAGAAATTAAAGCTGAAGTCAATGAAGCCACTAAGATTTTCTTATTAAACGGAGATCCTACTCATCAATGATGCATACAATTGCTTAGAAAAAGGATTGACCTAAGGAATTATTTGAAAGTCACCAATGATAAAGAGATTAGGGATTAGTGATAGCCTGTTTACAAACCACAGAGATTCTATTTTAGGTGTGTGGGTATCTCTACATCCTACACATACACACACCACATATACGCACATGCACACACATACTGCATACACATAAATATATATTTCATTCTTTGTAGAATTAAAATAAAATGTATCTAGTCAGGTCTGAAGAACACTAAGACACTTCTTGATCGACTGTACACATTGGACTTTGTTCTCGCTAATTGGTGCCAGCAGATAGATCTTCATTGCATTTATTTATAATTGTTTTAGGAGAAAGTTCAAGCCTTTGAGTTCCACAGAGTATCTATAGTTGCCCATACATGGAGCAGAGAGTTTGCTCAGAGTTTTTATTAAACATGAGCATTCTTTTTTTTTTTTAAGATTTTATTTATTTATTTGAGAGAGAGAGAATGAGAGAGAAAGAGCACGAGCGGGGTGAGGGGCAGAGGGAGAAGCAGACTCTCTGCCTAGCAGGAAGCCTGACGTAGGGCTCGATCCCGGGACTCCGGGATCATGATCTGAGCCAAAGGCAGATGCCTAACTGAGCCACCCAGGTGCCCCAATTATGAGCATTCTTAATCTAGGTTGGGAGTTATGCCGAAGTAACATCTACCCGTTAGCACTTTCCCTGGCTATTCTATGGAACATAATTCCTAAACTCACGAAGTGTAAAATAAATGCCAAAAAATGTAAGAATGATTAAAAAGATTAGAAGATTATTGTTGACCTAGATAGCTTTTTTTAGGTGGGTAAAAAAGGACTATTCACAGTAAAGGATATAAGAAAATTCATTTATAGGAAACTTAAAATTATATTAAGCAAATAACACTTATATTCAATGGATTGTGTGACTACAGTTTGAGGGAGGTGGGGTAAGACATCTCTTGCTTACCTCACATTTCCTCTAGGAATGGCTCATAAATAAAATAACTGGACGAAATACTCTATATCATCTAAGTATACTGTGATTATGCAATTATCTAATTAGATTTTGTAAGTGGTGAGCTTTCAGTTCTTGCTTAAATGGGATATGCTATTTTTCCTAACATTTGACTCCTGACATACAGACCCTGAAGGCTTCTTTCATAGTGAGTTTACACAGCTCTACCAGTTTCCATGTCTTTACATTAGTAAATGTATATACATGAGATTTTATCACATAGCCCTTTCTTGCTTCAATTGCACCAAGGATTTGAAGTGCTATGGGTTGTAATTTCAGTTTCATATGGTCCTCAAAATCTTGGCAAACAGTTAATGAACTTGGCTTAGCTACAATAAAAAGTTACAGCTGCATTGAGTTACTTCACAATTTTATATTGTTTGCTTACATGTTTTTCCCTTTATTAAACTCTGCAGATGGAATTTCAGGAGAAACAAAAAAAAATGTGATCATCATAATACATTCAACAATTTGTTTTTTTCCTGGAGATTTCAGATTATGCAACCAAGGATTTCCCCGAGAAGCATTGTTGAGGTTCTGGTGCTGAGGGGGTATATTTATGCTAAAAAAAAAAAAAAAAGTATTTTTAAATGTTCTTAATAGCATTTAAAACCTACATACATACTTTAATCTTTCTATTTTAAAATAAAAAATAAAATAAAATATTTAAAAAATCAAAAGAGCCGAATATCACAATAATTTTCTAGCTAACAAAAACTAAATAGCGATCAAAGTTTCCTTTATATATATATTTTTTCCTTATTAATGTGTCCCTAACAGTGATTTTTATTGCATATTGCCCATTTTCTTCCATAACTGCCACACATTTGGAGAACTTTGATTATCTGATTCTGGGAAAAACAATAAAAGATAAAACATTGTTTTCCAGAAACCTTATTTTTTTCCAGTAAAGTCAGTAAGGTAGAAAAAACTTTTGTGTCTTAATAGAGGAGAAAAGTAAATAGAGGCCTGGTTTTACATCGCTGAATCTCTAACTAATAGTGTTAGAAGGAACTTAAAAGGATTTGCTGATATATCCAGGTGTGTTTACAAATCAACACCCAAACCATCCAAGTCCATGCAAAACTCATTCCTTCTCCGAACACTTCAACAGTCTTCTGTTGTAACACAAAAGCTTTCTCAACATACAGGCTAAATGACACCATCCCAGTTTATTTTTGTGGACGTATATATTGAGGGAAAGGACAAAAAGCTTTAAAAAATCCAGCTGTATACTTATTGGGTGTCTCATATTAAAATCTGTCATGCTTCTTGAAAGGATAGGAAAGGATACTTCACTCCCACATATACAGAAATTTATTATATTAGTGCTGTTTTCTACTTGGACCATTTTTAAGAGAAGTCAGTGTAAGCAGGAAAAAAGAGAAACAAACAATTTTATTGAGAAGTAGTAAGGGGTTTTGTTTTTGTTTCATTGTTTCATTGTTACTATTTTGTTATAAATCAAAATTCAGTTCACTTCTGGAGTAGGCTGCACCCATATTCACTAGAGCATTTCTGGAGTACAAAACAAACAGAGGTACTGGACTTAATTTAGAACTGTGGCTCTTAGGAAATTATAAACCCATTCATAAGATTATGATTCTATATTGACACAGGCAGGCATTTTGCTTCAGTTGACAAAAATGATATCCTGACAGAATTTTAGAAGTTGTTTTGAAACATGACAATTTTCAGCCTTCCTCAATTGAAGGCTTTGAAAATAAGCACATGAATTGTCTACTTATTGAGATAACAGAAATACTAGCAACCTTTCATTCGATTTTGAATATATTCAAAAGATACTCCTTATATCCTTTTATTCGACAAAGGTTTATTGTGAGCCTACACTGTGTCAGACATTTTTCTAGGTGCTAGGGATAAAAAAAGGTGATCAAGATTCATAAAATTCCCCCACTTTCTTTAAGCTCATATTCTATGTAAGTGTAGAGTTCTATTTTATGAATACAGAGTTTTAAATGAATATCCACAGTGATTTCCTCATGGGTATGAAGATGCATGCCCCCGTGGTATCACAGTTGTTTATCGCAATCCTAAGTAGATACTCCCAGAACATTATTACTGATTCTTCAGCAATTCAACCATTTCCTTATAATAAATTATCAAGATAATCAGAGAAATCAAACATTTTAAAACCATGTGATTTCTAAAGGGCACATCTAAGTGGTTGATAAGAACATAAAAAGATACACATCCGTAGCCGTTAGGGAAATGCAAATTAAAACAATGATACCATTTCACACTCATTAGAATGGCTAGAATAAAAAATTGGCCCACTCATCCATTGCTGGTAGAAATATGAAATGGTGCAGCCACTTTGGAAAACAGTTTTGCAGTTCCCCAAGTGTTAAACATAAATATGACAATTCTACTTCTAGGTATATACCCAGGAGAAGTGAAAATGTATGTCCACACAAAAAATTGTACATGCGTGTTCATAGCAACATTATTTATAAAAACCAAAAACAAAACAAGGGAAATATCTATCAATAGATAGATGGATAAACAAAATGTAGTATATCCACAGTATGAAATTCTATTCATCAATGAAAAGCAACAAACTACTGATATATGCTATAACATGGACACACCTCAAGAGCATTATGCTAAGTAAAAGAAGCTGAATGCAAGAGACCATATATTGAATAATTCCATGTCCAGAAAAGGGAAAATCTATAAAGGCAGAAAGTAGATTAGTGGTTGTCTGGGGATGAGGGCTGCTGGAAATAACAGTAAATGGCATAAGGGATGTTATTTGGGTGATGAAAATGTTCTAAACCGACATGTGGTAATGGTTGTATAACTTGGTAAATTTGTCACAAATCATTGAATTGCACCTTTGCAATGAGTGAATCACAAGATATGTAAAATATGACTCAATAAGTTTATTTCAGAAGACGCATGCCTTTAAGGAATGTACTTTCACCAAGCGCATGCAAGAATATTTACAATCTGACTTCTAAGATACACACAAGCACCCACTTTCAGAATGTAAAACCTTGCAGGTATCTTATTTCTTTCAGTAGGAATTTCCATGGAGATTTTAAAACAGAAATGAAGATATCCTAGAATAAAAACACTGAAGAGCTTAGGTTCAAGCATAGGTTCAAGCACATTACTTTTCCTTATCATATAAAATGTTGGAATCATCATTATCATCAACATCATGATACCTATGACAATGGCAGTAAATGTGCTAAGTGTCTTATTCCATTATATCATTTCTTCTGGTGTTTTGTTCATTTGGTTTATTTATTTATGTAGTTAGTTCATTTGTTAGTTTTTTTAATTAAGTTTTAAATTTTAATTCCAGCATAGTTAACACGCATTTTGTTTTATTTTTAAGCGCATTAATACAACAACCCTGTGGGTTAAGCATTATGGTTTTCATTTTACACATGAGGAAACTAGGGGTTTTGAGAAGTGAAGTAACTAGTGCCAGGTCGTTAACTTAGGTAGTAAATGGTGGGCCTGCCTGAACTCTTATTCCTACACTGCTTCCTGGCAAAAAAGTATACAAACACCAAACGATATGCCAAATACTGTGAAACTTCTTGTTAATTGACTATTTTTATTCATAACTCTGTCAGGTTTCAGGGGAAGTGAGCTCCAAATTTATTCAAATATAAATTGACCTCACACCGGTCAGAATGGCTAGCCAGGAAACCACAGTTGTTGGCAGGGATGCGGAGAAAGGGGAACCCTCCTACACTGTTGGTCGGAATGCAAGCTGGTGCAGCCACTCTGGAAAACAGTATGGAGGTTCCTCAAAAAGTTAAAAATAGAGCTGCCCTATGACCCAGCAATTGCACTAGTAGGCATTTATCCAAAGGACACAAAAATAGTGATTCAAAGTGGCACATACAACCCAACGCTTATAGCAGCAATGTTCACAATAGCCAAAATATGGAACGAGCCCAGATGTCCATCAGCTAATGAATGGATAAAAGAAGATGTGGTATAGGAGTGCCTGGGTGACTCAGTCGGGTAAGTGTCTGCCTTTGGCTCAGGTCATGGTCTCAGAGTCCTGGGATGGAGCCCCGCGTTGGGCTCCCTGCTCTGTGGTGAGTCTGCTTTTCCCTCTCTCTCTCTCTCTGCCCCTCCCTGCCCCTGCTCATGCTCTCTCTCTCTCAAATAAATAAATAAAATTAAAAAATAAAAATAAAAAAAGGTGTGAGATACACACACACACACACACACACACACACACACACACACACATAATGGAATGTTACTCAGCCATTAAAAAGAATGAAATCTTGCCATTTGCAACGACGTGGATGGAACTAGAGGGTATTATGCTAAATTAAATAAGTCAGTCAGAGAAAGACAAATACCATATGACTTCACTCCTAGGTGGAATTTAAGAAACAAAACAGATGAACATAGGGGAAGGGAAGGAAAAATAAAATAAGATAAAAACAGAGAGGGAGGTAAACCACAAGAGACTCTTAACTACAGGGAACAAACTGAGGGCTGCCGGAGGGGAGGTGGGTGGGGGATGAGCACTAGGTGTTCTGTGTAAGTGATGGATCACTAAATTCTACCCCTGACACTAATCATACACTACATGTTAACTAACTTGAATTTAAATAAAATTTAAAAAAAAAAAGAAAAAAAAAAACAAAGATAAATTGAAAGGAAAGTGAAACTCCTGTTCTTGCCTTCCAGTGTATAGGCTTTTAGATATTATCACCAAAAGAGTAAGCGCAGTGAAAAATGACAGATCTCTAGCTAACAACCTGCACTACATAAAATGTTTAGTAAATATCCATTCATGTGAATATTTTCCACATACAAAATATTTCCCTTTAAAGCTCATTAATTTTTGGGCGCCTGGGTGGCTCAGTCGTTAAGCGTCTGCCTTCGGCTCAGGTCATGATCCCAGGGTCCTGGGATCGAGTCCCACATCGGGCTCCCCGCTCAGCGGGAAGCCTGCTTCCCCCTCTCCCACTTCCCCTGCTTGTGTTCCCTTTCTCACTGTGTCTCTCTCTGTCAAATTAAAAAAAAAAAAAAAAAAAATCTTTAAAGCTCATTAATTTTTCAGACCCTGGTATGTTTACAAAGAGGTTTCACCATGGAACCCTAGGGAGTCACACTCATTGTTCAAATTAGATTAGAAGCCACATGTTCAGGGAAGTGGGCCTGTCAGTATTGCTGAAGGGTGATCGGAAGTGTGGGCTGTTCCAAGTACGATGCCACACAAACAGAACACTAAGGGACATCAAATCACACAACAGGAACTTTAGTCCTTCTCTGATTATCTTTCACCTCTTCTGATTATATCAAGTAGGAAGTACCCGTTGGAAATGAGAGAAGTGTTGGAATGGTACCATTACTTGCCAATCTCCATTTTCATCAAGTACACAGAGGCCTTAGGGCCAGTCTTCGGAAAGCAGCTGTATTCAGTTGGCATTTAATAACATGTCCTTGCATTTATGCTATAGTGCCCTTGTGAATTATGGTGAGTGTGCTGGTTTTCAACTAACAATAATGATATCAAATTCCTTTTACAACGAAATTGATAAAACAGTGAATAAATTTAAAGGGAAATACTAAAGCTAGTCTAGGTATTCTGTGGAGATGGCTAAAATCATGATGGTACTGTAACAATGACAGAAGTTTGGGATGTACTCTAGGGCAATGCTTATCAAATCTGGTCACACCACCATAATATTTAAGAACTGCATCCAAAAATAGGAATGTTAGAAGTCACCACAGTTAAACAGCTGTTCAGGTCATGGGGGTGGGGGGTGGCTGGCTCCTTCCTGGCTTCAGAGAATCACTTAGGGTGCGGAAAACAGGGAACCAGTTTACCACCTACACATTCAGGGCTTGCCTTAGGCAAACTCCTGGGAGTAAGTTCTTTGCTTTTCCAACTCTTCACCTATCCACATGCCCTTAAGCTACCATTTGCTTTCTTCACTTTCCTCCATCAAATCCTATGCGTAGATCCTTTATTCACCCTATGATACAGAGGCTCTATAACTGTATAGTTTGCTACTGAACTCCCCAGTGTTTGATTTTTCACATGGATCAAAGCATAGATGTGCCGGGAAGTTCTTTTTAGATTGTTCTAAAATTTCGGGTCCATTTCAGCAGGTAGGAAAGAATACATTTTACACATTAACTGTATGACCCAGAAAATAAATTATCTTTCACAGTAGCTTCAGACCAGCACAGCTGAGTCAGAACTAACATGTGGCTTCCACTAATGCCATGAGGTTGATTTTTTTTCCTCTTATTTCATATATGAGAGAACTATCACTTCAAATGAGCATTTCTTCTTACCCCACATTCCTGTATCTTATAGTCTGGCTAGTATTTTTCCAAGTTATGATTTGAGAACCATGCATATAAGAATTACTTGGGGATTTGTTTGAAATTCAGATTCCAATGCATCCTCCAACCTTTTAAAATGGAATGAGAGCCAGTGGGGTGTGAGCTTCTGAATCTAGAGACACCTGTCTGGGTCATTCTTAAGCAAACTAATGTTTGAGAATCTCTACTGGCTGTAGTGCTCCCCCCTTTCAAGTCCACTTTTTACAACTCAGGTCAGTAGTACTCAAAGCTATAGTGCTACTCGGAAGATAAGAATTAAAATATGTGTCTGGCTTTTCTGCCTTCTAAGTTTTAGACTTTCAAAAAATTTTATCTCTGTAGAATTGCAGTTTGTTTAGTGATCCTAATTCAGTCACCAAAACAAATAAAAAATAAACAAGATGGTAGAAGAAAAGAAAGAGGGTCAAGGGCAAAATGAACAGATTATGTGGGAATGTGTCTGGGGTAATGGGGACAGCAGCTACCTTATGGGATTTTTGGACAGAATGTGTAAAATCATTGACTTCTACAGCCTCCTGGCCTTGCTCTTTTAAGGACGTGTGTTGTAAGTGCATAGTTTTTTTTTTGTTGCTGAACAATTAATGTTTTGACCCTATCTTGACTCTATCTTCCCAGCAATTCCAAAATGTATCTTCTTTAACAGCTGATGCCACCTGGAGAGCTTTGGAAATGAAAGAACATTCCGCTTCTAATCTGATTTTACACATTGGGTATTTCATTTTTATCCCCTCAAAGTGGGGAAATTCAATATAAAATGTTCTATTTTAATTTGTTTTCATTTCTGAACAGAAATAATAAAGAAAAGAATGGTTAGGAACTATGATATCTGCTGTTTTTTACAGCTGACATCAACTGATAAAATACAAATTTTTTCAGGTCAACGAAAATGTCCTTTCTCAGAAAATTCACTTTGGTCAAGGAGTCTGTGGGAATATGTCATCTAACTGTAGGAACAAAAAGTCATGCATACATAAAAGTCTTAAAGTTGAACCTCAGAACTGGGAAAATAGCATGAGATAATTAAAGAAGAACAGAAAGTGCATAGTTTAATAAAAGCTGGTCCATGTGCCTGCAACCTCTTTAAATTTAAATAATGTATGTTCCAAGTTCCTTTTTCTCAATCTTTTTTTTTTCTCCATAGGACAACATACTTCTTCTCATTCAAATATGAAATATTATCTTCCGAATGGATCCATAACTTCAAAAGCACAGGCCAATTTATGAATATAGATGGTTGTTAGCATAGGACTGATGTGTGCAAAACATCGAAAACAACAGATGCAGTATTAGACAAAGCAATGCACTCATATGATGACTTACTACATAGCCCTTGAAATCATGTTTGTGAAAGCCACTTAGTGACATGGAAGTTGTTCATGATATAATGTTAACAAGAAAAGGCAAGATGTAAAAACTGTGTGATTCCAATACTTTGTATATATACATATCTGTATTTAGATATATCTGTATGTTTAAGTTTCTACATATCTACTTATTTATACATTATATAGAGCAAGATCTCCCTGGGTTATTTACTTTTGAAATATCCATCTTCCCTTCTTATAGTCTTCTATATTCTAAATTGTATACAAAATGTTATAATTTAAAATACGATCTTAATAATATTTAAATTAAATTTTAATAACACCTCATACTGTCATAATTTTTTAAAGTTATTAAGAAAGTTCACTTTAAAAATAAAATTTTAGGGCTTAATATTGGAGCTTCAATAACATTAGGCCTTAATATTAAAAATTAGAGATTATTTTTGCAGAATTCTTGTGAGAATTCCTTTGTACATTTTAACATCTATGGAGATGAAAGCTACATCTTGTTGACTCTTTAGTGAGATAGAAGCAGTATGAGGAGACATAGGGGAATATACTTGTTCACTCTCACTTTTTCTAATATTTCACAATGAAAAATTTCTGTCCTTTGATTTACATCCTAATAACTATAGAAAACATTATACACAGTCTATATTTTTAAACTTACACCCTTTTAGAAATCATTTTGATGGTGAACGTTGGTGAAACTAACTTGAATTAGCAAATGTTCCAAGGCAGTTTGTTTTCACCTCCCGAAAACTGAAACCTGAGCTAGGATTTGGCCATGAGAAATTTCAAACTCAGACAATTAACTGAAAAAGCAGATGGGGCAGAATACTCTACATGTTCTGAAAATAATCTTACTTTTCTTGGGAAATTATGGATTATTTATTCCCCTACCAGAGTAGTTGACAATCACATTTTGCCACAAATATGTGACTCTCTTCTTTATATTTCCCTGTTCATGGATCGGGAAGTCCTCTTTTTTTTTAATCAGCAGAATCTAGTAATTTGCATATGTGCCTCCCTATGACAGAGGGACTCAAGCTTGACAATTTATTTATCAAAACAAGGATATTTAGACTGCCAGAATGTGATATTGTGATATAATAAGAAATATATTTTTTGTTTTTTTTTCCTGGCTCCTGGCCAGAGTTCCTAAAACCCTTGTAATTCTCTAAATGATAAAATAGAAACATCTTTTGTTATGGTATTTGGTTTTTATCCCCAGTTCCTGAAGTAGTTCTAGTGATGAAGGTAAAAGAAAAGCCTTCTTCATTCATACCAAACGCCTTTCAACCACACCCGAGTTTATGAGTTTATATGTTTATGTTAATGAGGTGACTTTTGGAAAGCCCCAAGATGGGAGGGGGTGGTTGCCAGAGGAAGGAACCGTGTGGTGAGGGTGTTGGAACTTTCAGCTTTACCCCTCAATCTTTGGGGAGAGAAGAGGGTACTAGAGATTCAGTTCAGTCACCAATGGCCGAAGATTTAATCAATCATGGCTACACAATGAAGCCTCCATAAAAAATTCCTAGCCAAAGGGGTTCCGAAAGCTTCTGGGCTAGTGAACACATCCTCTTGCTGGGAGGAGGTATGCCTGGTGAGGCCCTGGAAGCTCTGCCCCCTTCCCTATACCTGCCCTATGCAGCTGTTCCATTTGGCTATTTCTGAGGTGTATCTTTTTATAATAAACTGGTAATCGTTTTCCTGAGTTGTGTGAGCTCTTCTAGCAAATTGTGAAGCTCAAGTAATCTCCGATTTATAACTGGTTGGCCAGCAGTATGTGACAACCTGGGACTTGGGACTGGTCTCTGCAATGTGGGGGGGAGGGTGCAGTTTTCTGGAACTGAGCCCTTAACCTGTGGAGTCTGCACTAACTCTGGGCAATTAGTATCAGAATTTAATAAAATTGTAGGGCACCCAGTGGGTGTTCACCAATAATTAGAGAACTGCTTGCTGTGGGAAACCTACACATTTGGTGTCAGAAATATCCTGTGGGTAGAATAATAGAAAATATTAGTTTTTCTTTACAGAGTGACCTTTTTTTTAACATGTAAATAAAATTATTCCATTTCTTGTTAAAAATATTTCAATGGATTTCCATTTCACTTGGAAAGTGAAAGTCCTTATCATAATCTACTGGGCTACACAAGATTCATCTCTTTCACCTGTCTCCCAAGACTGTACTCCTCACTCACTGTGTTCCAGCCACAGTGTCCTTCTTTATGGTCCACAAACAAGCCAAGCCATGCTCATCACAAGGCCTTTGTACTTGATATTCCACCTACAAAGTGCCTTTACCATATCTTTGATATGGCAAGCTTCTTCCTGTCATTCAAGCTAAACCTAAAAGTTATATTCTCAGGGAGGAGATGTGTGTTTCCACCACTTCACTCACTAACATTTTAGCACGTCATCCTTCTCACTCTTTGAAATTATTTACATATTTACTGTTTATTGTTTATCTGTCCATCACTAGTAACGCAAATTCCAGAAAAGAATTGACTTTGTCTTTTTCACCTAGAACAGGTGTCCAAGTGTCTAAGACATACGAAACACTCCAAAATTATTTATTGAATGAATGAATGAGATGGACTGTCCCCAAAGGTGACTGTCAATAATTTCCCTCACCCCTATACATTCATGTCATGCCTTCTAACAAGAAGTAGAACCAGTTTTTAATCTCTTTTGATCTGAACTGGCCTTACGATTTACTTTGGAACAATCATATTTGGTGGATGTGACATTGTGCCAGTTCTGGGCCTAAACCCTTCAGAGGCCTTATAGCTTCCAGTCTTATTTTCTTTCAGTCCTGAGATACTGTGTAAAAAGTTCTAATAATTGGTTAAAGAGAGAAACCCTGTAGGACACAAGACTGCAGAGAGAAAGAGAGAGGCTCAGCCCACCATCAGCCATGTCACCTGGCCCAGTGTCGGCACCAGGCTTGGAAGGTAGCTCTCTTGGATACTGTGCTACATTAGATCATGGCAACGGATACCATGTCTCTGCCAAGCATTGTCCAGATGCAGAATCTGAAAAGCCTACTGTTGTTTTTAAACCAAAAACTTTGGACTGGTTTGCTATGCAGCAAGAGATACCTAAAACAGTCCCTGGAATCAGAAATTGGGTGCTGCTGCAACAAAATTCTAATGTATGGCACTGGCTTTGTCCTGGCAGTGTCTGGACAGTTGTGAGGACACTATCAGAACTGGGAAAGCAATGAGAAAATTGCTACCAGAAGCTAGAGAAAGGTGAGCTTGAAGAGCTTATTAAGCAGTGGTGGAAAAATTTGCAAGACTGTTGGCTGCCATAACTCAGAATGTAGAAAATGGTCCTGATGAAGCTAATTAGAAACTATTCAACTCTGAAGAAAAATTTAGAGAAACTATAGTGGCCCCGGGATAGTGTCTCCAGCTGGTGAAATCTTCTCAAAGTAAGACATGGCCCCAGAGCAAAGATAAAATCCAGAGTGCTGCCAATAAAACATGACCTGAAGGTCAAGACCAGATGATGGTGTGACTTAAAGGATTCCTCATTAAAACCTCTGAAAGACTGAAGGTAGCACCTCACAGATTCTCTCAGTAATACAAAAGGATTTAGAAAGAATCTTAAGATTGTTCTATAAATGCTGACTCATGGACACCATAATGGCAGGACCTGATATAGTGGGATTTATGGGTGTGACTTTGTTTCAGCAAGAGGATTATAATTTGACACTTCCAAGGTTTTTAAAAGAACTATGGCAACTTGGAATAAAAGGGATGGTACCAGTTCAAAAATGAAAAGAGGCTTTGAGACCCCAACTTCCTATGGACAGAAGCAGGCTGAGAAACTACTCAACTAAAAAAGTGAGTGAGCCATTTCTTGTGGCGGGGGTGGGGAAGAAGTCTCATGGAGCAAAACCAGGGTTCTAGAGAGTAGATCAAAGAGTAGAGGAGAGCCAAAGTTTAGAGAACCAAGCCCTAACCTAGGCACATTTCCCACCTTCCCACCCCCAGAGGAGGGGCCCTGAGAACACATGTCCAGCAGGAGTTCAGAACTGTGGATGAGAATCCACTCACCATCTTCACAGAGTAACAGGTATCCCATCTGCTATTAAAAATGAGAAAACTAGTCTGATTATATGAAACAATTTTTTTTTTAAGATATTGGACAATAGTGCAAAAATGTGACCTTTGAGAGTATGGAATCAAATAAGGTAAATCTTATTATTACTCCAGCCTTGCGCATTGTCATGTACCAGAGCCTGGGACAGGGATGGGAACCCTAAAGAGAGAACAGCAGTCTCACTGAGCCAAGGAGACAGAGATTACAGTTTGGAGAGGTTGAATCAGTTGGCATTTGTGATGCAGACCACTAACAGTAGGGAGCTTTGCACAACAGGACTTCTTGAAATCTACATATACCGCTTCTTGAGTCTTCATGTAAATACCAACATGAGCCAGCAGAGGGTAACACTTTAAACACAGAACAACTACCAGGGAAAGAACCACCATCAGGGTTAACAAAGTATAAGAGAAACATTTTTAAAAGAGAGACAATCAATGGTTCTCTCTTAAAAACTGGTTCTTTTTAAGGTTTAATGAAATTGATAATACATAAATAGACTGATTAAGAAAAAATGATGTAACAAATCACTAATATCAGAAGTAAAGGAGAGGACTTCACTAAAAAGTCTACAGACAATACAGAAAAGGAATATTATAAACAACTTCGTGATAATAAATTTGAAAAGTTATATGGAATGGGAAAATATCATGAAAGAGACAAATTACCAAAACTGACACAAGAAAAATTTGAAAAGCCATCTCTAAAAACTTCCCCATGAAGATAACTTCAGGAGTAGATGACATCACTGGTAAATTTTACCAAAGATTTATAGAAGAAATAATACAAAATACACCTACTCTTTGAGAAAATAGAGGTAGAGGCAACACTTGCCAACTAATAGGGGTGCAGAATTTCTCTGATAACAAAACTAGTTGAAGATACTATAAGACATCTACAGGTCAATACCCTGGATGAATATAGGTCCCCAAGTCCTTAACAAATTATTTGCAAGTCAGATACAGCGATATATAAAAAGAATAATGCATCACAAGCAAATGTGGCTTATCCTAGCAACATAAATTTGGTTTAATATTTGAAAATAGATTCATGTAATTCAGGACATTAACATCACAAAAAGGAAGAATCAGATAATTTCTGCAATAAATGCAGAAAGAAATGGATTTTATAAAATTTAATTCTCATTCATTATTAAGAATGTCGGCAAACTAGACATAAAAGGACATTTTCTAACCCCATAAAGGTCATCTACGGAAAACATATGGCTATCGTCACACGTGGCAGTGAAAGACTGAAAACCTCCCTCTACATACAAGAGAAGTATGTCCACTCACTACTATGGTAGACAAGTTCTTAGCAAGTACAAACAGGCAAGAAAAAGAAATACAAAGCCTACATATTGAAAAGGAAGAAATAAAACTCTCGCTAGGTACAGTCAACAAGATTATGTGCCTAGAAATCCTAAGGGATCTACAAAGTCCCACGAGCACTAATAAATGAATTTGCCAATCTGTAGGACCAAAGATCTCTCTCTTTATATAAATCAATTGTATTTGGATAATCCAGCAGTTAGCAATTAGAAAATTAAATATTGAGAAACAATACTATTTACAGGAGCATCTATAAATAGTAAATACTTAAGGATAAATTTAACAAAATGGAGCAAGATCTGAACATTGAAAAATACAAAACATTGCTGAAATGCAAAAAGTGCTAATGAAATGGAGAGATGGGCCATGTTCATGGATTAGAAGCTTTCATATTTCTTTTAAAAATAAATAAAATTTAAAAAAAGAAGCTTTCATATTTCTAAGATATCAATTTTCTCCCAGTTGATTTCTGGAGTCAATGAAATTTCAATCAGAATCCTCACCGACTTTTTTTGTGCAAATTGACAAGCATGTGCTAAATTTCTTTCTTTTCTTTTTTTTTTTATGGAGATGTAAATGACCTAGAATAGGCAAAACAATCTTGAGAAAGAACAAAGGGGATTTACTCCTCTTGATTTCAAGACTTTAAAGCTGTGGTGATTTTCTCTAAAAATAGCCTCCCACAAATCTTCCTTCTCTTCAAGTGCTTGCCCCTCTTTCCATCAAGTGGCCCGGTTTATTTCCCTTCTCCTCAAATGTAGGCGGGCCTGTCTTGTGACTTGCTTTGACCAACAGACTGCACCAGAAATCACACTGTCCTCCTGACCCAGCCCTTGTGAGGCTTGCAAACTGCCCTTTTCATTTTCTTGGAACCCTGAGGTATCATGTCACTAAGTCTGACTAATCTGCTAGAGATAAAGGCCATATGCCGAGCAGCTCTATTAGATGTGAGATTTATAGAGGGAGAGACAGAGAGAGAGAGATGGAGGGAGGGAGGGAGGGAGGGAGGGAGGAGGTGGGGAGAGGAGGGGTGGCAGGTTGTGGGCAGGGCATAAGGGTAGAAGGGAAGGGAAGGAGGAGAGAGAGAGAAAGAAAGGCCCAAGCAGCCTCCAGCCACGTTAGCCATCTTGGACAAGGCGCTGGACATCTGAGTAAAACCATCCTGGATCCTTCAGACCTAACTGATCTCGTGAATCAACATCATGTGCAGGAGAAAGGAGCACATCCTGGCCAGCTCCTGCCCAAAGGGCAGAACCATGAGCAATAGCCGGTTGTTATTACTTAAGTCACAAAGTTCTGGGTGGTTTGTTACGGACCTGAAACACTGAATGACTGAGCAAAACACTCTCCTTTTCCTCGCAGGATGCTAGTGGCGTTAACCATATTGTGCTAACATTCAAATACTCTCCCCAACTCTTTTCTACAGGTTTTCTAGTTGACAGGTAGCTTCTGTAATCACTCTTTCGAAATTAAAAGAAAGGAGATTTTTATGTAGCATGAAATCACCAGGTAATTAAAAGATCTTTCAGATGAAATTTCTGATTATAAAAGTAATGGATACTTATTGGAATCACAATACTAAAAAAAAGAAGGAAAACATCCCTCACTATCCCACAAAATCGATGTTTATCTTTTGTTACATTTTCTTCAGTCTGTTTATACATTTATGTATTTCATACAAAAAATAAATAATTTCTTTTATAAGTGAGATCGTATTTTATATAAAGATTGCACACAATTCCATTATCAGCTCAGTATTAAGAACAGGATTTGGAGATAACTGCTTACAAGGCGTATCTTTTCTTATAGGATCTTAAAACTTATAAATATCCCTCCATTCTTTCATATTAGCAAGAATCTTGTTATAAGAACCAAATCATAAATGCCTATAGTAAAATAATTTTTAATAAATATACTTTTCTATAATGTCATTCTGCATATATAGGCCATATATGATATAAGAAAAAGCCATTGAAACTTATCAATGTCACATGAAGTTCATTGTAGAAGATGTTGTTTATCCCATTATATGATATTTTATTATAAGGATCCCACTCGACAAATTTCTTTCAATTTTGGAAATTGAAAGAATTAAAAACAATTTAAAAATTACATTTCTTCTAGATAAACTATTGTGTATGTCCTGTGAATAGGCCTGAATTTGCAACTACTGTTTAGGTTTTCTTTTTCAAAGTATAAAATAAGACATGGGGCTCCCCTGCCAAAAGGATATCTGTGTTTTTGAAATTTGTTCTCCAACCCTGGTTTTGAATTCATTTCTTTGCCTCCGCATTTAATTTTTATCTTTCAGAGATAAATTATGAATGTCTATAAACTGTCTGTAATACTTGCTGTAAACAGGTAGGATTTTAATCAATTAATTGATCCTGTCTTATTTTTCCATTTGTTATTTCCACTTATTATTGGATAGCTTTAGCATTTTTCCAAAATTTTAATAATTGCATAATAATTTATTATATTAATGCACTATTATTTAATTAACCATACTCTGCTGCGGGAGATAATAGATTGGTGTTCATTTTCTACTATTACAAAAATTGTAATAAGCCACTTTGCACTTAAGTTTTTTTCCACAGATCTGACTTTTTTCTAGGACTAGAATTTCCTGCTAAAACGGTCTTGAAATATATTACCAAATTTCTTTAGAAAGACTATAATCATTTGCACTCTTACCATCAGAGTGCCTACCTTAATATACCTTGCCAGCACTGAGTATTACCATTGTTCAAGATTTTGTTAATGTGACTAGAGGAAGGGCATTCATTAAATGATTTAATGTACATTTCTTGGATTATTAGCAGAAGTCCATATTCCCAAAGATGCGTCCTTTGTCTTATAGCATGTATTCAAGTGTCTTCTTGTCTATCTGCTCCGTAGATCAGTGTCTGTCCATGTGCTAATTCTATGCTTTGAAAGAGTAATAATACTTAGTATGCAATTTTCAATTTTCAAGAATAAGACTATTATTATCCACAACGTTCAATACTGAGATTTTCTCCTGAGGAAATAATCCAAAAATAGAAAATATTTATGTAAATGGATATCCTCTACAACATTATTTATAGTAGTGATAAAAGTGATGACATAATGTCCCAATTGTTGAAATGGTTACGAACAATATACTTGTAGAGTGAAATAGTAGATATGAAAATTATGCTTATGGAGGTTGCCAACCATCAAGTATTCAGTTAAAATATATTGTAATATTGGGGATATTTCAAATATAAATATTAAAACTATCTGCTACACTATGCTCAATTGATAATATTGGGATAAAAATATTATTTTCTACTAATTAAAAAAGTGAAGAGAAGGAGGTAGTTTACAAAATATTGCCGTATTTAACTCTTCATGAGTGGAATTATGGATGCTTTATATGCTCTTTCCTGGAACTTCCATTAGTCCCTGAATTTCATCATTCTATACTTCTTGTTCCCTTGTAAATCTATTCTAGATTAAGGTGAAGCTATATATTGAAAAATATAATGCTTTTATTATTAAAAACAGTTATTTTAATTACATTGCCTATATCCCCAATCTCTGCTTATTAATACTTTTAATATCTTTTAGCTGAAAGAATTAAAAAAAAACACTGAACAGGAGAAGACTCCTATTTTTTTTTTAAAGATTTTATTTATTTATTTGACAGAGAGAGAGAGACAGTGAGAGAGGGAACACAAGCAGGGGGAGTGGGAGAGGGAGAAGCAGGCTTCCCGCCGAGCAGGGAGCCCGATGCGGGGCTCGATCCCCAGGACCCTGAGATCATGACCTGAGCCGAAGGCAGTTGCTTAACCAACTGAGCCACCCAGGCGCCCCAAGACTCCTATTTTAAACGTTCACTTTTCTGATGCAAAAGTTTAACACGGGGTTAATTTAGGACCAAAGGAGAAGAAGAAATAATCATGTTTCAAGAGGGACAAAAAGTATCCAGGAGAAAGACATCTAAAGTGTTAAAATTTTGACTCTGTAAATTAATAAAAATAATCCACCCTTGTGTGGCTATATAATTCATATTCTAAAACCATTATAACATCAATTAAGGTTCTCTTGTCTCAGCTCACTGCATTCTTTCTGTTCAGTTTGGATTTCTCAGTGCAGAATGATTAATGAAATCTTGAAATCTACCTGTCAAATGATGGCTTCTCTCCACAGTCAAAGGCATCCTGGAGCTCCTTGACGAGGTTAGCCTGGCCTGGCAGCCGGAAGAGACCCTCTTCTTTCAGCCCCCTTTGTCGGATAAAGTCCACACACTGCTCGACCAGCATTGGAGCCAGACGGTTCCCATATCTCTTCTCATAACGGACAGTGTCTTCCAGTTTCTGTCCAAAAATGCCTGGAGGAACAAAGGCTCACAATGAATTTGAGGAATTCGTATCATTCCACTTGGTTATTTTTTTTAAAATCCTCTATATAAAGGGAAAACAAAGACTGAAAGGCTGACAAGCATTTAACAATCAGTACCTCACAGTTTTCCAGAATCAAATCCATGATACACAATTCTTCAAAGGAAAAGGCTTTGCCTTACGCTGCCCTTCTCCCCTAAATTCCGTATTTAGCCCCCACACCAAATAGACATACAAAGTTGGAGATAGCCACTTTAATATAAGAAACACTGCAATAAATGAAAGTTTAGTTATTTTGTGTGGGCCCATGAGGGCCTGCAGTCCCAATGGAGTCATTGCTGTGCACTCCATAGCATCTGGAGGTAGTGTTCCTACTGATGATGACCAGATGACTGGGCTGGAAATGGAGGCCATGATGGCTGCTTGGAAGGGACTGGACCCTTACAATAGCTAGCCCCAAAGGCAGCTTTAGGCACCAAGGAGGATTCTAATTTTGTCCCCATCTCTCACTAACAAGCAAATAGTGGGTTGTATCTATGAAGAGGACAATAGTGCTCTCATCTCATCTGGTTCCAGCTGCACAAAGGCGAGACCCAGCAATACCCTAACTGTGGAGATTGTTACCAGCTGGTGCCCCACCAGTGGCCCCACTGAGCCTTTAGGCTAACTTACTCAAAATGTGCTGTAAACTTCCTTCTTTCCAATAAAGAGTAGCCATTGTATTGGCTTCTTCTCTTGAAAGAAAGAAAGAAAGAAAGAAAAAGAAAGAAAGAAAGAAAGAAAGAAAGAAAGAAAGAAAGAAAGAAAGAAAGAAAGAAAGAAAGAAAGAAAGAAAGAAAGAAGAGAAGAAAGAAAGAAAGAAAGAAAGAAAGAAAGAAAGAAAGAAAGAAAGAAAGAAAGAAAGAGTCTCTAAAATATATTAATACCAGGTCATAGCTTGGTAAAAATGATCAACCTATGAGGAAAAAAGGTGGGGAAAGCCAAAGCAAATGTCACTCCAATGTTCCCAGATGGGATGAATATCACTAAATAGTTTTAATGGTCTAATGGTTTCATAAAAGGGAAAGAAAAATTAGTCTTGCATGTTGAAATTATGTGAGACTCCAGAATACCTGGGGAATTATTTCAAAAACACTAGGTTAAGAATTGAACAATAAAAACAAATATTTTACCTCCCTATCTGTAAAATAATTTATGTATGGATTCAGCAATGCAAAACCATCACATTCCAAGCAATAAACAACTGCTACCAAAGAGAAAATTTTTAGCCCTGGTAGAAACAATAAGACAACAACAAACCAAACTATTCAACACCTGATATCAAATCTAGTATTAAGAGAATTCATATATTCGCTATAGGAAAAAAATGTTGAGTGAACTAATATTAATATTCAAATACATAGAAAGCAAAATTAGAAAATGGCATCTTCTAAGGGCAGGAAAATTAATGTAGGTAACAGGTCTATTCAGCTAAATTTGTAGACTTTGGAACAAGCAGTTTCTCAATGGTGTGAAACATTGTTTGCCAACTCAACAGTTGGCATTTTCTCTTGTCATACCCCTATTTTCTCTTGTCATTTCCATTTTAGGGACTGGAAAATTAAATACTTCTCCCACTTTTTAAGAAGTCTTTGGAGTCTCTAGGAAGATTTTTTTGCTGATGAAAGAGAAAGACAGCTGGAATTGCCAATCATTCCTTTTTTTCTACCATGAACTTGGACATGCTATCTGTTGATCTAAGAGTCGTCTTTTGACTATTAGATAGCAATCATGAGGGAAAGCCTGAAAGATTCAGACAATGGGGATGAAATCACTGAACCACTGACCCAATACCAGCAGCACCTCTTTATGATTTTTTTTAATGTGAGAAAAATGCATGTTTAACCACTGTTATCTGGGGTTTCTGTTGCTTGCAGCAACACCAAACTCTAACCCATACAGTGGTAATAATGACTTTGAAGATATTTTAGTGTTTTAATAACAAAGCTTGAAAATTGATTATGAATGGAGAATACTGACTCTTTTTCTGTGGAGTTCTTCTTTGTTTTCCACCCTGTGGAGTTCTTTGATGTTTATTTGCCTGAGATGTTTGGATTCTATTCTGTCAAAATTAAGAAAATAGCCTTTCAAAGGCACTAATAGTTTATTCTTTTAAAAAAACAATATTGACATCTGGGAATACACCTTATGTGTCTGTGGTTTTACACTTATTGTTTTAGATTGATAAACATATTACCTAAAGTTTCTCTCTAAATCCAGCAGAAAACCTACTAAAGATGTTGCAACTCAACATCTCTGTGTGCTACAAATGAGAACCAAACTTCCAAGACTTTGTTTTATACAGTAATAAAAAACAAACATTCTTTTCTTAAAATTCTCAGGATTTCTTTTTTCCCAACAACTTAGGGACATGATAAAAGAAGCAGTAAGTTTTGTTTTATGGCTACTCTGGTTTCTCCTCTTTCTTCCTTTTTCCTTCCTTCCTTCCTTCTTTCCTTCCTTCCTTCCTTCCTTCTTTTTTGTACATACAGCTTTGTGTTGTGGTAAGAATTCACTTAAGAAGTATAGCAAGAAATGAAAAGGCAAAAGCCCTAACATCTTTCCATTTATTAAGGACCTATTACGTACTAAGTCCTTGACATATCTTCTCTTATTTTCATAATAGATATATAAGGTGACTATCTTATTATACATGAGGAAACTGGGGCTCAGAGAGATTAAGCGAATAGCTCAAGGTTAATTACACAACACTAAGTATTGGAATGGAAGTCCATATTCAGATTTATTCAGCCTTAAAACCTTTGCTCATTCCCAAATACCAGTCCTCTTACTCTTTATTTAATCACAATGAGCATATGTCCTCATTTTCTAGTAATTCAAAATATTAGTAAATTCTAAAAATGAATAATATAGAGAATTTTTTTGTGTGTGCTCTAAAAAGTGATAAT